>NW_026294766.1:0-600000 GCF_026119805.1 Tympanuchus pallidicinctus
AGCACCAGCACCCATTGAATGCAGCACCCAGCACCCATCGGACACAGCACCCATTGAGTGCAGCACCCAGCACCCATTGCTCAGCACCCAGCACCCATTGAACGCAGCACCCATTGCTCAGCACCCAGCACCCACTGGACACAGCACCCAGCACCCATTGCACAGCACCCAGCATCCATTGAACACAGCACCCATTGGACACAGCGCCCAGCACCCATTGGACACAGCACCCAGCACCCATTGCTCAGCACCCAGCACCCATTGAGCGCAGCACCCAGCACCCACTGGACACAGCACCCAGCACCCATTGAGTGCAGCACTCAGCACCCATTGAACACAGCACCCATTGCTCAGCACCCACCACCCATTGGACACAGCACCCAGCACCCATTGAACATAGCACCCATTGGACACAGCACCCAGCACCCATTGCTCAGCACCCAGCACCCATTGCTCAGCACCAGCACCATTGCTCAGCACCCAGCACCCATTGAACGCAGCACCCAGCACCCATTGAACATAGCACCCATTGGACACAGCACCCAGCACCCATTGGACACAGCACCCAGCACCCATTGAGTGCAGCACCCAGCACCCATTGCTCAGCACCCAGCACCCACTGAACACATCGCACAGCACCCATTGCTCAGCACCCACTGAACACATTGCTCAACACCCAGCACCCACTGACCATCACCCAGTGCCTATTGCTCACCCAGCACCCACCGACTACTGCCCAGCACCCATTGCCTCTTGATCAGCACCCAGCAGCCATTGCTCAGCACTCATTGCTCAGCACCCACTGCTCAGCACTCATTTCCCAGCACCCATTGCCCATTGCTCAGCACCCACTGCACACAGCACCCATTGACAATTGCTCAGCACCCACTGAGCGCAGCCCAGCACCCCACCGACCATCGCCCAGCCCCAGCACCCATCACCGCGGTGCCCTGCCGAGCTGTGGGTGCTGGCACTGCGCTGCAGACGCTGTGACCCCCGCCATCACCGCCTCCCACCCCATACAGCTGCAGACCCCCCCCCCCTCCCACCGATGCCGAGGGGGGGCCGAGCTGCTCCCGCTGCCCCCAAAACCCCCCCAGCCGGGCAGCAGTTTTGATACCCCCCAGTCACCCCCCCCCCAACGTGACCAATGGAAGGGACGGCGATGGGGGGCAGAAGGGTTCTGTGGGTCCGGGGGGCGGCAGCCCCATTTAGGGCTTCTGTGGGTCCCAGGCCTCCCGGCTTTGCAGCACAGTGGGACGGGGACTGGGGTTGGGGTGGGGTCTCACGCAGGCACTTACACCGCACGCAGAGCTCACGTCCAACGGCGACCCCCCCCCCCCAGGGAGGAGCGGGCGATGTGGGGGCCTGGCTGAGCCCCCGGCCCCCCGAGCTGGGGCTGCCCCAGGGCTGCGGCGAGCGGATTGACAGCGGGAGCGGCACCGACAGCTGGGCGCGGAGGGGGCTGACGCCGAGAAATTGGAGCCCGCGGGGAGGGCGGGGGGGCATCGCCGGCTATTTGGGGTGGCGGTTGCCGGGCGTCACGGAGGGAGGGCCGCCGCCCCCCCCCGGCACGGGGCAGCGACTCGGGGCTCCCGGCTCCGCGCCGTCGTCGGCCGACGCGTCGGACGCTCCCGCAGCCGGGAGGGGGGAAACGGGGGGCGGCTGTGGGTCGCGGGGTCTCGGGGCCGCGCTCGGACGCGAACCCAACCGCTGTGCTTCGCTCTGGGGACGCGCCGCCCTCGGGCCGCCGTCGGTGCCGGGCGGTGGGCCGGGGGGTCCGGGCCCCTCGGGCGCCGTTCCTTCTCGGTTCCGGTGCGCTGCCCGCACCCCGCGGCTCCGGGCTCCCCTCGGTCTCCACGGCTGCGAGAACCCGCGGCTCCCGGGGTTGCGAACACCCAGGGGGGACGAGCGGCCTCCCTCCCCGCGGCCGAACCGCGCGCCCTTCCTTTGGCCGCTGCCTCACCTGGAAGGAGCAGAACGGACCCCGACCCCCCCAACCCCCCTTCCAGCAACGCAACGGGAGAGCAGCATTAAAACGATGGACAAGTTTTCATTTCATATTCAAAAACAACCCCACCCCAAAGAAAACAAAAAGAAAACCGCCCCCTCCCCCCCCCCCCAACAAAAAAAATAGTCCGATTAAATAAAATGTGCAGTGAACATACCAACCAACCAACACCTGTATGTGCAGCTCAACACAGTGCTCAACAAAACAGAGACACGGGGGGCGGGCAGGGGCAGCACTCCAAAAAAACCAACGGAAACCCCCAGAGGAATCAATGCGTCTCTTAATTCTGTCCATATAAATATATCCGGGAGGGGGGGGGGCGGAGGGGCGCCCGCAGCCCGGCGCTCGGAGCCCGGCGCTCGGAGCCCGGCGCAGCCCTACTGCGAGCTGGCGCGCTCCAGCACCCGCAGGTCGTAGTTCTTTTTGGCCACGCGCAGCTTGAAGCGGCTCAGCGAGTTGTTGAGGCGGAGCG
This sequence comes from Tympanuchus pallidicinctus, assembly GCF_026119805.1. Lineage (NCBI taxonomy): Eukaryota > Metazoa > Chordata > Aves > Galliformes > Phasianidae > Tympanuchus > Tympanuchus pallidicinctus. The sequence goes on from NW_026294766.1 coordinate 2,484, forward strand.
AAGCGCTCTGAGCCGCCGACGGGCTGGGGAACACGGCCACGATGGTGTATAAGGCAGCGAGGTCGGCGTGCCGGCCGTTTTCCGGAGTCCCCGTGCCGTCCCCGGAGCCGCCGCCGTCGCCGCGTCGCCCCTGAGTCTCTTTGAGCCACTGGATCTTGGCGCCGGCCATGGCGAGCTGCGTGAACAGTTTGTCCGCCTCCGTCCGCGTGATGCCCTCGGGGAGGTCCGTCACCTCCAGCACCCGGCCCAGCACTGCGGGAAGCGCCCGTCGGCTGCCCATCAGCCGCGCCCGGCTCCGCTCCGGCCCTCAAACCACCCTGCGGGCCCCGTCCCCCCCTCCATCCCACACCTCCCTCCATCCCCACCTCCCCCCCCCTCATCCCCATTCCATCTCCATTCCCCTCCCCACCTACGCTCCCACTTCTATTCCCATCCCCTTTCCCACCCCCATCCCCACCCCCATCCCATCCCATCCCATCCCCACCTCCATCCCCATCCCATCCCCACCTCCACCCCCCCCTTCATCCCCATTCCATCTCCATTCCCCTCCCACCTACGCTCCCACTTCTATTCCCATCCCCTTTCCCACCCCCATCCCCACCCCCATCCCATCCCATCCCATCCCCACCTCCATCCCCATCCCATCCCCACCTCCATCCCCACCTCCATCCCCACCTCCACCCCATCCCCACCTCCACCCCATCCCCACCTCCACCCCATCCCCATCCCCATCCCCATCCCCATCTCCATCTCCATCTCCATCTCCATCTCCATCTCCATCTCCATCTCCATCTCCATCTCCATCTCCATCCCACCCCACCCCACCTCCATCCCCACCCCCATCCCATCCCATCCCCACCTCCATCCCCATCCCACCCCACCCCACCCCATCCCCATCCCACCCCATCTCCATCCCCATCCCACCCCATCCAATCCCATTCCATCCCATCCCTTCTCCATCCCACCCCCACCCCCACCCCCACCCCATCCCACCTCCATCTCCATCTCCATCTCCATCTCCATCTCCATCTCCATCTCCATCTCCATCTCCATCCCATCCCACCCCATCCAATCCCACCGCATCCCATCCCTTCTCCATCCCACCCCATCCCCATTCCGCCCCCTTCACACCCCATCCCTTTCCAGCCCCATTCATCCCCATTCCCCCCCCACACTCCAGCACTCCATGCCCGTTCGCCCCTCGCCCCTTTGCTCACAGCCCCTTGATGTGGGGCTTTCCCCACTCCCCCACCCCCAAGGAGGAGGAGCGCCGCTGCTGGTACCCAAACCCTCGGACGCCTCCTGGCTCCGGCCCCGGCCCCCAGGCTCAGGCTGGATTCTTTGCTAATATTAACACGGCACATGAGGCACACGGCAGCTGCTCGGAGGGGGGCGGGGGCAGCCGAGAGCTGCTCTTAAGGGCCGCGCCAGCGACCAGGACAAACCCGGAGCCCCGAGCGCTGCTGCTCCGGGGCCGCGGGACGCTGGGGGGCAGCGGCGGCCCTGGGGCCGTCAGGGGGGCTGTGCCGTGCGGAGGGCCGGGCAGGGCCGCCCAAGGGAGGTCACTTGCCTACGTCGCTCGTCCCCAGGTCGGTGGACGCTGACTTGAGGGCCTGTCTCTTGCTCCGGTTGCCGTGTTTCATGCCGCTCTGTCCCTGGGTGAAACAAAAAACAGCAGCGTCAGGAGGAACCGCGGCCTCGCGGTGCGGCTCCGGGTCCTGGGGGGGGGGGGGGCGACGACGTGACGCTGCGCCGGAACGGGTGCCCCCCAGCAGAGCCTGGGACAAAGCCCAGCTCCAGGAGCTGCCACAGCCAGGGGCGAGGCGACATTTCATCCGCGGGCAAAGCCGGCTGCAGCAGCAGCAGCGTGCAGGGGGTCGCGCTCTACCTGGTGCGCGCCGTAGTTGGGCTGGTTGTGGAGCAGCGGCGGGGGGCAGATGGACAGGTTGTACTGCAGCGGCTGGCCCAGCAGCGAGTAACGCCCGTCACCTGGAGGCCGGGAGCAGAGGTGTGCGGAGGGACGGCGGGGAAGGAGCAGCCCTGCGGCTCCCAGCCCTTCAGCCCTTCCCCTTTTACCTTGCGCTGGGCCCACGGGCCGGGGGAACTGCGTGAGGACGGGGAGGGGGCCGAGCCCCGTGCAGACGCTGTTCAGGTTGGTGACGGGCGACGGCGTCGGGGACTGGGTGGGGGACGTGATGGGGCTGCTCAGCTGGGTGCCGGCCTGGGGGACGCGGAGGGTCAGGCGCCCCCGGGGCTCGCGACCCCCCGCCCCTCTGCCCGCCCCTCCTCCCAGCCCAGCCGCTCCCGAAAGCCGGCCGCCTTCCTGCCGCTCCTCCCCATACCTGAGCGCCGCCGTCCGGGTTGTACAGCTCTCCCGGCTTCTGCCCCCGCTGCTCCAGGCTGTAGTACTTACAGTGGCTCCACTGCACCACGGGGGCGTTCTGGGGGGGCTGGGGGCCATTGGGGACGTTCAGCTGCATCACCACCACGCCGGGGCCCGACGGGGAAACCCCTGGGGACAGAGGACGGCAGCGGTGCCCCCAGCTCCGCACGGCGCGGCCGCTCGGCCGTGGAAGAAGCGGCAGCGACCGCGACCGCGCGCTCCTCCCTGCGCCATAATCCCGGCTCCGCCGCCCGCGGGGCGCACAGCTCCCTCCGCTCTCCCGGTTCGCCCCGAGGCGGCGATTTGCGCCCGCCTCCCCGCGGCGGAGCGCCGCCGCCACCAGAGGGACCCGCAGCCCACGGCGGCTCCCAGCGCCGCTCCCTCCCCGCCCGCCGGGCCGCGGGGACGCCGAGCGCAGGGCGGCCCGGAGCGGAGCCGCTTTGCCGCGTGCCGGTGACTCGCGGAGCGCTGCGCGATGCGCCGAGGAAACGCGCCGCCCGGCGGCAGCCCCCGATCTCCGCTCCGCCACGACGCCGATCCGAGCAGCCGAGCCGCGGCGCCTCGCACCTGAATACGGCTGCTGCATCTGCGACGGGCTGCAGGGCGAGGGAGACTGCGGCATCTGGTACTGCTCCGAGCCGGGCGGCTGCAGGAACCCCACCGAAGGGCTGTGAAACAGAACGCGCTCTGCTGAGCTGCTGGGGGGGGGGGGGGGGGAGGAGAAGCGGCAGCCGCAGCCCCTGCAGAGCGCACAAGGGGGGCGACTCCGGGGGAGCCCGGGAGGCTCTGCAGGGCAGCCCGGGGAAGGCAAGCTCCAGAGCAGCCCAGCATCCCCAGCGCGTCCCCCACCCCCAGCGGCTGCGGGACCCGGACGCAGCGAGAAGCTCCTACCTGGTGCCGTTCTGCTGGGCGGTCGGGATGACGCTGTAGTAGATGGGCACGCCTCCGCTCTGAAGCCCCCCCTGGACAGACTGGCTGGCCGGCACCAGCACCGGCTGCTGGAAGGGCTGCTGGACCACGCTCTGCGAGTCGTTGGCCACGGGAACCTGTGCGGGGAGGAGAGGAGCGGCCCTGTGGAACCAGAGCACAGCGGGAGCCGCCCACAGAACTTAAAGAGACACCGGGATCAGAGGGCAGCCGGGAACACAGAGCGCAGGGGGCAGCGGCGCTCAGCCCTTCCTCAGCAGAGCCCCGCAGCTCAAACGCATCCCCAGCACAACGTGCATCTCTGCTGCCGCGGGGCTGAGGCCACCCCCACCCGATGCCCACCTGGTACGAAGGCAGAGGAGCGTACTGCACCACCAGGCCTTGCATCTGGCCCCCCATGCCGCTCCTCTGGCTGCTGAGGAGGCTCGGCGCCTGCGGCTGCTGCACCCCCATCACGCTCTGCATTTGGCCCCCCATGCCGCTCCTCTGGCTGTTGAGGAGCCCGGGTGACTGCGGCTGCTGCACCCCCATCACGCCTTGGTACGTTTGCTGCTGGTTGGACATCATGGGCTGTAAACCTGTCGGAGCGAGGATGAAATGGAACGGCTTCCCAGCCGGCCACAACGGGTAAATGGAGGTGTGAGCCTGCTTTGGCCCCTTCAGAAAAGGGATTCCCTCGCGGAAGGTGTAAAAAGGCCCAAAAGAAGCCGCTGGCAGCACGCTGCGAACTCGGGGGAATGGCAAAGAGCTGCTTTTGCAGCCGGGTCACAGTTCAACCCTCCTTTGTGCAGCAAGGAGCCAGGGAGCGGCACCTCGGGACGCGGAGGAGCAGCAGCGCCCCAGAGATCCGTGGAAGCCAACAGAGAGAAAGGGAAGGGGAAGGGGCCCTGCCGCCTGCTGCCTCCCCTCCCCTTACCGGGCTGCTGGGCTTGCTGGGGGAGCTGCTGCGTGCGCTGAGAGCTGTAGGCCACTGGGTGACTGAGAGATCGGTATTGCTGGCTGGAGTTCGGGTACTGCCCGGGAGGGTAGTAAGAAACCTGAATCTGAACCAAGACGAGGCGGAGGTAAGAACTCAAGAAGCGGCACTGAGAAACCCGGACCCTCCAGGCTCCTCAGGACCGCTCCTCTCTGCCGCCTGCTGCTGGAGGAAACCCAGCAGGGCTTCGGCTCTGGGCAGAGGAGAGACGCCAGGGAAGGACGGCGCCCCGCTGCTCCCAGCCTCATCCCCAGCACTGCAGCGCAAAGAACAGCAGGCGCAGCTCTCACCACAGCCCGGGGGAGGTGTCCCACCCCCACCTCTGGGTCCCACCCAACACCTCTGGGTCCCACCCCCCACCTATGGGTCCCACCCAACACCTATGGGTCCCACCCCCACCTCTGGGTCCCACCCCCACCTCTGGGTCCCACCCCCACCTCTGGGTCCCACCCAACACCTCTGGGTCCCACCCCCACCTCTGGGTCCCACCCCCCACCTCTGGGTCCCACCCCCCACCTCTGGGTCCCACCCCCACCTCTGGGTCCCACCCCCACCTCTGGGTCCCACCCCCCACCTATGGGTCCCACCCCCACCTATGGGTCCCACCCCCCACCTATGGGTCCCACCCAACACCTCTGGGTCCCACCCCCCACCTCTGGGTCCCACCCCCACCTCTGGGTCCCACCCCCCACCTGTGGGTCCCACCCCCCACCTGTGGGTCCCACCCCCCACCTATGGGTCCCACCCCCCACCTATGGGTCCCACCCCCACCTATGGGTCCCACCCCCACCTCTGGGTCCCACCCCCCACCTATGGGTCCCACCCCCCACCTCTGGGTCCCAACCCATCCCAGCGGTCACGGTGCCCCGCAGGACCCAAAAGAGAGCTCAGGGCTGCCAGCCCTCCATCTGCTCACTGCCCCACTTCCACTACGAGCCAGGACTGGCCGAGGGCTCCCCACAGATCGGCCCTGTGACGTGGGAGCAGAAATCGGGCCAGGAGAGACGCGTCTCCTAAGAGCACACGTGTGCCCAGCGCTCTGACTGCTGTCTGTGGCTCCATCACAAATGAGCAGCAGAAAAAGAAGGGCAGCCCCTCCCCAGCAGCCCCCTGCCCTGCAGATTTGGGTTGAGCTCCTCGTCCCCTCCGGCCTTGCGGCTCCTTACTTGCTGGGGAGGCTGAATGTAGCCCTGGGGCTGCAGCACCTGCTGCGTGGGGACCGTGTGCCCTGAGGCCGAGTAGTTGGAGGTGGGAATGGGCTGCCCGGGGGTCGCCATGATGAATCCCGCCTGCTGAGGGTGCTGGGAGATGAGGGACGGCTGGAACATCGCCGAGGAAGGATCCGCTGCTTCCGTCGAGCCCTGCCGGCTGAGGCTGATCTGCCCAAAGGGGCTGCTGAGTTCATCAGCCTGCAGTGGGGACAAGCGAGAGGAGTGGAGGAGGGCGGCGCGCGGAGGGAACGCGGCTCTGCCGAGCGCTCCTTCCCACGGCTGCCACGGACCCAGAGCGCCCTGCAGGACGGGGAGCCGGAAGCTCAGCAGGGGACGCGCAGCCCTGCGCAGCCGCGGCCCGGATCTGCGTCCCGCAGGGCGCTGTGCCACGGGGAGCCGCTCCCGAAAGACAACATGGGCTGAGCGCGGACTGCAGCGCGGCTGCGGCCTCTGAGAGCAGCTTTGGGCACCACGGCCTCCAGCATCCACGGCAGCACAGGGCCTCCCCGAATCCTAAACCCAGTGCGCGGCGCGTGCGACACCCCCGAGCAGCAGAAGCTCATAGACACAAACAGCGCACGAGGACAACAGAGGCAGCGCACGAGAGTAAATGGGGTTTATACCATGTTGTACTGCTGGGGTGGAGAGACTGGCAAGAGGACTTGGGGGCAGGAGCTTGGAGAATACTGAACGGGCTGCAGCGCCGGGACCGGCTGAGACCAGCAGAGGAGGGAGCAGAGGACGCGGGTTTGGGTGGGGAAAGGTGAGGAGGAAGGAAGGGAGGGAGGGAGAGAAAGAAGGAACAACAAGGTTAGTGACCAGAGCCCGCCGCAAACACACAGAGGTGGCGCTGCAGGGGGCTGGAAAGCATGGAGAGCAGAGCGGGGCAGCGTCTGCTCCTCGGGAAGGGCACCGCATGGCCACCTGCGTGTGGCAGCCCATGAGGCAGGCTGTGCCCACAAAGCAGGCTGTGCCCACAAAGCAGGCCGTGCCCACAAAGCAGGCTGTGCCCACAGAGCAGGCCGTGCCCACAAAGCAGGCCGTGCCCACAGAGCAGGCTGTGCCCACAAAGCAGGCCGTGCCCACAAAGCAGGCCGTGCCCACAGAGCAGGCCGTGCCCACAAAGCAGGCTGTGCCCACAGAGCAGGCCGTGCCCACAAAGCAGGCCGTGCCCACAGAGCAGGCTGTGCCCACAAAGCAGGCTGTGCCCACAAAGCAGGCCGTGCCCACAGAGCAGGCTGTGCCCACAAAGCAGGCTGTGCCCACAAAGCAGGCCGTGCCCACAAAGCAGGCTGTGCCCACAGAGCAGGCCGTGCCCACAGAGCAGGCTGTGCCCACAAAGCAGGCCGTGCCCACAAAGCAGGCCGTGCCCACAGAGCAGGCCGTGCCCACAGAGCAGGCTGTGCCCACAAAGCAGGCCGTGCCCACAAAGCAGGCTGTGCCCACAGAGCAGGCCGTGCCCACAGAGCAGGCCGTGCCCACAGAGCAGGCCGTGCCCACAAAGCAGGCCGTGCCCACAAAGCAGGCCGTGCCCACAAAGCAGGCCGTGCCCACAGAGCAGGCTGTGCCCACAGAGCAGGCCGTGCCCACAGAGCAGGCCGTGCCCACAAAGCAGGCCGTGCCCACAGAGCAGGCTGTGCCCACAGAGCAGGCTGTGCCCACAAAGCAGGCTGTGCCCACAAAGCAGGCTGTGCCCACAAAGCAGGCCGTGCCCACAAAGCAGGCTGTGCCCACAGAGCAGGCCGTGCCCACAAAGCAGGCTGTGCCCACAAAGCAGGCTGTGCCCACAAAGCAGGCCGTGCCCACAAAGCAGGCCGTGCCCACAAAGCAGGCCGTGCCCACAAAGCAGGCCGTGCCCACAAAGCAGGCCGTGCCCACAGAGCAGGCTGTGCCCACAGAGCAGGCTGTGCCCACAAAGCAGGCCGTGCCCACAAAGCAGGCTGTGCCCACAGAGCAGGCCGTGCCCACAAAGCAGGCCGTGCCCACAGAGCAGGCCGTGCCCACAGAGCAGGCTGTGCCCACAAAGCAGGCCGTGCCCACAAAGCAGGCCGTGCCCACAAAGCAGGCCGTGCCCACAAAGCAGGCCGTGCCCACAAAGGAGGCCTCGCCTGGCACAAACGGTGACAAATCTGCCCGCACCGCAGATCCGTTTCCTCCAGACGACCTCTGTCTCTCCCACTCCCATTCCACCGCCCCCCCGTGCGCAGCACTGACCCCGGTTCTCTCCGCGCCCCCCCGGCTCTGCCCGCACCTCCACCGCCTGCCTCCGCCGAGCAGCGGCTCACCTGAGACATCATGTGGCTGCTCATGGCTGGCTGCTGCTGGGCGGCGGGGGGGAGGCCGGGGGGCTGCGGCGGGGGCTGCTGGGGAGGCGGCGGCTGAGGCTGCTGGGACGCGCAGGGAAGGAGGCCGCGGGCGGGCTGCGATGAAGGGGGTTGGCTGCACGCCTCGGGGGCACCGAGAACCAGGCCTTGAACGGAAAAGAGCATAAAGAAAGCGGACGGGCGGTCAGTCAGTTTATCCCCATCCTGGTACCCAGCGGCCCCGAGCGAAGCTTCCCAGTCCGTGTGAACCGGAGGCACCGAGGGCCGCGCCGCAGCCGACCGACCCCCAGCTCAGCAATGCAGGCGTAGCTGCTCCCCAGGTGTAACTGCCCCACTGGTGTAGCTGCCCACTGCCCCCCAGGTGTAACTGCCCCCCAGCTGTAGATGCCCCCCCAGCTGTAGCTGCCCCCTAGATGTAGCTGCCCCCAGGCGTAGCTGCCCCCTAGATGTAGCTGCCCCCAGGCGTAGCTGCCCCCCAGCTGTAGGTGGGCAGGGGCACAGCTGGATACCTGCCCGGGGCGCCCTGCTGGCAGCGCCGCCTTTGCTGCTCCCGATGCTGTCGCCCCGCGTCAGGATGGAGATGCCGCTGAAGCTGCTGGCTTTGGTGACGGGCGGCCGCAGGCTGCGGATGGAGCCGTCTGAGTCCGTGCTGCTCCACGGCCGAGGCTCCAGCGACTTCATCTCGCTCTCCGTGCTGCTCTGGCGGCTGCCCGAGGCCCGGTTCAAAGCGTCCCGGTTGCCCCTGCGCAAAGAGGGCTGAGTGGGACAACACCTCAGGGCGAGGAGCGGGAGCAGGACCGCGTGTGCTGCACCCAGCCGTCGCTCCGGGTGATGGCGGCTCCGTGGCGCAGCGCGTGGCACCGGGGCAGCAATCAGAGACGGGGAACCAACAGCCCGGGCCACTGCTTCCTTGCCGAGACCCACGGCTGCCGCCTCCCTGCTGGTTCCCGGCCCTTTCCTCTGGCCTGGAAAAGGCTCAGAGCACAGCCCCTCGCTAAAGCCCTCCTGTCCCACAGCACTGAGCTTCACGGCGGCGACAAGGTGAGCAACGTCCTGCAAAACTGCTTTCTGCCCAGCTGGGTGCCACGGCATCACCGTGCTCCCAGTCATCGCCCTCCTCAATCCCCAGCCAGGTCTGCCTGGAACGAGATTCCGGAGCGCTGGCAAAGCTCCCCAAGCACTAAACCTGGCTCACCAGCCCAGCTAAGGAACACCACTGGTTTCTAACGGGTTCCTGGACCCTCTGAGGAGGAGGTGATGAAGGCATCAAAGGAAGAGATGCCGTGCTGGAGGCTGGGCCTCGCTGCTGCTCCGAGCAGCCGTGGAGAGAAGACAGGCTGAGAAGGGACTTCCAGGCTGATGTCCAGGGCTGCTGGGAGCACAGGAGCCAAAGAGAGCAGCTCTCCTGGCAGAGCAACCAGCGCAGCGGCTGCATCTCCTGAAAGCCGAAGGGAGCCACTGCGCAGCCCCGCAAACCGCAGGGGCGTCAGAGGCGTCGCTGCTGATCTGTCGGCTCTCCCCAGCCTAAACCTGAGAGCTGCGGGCGCCGTTTGGGCCACGCTGTGCCTTCTGTCCAGCTCAGCTGCAGACTCTGCTTCCCTCGGAGCTCGGAATCTCTCCAGCTGATTGCTGTAACGACGGCTCTGCTCCCTCTCGTGCCCCTCCTGAACCCCATCACAGCCTGCTCCTGTGCCAGCAGAGCTCTGCAACCAGATCGGTGCTGACAGAAGACTGGTGAGCAATGAAGGCAGCTGTGTTTGCTCTGAGGGCTGCGCTCTGCCACCAAGACGTCAGCTCCAAGCACAACCCCCGAGGAGCCCCCGTCCTCCGCACAGCTCGGTCTGCCTCTGCCCGCGGCTCAAAGCGACCCTGGGAGAGGGACGGCCTCCCTGTCCCCACGCTGGGAAGCACGAAGGAAGGAGGTTAAGAAGCTCTTCAGGGCACAACAGCCAGAAAAGCTGTGAGCGCAGCGCTGGCTGCAGCTGCTGGGTGACTTTGCTGTATCTCCGCAGCAGAACCAAAGCCAGAGGCGTAGCTGCACTCAGCAGCCCTGTGTCTGTGCTGAGGACGCCTGATTTCCCACCACAGCTTCCTTCCAAGTGCAGGCAGAGGCACGGCTGAGAAGCAAAGCTGTTCCTCCACCAGCTTAAACCTGGGACGACTGCAGCCCTCCTGGGTGCTGACCCTGCCACCGTCACAGCAGAGGTTCTCCCACCCTTCCGGGACACAAAGAGCAGAACGGTTGGAAAACTGCCCAAATCCTCTGGCTTTCCCTCTCCTTTCTGCCATTCCTGCTGCCCATCGTCCCGCTTTCATTGATGAACGGGCCAAAAAAAGAACTCAGAAATCGGTGCTGTGAAAAACACGACCTCAGAACTTCACAGAGCAGCCACACATGGGGCAAAGCTCCTCATCAGGACAACGTATAAAATAAACCGCAGAGAACGCCTACAAATCTGCCTCCATTTCTGAGAGCTAGAAGAAAAGCCTTCTTTGGAGATTCTGCCAGTTAACGTCAGAGCAAAAGCATCATTACAGTCATGCAGTGCTCTGCAGAGAGGTACAGGAAGCGTGTGCCACACGGTACTGACCTGCTGTCGGTGAGAAATCCGTTCTGGCCAGTCTGGAAACATGGGAGAGACAGGAGACGGGAAGGAAAGAAAAGGGAGACTTAATAACTTCGAAAGCAACAAACCCCAGGCTACTTCAAAGCAAAGAGGAGCAAAGCACTAACAGTATGGGATTCAGCCGCTGTTGTGCATGAGCCGAATGGTCACTCGGGAGCTGCTGCCGAGCCTCTCGTGCTCCTGCCCCCCTTGGCTCTGCACCCAACCCCCAGGAGCTTTGCCAGCACCCTGATGCCGAGATCCGCCCTGGCTCTTCAAACCTCAGCCCTAAGCTCTCTGTCTCGGTGCCCTGAAGCAGCATCGAGGCCGCTTGCTCTGCGGCACAACCGAGACCGGACGCGGAAGGGTCCTCGCTCGGGAAACGCAGGCAGCCATCGGAGCCACCAGAAAAGGGAGAGGGGCTCCAGCTCTGCCCAGCGCCCCGTGGCAGCCAGCCCTGCCCTGCAGGCCGGCCGCTGAGCGCTGGCTTCGGCCGCGAGCAGAGAGCAGGGCGACGCGCGGCCACGCAGCACTGCGCTGCTGGGACCCAGCGCCCTCAGCAGGGCTGCAGGCAGAGCTGGGCGGCCTGGGCCTGCGTGCGGGGCAGCCCTGCGACACCGACGCCTCGGGAGCCGCCTGAGGCCCTGCTGCCTTGACGGCACGCAGTGCGGCGGCTGCCCGACCGCGCCGGGACGAAGGAAGCATCGCTCCCCAGTACCCAAAGGCTGCAGGCGAGGAGCTGGGCTTCGACTCTGAGCCGCAGCACAGAACCGTCCCACATCCACCGCCTGCCTGTGGGCGCACGCGGAGCTGCCTCCAGCGGGCAGACAGCACTCAGCACAGCAGAGCACAGCAGCCTCGCCGGGCCAGACGTGAGCGTGGAGCGCAGCCCCGGCTTACAGGAGTTCCACACAGGGAGCAGAGATTTCAAGCAAACAACAACCAAGCTGGACGCTTTGGGAGAAAGAAAATCAACCCCGATCCATCCCATAACGGCGCGGAGCCCTGCCTGACACCCCAGGGCTCCTGGGCAGCCTGATCTAAGGGCCGGCAACCCTGCCCGGGGCAGCGGCTTGGAACGAGGAGATCTTTAAGGTCCCCTCCAACCCAAGCCGCTCTGATTGAGGGCTTGCACTGCTTGCTCAGGAGGCCAAAGCTGCAGAAATGGAGAGAAACTGGGAGAGAAGGGCACGGTTCCTGTCAGCTTCATTAATGGACTCATTCCAGACATGCCACTGCATAAGCTGATAGTATTGCTGGACAGCAAGGAGCAAACCTGCCTCCTCTGTCAGTCCCCACACTTCTACTGCCATGTGAATTTAAGGGAGGGAACGTGTGGCTCCTCTATCTCCATGTCACAGGCATCTTTGTTAGGAGCTGGAATTCACTGGTAGATACCAGGAACACTAGGAAATTTGTAGAAAAGGCAAGAGTGAGATCTGACCTTTCAGAATATTCAAGGACACCTCCTGCCCCACAGTTCCAGGAAGAAACCTGGCACGTCAGGGAGCTCAGCTTACCTCTCGTGCAAATATCCGCTCCCTGGCCCGCTGGTATTCCTCCTCTCGCTCTTCTATAGATTTGCTCCTCCTCCCATCCTGCAAGGGGAGTCTGATCTGAAGGGACAAACACAGCTCAGCGGGTCAGTGGCTGCCAGCGGGGGCAGAGGGCGCAGCAAGCTGCTGGCACGTCTGCAGCGCAGCGCGGAGCGGCGCAGGGCCGCCTTTCGACGGGGCTTCGGGGCGCTCGCGTTTTAGGGACGCTGCGGGGAGATGGGCTAAAATGCTCTGCCTGCAGAGAGGACGGACGGATCTCCAGGCTGTCTGGAAGACAAGCTGCTCTCGGGGGCCAAGAGCTACGAGCCGCTCTCTGCACGCGGCAAACTCCTCCTCGCTCTCAGCCTCCGAGAACCAGCGTGGAGAAAGCAGAACCTGACGCTGATGGCTCAACCTGAGCGCCTGAGTGCGGAAACGTGAATGGAAGCAGGGGAAACGGGGCGGCGATGCTAGGATGGCTGCTACGAAAGCAAAGAGCGCGAGGGCCTGCGTGAGGAGAGGGGTCCTGGTGCCCCGTCTGCCGTCCCTTACCTGGTTATCGTCCCGGTCCATGCTGGTGTCATCGCGCTTTAGGATAAACCGCTGGGGAAACTCGGCGTTCTTCTCATCTTTGATGTGCTCAGAGAACCTCTGCTCGGGACTGCGGGGGGAATCGGCCCTCGTTAGGGGGTAACAGCCGTAAAACACCGTGTGCAGGGAGCGGGGCACAAAGTTTGCTGTGCTGAATGTTCCCCTCTGACAGCAGCGAGAGAAGCCGACCCTTCTCTGAGAGCTAAAGACGGCTGCAAAGGGCTTGTAGGTGTATTAATGTGGGGCTGGAGGCGAAGGATTCTATCTGACCCTCCAAAGAGGGAACGTCCCTTCCTACAGAGGCATTAAATGTGGTGCAAAATCCATCCCTGAAATCCATCCCCAGGGCTTGAGGTGCGGGAGGAAGGGAAGGGGAGGGGAAGGGATAGGGGAGGGGAACAGGAAGGGGAAGGGGATGGGAAGGGGAAAGGGAAAGGGAAAGGGAAAGGGAAAGGGAAAGGGAAAGGGAAAAGGAAGGGGAAGGGAAAGGGAAAGGGAAAGGGAAAGGGAAAGGGAAAGGGGAGTGGGAAGGGGAAGGGAAAGGGAAAGGGAAAGGGAAGGGGAAGGGAAAGGGAAAGGGAAAGGGAAAGAGAAAGGGAAAGGGAAAGGGAAAGGGAAAGGGAAAGGGGAGTGGGAAGGGGAAGGGAAAGGGAAAGGGAAAGGGAAGGGGAAGGGAAAGGGAAAGGGAAAGGGAAAAGGAAGGGAAAGGGAAAGGGAAAGGGAAAGGGAAAGGGAAAGGGAAAGGGAAAGGGAAAGGGAAAGGGAAAGGGAAAGGGAAAGGGAAAGGGAAAGGGAAAGGGAAAGGGAAAGGGAAAGGGGAGTGGGAAGGGGAAAAGGAAGGGGAGGGGGAAGGGGAAAGGGGAGAGGAGGGGAAGGGGAAGGAGAGGGGAGGGGAGGGGCGTCCTCTCTCCATCCCCCTTACATTCGTGTGTTACTGGTCTTGTTGATAATGACTGCCTTCCCAGTTTGGTCCACATTATGGTCCATGCCAAAGTAGGCGGCCACGCGGTGCAGCAGCATCCTGTGGTACGAGGTCATCTGAGGGAACTTCTTAAACTGATTGCTGAAAGCAAGGAGGAAAGGATCGGAGCTGAGGAGGCTTTGAAACAGGCGATAACCAGACCCCGAAATAGAGAGGGAAAGGGGGGGAGCCCTGACACCTCGACCAGCCCCAGGTGAGAGCAGAGCCGGGGCAGAACTCAGCGCAACGGCCTCAGGCTGTGCCAGGAACGCTTGGATTGGAGATGAGGGATTTCTGAAGGACCACTTACTTGCCATCACTAATAAATTCCAGAATCTCCTGTTCTAACTTTAGCAGCATCATTCTATCCCTGCCAAAAAAAGAGGGGGAAATCACCTTGAAAGAGAGCAAAGCACAGATCCTCGCTGCCCGCCTCCCTGCAGCAGCGCAACTCGCAGGCAGCCCCAACTCCGCACGTCTTCCACAGCAACGAGCTACAAAGCTCCTCACTTCCTTCCCAATTCCAATGCTGACAGCGCGTGGCTTTCGGTCGTACCGAATCTCAGCTCCACTGCAGCGACCCCAGCTTTGCTGCTCCCACGCCAGCGCTGGTTACGTTTATTACTGACACAGCACAGCTCCTTTGGAGGTGATGTTTGATGACCATTTCCCCAGCGGGCTTTAAGGCGGTCAAGATTACCTCCTGCTTGCCTTCAAACAAAGCATTCCTCCTCTCTCTGCCCCTGCTCAGCACAGGGCGGGTTCTGATCGCCACACAAAGCTGCAGGCACTGAGCTCTCGCTTCCCTGCCCTCCCAGGCCGCACTCAACCAGCACAGCTCAACCGACGCAGCATCGCCCGCCGCTCCCCCCTTCACCCCATCACCAGGATCTCCTTTTACCAACCCATGACTTACCTCGGGTTTTTTTTCAGTGTATTTACTAAAAACTCATGCAAATCTATGCCGGTGGAGTCCGTGTATTCCTGGCTGGAATCTGAAACAACAACAGCAGCAGAAGAGATGAACCGAACGCTGCAGCGCAACGGGTTGGAGGAGGCATCTCTCAGCAGGGACCGCATGCACGAGAGCCGCGCTCCTCAGTGCTGCACGAGGCCCCGCGAGGAGTCCAAGAAAGGGACCCTCGTCCCTGCAAGCTGTTCAGAGGACGCTCAGGACAGCCCAGGCTGCTGCAAAAGGCCCTGCAAGGGCAGCACGCCGTGCTCTGCCATAAATAAGGTGCTCCTTCCATCCTGCAGGCTGCCTGAACACAGAGCCCAGCGCCTCTGCTCTTCCCCTTCCCTCGCACCCTTTGAATCTTAGGGGTGACTGCAGGGAAAAAGAAACCAGCAAACCAGCGCTTGAAATCAAAGCTGCATCGGTGCAGCTGCTCTCTCTTAAAATGGGATTTCAAGGTGCAATTTGCTCACCGGATTGAACGTGCATCTTTTAGCCGTTCCTGCGCCCCACAATCAAACAGCAGGGTGACAGGGCAGAAACCCAGCTCACCTTGCCACCCTTTGCTTTGGCACCTGTGGCAGGCGTTTTGAAAAGCAAAACTGCACTGAAACCACGAGTCTCCAGAGCGGGTCCTGGCTTCGCACCCCAAACACACTGAGAGCCCGCGGGGCTGCAGGGCACGGGGCAAACACACAGAGCCCCCCCTGCTATGAAGGGTGCTATGGAGGTGATGCATTCCTGCCACCATCAGAGAGGGGACCCCTCTGCCACCACTGCCCCCAGAACCCTGCAGCCAGGGCAGATAAGAGCTGCTGTGTTCACAAGAGCACCTGACCTCGAGACAGCATCTTCCTCGGCGCCTTGTCTTTACTCTTCTCTTTCTCTTCTTTCTCAGCCCCATCTCTCGTGGACTTTTCCTCTTCCTTGTCGGAGGGGCAGCTCACACGCAGCTGAATGATGTCCTGGAACAAAACCGAGCACGGCGCCCTGAGTCGCCCGGTGCTGCTGGGGGTGGAGCTGCTGGCGTGGAATGACGCGGTTCAGGCTCTGCTCTGCCCCCGCTCTCCTTCCATGAGATCTGATGGCACTCAACAGCGTTTGCCACTGCTGGACACCTGCCTCGCCCAGGATCTAAGCTACGTGCTTCCCGTTGAGGGCTGATAAAATGCTGTTACACTGTGCACTGAGGAGCTCTTGCACCACTACAGCACGACTCCAGTCTGGAAAGAGAAAGGGCGCGAGGGCTGCAAAAAGCCTTTGAGGTGTGGTGAGTGGCTTTTGTGCTGCGCAGAGCTGCCTGGGGCCTCCTGTCTGCCCCTCTCCTGAGCTGCAGCTGCCCAGCAAGGCCTGCAAGCTCGCCCTGCTCCACAGGAAGAAACTGAAGGCCAGAAGGCTTGTCAAAGCTGACATCGGATAACCTGCTGCTAAAGTCCAAGCCAAAACCAACTGACAAAGCACCAGCCCTCGCGCCAGCTGACCCTTCAGCTTCTTTCTGCCTCTATCAGGAGCCCTGACGCAGCAGCACGGCTGAAGCAGGCGCCCGGTGAGCTGCCGCAGACGATTCCTGGTGAGAAGGAAGGGCTGTGACTGCACACGCAAGCGGTGATGCCAGGGCCGAGGCTTCCTCCAAAAGCAGCCCCACGTGGGACCCCTTTGGCTCTCGGAGGTGAAAGATAAACTCTAGAAAGAAGGGGATCCTCTGGGCTCCCACACGGCACAACTCGTCCGGTTCTGGGCCTACCTGGGACTCCAGCAGCCCATCTACAAAGGGGCTGGACGATTCTTCACACACAGCCAAGCTCCTGACCAGCTTAAGCTTTGAATTAGACTGGAAAAGTAAAAGAAAGAGCAAAGTTAAGACACCTCAGCCAGGAAGCACGCGCTCGGCTTCATGCTGCCGCGCTGCCGAGCCGTTCATGCAATCGGCATCAAACTGCTGCAAAGGAGGAGGCAGCGCCAGCACCTCGCAGCACAAAGGGCGTGCGGACATTTGGAGCCCTGGAGCGGCGCAGCTCCTTCCTGCAGCCCTCGATTCAACGTGGAGCCGACCAACGTTGAAGTGCGGAAGCTCCCTGCCTCAATTCACTCCTTCTTTGGCCTCTTCCGCCACGGCAACCCCAGCCCTGCCCTCCTCACCTAAGAGTCAAAACTACCCCCAAAGGACAGAGCGATTTTATCTAAGATACGAGGTGAGAATCGTTGCTGCTCTTCATCGCCGGCTGGCGCCCACCCTGACGGCTTTGTGATTTTGGGGAACGCAGCAGCGCTCAGCGTAAAATAAAAGCTGTGCTTTCAGGGCTGCTGGCGAGACACAGAATCACAGAATCACAGAATCACAGAATCACCCGGGTTGAAGGGACCTCAAGGATCACGCAGTTCCAACCCCCTGCCCAGCAGGGCCACCAAACATCCACATTCACATCAGGTTGCCCAGGACACCGTCCAAGCTGGCCTTGAACACGTCCAAGGACGGGGCATCCACAGCCTCCCTGGGCAGCCCGTTCCAGGGCCTGACTGCTCTCCTTGTGAAGAACTTCCCCCTAACATCCAACCTAAATCTTCCCTCCTTCAACTTGGATCCATTTCCCCTCGTCCTGCTGTTGTCAGCCCTTCTGAAGAGTTTACTCCCCTCCTGGCTGTAGGTTCCCTTCAGGTACTGATAGGCTGCACTGAGGTCACCCCGCAGCCTTCTCTTCTCCAGGCTGAACAAAGCCCAGCTCCCTCAGCCTGTCCTCACAGGGGAGGTGCTGCAGCCCCCTGCTCATCTCAGTCGCCCTCCTCTGGACCCTTTCCAAAATCTCAATGTCTTTCTTGTGCTGAGGGCTCCACACCTGGACACAGGACTCCAGATGGGGCCTCACAAGAGCCGAGTAGAGAGGGACGATCACCTCCCTGTCCCTGCTGACCACCCCTCTGCTGATGGAGTCGACTCACTTGGGTGACAAATGGGAAACAGAAACCGGTCCCATGAGAACCCAGGCGGGATCGGCCATAGGAACGGCCTGAAGAAGAGAGCGATGCCGGAACATCTCCTACCTTGGCTCTTTTTCTGGCGTGCCCGTGGCCTGACGTCCGCCTCTGGAGGGAAAAAAGGAAAGAGAAGGCAAAAAGCCCCATGTGTGGCTGTGCAGCACCAGCGCCGCTCGGCACTGGGAAGCAGATCTCCAGCGGATTGCGCCGCTCAGGCAGAACGAGGAGCTCCGTGCGCCGCGCCGCCAGCCCTCCGCGCTCACCTGCGCCTCCTGACGCACGCTGACCTCCTCCCCCCCGTCCTTCTCAGCCTCCTCCTTGCTGGGTGACCTGGACACGTGCTTGGTTTTGCTCACGGATTCCTCAACCACCTTTTTTTCTGACTCCTTCATTATTTCCAGGGACTCCTGCGCCGTGTTGCTGTTGGACATCTTCAGAGCCCTGCGACGCAGCGACGGGCACCTGCCAAAAAGGGCCGGAAGGCTCAGGAAGGAGAGTTTCCACGTGGAGATCGGAATGTTGATGCAACTCCTGCACATCTCGGTTGCCAGTTCCCGCTGCTCCTTTTGTGCACAACAACCCCTGCGCCCCCATCCGTCCCTCGGACGCAGCCCCAAGTTCAGGATTCTCACCGGGACCCTGAAAGCTTGGGCACAGCTGAACAAAGGCCTGAGGCACACAGAGACGCCCCGCAACCCCTCCTGGCGCAGGCACGTGGCCCTGCAGCTCCTCTGATGCCAAGAAGAGGCTCAGGGCAGCGCTGAGGAGCACGCAGAGGAATTCGGGAGGTGACAGCAACCCGACGCTGCAGATGTGCTCTGCCACGCACCCATAACAACCAAAATCCTGCATTCTTTCCCCAGGTCGCAGCCCTGCCCTTCTGGCAGGCAGTCAGAGGCTCTTCAGTGAGGACACGGCCTCGCACCCAGAGATTGCTCTGGTTTCTCCTGGGGAACAGAGCGACACCCCTGTCCTCCCTGTGGCTGCTTATGGCTCCATACTACGGAAAGAACAGGAGCCGAGCCACCGCAGATGAAACCGTAATGCTTCCTAATGAAGTTGGGTCTAATTGCACGCTTCTGATTAGCGAGCATACAGCCGCCCAGGGCCCTGAAAGGACCAGGCAGGGCAGGGGGCCTTGCTCTGCTCCCAGCTCCTGCAGGATGTGAGGCTCCCGTTCATAACAAGCCTCAGCCAAAGTCAGCCCTCTGGGCTCAGCCACAGCAGCTCTCTTGGAGCTCCAACGAGGGCAAAGCAGAGGAGGGAGGGCTGCAAAGGGGATGCTGCTCCTGAGTGCCACATCTGTGCAGCCACGGCTGGGGCACAGCAAGGTGACAGCAGCGCAAAGGGCTCCAACAGCGTTAGGAGACGCAGCTGACGTTCATCAACTTCTTTTATTAATTGCTTTGGCAGAACATGGCTGAAAGTGTCTGATCTCACCAAGATTCACCAACCCTTGGCTCGTCTTCATCAACCAGTTCAACCTCACCCCCTTTAACCTGCCGGGCTGTCGGACACAAAACGCGCCCTGCTTTTTCTGCAGCGATTTCCGGCTGCAGTCGCCCTGCAGGAGGCGAAGCAGAGAGGTTCCACCCCAGCAGCCCCCGAGCTGCTGTGGCACCGTGCCCCGCTTGCAGCCCGGGGAGGAAGAACCTTCCTCATCACACTGCAAAGCAACCTTGGCATCACGGGGACAAACAGCACCGCTTCTCCTCCCCACGGCCGAGAGCCCAGCGCCGCTCAGCAGACATTTATTTGTGCGCCGCTCCTCCCGCTGCACTTCCTGCCCCCGGCCGCAGCCCGGCACGTTTCCTCGCATGCAAAGCCCCAAAGAGAGCTGCCGGCACTGCCAGCGCTCCTTCGCAGCCCGCAGAGCGGAGCTTTCCCTTCTGTATGAATGAATCAGCGCCGCTCCCTCAGGACAGGCGTAGGTCGCACGAGGGGGTGGCAGCCGGGAGCCGCAGCGACAGACAGCAGCTTGCGGAGAGGGGAAGTTCAGAGGACTCGGGGTGGGCGGCGCTGAGCCGCGCGCTGCCAGGGAGGAGACGGGAGATGACGTAGATGCAGCACCGGGGAAGCCAGCGAATCTGGGGCAGAGCGATCGCCCAGCAGAGCTGCCGGAGGTGGGAGAGCTGAGCTGAGCGATCGGGGGCGGAGGGGGCAGCGAGCACCGAGCGCTGCTGGGGGCTGGGCGAAGGGCAACTCCGTCCTCAGCTTCCTCCAAAAAGGGCACAGACCAACCGGCAGCCCGAGCGTCCGGACTTCAGTCTGCTTCAGAGACACCTCGACTCACGTCCCCCTCAGCCTCTTCCATAGGTTATTCTTTTTTCTGCTTCCTGAGCTCTCCAGGAAGCGTTCGATAGGGCAGAGCAGACAGACTTGCCCGAGTCACAGTGCTGCGCTGCCTTCACGGAATATTGAGTCCCACGTTGCAGAAGGCAGCAGCACCCCACTGACAAGGAGGAGCCCAACAAAGCCTCAGGCCTCTTTCCAGCCTCAGGCTGGTTCGAAAACACAAAGTAGGCTTGCTTAAAGCCAAACCGGGTCCGATCTCTTGCTAAACAGAGTTACAGCGCCTGGAAGACTCGGAAATAAACATCCCAAGGCGGTGAGACGCTCGTGGGCAGGACAGTCCCACCACACCACGTCGGTGACGGGCAGCCAGAGCCGACTGCCAGCACTGGGAGCTGGGCAAGGAAAGCCGGCGGGCCCGAGGGAGGACGGGAGCCAACAACCCAGCCTGGGAGAGGGAAGCGGGAAAACCGCGGCCCCCTTCTGGAGCACAACGATTTCGCCTCGCCCCCCGTGCGCGGCCCTGCGGTCGGCAGCAGCGAGCAGGAACCTCCCGCACGAGGAGCGATGCTCTCCCAGCTGCGCGCTGATTGGCTCGCGGCTCAGCCAATCGGAGCCAGAGCTCCATGGCAACCGGCTCTGTCGCCAGGAGCAACAGGGAGAGCCGGGTACCGGCGGCCCCGCGGAGGGACGGGGAGGTGAGGGGAGGTGAGAAGCGGCGGGTGCCGAAGGTCCCGGCTCCAGAGCTCCTGTCATCCCGAGGGGCTGCAGGGAGCCCTCTGCCCTCTGCTTTCCCCAGCGCACGGCCGCCGGTGCAGTTTCGGGGTGCTGGAGAACGTTTCCCAGGTACACAAGGGGCTGCAAAAAGGAGGTTTGGTTGTAGGACCAACAGCAGCCGTGCAGCTCCTGAGGAAAATCCTGAGAGAGGTCCTGAGAGATCTTCGGAGGGAACTCCTGAGAGAGGCCCCTCTCAGGCTCCACAAGCCCCTCCCCATCGGTTCTGGGCAGCACAAAGCTCAATTAAGGGTCCCCAGCACCAATGCTGCCCCTGAGGCCTCAGCCTGAAGGCGAGCACAGAGCCCTGCACACACAGAACCCTGCACACACACACAGAACCCTGCACACACACACAGAACCCTGCACACACACACAGAACCCTGCACACACACACAGAACCCTGCACACACACACACAGCCCTGCACACACAGCCCTGCACACACACACAAACACACACACACACAGCCCTACACACACACACACACACACACACACAGCCCTGCACACACGCGCACACACACACACACACACATACACACAGCCCTGCACACACGCACACACACACACACACACACACACACAGCCCTGCACACACGCGCACACACAGCCCTGCACACACACACATACACACAGCCCTGCACACACGCACACACACACACACACACACACACACACACAGCCCTGCACACACGCGCACACACAGCCCTGCACACACACACATACACACAGCCCTGCACACACGCACACACACACACACACACACACACACAGCCCTGCACACACGCGCACACACAGCCCTGCACACACACACATACACACAGCCCTGCACACACGCACACACACACACACACACACACACACACACAGCCCTGCACACACACTCACACACACACACACACACACACACACAGCCCTGCACACACACACACACACACACACAGCCCTGCACACACACACACACACACACACACACACAGCCCTGCACACACGCACACACACACACACACACACACACACACACAGCCCTGCACACAAACACCTCCCCTGGTCTCCAGCTGGAGGAATCCACTCCCTGCTGGGAGCTGGCAGCGCACACGCAGTGCGAAGCCCCGCCGCTCCATGAGGGATGCTCGCACTCCGCAGTGCCCTCAGCCCATGCAGGAGCTGCTCCACAACGTTCTGCTGCCCTCTGCTTTTCCCCATCGGCTGCAGGGAAGGATTCGCTCCTCGCTCCCTGGCCGTTCCTATAAAGCAAACGAAGCCAAAAGCACGGAGGCTATGGGTGCGCAAACCCAGCACTGAATCACTGCTTCAAACCTTAATCCCCACCCCCACGTTACACTGAAGGTACGATGCAGAGTTTTGACTTTAGGTGGAAGGAGGGCGTAAAAAACCTGACACGAACTGGGATGCAGGGCGTGCAGCAACGGCTGCCACCGGTGTGAGAAAGGAGAGCCGGGGCCTCCAGCGCTGCGAGGCGCCCTGCAGACCCCCCGAAATTCGGATGGAAGAAAGGAACCGGCTGCACCAACACCTCAACGGGGGGCGGGGGGTGCGAAGAGGGAATTTGGGATCTCGCTGCAGGAATTGGGTTTAGGCGCTGCACAGCAGCTGCAGCCCTGCTGCTCTCACTTTATTTCACAGAATCACAGAATTGTAGGAGTTTTAAGGGACCTCCAGAGATCATCGAGTCCAACCCCCTGCCAAAGCAGGTTCCCTACAGCAGGTCGCACAGGTCGGCATCCAGGCAGGTCTGGAACATCTCCAGAGCAGGAGACTCCCCCACCTCCCTGGCAGCCTGTTCCAGTGCTCCTCACCTCACTGTACAGAAGTTCTTGCGCACATTTGTGCGGAACTTCCTATGCTGCAGTTTCCATCCATTCCCCTTGTCCTGTCTCCACTCACCACTGAAAACAGTCTGGCCTCGCCATTCTGCCCCCCACACCTCAGATATTTACAGACCTGGATCAGGTCCCCTCTCAGTCTCCTTTTCTCAAGGCTGAACAGACCCAGTTCACTCAGCCTTTCCTCATAGCAGAGATGCTCCAGGCCCTTCACCATCTTCGTGGCCCTGCACACACACACTGTGTGGCCCTTCGGGAGCTGCAGTGAAGCCACACAAGAACCTCTCAGCCCTCGGCGATAAAATCAGGGGAGACAAAACCAGGCGGCAGTTCGAGTGAGAGGAGCACAGGAGGCAGCGCTGTGAACTTTTACAGTGCAAACCCTCAGAGGTGAGAAAGAGAAATGTGGGGCAGCCGGAGCTCCCCTCTCCTGTCAGAGCCGCTCCTGCACTCCCCCAGGAGCAGGGAAGCGCTCCGTGACGTCAGAGCCGTTTCCCAGCAACAGGGGAGGAGGCCTGGCCACCACGGGGGTTTCCTGAAAAGCCAGCACGGAATCCTCCACCTCCTTTCTGCAGTGTCAGATGCGACAGGACAGCACGGAATGGGACTCGTGTCAACTTCCCTCACGCTGCACGCTCCTCCAGCGCCGTGCCAAGAAGCAGCAGCACTCAAAGTTGGCTGAGAGCACGGATTGCCCGACCCGGCTCACCACCAAGCCAGCTGCAAACACGGGCTGTCACTGCACGGTGGCACTGCATGGTGGCACAGCACAGCACAGTGTCACAGCACAGTGGCACTGCATGGTGGCACTGCACAGTGGCACAGCACAGCAGTGTCACAGCATGGTGGCACTGCATGGTGTCACAGCACAGCACAGTGGCACAGCACAGTGGCACAGCATGGTGGCACTGCACGGTGGCACAGCACAGTGGCACTGCATGGTGTCACAGCACAGCACAGTGTCACAGCACAGCACAGTGGCACAGCATGGTGGCACTGCACGGTGGCACAGCACAGCACAGTGTCACAGCACGGTGGCACTGCATGGTGGCACTGCATGGTGTCACAGCACGGTGGCACTGCATGGTGGCACTGCATGGTGGCACTGCACGGTAGGAGTGTGATGGGCAGTGAGCCGTTCCTGCTTACCTGCAGCAGGAGGACCTCGAGGGCTGCTGCCCGCACGGGTGCTGGTTTCTGTTCTAAGAGAGCACTGTGAGGAGGTGAAGGGAAGGGCAGCAGGTCTGATGCACCCACATAAAGACCCTGCAGTGCTGCAGGTGTTTGAGACAGCGGCCCTAGGAGCAGCTCCTGGCACTGACAGTCAGGTGGACGAATGCTCCTTCAGCACCCGTGTGAGGAGGCAGAGGGAATCCAAACTCCCCGTTCTGCTGAAAGCAAACCCAGTTTGCAGCGAGCTTTTAAACACAGGACGGGGTATTATGAACACAGGGGACGAATACAGCACAAGCAGCCCTGCAGAACATCAAACCGAGTAAAGCAAGCTCACTATTTCCTACGGCCAGCCAACAAGCAGCCGCGTTCTTTGACCAACTACCCGGCTTCCAAGCAGCACAGCGCTGAAAGCGCAGCAGCACGGAGCGCTTTGCCTCTGCCAAAGGAAAAGAGCCCAGAAGGAGCCGCACGAAGCCCAGCTCAGGCTGGGAGAGCCGCGAGGGAAACTCCTCGCTGCACAGCACAGCGGCACGCAGGGATTCCCCCGCTCCTGCCGGTGCATCTCAGCCCCGCCAAAAGAAAGCTGAGTTCCGGCACCGCGTCCCGAACGGCATCAGAGCTGCGGAGCATCGCGGCGCCGTGCGACGAGGCGGCAGGGCAGCACTTACCGACGTGAGCGACGTCAGCTCCCCATCCCTGCGCCGCCCGCCGTGCCGCGCCGGGTGTTGCGCGGCGGCGGTGAGAAGCGATGCAGAGAAGCCTCGGGCCGCCGCTGCTCGAGCCCCAGGCATCGGCCGGCTCAGCTCTGCCACGGAACTCAGCCTGCGGCGCCGCGCTCCCCGCAGTCACCTGTCCTCTAATCCCCACGCAGCCTCCATTGCCTCAGCTGGCTCGGGAGGAACCCGCCAGGATCGCTCCGCTCCCCGCAAGCCCCCAACCTGCTTCCCCTCCCCGGTGATCGCAGCGCTGCGCCGCGCGGCTCCGAGGCAGAGCGGAGCCCAACTGTGGGGAGGGATGCAGAGCTCTGCCAATGGCCGCATGCACACCCCCTCCTGCTCTCATTCAAACACTTCGGAGGAACCGCCTCCGCAGAGCGCCGAGAAGGCTTAAAGACACAGCATCTTCCTGAGCACTGGGAAGGCTTAAAGACACAGCATCTTCTGAGCAGCAGCAGGCAGGCAGGACGCAATGGCAGGCAGCAGGCTTTGGAGGTGGGTTACGGGCTGCCTTCCTCACTGCCCATGCAGAGCCAACGATGCTCCCAAGGGCTCACGTTCTTTAATGGCTTCTTTGCCAGGCAATGCAGACAGGAAGCAAGAAATGCAGATGAGCCTGGAGAAGTTCTGAACCGTGTTGCAGCTTCGCCCTGCTGAGCCGACCTCCGGCAGGAAGACTCCAGGCTGAGGGCTGAGCAGGACGGAGCTCAGAGCACGGAGCCCCGCGAGCCCACGCAGCACAGCTGCTCCTGGGCTTCCTGCAGCGGCCACAGAGCCGCTCACCGCCAGGCAGCAGCGCTCTGCCCCCGGGAAACAGAGCGGGAGAAGATTTCCTAAGCTGCACCTTTGTCCTCGGATGCATCTTTCTCTTCAGACAGGGAGGCTGCAGACCCGGCTGGGGGGAGCAGGGCGTCAGCCCCACCGAAGCCCAAGCGGCCGCAGCTGGGTGAGAGCCGCAGCTGGGTGAGAGCCGCAGCTGGGTGAGAGCCGCAGCTCGCTGCCTCGCACGCCTGGGCCCCCTCCGCTCAGGCCATGCGTGTGGTTTCGCCTCCACCGCTCAGACCGCGCTGCGCTTCACCCTGACGGGTTTCTGTGGCAAGAAATCTGTGGGCTCGATCCAGCAGAAGGGAAAAGCCTCAGCCTGGCGGCGCTGACCCGGCGCAGGCGGCAGCACCGACGTCTGCGTCAGCCCAGCACAGGGATTCCCGTGTGCCAGATGCCCAGCAGGAGCAGCACTGCGCCCTGTGCTGAGAGCATCGTGGCTCCACGAACAGAGCAGGAAGGCGCCCCTGCCCTTAAAAAAGGGAAGAGAAAAGTCACGCAGGTGAGCCTGGACCACAGTCCTCATTGCACATCAGCTCACGGCGCTCTTCTGCCCCTGTGCAGGGGTGAAGGAAAGCTGTGCACACGGCAGGATAACAGCTCCAAGAACAGCAGCAGAGCGGCTCCTGGGGAGGCAGCAGGAAGGACCACATGCTCCAGTCCTTCCAACAGGAGCTCACAGGAAAAGGAGATTCCTCGGCAGGGCTGGGAGAGACACAGGAGTCCTGCAGCCAGCACAGCTCTGTTAGCAGGTCTGAGGAGGCCACGATAAGGGAGAGGAGAGGAGAGGAGAGGAGAGGAGAGGAGAGGAGAGGAGAGGAGAGGAGAGGAGAGGAGAGGAGAGGAGAGGAGAGGAGAGGAGAGGAGAGGAGAGGAGAGGAGAGGAGAGGAGAGGAGAGGAGAGGAGAGGAGAGGAGAGGAGAGGTGACTGCGGAGCAGAGAGCCCAGCATCAGGAGTCACCTCAGCCCCGCGCTGATGGGGACGGCAGCCAAGAGCAGGGATTCTGAGCAGGAATGATGAGCCCCCAAGAAACGGGATCTGAGATCCAGGAGCCGCTGCCCACGGGAAAAATACAAGAGAGCACCATCAGATTTAATTGCCAGGGATTTTCCGTTCAGACCTGGCTCGGCTGAGGGCGCACAGCCCTGGCAGCAGGCCCTGCCCTGTCCCCCAGCTCCCAGCTCACTGATGTGCGCTGCCTGCAGCCGTGCCCCCGTGGCCCCTCCACGTCTGACGTGCACCAGATCTGCCAGCGGCTCAGGACAGACACGTGGGCAGCGATGAGGAACGGAACGAGCTCCCATTCAGCTCCAAACACTGATAAATAATTCAGGAAGAGAAAAATGCCGCAATACAGAGCGCAGCACTGCTTAAAAATAGAATACGTGCCGCTGCTGCCAGAGGAGCAGAGGGAGGGAAGCAGAGCGGCGGCACCAAGGCGTCGGGTCGCCGGCCCTCCCGACTGGGGATCCCCCACGCCGGTACAGCAGGCAGGGCTGCCCCTGCTGGAGGAGAGCCTGCAAGAAAGGGAAAATCCTCCCGGCCGCACAGCCTGCAGCAGAGCAGGGCGGGATGGCGGCCAGGGCGCTGGGTGGCATCCAGCTCCGCTCGGCTGCGAGGCTCGGCTTCACTGCTGCGCAGCGCAGGGCGGCACGGCGCTGCTCTCGCCCGAGTTGTGCTGCCTCGCGTGCAGAAACTTCTGCTCCGCCATCAGCGCCACCTCCAGCCGTGCCGTGCGCTGCAAACAGCGACCTGCCACCTGCAGGCCGACAGCGCGAAGCCCAAACCGCCCCTCGTCTCCAGACCCCGCTGCTCCGCGCCGATAAACGCGCGCTGCAAACCTCTGTGCCGACACGAAACCTCCCCCGGCCCCGGCGCGACGCTCGGCTCTGCGTGGTGACAACGAAGCGACTGAGAGCGACTGAGAAACGCCGCCAAGGCCTCGATGGCGGCCAGGTTTCCCCCCTGCAGACCCCGCCGCCATTTCCCACCAGGAGCAAAGCGGCCCCGCATCGCTTGGTGCGGCAGAACCCACTTGGACAGATGGCTGCTCCCCTCCTCGCCGAGCAGCTTCAAAAAATAACACCCAAACGACACCCATCTCTCCCTGCCTCCCCCTGACATCGGCTTCCCAAGCGTTTCTGAAGCAGGAAGCTGCCGGGCAGAGAGCAGCAGGCTTCCATAAGGAAAGGCAGCGCGCAGCTCGCGTGCAGCTCGCTCGGAACACATTGAGCCCGCAGGCAGAGCAGCTGAGAGCGCTTTGGTTTCGCCCTCCAAAATACCCCAAAATAAATTGAAAGCAAAGGGGAAAGAAAGGTGCAAAGGAAGAAAATTGAAAGGCGCTGAGGTCCCCGCGTGAGCAAGGCCAAAATCCCACCCAAATCCCAGCGCTGGGTTGAACCTGACGGGGAGGAGGAGGAGGGCAGAGCCTCAGCTTTGGGGCGGGCGGAAGTTCAGCAGTTCTGAGGGCCGAGCAAACGCAGCCCCTGCTCCCTTCCCACCCTCACCCCTCTGGCCCTTGCTCTCCTGATGAGAAACCACGACAGCAGGAGCAGCTCCAAAGCGGCCCCTCGTTTCGGTTTGGCCTTTTGGGAGCAGACAGGGCAGGAGCCCAGTTCCTAAGCAGGAGCCCAGGGCTCCACAGAGGGGTCACCCAGACGCACCAACGTCTCCCAGTGGCTCTGCGTCTCAACTCGGCTGCCAAGCCATTTGTTTCTCAAAGAACAGGATGTCAAAGCAGTGCGAGGATTTTGTAACTTCATTAAAAAATACGTGTATATATATATATATAAGAGCTGGCAGAGGAGTAGGCTGCATCTGCCCACACTCAATGATCATCACCGAAATTTACTGGGAGGCAGCCGTGACTCAGTCTGCAGTACACAAAGACAGCTTGTGCTCCCAATGCATAATGAGAGCGGGCTCCATAGAAAGCCATAAAGCCGTTTGAGCCCCATTGACAGCAGCGTGCGAGGGAATCCCAGCGCTGACATCAGCGCAGCCCTTCCTCCTGCTGCTGGCAGCCAGGCTGGGCTCCCGCCGCTGAACCCCACCAAGGGGCCGCGCCGCCCTGCAGGGATCAGCAGGGCACCGAGATTGAGAGGCAGCACGAGAAAAGATGGAGGATGGAGAGCAATGGAGGATGGAGAGCGATGGAGAGTGATGGAGGATGGAGGGCCACGAAGATGGTGAAGGGCCTGGAGCATCTCTCCTATGAGGAAAGGCTGAGTGATCTGGGTCTGTTCAGCCTTGAGAAAAGGAGACTGAGAGGGGACCTGATCCAGGTCTATCAGTATCTGAGGTGTGGGGGGCAGAATGGCGAGGCTGGACTGTTTTCAGTGGTGAGTGGAGACAGGACAAGGGGAAACGGCTGGAAACTGCAGCATAGGAAGTTATGCAGCAATGTGCGCAAGAACTTCTGTACAGTGAGGTGAGGAGCACTGGAACAGGCTGCAGGGAGGTGGGGGAGTCTCCTGCTCTGGAGATGTTCAAGACCTGCCTGGATGCCGACCTGTGCGCCCTGGTGTAGGGAACCTGCTTTGGCAGGGGGTTGGACTCCATGATCTCTGGAGGTCCCTTAAAACCCCTACAATTCTGTGATTCTGTGAGAGCGATGGAGGATGGAGAGCGATGCAGGATGGAGAGCGATGCAGGATGGAGAGCGATGCATTCGCATCCCATCGCCAGGACGAAAAGCCCCACAAACCCTACAAGCTCTCAAGCTGCCACGACAGCTGGGCCAGGAGCAACCGCTCCTCCCAGCCCAGAACAGCGGCAAACAGCGAGGTGCCAACAGGAACCCGAGGGCAACGGTTTCTCCGGTCCCCCTCTGCTGAGCGCCGGCGCTCAGAGCACCGCAGGGTGGGGGCAGATCCTGGTGCAGCCACAGCACACAGCTGCCCAGCCTTGGCCTGAGCAAACGAGGCCACGAAGGCTCGCCAAAGAGGACGACGGTGCTGCAAACCACGGCGTGATGTTGTTCAACCACCCCGGATTTTGGCTCGTGCTGCGCAGGCAGCTCCAGCTGAGCCTCAGGAACCGAGCAGCGCCTGGTCACTGAGGGCCAACAGCTTCCACGTCCCATTCCTGTGGAAGGGAGAGGGGCAGCGTGAAGGAAAAATAACTCAGCAAGCGACCTGCGGGATCCCGCCAGGAAAAAGTACGAACTGCAGGCGTCCTTGGGATGATCTGATGGGGAATTTCCAGCACGAACCCGAGGAGGACGCAGAACTGACGCCTGTCAGCCTTAAGGAGCCGCAGCGGCAAACAGCACGGAAATAAAGAAGGGAGAGTAAGGAATCAGAACTGCATGAAGCAGCCGTGGGGAAGCCGGCCAGGATCTGGGAGGGATGGAGAGCAGGGTGAGGCAGGAGGCAGGTGGGACCCCCAGCAACACCTGGGATGGGAACCAAACGGAGCAGCCGTGCTCTGAGAAGGGGCGCGCGTGGTTGGGCCGCCTGCTGACAGGCAGCTGAGACCCTGAGAGCTCCCTGCTCTCCTCTACAGCGCGTCCTTGGGAAGAGCAGCCAGTCTGCAGAGTCACAGCACGGCTGGGTTGGGAGGGAGCTCCAGGATCACGGAGCTCCAACCCCCACCAATGCAGGGCCACCAACCTCCACGTTTCACAGCAGCCCAGGCTGCCCAGGGCCCCATCCAGCCTCCAACCCCTCCAGGGATGGACGGGGCATCGCAGCCTCTCTGGGCAGCTGTTCAGCCCCTCACCGCTCTCACAGCACAGAACTGCCCTGACATCCAACCTCCATCTGCCCTCCCTCAACTTCACTTCCCCTTGTCCTGCTCTCATCTCCCCTTGCACAGAGCTGCCTCCCCTCCTGGCTGCAGGCTCCCTTCAGGCACTGCAGGCTGCACTCAGCTCACCCCCAGCTTCTCTTCTCCATGCTGAACGAGCCCAGCTCCCTCAGCCTGGCTTTGCAGGGTGGTGCTGCAGCCCCTGCTCATCTCCAGCTCCTCTGGACCCTCTCCAGCAGCTGCCTGCCTTTCCTGTCCTGGGGGCTCCAGCCCTGGACGCAGTGCTGCAGATGGGGCCTCACAGAGCAGAGCAGAGGGGGACGATCGCCTCCCTGTCCCTGCTGCCACCCCTCTGCTGCTGGAGCCCAGGATCCCATTTGCTTTCCGAGCTGCAGTCACACACTGCTGGCTCCCGTTCAGCTTCTCATCCCTCGGGACCCCCAGGTCCTTCTGTGCAGGGCTGCTCTCAAGGATCTCCTTCCATCTCTATGGATGCCGCCATTCCTCCGGCCCAAGTGCCAAACTCTGCCCTTGGCCGTGCTGAACCTCATCGGCTTCACCCTGCCCACCTTCCCAGCCTCTCGAGGTCCCTCTGGACGGCGTCCCTTCCTTCCAGCCGCTCAGCTGGGTGTCGCCAGCAAGTTGCTGAGGCTGCACTCGATTCCACCATCGATGCCACCGATGAAGATGTTACACAGCACCAGTTCCAAGCACAGCTGGCAGCCACGCACTGCAGAGCTGCCCCTGGGTCTTCAAGCAGCAGTTAATGCTTTGCTAAAGGGCTTCCCCCCTTTTCCTACCATCAGGAGGACACAACTGCTCAGCCTGTCCTTCGCTGGGACGGGCAGACACCACGCTTGGCAACGCAGCTCCCCAGGCAGCTCAGCCCCCTTTACCAGCACCTTTCTTTCCCGATCCTTTGGGTTTCTTCCACTTTTTTGCACTCTGACTTTGCTCCAGACGGGCAGCAAACTGCACCCAGCAACACGTGCAGGATTAACGCCTGCATTTCCAGCTCACCGCTGCATCTGAATGCTCTTCAGCTGTGGATCGCTTTACACGGCTGTAAGAGCAGCAGAAGCTGTAATAAACTCAGGGTTTCCTTCTGCTACAGCGAGCTCTAAGGAAAACAAAGCCTGACCTACAGAGCTGAAAGCCCTGCAGCCCAGCAGCCTGTTCAATATCTGTGACAATGCAGCTCATTCCCTTACCATCCCCACTACTAAAACACACCTCGCCACCAGCACGAACGATCAGAAATGCATCTTGTTTTTCCAGACATCTTTTTCCAACGCTTGAAGCCCCCCAAAATACCAAGAAGCGCCCAAAGAACAGGCGGGGCAGAAGCAGCTGAGCTTATTTTCCAGCGCTCAGGAGAAAAGCTGGTGGACTGGAGGTGATCTGTGCTCAGTCACCCACAAGCAACAGGTCACACAGACCATACAGGCGCAATGAACTGGGTGCTTGGCCGCTGCACGTCAGCTTCCAGGACCAGGAATCACTTCGTTGCCCTGAAATAAAATCTGGTTCGGGGCACGGGGTGCTGCGTGGAAGCACGGCAGGCAGATCTCACACAGCGCAGGGCAGCAGGGCTCACCCACACGCTGCAAACGCAGCCCGAGTCGGGGCAGAACGAAGCAGGCGGAGCTCACAGCAACCCCTGAGCAGCACCGACAAACTGGAGTCAGCCAAAAGGACACGGCAGGAACACAGACCATAGGGAGCGGAGGCAGGGAAAGGTTTTATCAAGGAGTTCGTGCTCCCTGTGGTCTGACTGAGAACATCCGCTCACTCAGGGCCCGAATGATGGAAAGCTGATAATAAAAGTCACGGCGAGGCCCCTCCGCAAGGCAGACACGGGCTGCACGGAGCTCAGCAGCTCCACGTTACTGCGGCCCTTAAAACCACAGAGCAGCTTCCGAACAAAAAGCAAGAAAAGAACGGGGATGGGAACCAGAAAAGGCTGCCGCCACCACGGAACGGAACGACATCGATCTAATTGCAAAGGAAATACGGAGAACGACGGGAAGGCAGCCCCCGAAACACAGAACGGGAGAGGCGCCGTCCCGCACACAGCATCAAGGCTACAAAACCAAGCACGCAGCCCCCCCCAGCCCCCAGCGCTGCGCCCCAAGGCAAAGCTCCGCCTGCACCGCCCCCACGGCGCCCTCGGGGCCTCCCCCACCCCCCTCCTGTTGCTGCACGGAGCCCAAGGCCTCGGGGTCGGGGTTTTTTGGGGAGGGGGGCTCACAGCGTTCACAACGAGACCCCCCCCCCCCATTTCCCCTCCCGCCCACTGGGCCCCGCCGCCCCCCGCGCGGCCGAGAGCCTCGAGGACAGCGCTGGGAGCGGAGGGTGAAGCCTCCAAACCCCCCCCGAACCCAGAGCCCCCCCCGGATCCGCCGCACTCACCGGGCCGGGCCCCACGCCGCTGGGCCGCGGCCGCCGCCGCCGCCACCACCTCTATGGGCCGGGCCTGGGCCAGCGCGGAAAGTAGAGGAGGAGGGGGGGGGGGAGGAAGGGGGGGAAGGGGAGGAAACGGAGCGTGGAGAAAAAGGGGAAAAGAACGGGAGGGGGAGGGAAAAAAAAAAAAAAAGGGGGGGGGGAGAAAAAAAAAAAAGGAAAGAAGCGTGGGCCCCTCCCACGGCGGAGCTGCGCGGCGTCAGCGCTCTGCGTGTTACGTCATCACGGCGCGCCGCCGTGCGCCGTTGGCATGGCAACCGAGGGAAGGTGGGCTGTAGCGCCCCCCTGCGGGGTGGAGGACGCGAGAGGAGAGGGAACGCACGGAGGGCGGAGCCAATCAGAGGGTCCGCCTTAAAGGGGAGGGGCGGGTGGCTCCGCCCACACGCGCCACGCCAGAGGGGGGCGGGGCTCCCGCTGCTGGGGTCACGTGGTGTGAGAGGGAGTGTGTAGCGTGGGGACATCATGGGGACACTATGGGGACATGGTGGGGACACTATGGGGATATCATGGGGACACTATGGGGACATGGTGGGGGACATGGTGGGGACACTATGGGGTCATTATGGGGTCATCACAGGGGCATCATGGGGAAACCATGGGGGCACTGTGGGGATATTATGGGGGACATCATGGGGACACCGTGGGACATCATTGGGACACTGTGGGGACATTGTGGGCCCTGTGGAGATCGTGGGGTCATCATGGGGACACTATGGGGGACCCCAGAGGGACATTGTAGGAACACTGTGGGGACACTATAGGGACATCATTTGGGACACCGTGGGGACACCATGTTGACATCATGGGGACACTATGGAGACATCATGGGGACATCAGTGGGACACTGTGGGGACACTATGGGGCACATCATGCAGACACCATGGGGGCACATCGTTGGAACACTGTGGGGACACTGTGAGGACATCGTGGGGACACCATGGGGACAGCATGGGGTCGTTATGGGGACATCACAGGGACACCATGGGGAAACGATGGGGGCACTGTGGGGGTACTATGGGGGACATCATGGGGACACCGTGGGACATCATAGGGTTGTCATGGGGACTCTATAGGGACGTCATGGGGACATCACAGGGACATCATGGTGGGGGACATTGCGGGGACACCATGTGGAGACCACGGGGGTCACCACGGGGGACCTCATAGGGACAGTAGGAACGCTGCGGGGACATTTTAGGGACACCATGGGGACTCCACAAGGGCACCGCAGGGACATCGAGGGCCCCCATCTCCTCGGGTCTCCTCTGCAACCCAGGATCTCCCCGCCAACGGTTCCCCCCCCCCCCCCACGGTCCCCCCTCCCCCCACGGTTTCCCCCCCCCCATGGTTCCCCCCCCATGGTTTCAACCCCACAAGGTCCCCCCCCCCACCGTCCCCCCCCCCCACGGTCCCTCCTCCCCCCACGGTTCCCCCCTCCCCACGGTTCCCCCCCCCCCCACGCCCCCCCCCCCCCCCCCCCCCCCCCCCACGGTTCCCCCTCCCTATGCTTCCTCCCCCCCCCCCATGGTTTCCCCCCCCAGCCCCCCCACGCTTCCCGCCCCCCCGTCCCCCCCCCCCATCGCTCAGGGCCGCCGCTCCACCTTAACCCCCAGCCCGGCCGTGCGGTGCCACCTCCGTTATCAGGCCGGGATCAGCCAATATTTGTGGTCAGGACAGCTCTACCGCCCCACGGCAGCCTCACTTCATCCGGCTCTCGTAGCGGCGATGGCAGCGCTTCTGCCCTTCCTCCTCCTCATCCTCCTACGGGTGGCATCACCGCACGGAGCCCCGCGGTGCCCCGGGGCGCTGACCCCCCCCGGCGCAGCGCAGGCTGCTCCTGGCCGCGGCCCAGCACGGCATCCTGTCCAGGCTGCATTTACCCGAGCGGCCCCGCGCCCCCCGCCCCCCAGCCAGGGCGGCGCTGCTCGGTGCTTTGCGCCGGGTGCAACCGCGGCTCAACCGCGGCGCTGCCCCCCCCCCGGCCCCCCAACGCCGCAGAGCAGAACTACGAGGTGCTGAGCTTCGCCGAGGCGGGTGGGTGACGGATGGGGGGAGGGGGGGTGTGGGTGGGGGTCCCTGTATGGGGAGATCCCCGCGGTTGGGGGGAGGAGGTCGGCGTGGTTGCGGGTGTGCAGCCGGGGGTCCCTGCGGTGGACGGATCCCTGCGGGAGGGGGGGTGGGTCGCACCGCATGGACGTGGCCCATTTGTGGCCCCCCGCGCCCCATCCCGGCTGGGGTCCGTGGCGTCCGAGCCCCCCGTTTCCCCGGGGGGTGGCACAGCGCCCCGGAGCGGCGCCCTCATTCCTCCCCCAAAGTGCTGCGCTTCCAGGAGCAGAGAAACCCCGCGTGGCGTTCGGCGTCCTTACGGCGGTGCCCCGAGCTCCCCGCATCCCCCAGGGCCAAGGCAGGGGAGCAGAAGAGCCGTCGCCCCCCTCCCTCGGTGACCCCCCCCGCGCTGCCCCGTGCCGGCCGAGCTGTGGGGCAGCTCTCCCCATTCAGCCCCGTGCGTTTCGCGCGGCTCGGTGCGTCCTCCAAGGCGTCTGGAAGCGACGCGTCGCCACGCGCTGCGCTCCTGGAGGTGGGGATGGGGGGGAGCGGGGGGGCGCATCTGCTGGGAGCGGTGCTGCACGGGGGGGCCCAGGGGCGATTCACCACCTCCCCCAAACCCTCTGCGGCTCTGTAACGGGGGAACAGCGGGGCTGCGGAGACGGAGCGTCCATCCCTCACCGCCCTGCGTGCCAGCCCACGTCCCAGCAGCGCCGCCCTGGGGCTCCCCCCCCGCACCCCCTCCCCCCAATATCCCCACGGTTCCTTTGCAGGTCCTTCCACGCCGCGCAGCTCCCGCCTGCTCTTCCGTTTCTCTCAGGAGCTCCGCGGAAACTCGGAGGTCCTACAGGCACGACTGCACCTCTTCTGGGCCTCCCCGGGTCCCGGCGGCTCGCAGCCCGTATCCGTAAGGCTGCTGCACGGGGACGCGGCGCGGAACGGCACGGCGCTGAGCGAGGCGGTGCTGGAGGTGCGCGGCGAGGGTTGGAAAGCGCTGGATGTGAGCGACGCGCTGCGGAGCGCCCTGAGCCGCGGCACGGAGCGGCTGACGGTGGAGCTGAACGCTTCGCGACCCCCCCCTGCCCGCCTATGCGGACAACCATCGGCCCTTCGTGGCCGTCCGCGCCCGGATCGGGACCCCCCAACAGCCGCCGTCGCCGCGGCATCGATTGCAGCGGGAGCACGAGGACGTGTTGCCGCAAGGAGTTCTTCGTGGACTTCAAGGAGATCGGCTGGGAGGATTGGATCATCCAGCCGGAGGGCTACCACATGAATTACTGCGCCGGGCTCTGCCCCCCGCACGTGGCCGCCGTCCCCGGGGTGGCCGCGTCTTTCCACACCGCCGTCCTCAACCTCATCAAAGCCAACAACGCCGACGCCGCCGCGGATTCTTGCTGCGTCCCGACGCAGCGCCGCCCGCTCTCGCTGCTTTACTACGACCGCGACAGCAATATCGTCAAAACCGACATCCCCGATATGATCGTGGATGCGTGCGGGTGCACTTAACGCGCTGCTGGAGCCCCTGCTGCAGAGCCGTGCGGGGTCTGCGCGCCCCGGCGGTGGAGCTGGGCGTCCCGGCGTGCGCCCCTTCCCCGCCGCGCCTGGGCTCCTCTCCGCCCCTCGTGCCGGAGATCAGAAATCCACCCCGTGCCCCCTCGAATGGAGGGCGGTGGGGGGGTCTGAGCTGGGGGTTGGGTGGGGGGACCAGGGGGGGTAGAAGGTGGAAACGGTGCTGGCTGGGGGGAAGCAGCAATAAAGTGGTGAAGCGCAGAGCTGGGGGCGCATCTGTGGGTCGTGCCGCGCCGTTCCCCTGGGCTGCGCGAACCCCCCGAGCGGCGCAGTGCTGCCCACCGCGGGGCCGGGCGGACGCTGTGCCGGGGCTGCGGGACCCCAACCGGGCTGGGAAGAGGGAGGGGGGGCGGTGAGGGCACGGGGATGCCGAGCTGGGGGACGTGGGACCCCAAACAGCCCGAGGTGGGAGTGGAATTTGCGACGCCCCGTCTGCGTTTGGCCGCTACCGGCCCGATTTAGGACGAAGCAGCAGCTCTTTCACCGCCGGCTGTCGCTGCCCCTCAGCCACAGCCCCACGCCGCCCCATCTCGGTGCGCTTCCGCCCCACATCGCGTTGCAGCAGCTCCCCCAGCGCCAGGACGCAGCGCAGCCGTGAGAGCGGGGAGCAAAGGGCGGCTCCGGCCCTACGGCACCTCTGCTCCACCTCGGGTTCCTGCCCCGCTCTGCCGGAGAACCACCGCTGCCCCACAGCCGTGGGGCTGGTGGGGAGGGGGTGGTGGGGCAGCAGGGTGCGTTGCTCCTTCCTGAGCCGCGAGCTGCCCTGGAGTGGGGTGTGTGCTGCAGTGGTGGCACGGCCACGGGGCAGCTGTGGGGCAGCAGTGGGGCAGCTATGGGGCATCTGCAGGGCATCCCTGGGACAGTAGTGGGGCATCTATAGGACAGCATCTATGGAGCAGCCATCGAGCAGATATGGGACAGCAGTGGGCCTCTATGGGGCATCTGTGGGGCAGCTATGGGGCAGCTGTGGGGCAGTTATGGGGCAGCTATGGAGCAGTCCTGGAGCAGGGTGCGTGCTGCAGTGGTGGCACAGCCACGGGGCAGCTGTGGGGCAGCTATGGGGCATCCTTGGGACAGCTATGGGACATCTATGGGGCACCTGTGGGGCAACTATGGGACAGTAGTGGGGCATATATAGGACAGCAGTGGGGCATCTATGGGGCATCTGTGGGGCAGTTATGGTGCAGCCATGGGGCAGTTATGGAGCAGTCCTGGAGCTGGGCGCACGCTGCAGTGGTGGCACAGCCATGGGGCAGCTGTGGGGTAGTTGTGGGGCAGCAGTGGAGCAGCAGTGGGGCAGCTGTGGGGCAGCTGTGGGGCAGCCGTGAGGCAGCCGTGGGGCAGCTGTGGGGCAGCAGTGGAGCAGCCGTGGGGCAGCCCCCACCCGCGCTGCCCACCGTGAGGCTCCCACGCATCTCCACGCCGCAGCCCCGCGGGTTCCAGCAGCCCGGGTGGGGCGGGAGGCGGCCATCGATCCCGTCTGGCTCCCAAGGCCGCTTTGCGCAAAGCCTGGAAGCCATCGGGCTCTTTTTTTTTTTTTCTCCTGCTTTTTTTGTCTTCTTCCCCCCCCCCCCCCCCCCCCCGCCCCCCTTTCACCCTCCGTATTCATTCAGAGCCCCGCGTCGTCCTCACGTGGGGCCGTCGGGGGGTCCTGGAGGTGTCCATAGGGGCCCATTGCAAACTGCCGTTGTCCTGGAGGGGCTGCAGCCCCGAGGTGCCCCTCGCTCCTCATTCCGGGGTCGGGATGCTCTGTCACCCCCCCTCCCCCCCCTTCTCGGAGGAGGCTTTGCCAAAATCAACAGCGGCGGCGGCGCCCCTTGGCGGCCCCGGAGGGGGGGGTGGGAATTCCTGAAAGCCGCTTCGGAAAAGCGGAAAGCCGCTTCGTTCGCCTTTCGTTGGCGGCCTCAAAGCGCAGCGCCCGGTTCGCTGTGATGGAGGTGGGGGGGGGGGTCTTGGGGGGCACGAAGCTCTCCAGGACCCGCGGAGCTCCGTCCCGACACTCCGGTACCGCCTGGAGGCGCCCGAGGACTGCGGAGAGCGGCCGGGGTCGGGCGGAGGAGGGGGGGGGGGGATTCGGTTCCATCCCACCGCCCCGCAGCGCATCGCAGCCCCCGCTGCGCCTTTGAGCTTTGCATCGATATTTACCGCAATGCCCAAATTGGGGCTGCAGGGAGACCCCCCCCCCAAACCCTCCCCCCCTCAGCCCCCCCTCTACCCGACCCGGGCTGCTCAGCGCTCCCTCGGCCGTGGGGTCGTTGGGGGCAGAGTTGAGGTGACCCTACGGCAAAGCTGCGGGTGCGCATCTCCGAGCCGCGCTGTCAGGTGCCCCCCTCCCCCAACCCCCCCACAGCCACGAGGTCGGAGGTCCCGCAGCCATGTGTGCAGCGAGTGCCGGGGGGGGGGGGGGAACAAAGCGGGGGGGGGGTATTTTGGTCAGGTCGGACCCGGGCTTTGCTTTCTGGGAACCGTTTAATCAACAACGCCGTTACGCAACGGCTGCACGAAGCGCCCGCAGCGCCGCGCTGACCCCTGGCCCACATCCGTGGGGTGCGGTGCTGCGGGGGGGGGGGGGGGTGGATAAATGTATGGGGGGGGCAGGATGGATGCTGAGCCCTCTGGGGACCCCCGTCCCCCCCCCCGTCCCTGCGTGGGAACGGGGTCAGAAAGCAACCCGTCCTCTTCGCCCGACGGGTTCGTCCCTCTGAATCCCTCACCTCCGGATCCGTCAGGGGAGGGGAATGGAGGAGGACCTCGTGCCTCGGTTTCCCTTTTCCTTTTGCCGTGGGGACGCAGCGCCTTCCATCCCCACCTGCCCCCAAAGTGCTGCGCGCGTGGAGGGGGAGCGGTGGGAGCCCAACAGCCAGAAACACGCCGGGCCTTCGGGGGGGAGGGAAAAGCCGTGAGCCCGAGGGGCTGCCCCCAAACCGGGCGCACGGGGCCTGCGGGGGGTGCAGCCGTGAGCCGCCAGCTGGGAACCGTGGGGCCGGGCGACGGCAGCAGAGCGCCGGGATCAGCGAGCGCAGCCCTGCGGCCACGGCTGTGTGCACACGTGTGTGTGTGTGTGATGTGTATGCATGTGTGTGCCATGTGTATGCATGTGTGTGTGTGTGTGTGTGTGTCATGTGTGTGCATGTGTGTGTGTGTGTGTGATGTGTGTATGATGTGTATGCATGTGTGTGTGTGTGTGATGTGTGTGATGTGTGTGCATGTGTGTGTGTGTGTGTGTGTGTGTCATGTGTGTGCATGTGTGTGTGTGTGCATGTGTGTGTCATGTGTGTGTGTCATGTGTGTGCATGTGTGTGTGTGTGCATGTGTGTGTGCATGTGTGTGTGTGTGCATGTGTGTGCATGTGTGTGTCATGTGTGTGTCATGTGTGTGTGTGTGCATGTGTGTGCATGTGTGTGTCGTGTGTGTGTGCATGTGTGTGTGTGTGCATGTGTGTGTCATGTGTGTGCATGTGTGTGTGTGTGCATGTGTGTGTCATGTGTGTGTGCATGTGTGTGTCATGCGTGTGTGCATGTGTGTGTGTGCATGTGTATGTGCATGTGTGTGTGCATGTGTGAGCATGTGTGTGTCATGTGTGTGTGCATGTGTGTGTGTGCATGTGTGTGTGCATGTGTGAGCATGTGTGTGTCATGTGTGTGTGCATGTGTGTGTGTGCATGTGTGTGCATGTGTGCATGTGTGTGTGTGCACGTGTGTGCATGTGTGTGCATGTTTGTGTGTGTGCAGGTATGCATTTGTGTGCATGTTTGTGTGTGTGCAGGTATGCATTTGTGTGCATGTGTGTGCATGTTTGTGTGTGTGCATGTTTGTGTGTGTGCAGGTGTGCAGGTGTGCATTTGTGTGCACGTGTGTGCATGTGTCTGTATGTATGTGTGTGTGCAGGTGTGTGTATGTATGTGTGTGTGTGCAGGTGTGCACGTGTGTGCATGTGTGTGCATGTTTGTGTGCATGTTTGTGTGTGTGCAGGTGTGCAGGTGTGCACGTGTGTGCATGTGTCATGTGTGCAGGTGTGTGTGCGTGCACCGCTGACAGCAGCGCGGCAGTGGCAGCCCGGCACCGCAGCCCCCGGGGCGCGGGGACCTTTGCTCCGCGCTCGCTACTTTCCCTATTGACACTCGGCGCTATTCTGGGCTCTGCCAGCAGCCCCGGAGCTGCGGGACTTCGCCCCCTTACACGGCGGTTGCATCACCTGCCGTGGGGCTTTTTCCCAGACTCTGTTTACACGTCACCTCCACGCTTGGCTCCGCTCGGTGCCGGAGACCCGGGGTCAGAGCCGCGCGGAACGGCGCTGCGGGACGCGGCCCGGGGCTGCGCTTCCCACCGCGCTCCGTGGGTTCCCTGCCGCGGCACAGCAGCGCGGCCCTCGCGGCGTCGCAGCCGCTCACCTCGCCGCCTTCCTCCTCACCCCCCCCCACCTCATCCCTCTCATCCCCTCCATCTCATCCCCTTCCATCTCGCCCCGTTCCCTCTCACTCCGCTCCATCTCACCCCCTCCACCTCATCCCCCTCCATCTCACCCCGTTCCATCCCACCCCCCTCCATCTCATTCTCCTCCATCTCACCCCGTTCCACCTCAGCCCCCTCCACCTCATCCTCCTCCGTCTCACCCCCCTCCCTCCCACTCCCTCCAACTCACCCCTCCATCTCATCCCACTCCATCTCCCTCCATTCCATCCCACACCCCCACCTCCTCCCTCCCACCTCATTCCATCCCACCCCCCTCCATCTCACCCCTCTCCCTCCCACCCCATTCCATCCCACCCCCTCCATCTCCCTCCATTCCATCTCCCCCCATTCCATCCCACCCCCTCCATCTCCCCCCATTCTATCCCACCCCCCTCCATCCCACCCCCCTCCATCTCACCCCACTCCACACCATCTCACCCTTCTCAATCTCTCATCCCTCCATCTCCCCCCTCTCCCTCTTAACCCCCTCCATCTCCCCCCACCCCACTCCATCTCCCCCACCCCATCTCTCCCTCCCTGCCGCCCATGCAGTGCACACACCTGTGCCCCACTCGGGGCCGTTCCCACTCAGTCTGAGAGCTCAGCAGAGCTCTGCGTTGTGCTGTGACTCCAAATGAGCCCTCGGTGCAGAGGATTTACCAGCATCTATAATCCCATAAATGAGCGCCTCATCAACTTGGGGGAAGGGGAAAAATGTGGGGAGGGCACCTTTCTGCCTGCAGGGCCGGGGTGATGCCAGAACCCAAATGCATCTCATGGTGCGAAAGAAGATTGGGGATGAGAGCAGGGTGAGGGATGGGGATGGAGATGGGGGTAGGGATAGGGATAGGGATAGGGGTAGGGATAGGGATAGGGGTAGGGATAGGGATAGGGATAGGGATAGGGATAGGGATAGGGGTAGGGGTAGGGATAGGGATAGGGGTGGGGGTAGGGATAGGGATAGGGATAGGGATAGGGATAGGGGTAGGGGTAGGGATAGGGATAGGGGTAGGGATAGGGGTAGGGATAGGGATAGGGGTAGGGATAGGGATAGGGATAGGGGTAGGGATAGGGGTAGGGATAGGGGTAGGGGTAGGGATAGGGATAGGGATAGGGATAGGGATAGGGATAGGGATAGGGATAGGGGTAGGGATAGGAATAGGGGTAGGGATAGGGATAGGGAAAGGGATAGGGATAGGGATAGGGATAGGGATAGGGATAGGGATAGGGATAGGGATACGGATACGGATACGGATAGGGATAGGGATAGGGATAGGGAAAGGGATAGGGAAAGGGGTAGGGGTAGGGGTAGGGGTAGGGATAGGGATACGGATAGGGATAGGGATAGGGGTAGGGATAGGGATAGGGATAGGGATAGGGGTAGGGATAGGGGTAGGGGGCTGTGTGTGTCCTGCACGACAGCCCTGCGGTGTGCATGGGGGCAATGCCTGTGCTGGGGGCAGTCCCATAAGCTCTATACTGCCCCACTGGGGGCTGCGCGGACCCCCTCCCCCCCCATCTCCATCCCCAGGCAGATGCTGCGCTGGGAGCGCGCAGCGCGTGCGCGTGCATGCAAACCCCACGTGCGCAGCGCTCCACGGACACCCCGTGAGCGCGCACACGTGTGCACCCCCGTGCGCGCCGTTGCCCCCCCTCGGCAGGAACACAGCAGAGGAGCCCGGGATGGGGGCGGCGGGGGGGGGTGGGGGCCGTGTGAACCCTCCCGGAGCCCCTTGCCCGGAGCCTCCTCCCAACCTCACCGCGGGGGGGGGCGTTTAATCCCGGTAATCCCCCGCCCCGGCCGTGCCCGACGGGAC
Source organism: Tympanuchus pallidicinctus (assembly GCF_026119805.1). Lineage (NCBI taxonomy): Eukaryota > Metazoa > Chordata > Aves > Galliformes > Phasianidae > Tympanuchus > Tympanuchus pallidicinctus. The sequence continues at coordinate 44,650 of NW_026294766.1, forward strand.
GGGCGGTGCTCCGTCCAATGGCGGGGGGGCTGCGGGTCCGCCCCCGTTCGCAGGTGCCCAAAGCGGGTGGCTGCGGCGCGGCGATCCCGTTCCGTTCCGGTCCGTGCCGTCGGTTCGATGGCGACGCGCTGCGCGCTCCCGTGGCTGCTCGCCGCTGCGGTGCTGTGCGGGGCGACAGAACGGTGCCCGTCGTGCGGGGCCGAAACGGAACGGCGGCTGTTGGAGGAGGCGGCCAAACGGCAGCTGCTGGACGGGCTGAGGCTCCGCGAAAGGCCGCGGATCGCCCACGCGGTGCCGCGCGTTGCCGTGGCTCGGGCGCTGCGGAGGCTGCAGGCGGAAGGGCCCCGACGTGGTGACCCCCCCGAGGATGAGAGGCGCTTTGAGATCATCAGCTTCGCGGAGGAAGGTGGGTGCGGGACCCCATTGTGGGTGCGGGACCCCATTGTGGGTGTGGGACCCCATTATTGGCCCCGGAGGCGCAGCCCCGAGCACCGCAGCGCTGCTCTCCCCCCTCCTTTCCCCCCGAGATCCTCGCGGTGGGGTGGGGGTGTCCAGGAGGGGCTCAGCCCGGACTGGAATGGAACCGTCGGTCCGTGACCCCCGGCGCTGCTGGGAGGGGCTCAATGATACAGACGGACCCCGTCTTCCCCCTCTCCCCCTCTCCCTCCCTCGGGGGTCCCTGTGCTGTGGCACTGTGATGTCTGTCTGTGTCCCCCCCCCCCGATGGATGAGGACAGAGCAGCAGTGGGGAGGGGACTGAAGGGACTCTCATGTGCACAAAATCCTCGGCTTGGATTTATGGTGGCCGGGGGGGGGACAGAGATGGTTGAGGGCCAGAGGGATTGGAGCTGAAGGGATGTGGGGGGCTGTAAGGGGATGGGGGCTGTAAGGGGGTGAAGGGCTGCAGGGACGGGAACGGTGCCCCAAAGCAGGGCTGCAGGGCTGGCCGGGGGCAGGGACAGCGTTAGGATCAGGGTCAGGGCGCCCCCCGGTCCCCGCTGTCCCCCTTGTGCCCGTTCCATTGGGCAGAGCGGGACGGGTCCCTTCTAAAGCAACACGTGGACACGCGCGCAAAGTGCAGCATCCTCGGGGAGGGGCGGGACGGACCGAAGGACGGGGGGGGGGGGGGGGGGAGGTTGCAGGTGGGATCTCAGCCCTAAGGGCGCTGCGGGTGCACCGCTCACCCCCTCCCCTCTCTCCCCGCAGAGCCCACGTCCTCCCCCGGCACGGTGCTGCGCTTCCACCTCTCCCCCCCTCCGGATCAGGACGTGCGCGTTGTTCAGGTCCAGCTGTGGCTTTACGTGCGCGTTCCTCGCGGCGCGGTGACCAACGTCACCCTCAGCATCTCCCTGCTGGAGGGGCGCGGTGACACCGGGGGGGAGCGCCGCGTACTGCTGAGCGCACGGCGGCTGAGCGCTCGGGGCAGCGGCTGGAGGACCTTCTCCATCCTCCCCGCCTTGCGCGGCTCCTTCGGGGCGGAGCGCGGAACCCTCCGGCTGTACCTGCAGAGCTCCGGGGACGGCGGAGGTTTCGTCACCGCCTCCAACGCCACTCGGCCCCGTCAGCCCTTCTTGGTGGCCTCGGCGTCGCTGAGGGACCCGGAGCACCGCGTGGTCAAACGCAGCCTGAGGTGCAGCCGCGATTCCTCTCTGTGCTGCCGCAGGGATCACTACGTGGACTTCAGATCCATCGGTTGGAACGACTGGATCATCAGCCCCGAGGGTTACCAGCTCAATTACTGCGTGGGGCAGTGCCCGCTGCACGTTGCGGGCAGCCCCGGTATGGCTTCGTCCTTCCACAGCGCCGTGCTCAGCCTGGTGAAAGCCAACAACGTGCGCACGGCCGCCCATTCGTGCTGCGTCCCCACGCGTCGCCGCCCCCTGTCGCTCCTCTACTTCGATCGCAACAGCAACATCGTCAAAACCGACATCCCCGATATGATCGTGGACGCGTGCGGGTGCAGCTGATGGAGGCAGCTCTGGGGCCCCCCCACATCCAGGACTGCCACGGGGAGACCCCCAACCCCCCCCCCCGGACTGCGGTGCGATGGAGGGAGCGGGGAGGGAGCGGCTCCGTTCCGCCGGAGTGGGGCTGAAAGGCTTTTGTTGCGCCTCTGCCCCACTGCTGCAAATGCGGGCTGGGGTTGGGGTCGGGGAGCGATGCACTCACGGCCCTAAAAGCTGAGGGTGAACGGGGAGATGCTGCCAGGAACCCTAAAAGCGCAGTGGTGAGACGCTGCCCTCAGCCCCAGGAGGATGCAGAGCTGCGTGTGGGGTTTCTGTCCCCTCCCAGCCCCATTCCCCACGTGTGCAAACCCCCCGTGTGTGTCTGTGTGTCTGTCTGTATGTGTGAACCCCCCCCACTCAGCTCCCTCCCAGCCCAGCTCCTCCCAGCGGAGCTCCTGCTCACACTTTGCCTTTGAGGCCGCACTAAAGATGGAGATAAAAGACACAAAGCTTTGCACCTCCGGTTTTGCAGCCATCCCCACTTGCCCACAGAGGTTTCTGCAGCCATAGGGACCCCCCCGGGGCTCTGTTCTCCCCCCTGCCCCCCACATCTCCACCACAGAACCCACTCTGCCTTCGCTTTCTGGTGCTCATGTGTGCAATGCATCCACGCGCTCCGTGCTTTTAATTTATTTTCCCACTTCGGTGCAGTTTTCCCCAATAAACGGGTGGAGATGCGACGCCCGGGTTCTGTCTCTCTGCTTTCTCCTGACACCACCCGCACGAGGAGGGGAGGACGACCCCAAATCCATCCCCCAAACCTCGGGACTCCGCCACAAATAGCAGAGCCCCCCTCCACACCGCCCCTCATTGACCTCCCCAGTCCCGCAGCTCCCCATTCATCACCCCGGGACCCCCCTCCTCCCCACAGCCCCCCACCGCGGTCCAGTGACGCCCAAAGGGGTGGGGAGCATCGCAGGCAGCGTGAGGCTGGGGAGATCCTGGGGTGGGAGGCGATGCCCTCCTCTCATCCCTGCACGATGCCACCGGGCCACCCTGGGTCCTCGTTGTGCAAGCGCTGCTCAAAGCTCACCGTGGGGCCGTTTTATCTGGGAACAAACCCACTTGGCCCCGCGCTGGGGCGGACAAAGGGCAGCTTTCATCAGCCACGCGTTGCGGGCAGCCCCCCAAGGGCTGTGGGGCAGCACGGCCACGGCGCACGCTCCCCAAAATGACCCTATAAGGGGCAGAGCTGACCCCCTCCCTCCCCCCTTCTCCGATGCTTCGGCCTTTGGGGCACACGTGCACGCTGCCGATGAAGCAACGCCACGCAGGTGCTGAGATGCAGGTGCGGGGTTGGGGCCAGAAGGCAGCGATCCGCGCGCTCCCTGCTCCCACCCCGCACTGCAGACCGGGGCGGCGCCCCGCGCAGCTGCTGACAGGGATGCGGACGCTTTGGGCTTTGGGCCGGGCACGCGTGGATCCGCAGCCTCCTCGCTCCCACCCTGCGGCATCCCAGCATCCGCCCGGCTCTGCTTTTCCTTCCCCTGCGGATGCTGCACAGCCGGTGCTGACTCACTGACACACTGACATGCTGACCCACAGTGAGCGCGGGGCTGGGGGTACCTCTCAGCCCCTAATCCTCGTGGATCATCCCACCCCGCTCTGAGCCGCTTTGACTTTCCTAAACGGGAGGGCGAGATTATCTGGGGCTGGGGGGCGGGGAGGGGTCTGTGCGCGCATCCCTGCATACGGGCTGCCCTGGCTCTGGTGGGCGCGCGTCACCCCAAGGGAAGGGGCGACGGGGGGGTTTAGGGTGAGGAGGGGGTGCGCAGCGCTGCCCCACGCCGTGCGCAGGGCTGGGGGGGTTTTCCTGCTGGCTTAACCGGGGTCACTCAGCTCAGGAGCAGAGCTGCTCAGCCCCTGAAGCGCATTACGAAACGGCACGGGGGGGCCACTCTCACTGCACCCAGCACCTTGGCGCTGCACTGGGGCTGATCTGAGGGCGGCAATCGGCCGCGGCCCACAGGGACCCTCCGGCGGCCCTCCCTTGGTGCAGGAGGGATCTCCACCCCCCGCACCCAGCGGGCACCGTCCGTGTGGTTGTTGGGGGGCGGCTCTGGGACTCCCCGACATCCAGGCGGGTCCCGGGTGACGGCAGTGGAGAGGGAAAGCGAGGCGCGCAGCTCCCTGTTATGGCCAGCGCGTCCTGCAGGGGAGCCATACGGCGCGGGGAGAGCGGTGCGTGCCGACACACGGGGACACGGGGAGGACAAGGATCCCTAATGCGGAGGGTAATCCCGCTCAGAGGCCGCGGGGTCAGCAGCAGCGCGGAGCTCCGGCACCTTCGAGAGCGCAGTGGGGACGGGGAGCCACGGGGTGCGAGGGGGCATCGGCGCGGCGCCGTGCTGGGTGCCACCGGGGGGGCCGTGAGAGGCTTTGGACTCAGCCAACCCCCCCAGAAGGGCGCGTGGGGCTCAGGGTGGGCTGTGGGGAAGAGGAATGGGGCTGGGGGGAGTCGTGCTGTCTGTCCCCCCCCCCCCGTTGTGCCCTGCTGGCACTGCCACGCGCTGTCACGTTCTGCCTGGGAGCGGGGGGCAAAGGGCGCCTTCCCCGAAATAGCTGCGCATCGGGACGGCGTTGTGACACCGCCGTGACAGCGCGGGGACCAACCTGCAGTGCAAACAAACAGCAAAGGGACGCGGCCCCAAAGGGAAAGCGCCCCCCCAGGTGGGGAAATCGCCTCCCCAACCCGGCGACCCCCACCTCTGCTCCCCCCCCGAGCCCCCATCGCTGCGCTGCCGCCGCTGCAGCCACCCCCTCCATCATGTGCGCGGTGACACGGGGGGGTGCGGGGCACACGGGGCCATGACAGCCCCCACCGGGGGGGGGGCACGGGGGCTGCGGGACCTCCGTGCTCCGTGTAGAGGGAGGGGGCTGCAGGCCCGGAGCCCCAGCCGCAGCCAGTGTGGGCAAAGCGGGGGGGGGGGGGGAAGCTTCTCATCCCTTCCAGGGTTTGGGGTCAGGGCCGGCACCCGGCACGCTGTGCACGCGTGTGCGTGTGCGTGCATGTGTGCAAAGCCGCGCGTGTGCACGTGTGCGGGGGTCCCGGGCACACGGTGCTTTGTGCGCCCCGCGTGCACCTTTGCACAGATGCCATCGCTGTGAGCGTGCCCGGATCCTTTGCACACCTGGAACGGTGCACGGCTGCACGGGCCCTGCACACACTCACACTCACACTCACACTCACACTCACGCTCACACTCACACTCACACTCACGCTCGCATTCACACACGCTCACGCTCACACACGTGGGATGGCCCCGCGCGTGTGCAGGGCCGCGCGTGCCGGATCCACCCCGGGTTTTCGGAGTGACCGCGGCGCTCCCGGTTGGGGTCCCGAACGCCGCTCCGCTCCGCCGCCGCCGCCCGAAGTTGAATCCCGCAGCTCCGCCGCTTTTCTGCCCCGGGACGCGCCGCCCCCGCGGGGTCCCGCAGCGTTCGGTGTGGGCGGACCGCGATTCCGGGCCCGGTGGGGTTCGGGGGGAGAGGGGCCGTCCGTCCCGTCTAACCCTGAGCTCCGGGATCCGCCCCGCCGGGGACCGAACCGCACCGGGACCGAACCGAACCGCACAGCGACGCACCGGGACCGAACCGCCGCCGCCGGGAGGAGCGGAGCGCGGAGCACCGGCCGGAGGTGGGGATGCGGGCGCTGCGAGCGGGGCTCGGGCCGTACGGGGCTCCCACGCCCTCGCGGTTTCGGGGGGGTGGGCAGCGCCGTGCCCCCCCACGGGGCTGGGGCAGGGATGGGGCGGTCGGGGCGGTCCGGCTCCGGGCCGTTTCGCATCCCCGGTACCGGAGAGGGGCAGGCGCTGCCTCGGCCCCACGGTGACGCAGTGCCCGGTCCCGGGGCTCCTCGAGCTGTACGCGGGGCTGCTGCGGGGTCCCGACCCCCCCCCTCCCCACCCTTCACTCTTTTGGACTCCTTTGGGTCACTTTGGGTCACTTTGGGCCACTTCAGCAGCACACGGTACCGCGCCTCGAGCTCCACAGCTCCGAGCATCGCCCGGGCCGGGGGGTCGGTGATGGCACAGAGGGGTTCCCCGGGGGGCTGCGCTGCTCCCCCCTCCAATGCAGAACACGGCAGGACCATAGAAACCTCTGTGCCGGGACCCCCCTCCCCCTCCCCAGTCTGCGGAAGGGCAGAGCTGCTTCCCCACCCACATCAGGGAGCTGGGGGTCGACCAGCCCTTCTGGGGGCGCATTGAATGGGGGCAGCCCCGAGCCCCCCATCACTCTGAGCAGCCTCTGGCAAAGGCCCCGACGCCTGCTGTGCCCCCACTGCTGCCTCCCTTTTGCCCCCCCACCCCCAAGGAGTTCCGGGTTGGGGTTGTGGCTCCCGTCAGCCCCAGTTGGGGGTCAGGGCTTAAGGACGCTGCTACCCCCATGCTCAGGGATGCTCAGGAAATGTTTTTCCATGGAATTGTGCCCCCTGTGCTGAAGCGCCCAACGTTGGGCCCTGCATGAACTGCGGGGGGGAGGGGAAGCAGGCGGTCCTGAGCTGGGATGTGGGGCAGCAGCAGGCGTGGGGCAATGGCACACATGTGGAGCAAGGAGAGGTGGAAGTGACCGCATTGTGGGTTCGGTGTGGGGCAGCAGGGGGAAGGGAGGAGGAAGTGGATGGATGGAGCTTCTCCTCCAGAAACACAGATCCAGGAGCAGCTCTGCCTGCAGTCTGTGGGGCGGGGGGTGGCAGAGCACTGCTGCGTCCCCCCACCCCCCCGTGCTGCTGTGGGACGTTATGGGGTCTCTGCAGCGCTCCAGCTGTGTTGCTCCACGCCTTTCCCTGGGCCTTCCCAGAGCACTGAGGGTCTGTGGGGCAGAATCAGCCCGTTCCTCACCGTCACCAAAGGATGCTGGGGCTGCTTTTTGCCTTCCTCCGTGCCCCCCGTCCTGCCCTCCGCCGGTGCTGATGTGGGGGGGCGGTGGTCGGTCTGAGCAGCAGCAATCTGCACCCAAAGCACCCCTGGGTGCAGTGTGAAGCCACGTGTGTGCGCTCGTACCTGCGTGCATTGCACAGCCGTCCACCCTTGTGCTCCTGGGCCCACGTGCCTCAGTTTCCCCTGCTATCTCCTCCAGCTGTGCGGAGGGGATGTGACACATAGCAAAGGTCGCAGGGGTTCTCGGTGAGCACCGTGGGTCCTCGTGCTGCACCACAGCCCTGCAGAAGCTGCAGAACAGCAGCGGGAACAGCTGATAAAATAGCTGCTGCGGAGTGGGAACCAGCAGCAAAAACAGCTTCAGGTTTCAGCTTCCGGGGCTGAGGATGGGGCAGGGCTGCGTGAGCGCCCCAGATGTGGGGTGCAGACCCTCATCCCCCCCCAGACCTCCACTCCCGGTGCAGGGAAGCACGGCCGCGGCTGATGGGGCGGACGACAGGGCGGCTCTACGCATTGCAGAGTAGCACCTTTAATGCTTTAACGACCCCCCCTCCGCTCCCCGGTGCTGAGCATCCTCTCACCCCAACCCCAAGGAGTCCTTTAGGATGGAGCCGTGCGGTGGGGACGGCTCAGGGTGACCCGAGGACACACGTCACCCGCCGCCCCACCTCCTGCTCCGGGGTGTCCGGGTGGGGGGCGATGCCGTGGGGAGGCGCTGCCCCACGACTCAGGGCTGGACGTTTATGGCTCCCACATGTTCCATTGCGCCGTTTCCCTCCAGCGCCGCGAAGGGGGAAATATAAAAATTCCTCCAACAGCCGCCGCTGTGTCTGCGCTCTCCTCACCCCAAAACCTCCCCAGCCCCCCCCGCCCCCTTCCCCAACCCCTCCCGTGGACCCCATCCCCAGGCAGGGCTGCGGCTCTACGGGAGCAGCGTGCAGGGCTGGGACGTGCGGGGCCAAAGCAAACAGGGACCACCTATTGAGCATCGCTGCTCGGGCTGCCCCACAGGGGGCACAGAGCTGTGAGCCCCCCCTGCCCTCGGGTCACCTGCAGTGTGCTCACAAGCGTGTGAGCTGGTGTGAGCGTGTCGCTGCACAGCCCCCCGTGGGTGTGGATGCACGTGGGAGTGAGGGGCTGGGATGGGGTAGATGGGGACGTGGTGTTGGGGTGGGGGGTCCCATGGGTTGCTCGGGGATGGGGGGGGGGAGGGGGGACGCTTCAGGCCCCTCGTGGTAAAGCGATGCATGCGGCAGAGGAGGATTTTGGTGTGGGATCGGCGCGCCAAAGGCTGGAGGAGGAGAAAGGAGTGGGGATGTGCGTCCTGCTGGGAACTTCTGCCACTGGCTCCAGGCCGGGGACCACCGTGGGATGAGCTCTGCATCGCACACCCACCCGCCCGGGATCGTGACCCCCCACCGTCCCCTTTCAGAGCCCCTGAACCCGAAGCGATGAGCTTTGAGGGCGCAGCAGCGGGGTCGGTGTGGGGCTGTGAGCGGTGCCTTTGCCGGGGATGGAGGAGGAATCGATGCAGGAGGAGCCGCTTCCAGGGGGGATGGGCGGCGGGGGGGGGGGTGGAGGCTCTGCGGGGACTTGGACACAACCCCTGGTGCTGGGATCCCACCGGCACAGTGGAGCGTCGCCCCCACGGCCGCCCCCCCGGCCCCGCAGCTCTGTGTCCGCAGAGCCGCTCTGTGTGTGGGGGGGGCAGATGGCCGCGTTCGGCCGCGCAGGGTGAAACCAATCGGGCGCACAGCTGACCCCGGGTCGCAGCACCAGGGCTGCGGGATCCGCGCTGTGCCGAGTGCGGGGCTCTGCCTGTGCAGGGCTGGGGGTGGCCTTGGGCGGGGGGGGTCCCAGCCCCTGCACTGGGGCGGGGGGAGGTGGAACGACACCATGAGGCGGAGGTCCCCGGCTCTGAGCCCCACCTCGTTCCTTCACCCCGCGGCAGTTTGGGGTGGGTGGCGCAGCATCACCCCTTCAGCGCACACACTCGTGGATGTGCACGAGCACTCGTGCAAACGCAGACACGTGCGGGTGTTTGCACGCCAACCGCCCTCCCCCCTCCCACCCCCCCCCAAAAAAAGTCCCCCGGCACACACGTGCACACGCACCACACACACACACGGCCGAGGGTGGGCTCACACACGCAGGCAGCAGCGCACGCAGGGTCCCTCCCCCGGACCCCCCACGCCGGGCGCTGTGATGGATTGTGCCACACACAGCTCCGCCGGGATGGGAGCGCTGCGCTAATCCAGCCCTGACATCGCATTCCTCCGCCGTGGGGCTCCGGGGTTGTTAACCCTGCCAGGGCTGCGCCGGGGCTGGGGGTGCTGGGGATGCTGCCGAGCCCCCTCCCCAAATCGTCCCTCCTGCAGGTTCGGCTGCGGTGGGTGCAGCTCTGCCCTTCTCCTACGGGCCTCTGCGCCCGTTTCTCTGCCTCCCATCCCTTTCCCATCCCTCAGCGCTGTGGGCCGCGGTGCCCCTTTGCCCCCTTTTTCTCTCCCCCCCCCCCCCCCGTTTCTCCTGTCCTCCACAAACTGGAGCCAGATGACGGCGATCAGACGCGTTTGCAGGAAAAAAAAAAAGGAAAAAAGCAGAAGGGGGAAGGGGGCGGGGGGGGGACACCGGTCCCAATCCCCTTCTGCGCGGCGCTGCTGCGCCCGGAGCCAGCCCTGCTCCGGCTGCTGGCTGCGATCCGTGTTTTCTTGGCAGAGAGGAGGAGGAATGTGTTTCAGTTTGAGTTTCTTGGCAAGAGGCGGCCGGGGAAGATTCCCTCCATCCCGCCTGCGCCCTGCTCTCAGATTTATGCCCATGGGCTGCGACTTGGGTGGGCCGCGGCGGCGGCGGCGGCGGCGCTGGGGAGGGGAGCGCGATGGTGGGGGGGGGGGAGGGAGGGAATGACGGCACGGATCCCATCGGCTCCCCGCGTCCCCCGGCCCGGCTCCGGATTCCTCAGTCTGGAGGCCGCTGAGGTGCGGGACGCCCCCCCAAACCCCACAGGGAGCATCGCGCAGCCGGGGCCCCCATCGCCCCCCCGTTGGTTGGTGCTCCAAAGCCTTCATCGCCGGCAGCGTTCTGTGACCCCCTGCTGTACCCATGGGGTGGGGGGAGCAGTGGGGACCCACTGCGCTGCTCCCGGCCCTCCATGCGGCGCGTGGCACACGATGCTGGCGCTTATGGGGCGGCACTTATGGGGCGGCAGGGATGTGGTTTGCCGCGTGCCCCCCGTGTGCCCTTGTGCTCGTGCAAAGCGTGCGCACGCGTGCGGATCCCGTGTGCGTGCTGTGTGCTGTTGCACGCGTGCTCTGCAGGTCAGGAGGTGCTGGGGGCCGCGCACGTGTCGCACATGACGTGACACGCACACACGTGTCCACTCGGTGTGAACACCACGTCCCCCCTCGGGGGGGCGGCCTGAGGGGGTCTCATGAGCCCCCCTGAGCTGCAGCAGGGGAAGCAAAGCATGCCGGGCGCCTCACCCTGTGTCCCCCCACCCCAGGTGCAGGGATCCAGCGCCGCTGCACGCTGACGAGACCCGAGTGCTCTGCATGCAGACAGAAGCCCAGCAACCACGGTGACACACGTGTGTACATGTATGTATGTGCGCCAATGTGTTTGCGCTCCCGTGTGAGCGTGCTGGCGTGCACGCAGAGATCTGCGCGCCCATGTGAGCACGCAGTTTGTGTCTGCACACAGGTGTGCGCACGCTCACGCGTGCAGGCGACTACACGTATGTGTGTGTATGTGCAAGCGTGTTCATGCCCCCGCACATGTCTGCACAGCCGTGTACTGCAGGAAGCTGTGCCTGGCTCCACAGAACAACGTTTTTTTGAGGAACTCCCACCCTGTCTTTGCCAGATGCTGCACCTGGGGTAGGGGCAACATGAGGGGCGTCCCTTGGAGCTGCTCCCCCCATCCGTGCTGCACGGCGCGGGCGCAGCACACAGGTAAGAGCCCCCCGTCCTCCCCTCCATCTCCTCCATTTCCTCCTCCTGTTTTTCCCTTTGCTGCCCCCAGCCCCACCACCGTGCTGCCCTGCTGGCCCCCCCTCCATTCTTCCTGCCTGACACTCTCACAAAGCCCCTAGACAAGCTTTCAAAGGGGCAACTCATGCGGAAGAATCGCTGCCCCCCTCACCCCTGTGCTCCCAACTCAACCCAGCTCTTTCCCAGCAGGGTGAGGGGCTCCCGCTCCCCCAGCCCCCTTCTTTGGGGCAGTTCCTCCGCGGGGGAGGCGGAGGGGCCTTGGAAGCAGTGCCACCCACGTGTGCCCGTTCCCCCGCTCCTCGGTTCTCTCGCAAACCCATGGGGGTCCCGGGGCAGGACGGTGGGGGCCGAGCCGTGGGCTGGGAGCTGGTGCCGAGGCCGTGGGTGGAAACGGGGCCCGGGCTCCAGGCAGGGCTGAGCCCCGTGGGCTGCGTAGGTGGGACGGGGCAGGGTTTGGCCCGCAGGCAGGGCGGGGAGCCGCGGGCAGGGCAGGGCTGGGAGTGACTGCAACCGTGATGCCAGCCTGGGTCCATCGGCCAAGAGCGGCTCCATCCGTCTGTGCCTTCTATTCTTGTTGCGGCCGTCAGGGCTTGCAATTTTTACAGGCTGGAAACTGGATCGTTTTTAAGGCCATTTTTCATCTAAATCTGTACCAGAAACGGAGGGATGCGGCTCTGCGTGCTGCCCTCCCCTGGCAGCAGCCCCTGCTCCCCTCCAGGCGCACACCATGAGCCCCAGCCGCGCTTCACATCTGTGCCCCGTGCAGAAAGCTGCCCTGGTCCTGGGGAGGAGGGGAGTCCTTAGGGTGAGGGGCTCACAGAACCACAGCACGGCTGGGTTGGAAGGGAGCTCCAGGATCACGGAGCTCCAACCCCCCTGTGCCATGCAGGGCCACCAACCTCCACATTTCACAGCAGCCCAGGCTGCCCAGGGCCCCATCCAACCCGGCCTCCAACGCCTCCAGGGATGGACGGGGCATCGCAGCCTCTCTGGGCAGCTGTTCAGCCCCTCACCGCTCTCATAGTGCAGAACTGATGTCTGCTCGCAGATGGGCAGCAGCAGGATGCCCTATGAGGGGCAGCTGGGCGGGCAGACAGGAGTCCCACGTCTGATGGCTCTGTGGCGAGGTTCCATTGATTGCACTTTTCTGCCCGGGATCCCATGTGTGCCAAGCTGTGGGACGCAGGGTTAGGGTTAGGTTGGCTGCTCCCCAACCCCGGGGCTGCTCCCCCAAGCTCCAGGCCTTTTGGCCGGGCACACAGGGCTGTGTGTGGGCAGAGTGGGAAGGCCTCGGCCTGCGGGGCGCTGCGGCCTGCGGGACGCGGCCCGTGCGGCCCCGAGGCCCGGGCGTTGCCTGCGCGGCACCGCGGCGCCCCCTGCGGGCACCGAGCCTACGCGAGGCCGGGGCTTTGCTCTCCGCAGGCCTCGACTGGCGCCGGCCCCTCGGCGAGGAGCAGACGCGGCCCTGAAGGCCGGGCAGGCCCCGCTGTGCCATGTTCAACCCCGTTACGCCTCAGGGCCCCGGCTACGCTGAGCACTGCTGCCCGCGGCCGCTGCACGGAGCCTCTGCGGGCACAGCGGCGCTGCAAGGTCGGTCACAGCTCAGCACGCGAGGTGCCGGGGATGGACGCGTGCCTTCAGCGGGAGGCTCGGCGTCTCCCTCTCACACCCTTCACCCTTCCTTTCCCTCCCTCCCCCCCAGGACTCGATTTCTCGGTGTGCCATCCGCCCAGCCTCGCCAGCAGTCACCATGGCTATGGGCTGGTGCCCGGCACCGAGCATCCGGGTGGTGCTGATGGTGAGTCCGTGCTCCAGGTGAGGGGTTGATGAGGGGCTTGGGCGCCTCCGGCAGTGCTGAGAGGGCTGAAGCTGCTGGGGCTTCAGGGATCCCTCCTGCGACAGAGTTGTTGCTATCAATAGGGAAATCTGTGTCGGCTCACGCAGGGGCTGCTGTTGGCCAAAAGGACTGGGCACTTATTTTGGGCTGGGATAGGTTGTAGAAAGGAGTCGGTGCGTGTCAAGGGCTTCAGATCTTCAGACACTTCTTAGGGTTTGTGACTGGGAGGAAGGGTGCTTCTGAGCTTTGCCACAGTCTGGACCCAGCACCCAGCAAGCTCCGGGTGCTCCTGCAGGCTCCAAAGCACCGGGCTTGTGTCCTTGGGGGTCGCTTCAGTTGCTTCAGCCTTCCAGGACCAATCCTAAGAGCGGTGCCCTCCACTCTCTGCCACTGTCCCAGGCTCGCGGTTCTCAACGCCCCGTGGTGCCGGCAAGCTGGGCAAGAAGCGGGCACTGTCCATCTCACCCCTGTCAGACTCCAGCGTTGACCTGCAGACGGTGATCCGCACCTCGCCCAACTCCCTCGTTGCTTTCATCAACTCCCGTTGCGCCTCCGCCAGTGGCTCCTATGGTCACCTCTCCATCAGCAGCATCAGGTGGGCGCCGGACTTCGGCTCACGGGCATGCAGACAGCCTCTGAGTGCAGGAACCTGAGTGCTGTTGCCCAGCTTGGGGAATGCCAGGGGCCAAACTGGGAGCAGTTATCCCAGAGCGGGAGGGCAATGAGGCTGGTGTGCTAGGACAGGAGCTGCTGGGAGCTCAGATCCCTGCCCAAACTCCTGTCCTGTGCTGGTGTCGCCTGCATATCCCTTTTGCTCTTTGCAGTCCATCGTTGGGGTACCAGAACCCTCCGGGGCAGCAGAAAAGCCAAGGGCAACTGTTCAGCCACACTCCACCCCTGCCACCGTGCAGCTCCCACGAAACCCTGTCGTCCCGCCCGGGGCTCCTCCATCACACCCCGGCTCGTGGGCCCCTCAAACACTGCCAGGTACGGGGCCGCAGGGATGCTGTGCGTCCCACGTAACGGGTGGGCGTCCTGCTGCTGACTGCTTTGCAATTTCCCCCTGCCACTGCAGCAGCTGAAGTTGGAGAGGAGCCTGAGTAGCCCTCTGACAGCCAAATACGCAGAGGAGAAATCTGAGGGTGACATCTCCAGTCCAGCCTCCGCAGGCACACAGGTACTCCCAGGGCCTTTGGACTCCCCTGCTCCCAACAGCTCCACGCTCTCCCCTGTGCCGCTCCCAGGAGCAGGGTGGACACAGAATCCCGCCTTGGAGTTCTCACCCGGCCGCGCTCCTCCAGGACCCCTTGCTGGGGATGCTCAGCGTTCGGGAAGATCTGGAGAAGGAGGATGGGAAACCCGAATTTGAGACCATCTATGAAACGAACTGCTACTGGGATGGCTGTGCCAAGGAGTTTGACACGCAGGAGCAGCTGGTGCATGTGAGTTAGGTCCTACCTGGGCGCCCCACGTCCCCGACCCTGTGCTCGGGCCACTGGCTGACGTGCCGCTGTGTCAACCCCTCGCTCCTGCTCAGACTGCCCTGTCTTGGGCTGAACCTGCGGCTCTCCCCACCACTTCTAGAACTCACCACACGGGTGAGCGGTGTTGGAAGGGAGGGAGATGCATCCTCCTCTTCACCTGGGCAAGTTCTTTGTGATCTTCCCATACCGTGTGCCAAGGGACGCCACCCAGCCTGCCCTTCCTCAGCCCTGAGCCAGCTCTCCCGAAGCTCTGGTGCATCCAAACTCCCTGCTTTCTTCTCCGTGCCTCCCTTCAGACGCTCCATGACCCCCATATCTTCTCTTGGCCACCCCCGTTAGCCCCCAGCCACTTCCAGTGCCCCCCGCTTCCTCCGCACGCCATCTGACCTCTCTCTATTCCCCCAGCGTCTCCCCCACCCGTCCCTCTCCCTCCATATCCACATTTTCCCACGTCTCGTCTTAATTTGCCCCTGACACTCGGTGCCCTCCCCCGTGCCCCTTGTGATTCCCTCTTCTCCCCAGCACATCAACAACGAGCACATCCACGGCGAGAAGAAGGAGTTCGTGTGCCACTGGGCAGCGTGCTCACGGGAGCAGCGGCCCTTCAAGGCGCAGTACATGCTGGTGGTGCACATGAGGCGTCACACGGGCGAGAAGCCTCACAAGTGCACGGTGAGATGGGACGGGGTTTTTCGCAGAGCTGAGGGCAGCGTGTGGCACTGCGGGGCACTCGGGGCTGGAGAATGAGGCGGGTTGGTGGGCAGCCTGGCGGCACGCGGAGCAATTTGGTGCGGGCGCCCAGAGCCCTGTGTGGTGGCACAGCTGCGCGTGGAGCCAAGGTGTGCGTGGCGGGTGGGGGTGCAGCGTGGCACGGGTCAGGAGGGCGAAGGGGCTGCGGGCGGCGCGCTGTGGTCATGCAGGGTCTGTTCAGGGTTGAGCCGTGTTTTGCTCCGCTCTCCCGTGCAGTTTGAGGGCTGTAACAAAGCGTACTCCCGTCTGGAGAACCTCAAGACACATCTGCGCTCCCACACGGGTGAGAAACCCTACGTGTGCGAACACGAGGGCTGTAACAAAGCCTTCTCCAACGCTTCCGACCGGGCCAAGCACCAAAACCGCACCCACTCCAATGAGGTACATCTGGGGCTGCCGCCCCCTGGGTTCCCCTTGGGCTGCTGTTGGTCCCTGGGACTTTTTCTCATGAGATGTGGAGGTTGGTGGCCCTGCGTGTGGCAGGGGATTGGAGCTTGATGATCCTTGGGGTCTCTTGAAACCCGAGACATTCCATGATTCTTTGATTCCCTTCTTGCCCACTGTAATAGATCCCCAGGTTCCTTTCTTCCGAGGTTACCCACCAGGATCCCTTTATCCCCGCGCCATGCAGGGACGCTCTGTCCTTATATTCTTCCTCTTTATGACCTCTAACACCCCACAGAGGGATCCAGTCTCTGTCCTTCCCACCCTCTGTTTCCTCAGCTCCCAGATCAACCGGAGAGGATGAGGAGGGGATCCTGGTCCTTCGTTGGAAGGAGTTTGGAATGGAATGAAACGCAGCGGTTCCACCGGAAGGGACCTTCGAGGATCACATCCAACCAATCCTAACCCCTCCTTGCACCTTTTTCCCCCCACAGAAGCCGTACATCTGCAAGATCCCGGGCTGCACCAAGCGCTACACGGATCCCAGCTCCCTGCGCAAACACGTGAAGACGGTGCACGGCCCCGATGCCCACGTCACCAAGAAGCACCGGGGCAGTGCGGTGCCTGGCCACACGCTGCCTGCCTCCGGGGCACCGCAGGACACGAAGCAGGAGAAAAACACCAACGGCCCCGCTGAGATCCGGAAGGATGACAGCAAGCTGCTGGTGCCTGACTTCGCCTCGGTGAGGAGCCAGAGGCTGCTGGCGGCGGCGGCGAAGTCGGTTTGCATCCCGGTTTGCATTAATGGATGTCTGACCCTCCTTTTTCCTTTGGTCCGCCCCCAGAAGCCACAGCCCAGCCCTGGTGGGCAGTCGTCGTGCAGCAGTGACCGCTCGCCCCTCGGCAGCACCACCAACAACGACAGCGGCGTGGAGATGACGGGCAACACGGGGGGCAGCTACGAGGACCTGTCCACGCTGGAGGAGGTGGTGCCTGGGGAGCCCATGGGCACCTCGGGGCTGATGGCCCTCCAGAAGCTCGAGAACCTTCGCATTGACAAACTGAAGCAGATGAGGAAGCCGTCGGCTACCAAGGGCCTGAATCTGCCGGCCATCCCCGGAGCCGGTGAGACCTCCTGGATGCGGTGCGCAGCAGGGAGCTGTTGGCGCACGCACTGGGAGCTGTGCCCCGTTTTTTACTTCAATCCTATAGAATCATTTCGTAGAATCATAGAATGGCCTGGGCTGAAAAGGACTGAGGTCCAACCCCCTGCTGTGTGCAGGTCGCCAGCCACCAGCCCAGGCTGCCCAGAGCCACATCCAGCCTGGCCTTGAATGCCTGCAGGCATGGGGCATCCACAGCCTCCTTGGGCAGCCTGTTCCAGTGCCTCACCACCCTGTGTGAAAAACTTCCTCCTCATATCCCACCTGAACCTCCCCTGGCTCACTTTAAAACCATTCCCCTTGTCCCATCACCACCCACCCTCACAAACAGCCGTTCCCCCTCCTGTTTATCTGCTCCCCCCAAGCACTGGAAGGCCACCGTGAGGTCTCCCCACAGCCTTATCTTCTCCAAGCCCAGTTCCCTCAGCCTTTCCTCACAGCAGAGCTGCTCCAGCCCTCTGCTCATCTCAGTGCCTCCTCTGGACCCGCTCCCAGAGCTCCACGTCCTTCCTGTGCTGGGGGCCCCAGGCCTGGACGCAGCGCTGCAGATGGGGCTTCACAAAAGCCGAGCAGAGGGGGACGATCACCTCCCTGTCCCTGCTGGCCGCCCCTCTTTTAAAGCAGCCCGGAACACAGCTGCCCTTCCGGGCTGCTCTCGAGCTCTTCCCCCAGTCTGCAGCAACACCTGGCTTTGCCCCGACCCAAACGCAGCACCCGCTCTTGGCCCTGCTGAGCCCCATCAGCTCTTCGTGGCGCCACTTCTCCAGCCCGTCCGGGTCCCTCTGGACGGCTTCCCTTCCTCCCAGTGCGTCGGGCGCGCCGCTCAGCTCGGCGTCACGCAGGCACCGGCCGTGCGGTGGCCCTGGAGGCGTAACTGCCCTTCTCTTCCAGGTCCGCCCGGAGACGGGCCCGGGCTCTGCGTGCCGCCGGCCGCATCGCAGCGCCGCATCGCGGATCTGTCGGCGGCAGAGCTGGCCGTTCCACCGAGCGAGCGCCGCAGCAGCGCCACCAGCACCGTCAGCTCAGCCTACACCGTCAGCCGCCGCTCCTCCGCCGCGTCCCCGTACCTGATGGGGCCAAACCCGGCCGGCGAGGCGGGGACGATGCCGGGATGCTCGGATGGCTACGAGCGGCTCTCTCCGGATGAGCCGCGGCGCTCCGGCAGCGCCAACCCCTGCGGAGCGCTGCCCGGTGTGGGCGGCCTCAGCCCGGCGCAGCGCTACCGCCTCAGAGCCAAATACGCCGCGGCTACGGGCGGGCCGCCCCCGACCCCGCTGCCCAGCGTGGAGCCGCTGCCCACGGGCGGCCACGGCGGCGTGCCCGGGGATTGCCTCGAGCCGGCCGTGCCCCCCTTCTTTACGAACGGTTTGCTGCGGAGGCACAGCTCCAACGAGCGCTACGTGAGCAGCCTTCACCCTCATCTGGTGCCTGGGAACGGGGCGAGGAGGGCCAGCGACCCGGCCCGGACCGCCGCCGACCCTCAGTGCCACGCTGTGCCCAAAGTGCAGCGTTTTAAAAGCGCGGGGAACGTGAGCGCGCCGGGAGGGAGCAGAGCCGCCCTGCAGCCCCTGCCTGCTTCCGACGCCGCCCTCCAGCTCCGAGGCTTCTCCCCGCGCCCCCCCAGCATCAGTGAGAATGTTTACCTGGAGAGCGTGAACGCCGAGGGCCCCGCACCTGGCGCGGAGTCCGGCTTGCTGGAAATGGACCCGTTCTTGAACTACCCTGAGGAAAGCTTCCCGTGCCAGGGGGCCAACGTGCAGCTGCAGTGTGGGGGTCTGTACGGCAGCGCTCCGCGGACCCCGGGTGGGGGAATGCAGCTGAACCCATGTGGGCACGGAGAGATGGAGGAGGGACTGCTGCAGCCCGAGTTCTCCCTGCCGCAGTGCCAGATGAACCAGCACTTCCCCGGCCTGCGAGCTGGCAGCGGGGCCGTGCTGCCCCAGTGGGAGGAACCCCAACCAAGCGGTCATCTGGAGCTGAGCTCTGGGCAGCCGGGACTCGGTGCCGTGGCTGAGACGCACTGCCACCGTCACGCCGCTCCGTACCCAGCGCCCAGCCACTGCGTGCAGCACCCAAGGCTGATGAGCGCGTGCCAGGACGGCGGCTTTTCTGATGGGCACCGCTTGAACTGCCTGCAGATCAAATCAGAGCAGCGGTACTCGGCGCCGGCCCCGGCCCTCGCTCCGTGCCAGAATGCCAAAGCCGCACAACAGCCCACGTTCGGCCAAACCGTGAGCGGGTACCGGGCCGAGGAGCAGACAGCCAGCAGCTACGCGGCTGTGCTGAGCTCGCGGGGGAGGAGAGCCCACACCCCCACTTTGCAGGCCAAAGAGGTGATGGTCCGCAGCTACGTGCAGGCGCAGCAGGCTCTGATGTGGGGGGAGCCCCCCGGGGCTGGCGAGGCCGGCATGGGGCTGGGCGGTGAGTCTGGGCAGTACCAGGGCACGCGCGCACCGCCCTACCTGGGCCCCAAATACTCCGGTTACCAGCCCAAAGCGAATCACCTGCAGGGGCTGCTGGAGAACCCCCACCTCCTGAGCCCCCCGTGCTTTAACCCGGAAATGGCGCCGCATCCCCCCAGCGGTGCCAAGCCACCGGGACACCAGAACAGCGTGGGCTATGGGGGCAACCTGGCAGAGCCCAACCCCTCCTATGAGGCAGCAGGTGCCAACCCCCAGCGCGGGCTGCGTCTGCCCCCCGTCCACCCTGCCCCCGAGGTGCCCGGTGACGCGCTGCTCTGCTACCCGGGCCAGGTGGGCAAAGGCAGCCACAAGCTTCAGGGTCCGCCCGCTGCAAGCTGTGGGGGTCCCGGGCACTGCACTGGGAGCCTGGGGGGCAACAAAGGCAGCTCTTGCTTCTACCCAGACTCGGGGCAGCAGGCATTCAACAGCCTGGACTCGCTGGACCTGGAGAACACTCACCTGGACTTCGCTGCCATCGTGGAGGATGCAGAGAGCTCCACGCTCCTGCCCGGCCCCCCCAGCCCCACTGGGGGTCTCCTGTTGCCGGCACCCGGCGGTGCCAACATGGCTGTGGGTGACATGAGCTCCATGCTGAGCACCTTGGCTGGGGAGAGCCACTTCCTCAACTCCCTCTCTTGAGTTTGGAGGGGGGGGGAAGGGGGAGGAGCACCCGGCGTGTAGGAGGGATGTGTGGGGCCAAAGTGCCTTTGGGGAGAGGCGTGGGGGTCCCCCACCTAACACAGGTGTGTGGCCTGGGGGGGTCGCACCACACAGCCCTCCTTGGTCTGGGGGTGCCGTGCTCCTCCGGAGGGGTAGAAGGGTATTGCTGGGTGTGACACAGCCGACCTGTGCAGCCACAGTGTCGAAACCAAAGAGTTCCACACCCCCCCCATCTCTGCAGGCAACCCCACCCCCCACCCCACCCCCCACGTTTTTGTTGTCCCCCTCGATGCCTTTGCCCCCACCCTCCTTGGTGACACAGCTCCACCTCCCATCATTTCCAATGGATGGGAGAAGAGGAGGGATGGCGGGCAGGGGGGTCTCAATGCCACCTGTGCCTCTGTATATAGTGTACATACATCTGCCTCCCTGTGCTCTATGGATCTTACCCTAAAGTCTTTCTTTTGTTTGAAAACAGTGCCCCCTGACCACCCCCCCTTTAAACCCTCTCTCAAGGGAACCGCGCTCCAGTGCCCCACATCCCTCCACCCCTCCATTCCTCTATATTCTTCCATTCCTCCATCTCTTCATTTCTCCATCCTTCCATCCCTCCATCCTTCCATCCTCCCATCCCTGCATCCCTCCATCCTTCCATCCATCCATCCCTCCATCCTTCGATCCATCCATCTGTCCATCTCTCCATCCTTCTATTCCTCCATCCCTCCATCCCTCCATTCATCCCTCCATCCCTCCATCCTTCCATCCTTCCATCCCTCCATCCCTCCCTCCATCCCTCCATTCATTCCTCCATTCATCCCTCCATCCTTTCACATCCCTCCATCCCTCCATCCCTCCACCCCTTCACATCCCTCCATCCCTCCATCCCTCCATCCCTCCATTCCTCCATTCATCCCTCCATCCCTCCATCCCTCCATCCCTCCATCTCTCCATCCCTCCATCCCCGTGCCCCGACACTCGGAGACCGACCTCGGGACGGGTCTCCGCTCGGCTCACGGCCGCCGCCCGGTGCCCGAATGCCGCATCGCAGCCACGTCGCAGGGGGGCCGGCGGAGGACCCCACCGGGGGGGGCTGTGTGGGGCCATAGGGCGTAACTGGGAGCTTTGGGGGAGCCCTGCAGTAAATCGGAAGGGTGCTTAGAGTCGCACAGGGCGCAGTGCGGAGCCTTTGGGTGCCCCTTAGAGCGCACCGAGGAGCTCTGGGAGTATTATGGGATGCGCGGGTGCGCACGGGGGGATGTTGGGGACCTCTAGGGTGTCCTACGGAGCACTGAGGGGCTCGGGGAGTATTCTGGGATGCCTTAAGGAATACGGGGGGTTGTGTTTAGAGTCCTCTAGGGCGCCCCAAAGGGCACTGAGGAGCTCGGGGAGTATTCTGGGATGCCCTAGGGTGCACGGGGGGGGTGCATGGAGTCCTCTAGGGCACCCCGCAGAGCACGCTGAGGAACTCGAGGAGCACCCCGAGGTGCTCTAGGGCTCGGTTTGGGTTCCGCGGAGTCCTCCGAGGCGCCGCACGGAGCGCTGCGGGTCTCCCAGGGCGCCTCGGGGCGTCCCGAGATGCACGGGAAGCACCGGCCGGGCTCCGAGACCGGCAACGAAGGGGTTAAAGGGGCGGGGCCGTTAGCAGGCGTGGCGAGGGAGGTGACGCACGACGTCGGGCCACGCCCCCGGAAGTGAGCTCGGCGGCTGCGGCGGGCGGGCGGAAGGCGGAAGTGAGGAGCGTGAGGGACCCGGGGGGGGGCGGGAGGCGGTGGCGGACCCCCCCCCCGCGCCGGCACCGGTGAGAGCGGCCCCGGCGGGCGGCGGCACCGCGGAGCCTCCGCTTCGTCCTCCGACCGCCGTAGGCGGCCGCCGTTCCGCTCCCCCGTGCCCGCGGGCCTCCCCGGCTCGGATCCCAACCCTGGCGGCGATCCCGCGGCGCTGAGCCCGCTCCCGGTTGCAGGCACGGGGACGATGGCGGTGACGTAGGGCCCGGGCCGCCGCCATGGCTCAGCCCCCACCGGAGGCCGCGGGGGGCGGCGGCGGCGGCCGGGAGCGTTCAGCCCGGAGCCCCCCGCGCAGCGCCGCCTGGAACGGGGACTGCGGGCCGGAACCGCCCGAAGACGACGGCAACGAGGAAGGAGACGGGGACGGCGCTTCGGCCCCCGACGGGCCCGGTCCTTGCGGCTGCCGGGGGGAGCGAGCCGCGCCCCGGGCTCCACCGCCCCGGGACGGATCCTGCGCTCTGGGCTGCCGCCGGCGTACCGAGCCCGGCCCCGAGGAGGGCGACGAGGACCCGGGGAGGGCGACCCGGAGGCTGCGGAGGAGACAGCGGCCGCGTTCCGCCCCGAAGGAGAAGGAGGAGAGCGGCCGGGGGCGGCGGGGCGGAGGGGCCCGGTTGAAGGCGTTGCTGGAAGCGGCGCTGAGCCCGCTGTGCTCCTGCCTGAGCGCCGGGATAGGAGGGACGGCACCGGGCGGCGTGCGCGGATGGACGCGGCGAGTCGGCCTGAGGGCGGCCCGGGGGCTGCGGGCGGGCGGCGAGCTGGCGCTGCGGCTGCTGTGGATGCTGTGCGCGCTGCTGCTGTTGCTCCTCGTGCTGCTGCTGGGCGCGCTGCGGCTCTGCTGGCGTCTGTTGGCCGCCGGCGTGAGCGCGCTGGGCAGGACCCGGCTGGCGGAGCTGCTCGATTCCGCCGTCCTCCGCCGGACGCGCGGGTTCCTCGGGGTGAATGGGACTTGGTGGCGCCTCTGGGCCCGGTGGCGGAGGTGGCGAAGCGCACCCGAGGAGCTGCGGGCGGGGGATGCCGTGCCCGGCTGCGACGTGGGAGCTCCCGGCAGCTCCGCGGAGGAGGTGTCCCGGCTGCTGGCCATGGCCGAGGTGCCCGAGGAGGAGCTGAACCCCTTCCAGGCGCTGGGAGTGGAAACGACGGCGTCGGATGCGGAGCTGAGGAAGGCGTATCGCCGGCTGGCCGTGCTGGTGCGTGGCGGCTGCGCGTTGCTCGCGGCCTCGCCGGGATGCAGCGCTGAGTCCTCTGTGCTTTCCAGGTTCATCCGGATAAAAGTGAGCACCCGCGAGCTGAGGAGGCCTTCAAGGTGCTGCGAGCGGCGTGGGACATCGTCAGCAGCCCCGAGAAGAGGAAGGAGTACGAGATGTGAGTGCGCTGCTGTGGGGGTGGGTTGCTGGGAGAAGGGGGGCTGCCAGCTCCAGTTCCTGCCCCAAAGCTCGCGTCTCGGAGGTGCTTTGGCTGCTGGCCCCACGCAGGGCTCTGACCGCGGCTCTGTCCCCGCGGCGGCCGCAGGAAGAGGATGGCAGAGAGCGAGCTGAGCAGATCGGTGAGCGAGTTCCTGAGCCGGCTGCAGGATGACCTGAAGGAGGCCATGAACACCATGATGTGCAGCAAGTGCCAGGGCAAGCACAGGTAGGGCCCAGGGCTCCGGCTGCAGGCACAGCGCTCCGGGCCGTCCCTGAAGAGCCGCGCCGGGGGCTGAGATGGCGCTGCTGTTGCAGGAGGTTTGAGATGGACCGCGACCCGCTCAGCGCCCGCTACTGCGCCGAGTGCAGCCAGCTGCACCCCGCCGAGGAGGGCGACCTGTGGGCTGAGTCCAGCCTGCTGGGGCTGAAGATCACCTACTTTGCCGTGATGGACGGCAAGGTCTACGACATCACAGGTGGGCACATCGCGTCCCCGGGCGTCAGCAGGGTGAGCACGAGCCCCCCGTGATGCCGCGTGTCTCCCCACAGAGTGGGCTGGCTGCCAGCGCGTGGGGATCTGCCCCGACACCCACCGTGTCCCCTACCACATCTCCTTCGGGGTGCGGAGTTCTGGCGCGGGTGGGCGGCAGAGGTGAGAGCTGGCAGCGGGATGGGGAACCCTGGGGGCTGGGCAAAGGGGGGGCTCTGTGCGCGGGCACCGGGGCTGCATTGGGACCCCCAGATTCCCACCCGGCTCTGCTTCCCACCAGCAGGAGCACTTCCAAGGGCAGCCCCAGCTCTGCCGCCGACCTGCAGGACTTCTTCACCCGCGTGTTCCAAGGGACCTCAGGACAGGTGCCTGGGGGCTTCCCGCCTCCCCCTGCCCCCACAGCTCCCCAGGGGGCCACAGCTGGGACCACAAGGACCGAGGGGGCCGCCCCCAAGAGTGACACCAAGCACAAGAGGAGGAAGAAGGTGCGCCGGCCCTTCCAGCGCTGAGCTGTGCAGGGCTGCGCGTTGAGGCCCGGCTCGGCGCTCACGGACTCTCCCTGGCCGGGGACGATGGTGCTCTGTTGGGCACTACAAGGGCTCTTCTTTCAAATAAAATCTATTTTTTGTTGTTTTTTCTTTTGTTGTTGTTGTTTTTTTAAACGGATGTACATACTGAAAAGTAATCAGGGAGCTTCTAAGCTGATGTGCCATAGGCGGTGGCACTGCTGGAACCAGCTGAGCCGTAGGACTCCAGAACGGCAACGGGGGCCATGCGGGATGTGCTGCAAGCACTGGGCTGCTGCTTTCCCTTCATGTGAGGACGCTGCTCTGCTCTGTGAGTTCTTTATTACGGACACGTACGAAACATGAAGACAAAGGAGGCGTGGGGTGGTTACTCTTCCCACCAGTCAACAGTTCTCCCCTTCTGAGTGCTTCACCATTGCCATGCAGGGCTTTACCTTAAGGGAAGCACACGTGCAACACGCCTCACTCGCTCCATGCAGCCCCACCGCTCACCTCTTCACCAAAGCACCAAGAGAGAAGGCCTCAGTGAGGCACTCGAAAGAGACGCAGGACTTTGCCAAAGAAGCCCTTGCAAAAAGACCTGCATGCAAACTGCACGGCAGCCCCGCGCCCAGCCCTGCTCCTGCATCCTCCCTGCAGCCCACAGCTCTGCCCAGCCGCCCACCTCCAGCTCCGCCATCCTGTGGGAAGCTCTGCGCGGCACGGTGGGAGCCTGGGCTCAGTATTTGTTGATGCCAAAGACCCTCACGCCGTGGAACTGGGGCAGCTTGGGCAGGAGGACGCTGAGCAGGGAGGCGGTGTTGATCATGAAGTGCGCGGGGTCGTACTTGGTGTAGAAGCTGGTGAGGAGGTAACTGGGGAGGGAGCGAGGTGCAGGTTAGTTCTGCGCCACCCTGCGCTTCCCCAAACCAGCCGTTCTGGCTGAATCGCTGCTGTTTCCTGTATAAAACCCAGCACCTCTCAGCTGAGAGAACTTCCCAAACTCCGGGACCTATCTAGGCCAAGGCTGAGTGCGCTGAATGCACTGAATGCACCAGCAGCAGCCCTCCTAGGGCACCGCCTCGCTCCCCTACGCCTCGTTCAGCACAAAAGGGCACTCACAGCACTACGGGGGAGATGCTGAGGAACTTGCGTGAGGAGGTGCACTGCAGCCCGTAGTCAATCTGCTCCCAGTGCGTCAGCAGCCGATCCTTGCCTTGGTCCGGGGTTTCAAACGGCGTTCCCTTCACTGTGTGCAGCAGCAAATACATGACCTGTGGGTTTCAAGTGAAAGGAGGCAGCAGGTGAACGCAGGATGGGGACACAGGCAGCGGGAACGCTGGGACGGAGCCAAGGAGATGGAGCTGGGCAGCTCCGGGATGCAGAGATTCAGATGGGGCTGCACTCAGTTTTTGCTCCAGGAGAGCAAGGCGGAGGCAAAGCAGCCTGGCCTGTGCCTCAGCAAGAGGTGAGAAGGCAACAGCAGCACATGGGACTGGAGGAAAGGCAGAGAGAGCTGAGAGCTCTGTGCAGAGCCAAGCCACGGGACAGAAATGTGCTGTGTGCTCTCACAGCTGTTTCCCAGGCCAAGGAATCTCTGTCAGCAATGGTTCTCCACAGAAGTGGGTCTGGAAGCATTCATTGAGCCCCAGCACTTCCCATAGCTGGGGACAAGGCGCAGCGCCCAGCACAGCAGTGCTGAAAGGGGAGATGAGAGCAGGACAAGGAGAAATGAAGTTGAAGGAGGGCAGATGGAGGTTGGATGTCAGGGAAGTTGTGTGCTGTGAGAGTGGTGAGGGGCTGAACAGCTGCCCAGAGAGGCTGCGATGCCCTGTTCATCCCTGGAGGGGTTGGAGGCTGGATGGGGCCCTGGGCAGCCTGGGCTGCTGTGAAATGTGGAGGTTGGTGGCCCTGCATTGGTGGGGATTGGAGCTCCGTGATCCTTGGGTCCCTTCCAACCCAACCGTCCTGTGACTCTGTGACACAGCTGACAAACATCAGCTGCACTGTGGCCCTGTGAGGGAGCAGCTGAGCCGTGACTCACCAGGTTGTGGATGACGTTGGTGAGCGTCCACACCACAGGGATGCTGAAGAAGGGGATGCTGAGGAGGATGATGTGAAGCACCGCCACCGAGATGACGTAGGCCAGCCAGATCCCACGGCTGCTCATCACCCGCGTGTTGGGGTTCACCTCGCTGTGTGCCACGCCGACGTTCATCCTACAAGGAACCAAAAGCTTCTGGGCCTCAGTGGTCGCCCCACGCAGAATCACAGAGAATTCATAGAATCATAGAATCACAAGGGTGGAAAGGACCTCCAAGATCATCCAGTCCAACCATTCTCCCATCACCACTGCTGCCACAAGCACTAAGCCGTACCTCACAGCTCCTGATCCCCTTGAGCGCTGCCAGGGACGGCGACTCCACCACCGCCCTGAGCAGCCATTGCAGTGCCTGACCACTGAGAGAAAAAATTCTTCCTCACGTCCAACCCAAACCTCCTCTGGTACAACCTGCAGCCGTTTCCTCGGGTCCTGTTTGTTGCCTGGGAGAAGAGGCCAAACCCCTCCTCACCACAGCCTCCCTTCAGGAAGCTGCAGAGTGCAGGGAGGTCTCCCCTGAGCCTCCTCTTCTCTACACTGAACAACCCCAGCTCCCTCAGCCGCTCCTCATCAGCCTTGTGCTCCAGACCCCTCACCAGTTTCGTTGCCCTTCTCTGGACACGCTCCTCGATGTCTTTCCTGTAGTGAGGGGCCCAAAACTGGGCACAGCACTCGAGGTGCAGCCTCACCAGAGCTGAGCGCAGGGGACGATTCCCTCCCTGCTCCTGCTGCCCAACTGTTTCTAACGCAGGCCAGGATGCTGTTGGCCCTCTTGGCCCCCTGCTCACCGCTGGCTCCTATTCAGCCGAGCACCATCCAGCACCCCAGGTCCATTTCCTCTTCACACTCATCTGACCGCTCAGCCCCGAGCCTGCAGCGCTGCGTGGAATTCCGAGTTGGGAAGGAGACCCCCGCGCTTCTCAGCCCAGCACGGCCCCGATCCCGGCACAACCCACGGAGCGGCACCGCCAGACGTTGGGCCCGGCCTCCCACTTCCCTCCATCAGGGAGGCCGTAGGGTCGGAAAGCAGCCCTAAATCCCGCTGGCTCTTGGCCCCGGCCGCGTCCCTCCGGTCCCTCAGTCCCGCTCCCTTCGATCCCGGTCCCCCGGCTCAGACCCGTTCCCGGCCGTTTACCTCCGGCTCCGCAGACACCGTTACCAGGACCCTGCCCGCCCCGGGCCCGTCTCCAGGAAGTCACCTCACTCCCGACCCGCTGCAACCATTGGCTGCTCCGTGACTTTTCTCCGCTTCCATTGGTCGCTGTGCCTGTCCTTCAGTACCTCCCCTCCCCGCTCCCACCGGCGGACCAATAGCGAGCGCGAGGAGCCAGCGAGAACCGACCAATCGCAAGGAGCGATGTTGAACCGCGGTTTGAAATCACCCGTTCAGAAAGCGCAGCTGTGATTGGGCTGTGAGCTGCCGGCGGGGGCGGAGCCGGCAGCGGGCTGTGGGGGCGACAAGATGGCGGCGGAGACCGTGGAGCTCCACAAGTTGAAGGTAGCGGCGGCCGCTCCGCTCCTAACGGCAGCCCTGCGGCTCGGGCGTCGCTTCCCACGCCCGGAGGGCTTTGCTGTATCTGGGCCTTGGCTCCCAACGCGCTCAGGTCCCGGGGCTGCCGCCGGTAACGGGGCTGTGGGGGAGGTCGGGCCTTGGAGGCGCTCCGGTTCCGCCCTGTGGCCGCGGGGCCGCGCTCTGCTCGGCCTCGGTTCGACTCGGTGCCCTTCGCGAGGCTTCGGTCCCCGTCTGTGGGCGCCGGTGGGTGACCCTGGGCCTGGCCCCGTGAGTGAGGAAGGAGGAGGAAGGAGCCAGAAGAGCTCCTTACAAAGGGGATGAACAAGCGGTGGCTTTGCGGTGTGTTATCGCACCTCGTGTTCCTCGCGGTGTTTGTGCCTGGGAGCGAATCACGCGTGCTGACGGGCTGCTCTCCTTCCCCGCAGTTGGCCGAGCTGAAGCAGGAGTGCCTCGCCCGCGGGCTGGAGGCGAAGGGCAACAAGCAGGATCTGATCAACAGGCTGCAGGCCTACCTGGAGGAGCACGGTGGGTACCCAGAACGCTGGGATTTCCGCACCCCCACCCCCCGTGGGCAGTTTGCGTGCTGAGAGAGCCCCCAGGCTTCAGCTGTTGTGTGGGAGTGCTGGTGGGAGTGCTTTGCTGCGGCGTGGCTTCTCAGCTTCCCGTTTTATCAGCAAGGCTTGATCCAAGAAGCCGAAAGTATCGCTGAGTGATTTCTGTCGGCGATTGATGCATTGTTTTCTTCTTTAGCTGAAGAAGAAGCAAACGAAGAGGATGTTCTGGGAGAAGAAATAGAGGTAAAGCTGCGGGACGGGCTGTTGCGTTGGCGGCGTTTGGCCTCTGGGTGGCTGTGTTGGGCATGGAGAGAGCGGTGCAGCGAGCCGCGGCAGCGCAGGAGCTCCGCTCTGTTCGAAGCACTGCTGAGCTTCGCTGTTGGATCTGAACCGGCCGGCTTTGGTGCTGGAAGATCCGTGCTGCCCTGTTGCATGGAGTGTGTGGTGGTGTGGGGGTTTCATAGAATCATCATAGAATGGCCTGGGTTGAAAAGGACCACAATGATCATCAGTTCCAACCCCCTGCTGTGTGCAGGTCACCAACCAGCAGCCCAGGCTGCCCAGAGCCACATCCAGCCTGGCCTTGAATGCCTGCAGGCATGGGGCATCCACAGCCTCCTTGGGCAGCCTGTTCCAGTGCCTCACCACCCTGTGTGAAAAACTTCCTCCTCATATCCAACCTAAACCTCCCTGGCTCACTTTAAAACCATTCCCCTTGTTCCGTCACCACCCACCCTCACAAACAGCCGTTCCCCCTCCTGTTTACCCACTCCCTTCACGTGCTGGAAGGCCACCATGAGGTCTCCCCACAGCCTTCTCTTCTCCAAGCTAAAGAAACCCAGTTCCCTGTTTCTTCATAGGAGAGCTGCTCCAAACTTTCTGGAAGAGTCTGTGGTCGTGGTGTGTGGCTGCTGTTTCAGAATTGAGAACTCTGCCTCTTTTCAGGAGTCATGCTGTTGTTCTGTGTTTGCTGTTAACAGCAAATGTCAGTTGGAGCGTGCTGTGCTCTTAGCAAGGAGGCCCTAACACCAAATTGGTGCCCTGCATGTTGGCAGGCCTGTAGGAGGGAGTGAGCCTCAAAACCGAAGCTTTATGTTCTGGGCAGTGCAGAGATCCTGGCTGGAAGAGTTGTCTGTGCTCAAAGCACCAGAAAGCAGCTCTGCTGCTCAGCACACAGCTCTGCAGGGGTGTGTGCAGCGTGTGGGAGCTTTGTCCTGTTTGTGAAGTTCTTGGAGGGAGAAGTGAAAGGCCCTTACCAGAGGAGCAGCAGACACGGAGCGTGAGCACTGTCGGGTTCTGATGCTCTTTGCTGGTTCTGCTTGCGGGCTTGAGAATGTCTCAATTGGGATAATTTCCTACGCCTGTCAATGCCAAGCTTTTTGGTGAGTCTTTGAGGGTCAAAAAGAGAAGAAAAAAAAGAGAACAAGCAATTAATGTCCATAAGATTGCTCATATGCTGGTAGATGAAGGCTGTCAGCACCCAATGTTGCTTCTCACTGCACGCTTTGCCTTATTAGGCAGTCAGACCCCAATGGGGGGGAGGAGAGGAGATTTCAAGCACAGGAGCCCTTCAGGTGGGAGACAGCAGCATGGGGAGGCACAGCTGCTTGGGTTCCTTGGTGACGTGTGGTCTTAGCAGCTGCGGTAGCATGAAATTCAGAAACCTAAGGGTATGGTCAGGCTGAACTGCAGGCATTTTGCCTCCAAGAACCCAGAAGACCTGGTGCTGCCCTTGCTGTGATGCTTTGCTCCTGCTCGGCTGGCTGGGATGCTCTCTGACCTCCTCCCAACTCGTTGCTTTGCAGGAAGAAGAGCAGAAACCGGCGGAGCCACCCACCAAAGTGGAAGAGCCTCCTGTAAAATCGCCTGATGTGTAACTATCCTTTCTGCTCAATCCAAAGCAAAACCCGTGGGGAGCGCTGTCACGCGAGAGGTGCATGGCAGGGCAGAGCTCTGCCTGCCCCAAACGCTTGCAGGCTCTTTTCAGGGCTCGGTGAGACTCTCCTGTGGCTGGAGGGGCTGCAGCAAGGGGAGCTGGAGTTCTGTGGCCTGATGGCTTTGCTGGGGGAGCTGTGTGAGAGCCCTGAGCGCGGGGAGCGTGCCTGGCCCCAGCCAAATTGCTTCCTGTGAAAGTGTCATTAAACCATTACTACCTTTCAGGGCATAAAATGAGAAACCTGTCCAGGAATCTGGAACAAAAGCAGCGCGTTTTTCTAAATGGGAGACCTTAATGAGGCTGGCTGTGACCTACTGTTTTATGGGAGTTTTTTAGAGGAGGATGATGCTATTTCGTTTAGCCTGGGAACTTCCGAACTTTGTCTCTTCCTCCTTTGTTTTCCCCCCCTCGAGCCTGAGCTCTGTTTTCTGAGCATAAACTTTAGAGCACGCCCACTCCATTATATTTTTGTTCGGTCTTTTTACTGGTCCTGCTGTTGTCAGCTGCACATTGTTCAGGAAGTGTGTGTTTGAAATGGAGCCTGAGCCCGGGACGCTGGTGCTGACCTGGGGAGAGCTGCCTGGGGCTGTCCCATGAACTAGAACAGAATGATCCTTTGTATTTCAGGGCCATAAAGGAATAAAGCTTCTCAGGGCATGCAGTTGAGACTTTGGGCTGCTAACAGGAGCTGAATGTTGCCCTTAAGAGCTTTAAGATGGGCAGGAGATTGTTCCTGGGTTGCGGATCCACGGCCTCTCGCTGTATTAAACCCACCCGTGTGCTCCTGCAGCACCCCACTGAAATTGCAGGGCGTTCCTCGTGCCTTAAACTGGGTTCATTTCTCTCTCCAAGCCTTTGTGGAGAGCAGATGTGAGTGCTGAGGGTGGACCTTGTGGTTTGGGATCTTCTGGGGCCTCCAGCTTGTCTCCTGTCTTCACTAAAGGAGCTCAGGGGTGCTGAAGGCAGTTGCTGAGCTAGGAGGAGAACTGGTGGCTGCGTCTTCACCAGCTCCTTTGTTTCCCTGCACACCTCAGACTTGACTTGCGAGCTTCACAGGCTTCAGACTCCAGCATCACTATCAGGGCTCTCAGCCTGCTGCTCTAACAGGGATGCTGGCTTGGGGCTGCTGTCCTCTTGAGAGCAGAGCCTCACTTGAGGCTGGGGTTCCCCAGAGGTGGGGTTGAGGAGGGGAGCCCCGGTCTGCCTCCCGCTCAGGTGTGATGTGAAGCTGTTGGGAATTCTGACTGGTGTTTCTCTTTTCCAACACCTGTAGGAGCACGGAAAAGAAAGTAGTGAAAATAACATCAGAAATCTCACAGATGGAGGTAAGCTTCCTTCTGCTACTTCACCCTTGTCCCCCAGCTATCGCTTGGCTTGTTGCTTCATTCAGAATCTCTTTTGTACGTTGCTGAGGCTGCGTTTCCGTTGCAAACCATTACTTTGGCTTGGTTAATTAGTTGGTTATTAATGACCGGGCTGGGGGCTGAGCTAGCAGCGTGCTGACCCCCAGCACGTTCCGTTTTGCTGTGGTCTGATGCAGTGCTGCTCTCAGCTGTCTGGAGCTGCATTCCTCCTCGCTGCCATTTCTATCTGCCCCCAGCCAGCTGACCCTACGGCAATCTTTCCAACGTAGAGACGAGCTGAGCTGCTCCTGGTGCATCCTTCCATTGCAGACATGACTTAGCCTGATGGATTTGCACTGTCCTGTTGTAACTTCACTGTCTAAATTGTGCTTCCCTTCCTGCTGCTGGGAGCACGCAGCGTTCCTTGCAGAGATGCCCATCTCTGTCCCTTGGGGCTTGCTGCAAGCCTGCTTGCTTCAAACACAAAACTACAAAGCTTTGCTGAGGTTATCCTTCATCCTTCGGGAGTAATCGGTTTGGGAAGCACGAACAGATCATCTCATCTTTATCTTCTGTAGCTTTGCCACTTGTATTTGCTGGGCTTACTTCAAACAAACACTCTTAGAAGCCACTGACTCCTCTGGGAAAGCTTTGTGAAACTCGGAGTTTCAGGAATCTCACTCTGGTTCTCTAATCACCCCCCCCCCATTTTAGTTTCCCACTCATGCTCCGTAAGAAAGCAGTCAGTATGAAAACATGATTCTTGTCTTCCTGCTGTTCGCTGCTGCTTTGGAGCTCTAATCTCCTGTTTGGGACAGGATCATTTCCACAGCAACCAGGGGCATGTCGCAAGCAGAGGATTATGACCTCAGCTGAAGGAGTAATGAAGAGAAATGTGGTACCTGGTGGAGGATCGATGCTCCCCTGTGATTTGGGGCTGCCCTTGGCCGTAGCTGCTTAAAGAGCTCATTAACAGATCTGCTGACGTTACGCTCTCATCCTTTGGGGTTTTTTCCCCTCGAATTCCATAGAGCCAATTCACAGGAAGGCCACTTTTTGTGAGGCTGTGCGTGAATTGGGTGCCTTTCAGCATCACGGAGATCTTTTAGAAGAGGGCAGAGAGTTGTTTCTCCCTACGGCGCACCGTGGATTATCGGAGGTCGGCTGCTCCAGGAAACAGTGTAGGAAATAGTGCAGGAAATATGGACCGTTTCATCCATCACTGGCAGGGAAGCCCAACCAGTCTTTGCCAGTCGCCAAGCCTGCTCTTGTTGAGGCTGTTGCTGTGCCACACACATTTAATGCTTCTGAACATCAGAACCCGTGGGATTGCCAGGAGAAGGTCTGCATTTAGGCACTG
Source organism: Tympanuchus pallidicinctus (assembly GCF_026119805.1). NCBI lineage: Eukaryota > Metazoa > Chordata > Aves > Galliformes > Phasianidae > Tympanuchus > Tympanuchus pallidicinctus. The sequence goes on from NW_026294766.1 coordinate 77,252, forward strand.
TATGATTAACTGAACGTTAACTGGGTTTGGTTTACCTGTTCTCAGCAATAGCTGAATACTGAAAGACTTCATGCGTTGCTGGAAGGCCAGGGGGGTTCTTTCTTGGTGGGGTGAGCTGAGCTGTGCTGCCACCGCCTGCTTTTGGGCTGTTGATCCAACAGGGCCTTTGTGTGGCCGCCCACTATCGCGTATTTCTTTTGGATATCCATCAAAGAGCGTGGATAAGGAAGCGTGCTTTGAGCTGTCTTTCAAGTGACTTCTCAGCTTCGGTGCCGACACCGTTAGGGGAGCCGTTCCTACTCCATCTGTTCCAAACGTTTATGTTTTGATGCAGATGTTTATTGCGCTCCTCGCTGAGCTTTTGGCCAAAGGAAATGTTTCCCTGAAAATCCTGTCTGTTTCTCTAACCTCTAAAACACCAAACGCATTTCTGGGCCCTTGTGTAACAAGAAAATGTGAGATATTTCCTTTCGGCCTTTGAGGGGATTTGGATGTTTTTTGGTGCTTCTGCCGTTCCCAAGCCTCTCCGTGTCTCAGGCACGTGCGCATGGAGGCGTTCGCCCATCCTGTGTTCAGTCTGTGTGCCTCTTTCCGTTTCCTTTCCTTAGACTTCGAGTCCTCACTCTCCTTCTCTGGATTCTTTTTCTCCCACCTGCAGAGAATGCAGAAGAGGGCCGAGCGCTTCAACGTCCCCGTGAGCCTGGAGAGCAAGAAGGCAGCGCGCGCGGCTCGGTGAGTGCCCCGTTCTCACCTGGCGCAGGCAGCAGTTGTGTTGCTGCCACAGCCTGGCTCTTTTTCCTTGGAAATAAGTGAGGAATTGCTGTTGGCACACTGGAGTTTCTGTGGTAGTTCCATTAACCAGTAATTCCCAGCTCCTCTCAATGGGTTTCGCTGAGGTATGCTTAAGAAAAGCCTTTGGAGGAAGAATTCGTGTTGTGCTTGCTGAAGCCTTGATGTGTCAGATACCCACCTCGTGTTTGCTTGGGTCTCACTGAGCTCTGTTTACTTTCTGCAGGTTTGGTTTGGCCACAGTTTCGACAAAAGGTGAGAAGGTGAAGCAGAACCAATTAATGGAGTGACCTTACTGCAAATATTTATTTATTCCTGGGAAAGAAAAAGTCGCTGGTGAGGCTGTCTTTGTTTTACCGTCTGTCCACACCCAGGGTTTCTGAGCAGAAACTGTAGAGTTGGGATGAAAAGCGTTGGTAAAGTCTTACGGGTGGGAAAAGCTGATTTGGGGATGAAATTTGGTGACTCACCCTTGAGTGAATGATACAGAAACTGGGAGAAATGGGGCAGCAGTTCTTCACCAGTCAGACTGGCGCGTGCTTCCAGCGGTGCTGTGACTTTGCTGCTCCTCTTTTCAGATAAATTACTGTTCCAGGTGTTTGTTCTCTAACTGAGTTTTCTGTTTTCTTCTCATCTCAGGCCTCTCTGCAGACAGCAAACCTACGGTAAGAGATGCTTCTTGTTCCTAAATTTCCTCTGCTCAGGCTCTTAGTGCGGCTTGTCGTTTGTGCAAAGAAGTTCCTGCCTGTGGGAGTAAACCGAGCCATCAAAATGGTCCAAGAACAACATCTGTAGAGTGGCAGCTGATGAAGTTGCCTACCTGGATGTTGTGCTTGCATCGACTTTGTAGGTTCCCGTCCCTCTGCAGTGTTTGGCAGGAAAATCGCAGGCAGGCTGGGTGCTGTGCTTGGTCATGGCAGCTGATGTGATGAGTTTGGAAGAGAGAGGGTGCGGCAACAGCTCCTTAACCTGCAGCAGGCAGAGAGCAGTGACGAGTGCGGGAGCACTGGCAGGATTGCCGAGGAGCTTTGTTTGCTGGTGGTGGTGGCCGTGCTGCTTCAGGGCAGCTGTTGGGTCCGCAGGGAGCTGTCGGGTGCAGCGGGCTCACAGGAGCAGCCTGGATCTGCCGGCCCTTCAGGAGAGGACAGGCAGCACGGCGTTTGCCCTCTGGTTGTTGTGGGCAGTGTGGGGCTGCTCCGTCTGGGTTCTGCCTTCAGGCCCAGCTTCCCAACAGCACCGGCTGAGTTTTGGGGGAGCGCAGCACTGGGGTTTTACTCTGGGGGCTGCAGCGCACGGTTTCTCCTTGCTGAGCCTTTTCCCTGCGACGCGAGCGACGGCGATTTAAAAATCAGTTTCCTGTGTCTTTGTAGGTAAACATGGATAAATTAAAGGAAAGGGCTCAGAGGTTTGGTTTGAATGTCTCCTCGCTCTCCAAGAAGGTAAGGTGCATTGGCCTCCAGGACACACTTTGCACCTCCGGAGGAGCCCAGGGCTCATAGCACACAGTTCAAAGCCTCCTCGCTGCTGGAGCTTTTACGTCGTGTTATTAATGCAGCAGTGTGGGCTCCGGGCCCCGGGAGACTCATGTCAACATCGTTTCCTTCATCTTTCCCTCTGTTTGTTTTGTGTGAGGCTTAATACGGTGTGGAGAAAGTTGTGACGGGTGAACAGAGGTGTTGAATTTTAAGGTTATCGGTCTGGTTTGGACGTGGGAAGGGAGGCCGTGTAGCAGGCTGCGTAATTTGGTTTGTTTTCGGGTGTTTCTGTGTAAGTGCACATTTCTGACTGGGGGTAGAAGCCAGGTCTGTAAAGAGCAAGGTAATGAGCTCTCTGAAGAGCTCCCTGGTACCTCTTTGAAGTACAAATGAGGTGAATTTTGGAGGGGGATGAATTCGGTCTGGAAGCTTTGGAGAAATACCGCCAAGCTTCTGAGCGTGGTCTCCCTCCAGTCCTTGTGTGTAGCAGCTGGTTTCGTTGGTAGCTTTGTGTGTTGGGCAGGGGGCTGAGGGGCAGGGGGCTGAGGGGCAGGCAGCAGGGCGTGCTGGGGGGACACGTGGCTGTGATCATTCCCTGATGAGCCAGGGTGAGGTGAGTGCAGCACGTTTGGGCAAAACGGGAGGGAGGATAAAACATGCAGTGAGATGAGAGTGGCGTCCTGCGTGCCTCCTGAATGGAAACGGCCCCGTTCCTCTGCTGGCTTTTAGCAGCCCTCGTGCTGCAGCACTGCTCGGAAATAGTGGGGAATGAAAGCGAATTGTCCAGTGATAACAGCTGGGTGATGTTGGCATGGAGACTTCTCCTCTCGATCTGGAAAGGGTAAGAGCTTGGGGAGGTTGATCTTCCTTCATCTCTGCGAAATGAGCCCCTCTCCTCCTCGGGGGGATGGAGTTGACCTTTTTTGCTGCCTGTTTCTCTATGTATGAGCGTTCCGCTTTATTCCACCGGCCCTGGGAATTCACTGATGTAGAAAATATCTGGCATTGGAGGTCGCTGTTTCCCAGCACCCCCCCACCCGCCCCCCTCCCTCCTTCCCTCCCCTGTCCCTTTGGGGGTGGGGGAAGGAGGGCAGTGCATTAAAGCCGGGATACATGGAGCTCAGGGTGAGAGGCTGCTCAAACATCATTAACCCTGTCACCAGGAGCTCCCATTTTTCAGGAGGAATATATGCCTTGTCAATGTTTTACGGCCGTGGCCTTCTCTGGGCAGGCCTGCGTGTCCACAACTCAACAGCGGGGCAGCGGGGAGCGAAAACCCCAAACCCCAGGGCACAAAGCTGGGGCTCCCTGAGCTCTGCGTGCTGCTGAGCTCCTGCACGGATGGAGGCTCAGCAGCAGGGCCGGGCCCAGGGCCACAGCGGCTCACCAGCTCTCCCTGCAGCTTCCCCACTCGGCCTTTGTGCCCGCCTCGCTGCGCTGTGTCCTTTTATTCCTATTTATTTTTTGGGGAGGGGGTTTGCTGCACCAGGAAGTCGAGTTCACGGGCTTAGAAGCGGCTTCTCCCACTGAGCGGAACACACTCGCATTCCTGGGAGGAAGATTATTGGTTACTTTAATTAGCTGGTAGCATTGTGCTTCCCACCTGGGTGTTCTTTATAGCTTTTCATTACGGGGGAGCCTGGTGGTGGCGAATGTTTACATGTGGCTTGGCAGGTTTTTATACCCTGCGTTGCAGCACAAAAAAAAAAAAAGAAAAAAAAGCCAACAAAAGAAAAACAACAAAAAACCCCCCCAACTTTACAATAAACCATTGTCTCTGCGGAGCCACACTTCATTTCCCATTCAAATTGGTTTGGGGAGGGGTAGGGATGCGAGGGGGAGAATCGTAACTAAGGGGGGATTTCAGCCCCGCTGTGAGCAGGGAGCAAACGCAGCGCTGCGTTAGTGGCTGTGAACTCATCTGTAGCTTTGAACCCCCCCTTCCCCCTCTGTTAGCCCTCTGGGGTAGAAATCTTTCAAGTTGAAAATCCTCTTCCTCTCTGCCCAAAGGGGGAAGCGAGAGCGCGGCGCTGGAGCGGGGCAGGGAGCTGGGCTGCATGGGAGCAAGAGAGGCAGGTGCTCATTTGTCTCAAGGCAGCGCAGGGCCATCAAATTAATTTCTAAAATAAATCAAGCAAGCGTTTATCTCCCCGTAGCACTGACTCTCCCCTCCGAGGCCTCCTGTTAAAGCGCACGCTCTTCTGACCCACGGCTCCCATCCCTTGACTCCTGTTAGCTGTACTTAACCCCCCACACTTGTAAATGTTCCCTCTCTGCGGCAGCTGCTCCCTGTGCCGCTCGGCTCCGCTCCCCAGGGGAGGGATGTGGAGCTTCGTGTTTTATATGCAGGGTTGGATGCTGCAGAGGGGGTTGCCCACGCTGCGGCCCTGGTTCAGAAGCATCTCTCCGAGGGGATGCTTTGCTCTTTATGTATAAAATAGTCTCATAAGTCCCCCGCTGAGGAAGCGCTGGCACCAAATGGATCGCAAGAGCCCCCGGGAGAGCATAAAAGCTCTGTTTGCCACCTTTGTGTGACATTATCAAATACCTTCCTGGATCCGAACAGATGACCAAAATAATTGGCTTTTCTATCTCCTCCTTGACGCCGAGGTCTCAAACTGCCTCGCGAAGCAATTAGCTGATTAACCCTCCTCTGTTCGAGGCCGGGCGCGGGGAGGTGAGGCTGGGGGGGTCGTCGGGAGTCCGGAGGGCATCCCTGGGCTGCAGGGAACAAAGGATCCCGGGGGGATGTGCGCTGCCAGCCCCGTTCTCACCGTCCCTGGGTGACTTTTTGGGGAGGACGGGGGGTTCTGTGCTGAGGGCTGCCCTCAGCAGCGCCCTTATTGGCTACGGACCCCCTTGGGGAACTTGCGTTCGCAGAGCTGTTAGCCTTCCATTTTGCTGCTGGAGTGCAGCAACACGGGGCTGCGAGCAGCAGCGAGACGATGGCTGGGAAGAGTTAACGTTTTAATGCGTCCATCAGTCACGGCTGTAGGTTAACACTGCTTTAATTCTCGTTAATGAGAGCTTATTTCTCATGCGGCAGCTGAGAACCGCTGTGCGCGCTGCCTGCTATTAGCCGAGGAGAGCTGGCCTGCTGCTGCCTGACGTCGGCGTGGGGATGGGGGAGAGCAGGGGGCAGGAGAGCAGGGAAAGTTGTGTGTATACAAAATACTGAAATGAGAGAGGGAGAGAAAACAGTTGGCTGAATTGTTTGGCTTCCAGCGAGCTTTGCGGTAACGTGCTGAGGAGAGGAATCCTTTTCCTGGAGAGTTTTTTCTGCCTGCCATCTTTCCAAACAACCCCTGCCAACCTCTGGAGGAGAAACAACCGCCGGGGAAGCAGGGAGGAGGCAGTGGGGAGAAGTGCTGATGTTGGCAGAGAGGAAAGGGATCGGTGGGAGAGGAGGATTGCTTCTGGTTGACACCAGGCCCAGCGCAGTCCGTGGTGCCGTGCGCCGGCAGCTCTGAGCAGCGCGACTGATTCCTGCGGTCGGTTTGTCCTCAAGAAATGAGTCTTGCTGTCTCTCCCGCTCGGCCTGAGGGGGCACATCTGCCCCTCTGTAATTTCCTCTCCCCACACTTCTCTATTTCTGGCTGCTGCGGGCTTTGTGTTGCTCTGCTCTGCGTCTTCTGCGCTGGGATGCAGAGCCTGCTTCCCTGGGTTGGAACCCAGGCACTTCTCTTCCACTTCTGAATGCATCTGGGGCATCTTAAGAGCTACGTTAGGTAATTTTCAGAGGGTTTTCTCTCTCCCTCTGAGCTGGACCAGTCGTAACTGAGGCAGCTGCATTTAGAGGGGGGAGGGGAGGGTTGAAAATTGCCTTCGTTTTACTTTTTAAAGAACTAAAACACATTGCGCGCATTTGCACGTTAGAAAAACTTTTCAGCAGGAAGCAGAAACTAGGTCAGAATAAAAGAATGCAGCCAGGACGTGTGCGAGCAAAGTCAGAGCTGTCCCAGCGCAAAGCAACGGCCCTCGCAAGGAGCGTGCTGCAGGCTGACAGCAGCCCTGCAAACTGCAGGAATGCTTCTGGAGCAGATGGCTCCGAGGTGCTCAGTGCCTTTTGGCATCGCTTGTGCTGAACAAGTGGCTGGGAAGGGTGTAGATAGGAAGGGAAGCTTCGGTCTTCGAGGGATGGAGCGGCGCGGGGTCATCCCAGCTGCCGTGCTGCTGCAGGTAAACGCTGGCAACTTCCATGGGAGGATTGATGGGGAGCCCTGGATGGGGCTCCCAGGCTGCTGGGGGGCTTTGGCTGCGTGCAGCACCGTGCTGATCTCACTGCCTCTGCTTCCCCCCCGGCCCTGCACGGCGATGTCACCCCGAGCAGAGCAGCTGAATGCGGCCTGCCGGGCTAAGATAATGGGAAGTGACAAGGTGAAGAATAGTGCTGGCGGCCGGGGGCGTCGTGGTGCGAGGGTGCTGCGCGGCCCCTGCCCCCTCCTGGGGTGCCCTGGGGGGAGGCTGTGCGTCGTGGCGTGGGCTGCGCGCGCTCCTGGTGCCGCCGGTGGCTGTGCAGCCCCTTCCTGCCTCCAGGTCCCGCAGCTGAGCCGCGCTGAGGATGTGGCTGCGGGACGGGGGGCTGAGCAGAGCCTGCAGTGCGGACCCAAAGGACGCTTCCCCTAGGCTGTGATCCGGGGGGAAGTAAGATCTGAGATGGAGAGGCGAACGCGGAGATGGGGCAGACTTTATTTTTGGTCCTTCTGTGGGTTTTTACTTTAAAGACAAAGCAACCGTTTCCCCAGGAGGGGCTGTGGCGCCTTCTCTGCTGGCACAGTGACCTCTGGCCAACGCAGTGCAATAACCCCCCCCGGGAGCAGGGGTGCATTGTGGCTTCCAGCCCCTGGGCCCTGTGGTCCAGCCTGTGGCATTGTGCAAGAGAAGGAAGCTCTTCTTTCCTAGAAGGCGTATTCCCCTGTGGATTTCCAATGACACCAAGCTGGTACGCAGGGGAGAAAATAATAACATAGTGGGTTTGTTGCTGGAAGGAAGAAGCACGCTGCAGTCCTATTGAGCTAGGGGTCACAGAACCATGGGATGGTTTGGGAGGAGCCTCACGGATCATCGTGCGTTGCTCCTGTTTTGGTGAATGGCTCGGGCTAATAGGAAGCAGTGAGATGAAGGTGTGACACTCAGGTGTGTGGTGGGAAGCTACCAGCAATGCTTTCCAGGTGGGAGAAATAGAGGGGCAGTTCCAGGTTGGCTGTGCCCGTGGGGCTGTGCTGAGCTGCCCCGTGCCTCCCCAGAGCTTCCCGCGTTCTGCTGCCTCTGTGCACTGTTCTGTTGCACTCTGTGTCCTGTTCTGCTCTTGGTTTTGTTCCTTATCTGTCAGACATCTGAATCCTGGAGCTCCTGGCTCCGCAGAGCAGCGCTGTGCAGTGTTCTTGCTGGCTTCCCCATGCATCAGACAGAGGTGGTGCTGCCCTTGTGTTGGGCCGTGCTCAATTCCTGGTGCCACAGGAGCACGCGTGGCCGAGCCATAGAATCATAGAATGGCCTGTGTTGAAAAGGACCTCGAAGACCATTGAGTTCCAACCCCCTGCTATGCGCAGGGTCAGCAACCAGGCTGCCCAGAGCCACGTCCAGCCTGGCCTTGAATGCCTCCAGGTCTGGGGCATCCACAGCCTCCTTGTGCAACCTGTTCCAGAGCTTCACCATCTCTGAGTGAAGTCCTGAAGGCGCAGTGCTGTGGGAAGGGGCAGAGCTGGCTGCTGAGTGGGGCTGTGTGGCTCCTCGGAGCCTTTGCACGCCCAGCATTTCCCCAGCCTGTTGCAGGGCCTGTGCTCTCCTGTTGCCTTGTAGTGGAGGTTTGGGTTGCTTGCTCCCGGCAGAACATCTCGTGCCCTTGCACAGCTGATAGCTCTGTGGTTTCTGTTATCTCCTCAGTGCTCACACAGCACCACGTGCTGTTTTCTCTGCCCTTGCCCCAAGCAGGACGATAACGCAGCCCTCAGAGACGCCCTTTGCTCGACTCCCCATAGGAGCGTGGTTTTGGCAGCGGTGCCCCCCAGCTCCCCGTGGCCCTGCAGGACCATTCCCCAACCCCTGCTCTGAGGGAAGAGCTGTTGTGAAAGCCCAAACCCACCAGGCACAGCACCCGGCTGCCCTCACCTCCGTCTTCTGCCGACTCGGCAGTAATTTGGTGTTTGCAATTACCCCTTTCTCAGCTCCCCCCATCCCCGGCCCTTTGCTCGCACTGACACACAGCCACGATGTCATTTTTAAAAACAAATGACGAGAGAGCTGCGAGGGGTCAGCAGGACTCCTGATCCCGTATTTATCCCCGGTGCTGTCTGAAAAGGATTTGCGTCCCTAACAAACCTTTAGGGAGTGGCGAAGGGCTCGCTCCAAGGGAAGACAATGCTGGGGGGGACTCTCTGACCTCACTCTGTCCAGTCATCTGGTTCTTCATTGGTCCCTGCTGTGAAACAGAACTTAGCTTTTGTCTGTAACACAAATACATCTTTTCCCCACCCCCCCTTTCCCCTTCTATTATGGTTCAATCAATGATGTCATTATGTGTGCCATTCAGTGGCTCTTGAACCATTTGGCTGCAGGAATTTGGAGGAGCAGCCCGGGAAGAATGGCAGCACCGCTCCGCTCCGAATGTGCTGGGAGCTCAGCAAGAGGAGCAAAGTCACTTTGCCCTGAACCCCTCCGGGCTGCAGAGGACAAAAGTAAAAGCAACCCCAGCGCCCCGTGCTGCGCGCAGAGAGCGTGTGTGCGGAGGGGGAGCAGGAGGAATGTTTGTGCTGAATTCAACTCGGGGAGGCTTTGCTGAGGATCCCCTCCTTCGCGTTTAATCCATTTAATTAGGATCACTTGGGCAGCTCCTTCTGCTGTTGGGCGCTCAGTGGAGCTGCAGCACTGACCCTCGGTGGCTTCCGGTGGGGATGTGACACTTGTAGGAGCAGCAGAGAAATGTGGGTGTATGCAAGCAGTCGGTGCACTGAAAAGCATCCCTGATCTCACTGACTGAGCTGACGTTTGCAAACCCTCTCCGGTCACAGCAGAGCTGATGGTTCCCTGCTCTGCAGGCACTGAGCAGGCGGGGTGCTTCTGAGCGGCGCTTGGAGCTGAGCTGCAGGTTGCTTAGGGGCTGGTGCACCTCGTCCTGAGCTGCTGTTGTTTCAGGGCATAAAAGCACTGGGGTGTTTCTATGGAGTTGTGGAGCTTCTGGGCCGCTGCTGTGTTTTGGGGCACGGCTGGAGCGGATTTTGGGGATCTGCTGGAGCCAGATCTTTGCAGAGCAGCTGCTCTTCCTCCGGATTCCCCCTGGACTCCCTGAGCACCTCCAGCTTTTAGCAGCAACGGAGAAACCAAATTAAGTGACCATAAAAGATCAAACATAAGGTACTTCTGGAGGGCCTTCAGCCCCTGCCTTTTATCTCTTCTGCTTGAAAGAGGTCCGGAGACTTTGTAGCGTGTGGAGGTGCTGAGCATCCTGCAGGTTCCTCTGGGTGAAGGCTGTGTGTTCCCACTGCTCTGCTGTGCTCAAACCTCTGCAGTTTGTTTTCCTGGCACTTTGCAGAGGGAGATGACCCTGCTGTAGGCTTGGGGTGCTCTGGGTGCTCAGTGCCATTCCTGTAGGGTGGCTGAGAGCCCCAAATCCAACTCTGGGACACCGAACGTCTCTACAGTGCTCCATCCTCACCTCTCCATGCAGCGCAGCTTCAGCTGTGTGCTCTGCTCCTGGAGCCAGCAGTGGGCTCAGGGCAAGATGGGGCTCAGGGCAAAGTGGGGCTCAGGGTAAAGTGGGGCTCAGGGCAGGATGGGGCTCAGGACAAAGTGGGGCTCAGGGCAAAGTGGGGCTCAGGGCAAAGAGGGGCTCAGGGCAAAGTGGGGCTCAGGGCAAAGAGGGGCTCAGGGCAAAGTGGGGCTCAGGGCAAAGTGGGGCTCAGGGTAAAGTGGGGCTCAGGGCAAAGAGGGGCTCAGGGCAAAGTGGGGCTCAGGGCAAAGTGGGGCTCAGGGCAAAGAGGGGCTCAGGGCAAAGTGGGGCTCAGGGCAAAGTGGGGCTCAGGGCAAAGAGGGGCTCAGGGCAAAGTGGGGCTCAGGGCAAGATGGGGCTCAGGGTAAAGAGAGGCTCAGGGCAAAGTGGGGCTGCTCTGCATCCCCACCGCGATGCCCTTGGTCTCTCTCCAAACCCATATTTCACTTATTCCTATAGAACCTTTCACCCCTGGGGTAGGTGAGCGTGCACCTGGCTGCCCAGGCCTGTGAAGCCTGCAAACTGACCGGAATCAGCTCCCTGAGGGCCAGAAGTGCCACTCTCTGGTTACCATCCCTCTGCCCACCCTCGGGCACACGTGTAGCCGACTGCATAACCTTTCTGTGGGAGCATTCCTCTCCTTTTGGAGAGGTTCCCTGCAGCTGTGAGGCACTGACATGGATCCAGGAGCATCCCCTGGGCTGGGGATGTGGCTGTCAGCATCCTGCTGCCCCGTGGTGTGCAGGGAAGGGTTAACACAGCAGCGGTGCGTTGCCGTTTTTGTGCCTGTTGCCTTTGAATAGAAGAGATTTTCTTTTTCTTCTTCTTCTTCTTTTTTTTTTTTTTTTTAATCTGGGGCTAATGTGCAATTCAAATGGTGCTCAGGCATCGCCCGATTGCTCCTTTTTAATAACAGCTGGACTCTTTGGGGGGGGGGGGGTGAAACCTGGACGGTGCCAGGCGATGTCAGCGCTGCCTCTGCCCCCACTGTCAGCCCCAATGTCAAAGCCTTCCTGCCCCAAGCAAGCCAGCTTCGTAACGGGAGAGCATCTGCAAGCGGCTGGAGATGCCATGGAGTGAGAGCCAAGAGATGGAGCAGCCCTCCCAGGGCCTTCTGCCTCCTGCTGCACCTGAGCCGCATTCCTGCCACGTCAGCCCCACCTCTGACGTCCAAAGAATGCTTTTCAACTCAGCTGCAGGTGCTCTCTTAGCGCTTGCCTGCGACTTTTCGGCCCTCCTCCCCCGCTGCTCCCGTTTGGGGCTGAGCATAAAGCTGTGGCTGTGAGACCGCGGCGTTCTGACGTGGGAGAATCTCCGTTCTGCCCTCCCCACCCGTGCTGGGGTCACAGCACGGCGCTGCGGTTGCATCTTTCCCTGTGTGAAGCTGGAGGAGACGAAGGCGCTGAGCGTCGGCCCATCGGAACAGCAGGCGTTGATCCGTGCCGCTCTCTTTCATTGATCTGTTGTGTGCCTCTCTGGTGGGGAACCGCTTTGGGCACAACGTCTGCAACAGCTGAAGCTCTTTCATTCTTCCACCTCCTATTAACAGAGCTCTTTCAGCCCTAAATCTGTCCCGGGAAGCTCCAGAAAGCTGTTTGCAGGTGGAGTGAGGGCGGCAGGCAAAGCTTTCCCTCCACTTCAAGTGCCTGTGTGGGTCAGTTCCTTCCAGGGAAGGCAGCGGAGGGCGTGCAGAGCAGCCCTGTGATCGGCCAGGTGTGGCTGTGGGATGCATGGAGGTGAGGTGTAGAGGTTGGGGGACGCTTTGGAGCCGTGCTGGATCTGCTTTCCATGGGGCAAAGCTGTGTTTAACGCTGCTGATGTGCACTGAGGTGCTTCAGTCCGTGTAATTGGAGTGGCTGTGTCCGAGCTGTGCTTTTTAGGAGCCATCCCTGTGTACCAGTGACATCAGGGCTCCTCTTGTTGGGGTGTAAGGACATCGATAAGGGCTTTTGCTGTGTGTTCCTGATCCAAGTGGACTCTGGAGAGGGGAAGGCTCTGCCCAGCGAACCGAGCTGCACTGTGTGGAGCTGGAGGTGGATGCTGCACTGAGCCCGGATGGTGCTTAGGACCCCGGGTTGTCCTGTGGGCTGCAGTGGGGGTCCCACACCTTCCTGCCCCACGTGGCTCCTGCAGGATGGAGCCTGCGCAGAGAAACAAGCAGCAGAAATGCATACATAGAAACAAGTCTCAAAAAGGTGCCGGGCGACAGCTGCACATCCCCGGGTTGGAGTGTTGCTGGGAATAAAACCATCGGTTGCTGTCATTCACCCTCTGGGTATGAAATTGGAAGCCCAGTTACCCTTGAGTGTTTCATAACCTTTACCTTTTGGAGGTCAAGGCCGTGTCATCATTAATCTACCGTCGCCTGAATGCCCCGGGGCTCTGCTTTTCATCCCCCCCATCCGTCATGCTGCTGTGGGATGCAGGAGGGTGAGCAGAAGGGCCCGCGCTGTCCTCATGGAGCCTCGCGGCTCCCCTTCCCCATTTATGATGAGGATCCTCTGGGCTTCACCTGAAGATTCAGAACCGTTTCCTCCCCAGGATGCTTTTAATCTGTTGAGGAAGAGGTGCTGTGGCCTCGAGGAGAGGAAGTCGGACACGTGGAGCACCTCGTGCGTGTTGTCCCCAGAGCCAGGCTTCGTTGCTCCTCACCTGCAATGAGCTTCATCTCAAAGCACACACGTGGAGCTGCTCTTGCTCATCCACGTGCCTGCAGCCTGGGTGCTGAGCTGTGGCCGTGGGCAGCGGGGACCCAGGGAGGGTTTCCCCTCTGCTGAGGTTTGGGTGTTGGAGAAGATTGGAGCTGAGCATCCCCACGAATCCCACTGCGCCTCTGCTGGGCCGCTGCTGGCAGCTCCAGCTCCCATTGCAGGTATCCAGCTGTGCTCCCTGCCCGGCGATCTGCTCCATCCACAGGGCAGCAGCGAGTGCCAGAGCTGCTCCCTGTGCCATGGTAACCATTAATTAATGCCTTTTGGCTTTAAGTCTTCCAGCAGCAGGGGCTGCGATTCTCCCAGGAGAGAAGCGAGCCCATTTTCAAGCATTTCCTTCCAGCTTTTTGGGAACAAGGAGTGTAAGGACGAGCACCGAGCCTGGGCTTAGCAGTGCTGAGGTCCATCCTGCAGCTCTGCAGCCCCCATCTCTGTGCTCACCGCTTCCAGCCTGGGGGTCTGCAATGAGACCCAGGGCTCAGGGTGGACACAGCACTGAGCACAGCGCAGGTATTTGGGTTCATCCTTCCTGCCTCTTCACCAGGGCTCAGCAGAGCCGTTCGCTTTGTCCTTGGCTCAAGCTCTCCTCCTCTTCCTCCCCCCCCCCCCCCGCTTATTGTAGACAAACTACAAAATAACTGAGTGCAGAGGGACCGAGCCGAGGAATAGAGAGGTTAGAAAATAAATCTGACACCCTGCCAGAAAGGTCAGCTTTCCCCACAGATGCTGGTGCACCCATTTGCACGCCGGAGCACGGCCTGGGGGCACTGCCAGGGGTTGATAGATACGGAGATAGCAGCGTTTTGATAGAGGTAATTTTCCTCGGCTGGGTTTCAGCACCCCATGAATCAAAACCTGTCAGCGAGAAGCCAGAGATGGAGTGAAGTTTATTGTACGTGTGTTTGCATCTGACACTGTTGTGCTACGGGGTCAAGTGAGCCGGATCATTAGGGCCGTGTTGATTTAGGACGATGGTTGCACACTGCTTTCCCTGCGGGGCAGTGCTGGAAGCAGGGGGGGCTGTGGTGGGCTTCCCAAAAAAAAGAAAGAAACCCCACGCAGTCCGGCAGCCCCGTTAAAGCTGCGACCCTTGGCTCTGTGGTGGGAATGGCTTTGGGGAGCTGGTTTTGACCCTGTGGACGAGTGGGGGGGGGAGCTGGGATTGGGAGCGGGCTCTTCTTTGTAAAGATGCTGTTTAGAAACGGAGCCCTTGTGGGTTTCGTTCTGCCACGGCGTCACCTGCAGCAGTGGGATGCAGCCGGGGGGGGCTGAGAGCTGCGAAGTGCCCTTAATGATAGGGGAAATTGTAGCAGCGCTGCAAAGCAATTAGGCAGCCTGGAGAAATGGGCTGAAAGAGGCACGAAAACAGCCGGAGCCAGGAATAAATCCACAGAAAATGGATGCTCTGAGGCTTTTACAGGCAATGATGGCTTTGGCTATTAGCTGTGATCAGGACATCAGCGTGGATGATGGCAGCAGAGGTAAAAAAGCCTCCGGTTTTTGCTGGAGAATGCTGAGAAACGGAGAGCTGAGGGCTCTGGGAAATGTCTGCAGGGGTTTGCTGGAAACTCAGCGTGTCGCAGGGGGTGGCCTCGCCTGCTGCAGCTCCTGGTGATGGGTGAGGGGAGGGGGGATGTGCTTTGCCACCAAACGAACCCCCAGGGCTTTGTCCCCGGGATTAAATCTGCTCCATTCTCTGTGCCAGAGCGAAGAAGACGAGAAACTGAAGAAGAGGAAGGAGCGGTTTGGCATCGTGACGAGTTCAGCCGGGGCTGGAGCCACAGAGGACACAGAGGTAAAGGCCCAAGAGGCGGACGGCAGCCGTGGGGACCCCTGTGCTGCCATTGGGCTCCCACTGAACCGCTGCCCTGTCAGCCCCACGGCCATCAGCACTGCAGCCTCATTCCCTGCCTGCGTGGACCAGATCTGTGCTCTCCCCTTCCTCGTGCTCCGCAGTTCCTTGTCCTGGCTGCCCCTGAACCTCCTGCTTCCCTTTGGGTGCTGCGTTCCAGGCCTGCAGGAGCAAATCCCCGCAGACCCCGTAACGTCGTGAAGGTTGCGGTGCTGACCCTATTTCCAGCTTTCCTCCCTCCCCGCCCCTCGACGCTTCGGTCCTCTGTGTATCTGACCCATCTTTTAAATCCGTCACCTCCTCGGGGCACTCCTGTCCTTTCTCCTCTGTTTCTGTGCCCTGGATTTGTCCCGCTCTTGGTGCACATTGTGCAGCTCCTGGCTCGATGTGGGTCGGTGCAGCTGCGGGGCCCCAAACTGCATCCACGGCACCCACCTACGGACAAAGGGACCCTTTGGGCTGGGGAGAACCGCTCGTTAACTAACGAGCAAAGCAACGCAGGGTGAGCTGCTGCAGCCAGATGGGTCCCCACACAGGGACTGGAGCTGCCCAGAAGGGGACTGCAGCGTTCAGGTGGAGCAAGGGGAGGGGGGGGGGATTTATTTGCAACCCCAAGCATGGGAGAGCGAGCCCCACGGCGAGGGCCGAGGGAGTCCCTGCTTTTCCGTTAGGTCACTCTGAGATTGTGGCTGGAACAAAAAGGGCTTTTGAGCCGTATTGTGTGCACTCAAATGCACCTTTCCCCTGGAGATTCTTGATTAGGGCTTCTGTTGCCCCGGGGCTATTTATCCTGCTAAAAATTAAGATTTATACGCCTCTCGTGGAGCAGCTTAAAGGCAGATCCGAGAGACGCAATAGTATATTTAATGCATTTTAGTGTGTCCCTCTCACCTTTTCCATGAATAGCAGAGTGTTAACCCTTTGCCCTTTTACATTTCCCACCTCCCCACTGCCTGGAAGGGTTTCGAGGCCTCTGAAGTACTCATTGTTCCCGGCTCAGCTCCTTTGTAGCGCCTTGCCAGCACAATGCGGTGACTCCAGCAGCACTGTATCTCAGGCACTGTATATTTCTGCTCCTGGATTTGGGGCTCTTTGTGCCGGGGGGGGGGGCAGAAGAAAACCTTCAGAGCCTTTGCCTTCAGGCTGGCTCTGCGTCGGTGCGCTCTGGAAGGAGCTGGAGCCGCCGTGCTGGAGATTGGATGGCAAACCCTCAGCAAATTCTCCATCGGATTACGCGAGGTTTGCTCCCCTCAGACCTGAATTCTCTCACGTCTGCTTCATTTCTTGCAGGCAAAGAAGAGGAAAAGAGCAGAGCGCTTCGGGATCGTCTGATGCCGGCCCCTTCCAGCTGCTCCCTTGGCAGCGTGCATCCGGAGTGCGTGAATCCTTCCCTCTTCCCCACTTCCTCTCACCTCTGTTCCTCGGGTTTTAGCGTTGCGTAGGTAGGGAACCCCCCCTAGTTGTACGATTGCGTTACTCAACTCTTCGACTCACTAAGTTTTAAGAAGAAAAGAACAAAGTAGGGCAAAAAGAAGGAGCTGTTGTCACTGCGTTTTGTCAGCCCGGAGCCCTGAGCTGGGAGCTGCTGCCCTCCCTGTGCGCTGCTGGGCTCACGGAGCCCTCGCTGGTTGCCCTTCTGGAGTGGAAGTTCACATTTGCTGCTCGGCAAGGAGCTGCTGCAGCCGTGGCTGCCGTCCCACCCCTGGTCCTCTCTCCTCCTTGTTTTTAAGGATGGGAGAATGCAGCAGGCAGAGCAGCTCTCACTGCCTGCCTCAGCGGGGTGAAGCTAATGGGAACTGTCACAGCCAGAATTGCCAATTAACCTTAAATCAAGATCGGTGTCCTAAAACGAGGAGCAAAAAGTAGCCGTGCGCTCGCAAACGGAGCCCAGTGCCGTGGCTCCTTTAGGTCCTGCACAGCCCTTCCTTCGGGTCGGCAGCGCGTTTCTCTCCTGAAACACAGCTGCTCCTCCCAGCCGTGTGCTCTGGGCTTCACGTTGCCCCCTCTGTGCTTCGGAACCGGCTGCTGCCCGGCTCGGCGCTGCAGAGGCGCCTCTGCTCCAAAGGGAGCCAGGCCAACCGTGAGCTCTGCCTGCCGCCCTGCTCCCCGCAGCAATCCGCTCCTGCTGCACTCAGCGCAGCTCCGTCCCCTGCCTGAGGTCCTCGTGCTGCCGGCGGCCCGCTGCAGGTGCGGGGTTTGGATTCCTTTCATCACAAAGCCAGTGACGCCACCCTCGCTCGGTTCCTTTGGGTCCCGCGGTCACGCACGCGCGGAGCTTTGCAGAGGCCGCGCTCGGTGCTCAGTAAGCAATACGTGTCTGTAGTTCCATACCAGACTCAAACTCCTCCCATTCCACAGCGCCGTCCGCAGCTCTGAGCAATACCTGTGGCCTCCATCCCCACCCCGCAGGGCGGCTGTGACCCACGGCTCCGGCCTCTGTGGGGCGAGCGATGTCCAAATGAAGCCACGCTGCCCCACGCTTTCCTGGTTTCGTGTAATAACCGTACTCGGATTATTGTTATCAATGGTTGGTTTTTTTTGTACGTGGGATTTTGTAAGACGTATTTTCTATTCGCCTCGTGCTCCTTCTTGCCGGTTCTTCGCTTGGAACGTTTTGTAGTGCGCCAGGGCGAACGCTGCATTTCATTCTCGGTTTCATAATAAAAAGTGCTCCTCCAAGGCAAAAGCCCAGGCTCTGTCACTTTGATGTATGGAGCAGCTCAGGGCCGCAGCAGATGGAGCCCTGGCACGGCGCAGGGCCGATGGCCTCGGGGACGACTGCACGCCCTGCAGCTTTGGCCCCGCTGTCGCCCGTCCCTCCGTGGCCCCGCAGCTCCTGGGGTGGCTGGTGGCTCCCTCACGGTGCTGCCAGCGCTCCTCTTGGGCCCCAGGGGAGCCGATGGGGAAGGACGGATGCTTTGGGTACCTGAAGCTTCGTGGCTGTTTTTGCTGCCTTTCAGCTGCTGCTGGGATGGGTTGAACGTCACAGCGCTGCTGCTGCTCCGGGAGCCGTGGCTGGAGGTGGTCGGATCCTGAGCCCTCGGGATGGGGAGGAAGGTCGGGCTGCTCCGTGCCGCACATCTCCAGCAGCGCTCAGGGAGAGCTGAGCCTCAGCACCTGCCGTCTCGTCTCCTGTCCCTTCTCCAGCTGAGGACCGAGCCCGGGGCTCCCGCTGCCTCCCCTTCCAGAGGCAGAGTGGGATGTGGGGCAGCCCCCAGCCCTGCGCCCTGCTCCTTCCCACACCCAGGGGCTGCGTCCCCCTCCTCCCATTGCCTCCTCCCTGTTGCCTTCTCCCCGTCACCCCCTCCCCTTTGGGGCTGCGCTCCCCTCGTGGCCCCAGCCCACGGATCCACCCGCAGAGCGGCTCCTCATCCTCCACCCTGCGGCCTTCCCCTCCTGGGCGCAGGGGAGAACCGTTCCGATGGCTCTGCGTTTCAAACACCACCTAATTTATTTTTCCTCTCCGAGCCGGGGGCTGCTCGTGACTAATTTGGGTTGAATAGGAGAAGAAAAAAAGCAGCGGGAGCACAATGAGCGGGGGAAAGTGTGGGAAAGAGAGCGAAAGAAAAGGAGGGCCGGGGAGTGCGGCGTGAGAGCTGCTAACGCTGCGCAGCGCCCAAATTCAGCATGAAGGCACCTTTCACAGCCAACGCTTGGGCTGCAAATGTGAGCGGGATGAGGTCAAGATGAGGGGGTGGGGAGGAGACGGGGGGTAGAGGGGGTGATGGGGGGCACAGCGGGTTTGGGGGGAGCGGCGCCGGCCCCCCACGGTCGCCCCTGGGTGGGATGAGAAGGACGTGGGTTTGAAGGGGGGGAAAGGAGACAGCAGAGCAGAGCCTGGGTGTGCGTGAGGCCGAGCGCCGGGACCATCGCCACCCATGGGTGCTGTTGGATGTGGCACCTGGTGAAGGGAGATCCGGATGCCATCCGGTGCAAAGCCCTCTCCAAACTCACCGTGTCCAAGGAACCCCAGCGCTGCCCTTCCCCGAAGGTTCCTCCATCCTGCGGCCAGAGGGGGGCTGGCTGTCGCCCTCAGGGTCCTCCCTGCAGCCGAGCAGCTCCAGAGGTGCATCAACTCCCTGCACACGGAGGTGCCGCAGTGCCATCCCCAAACACCATGGGGCCGACGACTCCGTGGCACCCAGGCGGCAACGGGGCACAGCGAGGCCGTGGGTCCCAGCCGAGCTCCCGTTGGTGCTTTAATTACCACTGGGGCACTCGTTAGGCAGCGGAGGGGAAGGACGGAGCCATATTATGTCATGGTGCGACCGTGGGTGGTCGATCCCTGTCCTAATTTGTCCCCCTCCCGCCCGTCCTGCCCTGGGTTTCAGAATTAGGTCAATGGGGGACTGGGACGTGGTGGGGTGCGGCCGGGAGATGTGAGCAGGACAATGTCTGCTCTCACGGAACTGATATCAGCCCTGCAGTGAGGGGACGGAGCGTGCTGTGCCGTGCTGTGCCGCATCACACCGTGCCGTGCTGCACCATAGCAGGTCCAGCAGTGCCGGGCCGTGCTGTGCTGTGCCACCAAAACCTGTGCTGTGCCATCAGAATCTGTGCTGTGCCACCAGAATCTGTGCTGTGCGACCAAAACCTGTGCTGTGCCATCAGAGTCTGTGCTGTGCCATCAGAATCTGTGCTGTGCGACCAAAACCTGTGCTGTGCCATCAGAGTCTGTGCTGTGCCATCAGAATCTGTGCTGTGCGACCAAAACCTGTGCTGTGCCATCAGAGTCTGTGCTGTGCCATCAGAGTCTGTGCTGTGCCATCAGAATCTGTGCTGTGCCACCAAAACCTGTGCTGTGCCACCAGAATCTGTGCTGTGCCACCAGAATCTGTGCTGCGCCACCCAAATCTGTGCTGTGCCATCAGAATCTGTGCTGTGCCACCCAAATCTGTGCTGTGCCACCAGAATCTGTGCTGTGCCATCAGAGTCTGTGCTGTGCCACCCAAATCTGTGCTGTGCCACCAGAATCTTTGCTGTGCCACCCAAATCTGTGCTGTGCCACCAGAATCTTTGCTGTGCCACCCAAATCTGTGCTGTGCCACCAGAATCTGTGCTGTGCCATCAGAATCTGTGCTGTGCCACCAGAATCTGTGCTGTGCCACCCAAATCTGTGCTGTGCCACCAGAAGCTTTGCTGTGCCACCCAAATCTGTGCTGTGCCATCTGAATCCATACTGTGCCGTATCAGAGCATGCCTTGTCACGTCAGGATTTGCCATGTCGTGCCATGCCACACTGTGCTGTGCCTTTAAAATCTGTGCTGTGCCATGTCAGACCTTGCCATGTTATGTCACGCTGTGCCATGCCATGCAGTGCCATTGAAATCTGTGCTGTGCCACATCAGGCCATGCCATGTTGTGTTGAGCTGTGCCACGCTGTGTGATGCCGTGCTGTGTGATGACATGTTGTGCCATGGTGTGCCATGCTGTGCCATGCTATGTGATGCCACGCTGTGTGATGCCATGCTGTGTGATGCCGTGCTGTGTGATGCCATGTTGTGCCATGCTGTGTGATGCCATGCTGTGTGATGCCGTGCTGTGTGATGCCATGTTGTGCCATGGTGTGCCATGCTGTGCCATGCTGTGCCATGCTATGTGATGCCACGCTGTGTGATGCCATGCTGTGTGATGCCATGCTGTGTGATGCCTTGCTGTGTGATGCCTTGCTGTGTGATGCCACGCTGTGTGATGCCATGCTGTGCCATGCCATGCTGTGCCATGCCATTCTGTGCCATGCTGTGCCATGATGTGCCATGCTGCGTGATGCCACGCTGTGTGATGCCACGCTGTGTGATGCCATTTTGTGCCATGCTGTGCCGTGCCGCAGGTTCTGCTTTGGTACAGCTGCCATCACGCAGACACTGGAGCCCTATGGGAGCTTCACTGAGGGAAAGCCGCATGCAGAGCAGCTACAGCCTCAGAGCTGCTGCTCCAAAGCCGAGTTCAGGAATCGCTGAGCGGAGCCAAAACGGAGCAGCGTGGAGCTCGGGGCGCACAGTGGGGCCCTGGGGATGGGACCTCAGCTCCGGGACGCAGCACAGGAGGGCCGGGAACCGTATGACCCCACTGCTGTGCTGGATCCGATCCCTCGCGCCCTGCTCCGCTCGTGCCAAAAATCCCACAGCTCCAATCCGACCCTGCGGGCAGCGACCCCTGAGCTCCCCGTCCGCGTGGCCCCGTCCCCTGAGCCCCGCTGTAATTAGCTACGGCATTCCCGGCATTCTGCAGCCCCTAATGAGGCTCCATAAAGGCTGCCCCGCTTGGCTCCTCCAGCCGCGTGTAAATCCCAGTGTTGCGGTGCGGGGTGAGGGTTGGGGTCCCTCAACATGGGCTGTTCCCCTCCGTGGGGCAGAGCCACTGAGGAGCGGGGAGGCGATGGGGGTGGCCTGGGCCGGTCCTGGTGGTTCTGGGCATCTTTTCGGGTGGTTTTGCCCCATTGCGTCGGGTTTCCCATCCCTGTGCCCACGCGCTCTGCATCCCCTTGGGGTTGCATCCCGCCATGGGGCGAAGGCACTGAGGAGTGGGGATGGCGATGGTCACGGGGAGGTCCCACAACGTTTGGGGTGACGTTGCCCTGCTCTGCTTCTTGGCACATCTTTGGGTACCGGATCCTAAGATCCAAAGGAGAGATTCGGGGCGGCCCAAGGAGGGCGGTGCAGGCAGCGGGGGGGGATTTGGTCCCCAGCAGAGGGAAGGGAGCGTGGGAAAAATGAGAGGATGAGAGGAAGTGTTTCCAAGAGCTGCAGCCCTCTGGGATGGCCTTGGGGCCGCGGTGACGCAGGGACACAGCATGGGAGCTGGCAGGATGGCAGCTCGAAGCAAAATGTCCATCGGTGCTTTTTTTTTCTCCCCTTTTTCCCCCTTTCCTCCCCCCCTTTTTGTTTTTTCTTTCTTTGGCGATGGAGTTCATTGTACCCTACAAAAAGTGCAAAAAAAAAATAAAAGAGAAAAGAAGGATGGAAGAGGGACAGAAGGGGCTGCAAAGGATGTGGCAGGGATGCAGGCAGGGGGTGGATGCGGTACAGAGGCAGCGCGGTTTGTGCAGCACAGAAGGGAGGCCGCCTCTGAGCTCCTTTTCCCATCCCAAAGAGCTCCTGCGCTCTGTTCTGATGTGCTTCTCCCAGAGCAGGGATGGAGCATCGCCCCATCAGGAGCCTCCGAATGAGGCTGTGAGCAATGAGCCACACGGCAAAGGGGTGCCGTGCCCCAAATCCCTGTGGTGCCACTGGGGGGGGGTCCATGCTGTCCCCATTCCTGGGCATTTGGTGACATGGGGACATGCAGGAGCTCAGCCATGGGATGGATCCCTTTGGAGACCCGGGCTCTGTGGCGCAGGGGGTCCTGCTCTGATATTTCTTCACCCTTCCATAGTGCAAATGGGGCTGTGGCTGTGGGGAGCCCATGGGCTGGGTGTTGGGGACACAGCGGAGACCCCCAAGTGTGGGATTGGGACCCTCAGCACAGGTTGGGATGGGATGGGAGGGGAGGGGATGGGATGGGATGGGATGGGATGGGATGGGAAGGGATGGGATGGGATGGGGATGGGGATGGGGATGGGATGGGATGGGATGGGATGGGATGGGATGGGATGGGATGGGAAGGCATGGGATGGGATGGGATGGGATGGGATGGGAAGGCATGGGATGGGAAGGCATGGGATGGGATGGGATGGGATGGGATGGGAAGGGATGGGATGGGATGGGATGGGAAGGGATGGGATAGGATGGAGATGGGGATGATAATGAGGATGATAATGAGGATGATAATGAGGATGAGGATGGCAGCAGAAAGCACGGAGCACTCGGATATCGCTTTCCTCTTTTAAATATTTTAAAATTTATTTTTAATTTATTTTTCTTTTTTTTTTCCTTTTTTTTTTTTTAACCTTTTTTTTTTTCTTTTTCTCCGATGTTCAAGTGCTGTGTTTGGTCCATTGGATTCAAACAAACAAACAAACAAACAACAACAACAACAACAAAAAAAAAAACACAAACACCCCCCATCCCCCCCCCCCCCCCCAACCCCCTCATCCCAAAACCAACCACAAACCGATGGCCTTCGGGTGACGCGATGCTGACCCCCCCCCCCCAAACTCCCTCCCTCCATTCCCCCAATCCCCCCCCGTGGTCCTGAGCCACCGTCCCCCCCCCGTCCCCAATTAAAAAACAGAATGAAAACGACGAACAAACAGACATAGCCTCGGACGGAACACGGGGACGCGCACAGTGTCAGTCACAGCTCTCCGCTCCCGGCGCCCAACGCTGCCCCCATCCCTTCTTTGGGGATCTTTGGGGTGGGTTTTGGGTCCTGGCCCCCACCCATGGCACAGGGTTTGGTCACCGGTGGCGATGGGGCCACGTGGCCGTGCAGAGCCACACGGAGCCCAATGCGCCCCAATGCGCTCCCCCGTTGGATTTGGGTGCCTTTGTGTTTCTACTGGGTGCTGCTGTTCTCTGCCCCAACGCATCCCTGGTGGGTGGGTGGGTGGGTGAGGGGGTGGACAAAGGGATGGATGGACGGAGGATGGGTGGAGGGATGGATGGAAGGACGGACAAAAGCATGGGTGGGTGGATGGGTGGGTGGACAAACAGATGGATGGATGGAGGGAGGGATGGATGGATGGATGGATGGATGGATGGATGGATGGATGGATGGATGGATGGATGGATGGATGGATGGATGGAGGGAGGGAGGGATGGATGGAGAGATGGAAGAAGGGGTGGAGGGAGGGAGGGAGGGACAAAAGGATGGTTGGTTGGATGGATGGAAGGATGGACGGACGGACGGACGGATGGACAGATGGATGGATGGACGGATGGAGGGATGGATGGAAGAAGGGGTGGAGGGAGGGATGGACAAAAGGACGGTTGGATGGATGGACGGACGGACACATGGGTGGATGGATGGCAGCATCCAGAGGTGTTCTGCATGGATGGCCACTGCGATGGGGAGCGACACAATGGGGACCACCGCGACAGGGACATCACAGCGCTCCTGAGAGTGGCACCTCCGGGATGAGCCCCACGCAGTCCCCCCCCATACACACACACCAAGCAGGACACTGCCCTCCCCACCGGCTCCAGAGGCGGCAGCAGCCCCCAAAAGGCACTGAAGAGCAGGAGAAGGGCTGCGGGGCCGCGTCCCCCCCTCGTGCTGCTGGGCCCTAAGTGCTGGGGGGGGAGGCTCCGGGGTTGGGAGGGATCTTGTCCTGGTGAGCGCTTGGGGAGGGGGGGAGAAGTGCTACGTATCCCATGCATCCCCCCCCTCCGTCCTCGCTGTCCCTAAGTGCTGCGGATAAGTGCTAGGGACTGGGGACGGGGTCTTCTGTGTGCACCCCCCAAATCTGGGGGATGTGGGGGTCCAGGGACATGGGGTTGTCCGGAGGTTTTGAGGGTCTGGGGAGCGCATGGAGCACATTGGGGTTGGGGGGGGCGGGGGGGAGCTGTGTGGGGCCGGCGACCGCCTGGCGCCGGGGTTGGTTGCATCACGGCGGAGCAGATGAACTCTGGAGAATGCCGGATCCCGTTCTCATGCAAAAGAATAATCCAAACATTGGGATGGGGGGGTGGGGAAAGGGGTGGGGGGGGGGGGAGGCAGATGTGCCACATAAGCAGAATTTCTCCCCCGCCGGAGCCTCCGTCCGTCCCACTCTGACCGCCACCGCCTCCGGATAACCCCAGACTGGGGCTGACCCACAGGGGACAGATCTGCTCTGGGGGTGGGGGGGACACGGAGCCGAGGGGGGGGGGGGGGGGGACACCGCCAGGGCTGCGGTGGAGGCACGCGCCAGCCGGGAGGGTCCGTAATAAATAAATAAATTAAAGGAGGGAGCCGGGTTCCTCCAGGCCGGATCTGCCCCACCTGCGCCCATGGGGTCTCCGGGGTTGGGGGGGGGGGTGGTCCAGGGTGGTCCCGGGGATGAGATCCTGCAGTCTTTGCTCCGGGATGGGCACCGTTGGCATTGAGCATCACCGTTCCGATCACCGCTGCCTTCCCCAGGGTTGGAGGGGGGTTCGGTGCGGGGGGGGGGGGTGGCGCTGCGTGGCGTCGCTTGGGGGCCGCTTCGGTGCCGACGCGGTGCCGGTTCGGTGCCGGTGGCCGCCGCTCCCTCCTCCGTCCGTCCGCTTATTGCACAATGCGTGTCGAAGCGCGGGGTTTCGGTGCAGGATTTTTCCTTTTTTTGTGTTTTTTTTTTGTGTGTGTGTGGCTTTTTGTTTGGTTTTTTTTTTGCCTTTTTTTTTTTTTTGCCATTCTCTCCTTCCCCAACATTCATCGGCATTTCGACGCTCGTTCTCGGCAATCTTTTTTTCTTCCCTTCCCCACCCCAACCTCCCCCTCACCCCCCCAACCCAAAAAAAAAAAAAAAAAAAAAAAAAATCGAAAAAAATCAGGAAAAAAAAAAAACAACCAAACCGACAACCAAAAAAAGAAAAAGAAAAAAATAGCAGAGGAGGAATCCGTCCTTCAGGCGGAGGCGCAGCTCTACGAGCAGCCGCAGCGATCCACCACCATGCCCGGGATCTTGCCGTAGATGATCTGCTGCTTGTCGTTGAAGTAGAGCATATTGATGGGGGACATCTTGGTGGGCGTGCAGCACGGCCCGGCCGAGCCGCGTGGGTTTGCTTGCTGCACCAGATGGGTGTGCGGGTATTTCTGCATGAACATATACTCGCATTGCCCCGAGCAGTAGTTGGCTTTGTACCTCTTGGGGGCGATGATCCAGTCCCACCCGAACGCCTCGAAGTCGACGGTCAGCGGGTAGCGGCAGCAGCGCGATTCGGTGGAATGTTCGTCGCAGTCCAAGCCCAGGTTCCTCCGCGAGCGTTTGTTGTTCTCCAGCACCCGCAGCTCCATGAAGGGGTGCTGGAGGAGGGGAGAGCAGCGTCAGCAATGCGCCCGTGGACCCACCGCCCGCCATGGCCTTCCGTGGATCTCCATGGCTCCCCATAGCCCCCATGGCTCTCCCTGGACCTCCATGGCTCCCTATGGCTTCCCATAGCCTTCCATGACGTTCCATGGCCCCCTATGATCCCTCATGGCCCCCCACAGCCCCCCATGGCCTTCCGTGGATCTCCATGGCCCTCAATGGCCCCCCACAGCCCCCATGTCTCTCCCTGGACCTCCATGGCTCCCTATGGCTTCCCATAGCCTTCCATGGCCTTCCATGGCCCCCTATGATCCCTCATGGCCCCCCACAGTCCCCCAGTGGCCTTCCGTGGACCTCCATGACCCCTCATGGCCCCCCACACCCCCCCATAGACCTCCATGGCCCTCGATGGGTCCCCACAGCCCCCCATGGCCTTCTGTGGACCTTCATGGCCCCCGATGGCCCCCCACAGCCCCCCAAAGCTCTCCCTGGACCTCCATGGCTCCCTATGGCTTCCAATAGCCTTCCATGACCTTCCATGGCCCCCTATGATCCCTCATGGCCCCCCACAGCCCCCAGTGACCTCCAGGGCCCCCAATGGCCCCCCCACAGCCCCCCATGGCCTTCCGTGCATCTCCATGGCCCTTGGTGGCCCCCCACAGCCCCCATGTCTCTCCCTGGACCTCCATGGCTGCCTGAGGCTTCCAATAGCCTTCCATGGCCTTCCATGGCCCCCTATGATCCCTCATGGCCCCCACAGCCCCCATGGAACCCTCATGGCCCTTGATGGCCCCCTACAGCCCCCCATGGCCTTCTGTGGATCTCCATGGCCCTCAATGGCCCCCCAGAGCACCCCATGGCTCTCCCTGGACCTCCATGGCTCCCTATGGCTTCCAATAGTCTTCCATGGCCTTCCATGGCCACCCATGACCCTCCATGGCCCCCCACAGCCCCCATGGCCCTCCCTGGACCTCCATGACCCCTCACAGCTCCCCATGGCTCTCCATGGACATCCATGGCTCCTTATGGCTTCCCACGGCCTTCCATGGCCCCCCATAACCCCTCATGGCCCCGCACAGTCCCCCATGACCTTCCATGGATCTCCATGGCCCTCAATGGCCCCCCACAGCTCCCCATGGCTCTCCATGGGCATCCATGGCTCCCTATGGCTTCCAATAGCTTTCCATGGCCTTCTATGGCCTCCCATGACCCCTCATGGCCCCCCCACAGCCCCCCATGGCCCTGCACGAACCTCCATGGACCTCAATGCCCCCCGCTCCATGGCTCTCCATGCACCTCCATGGCTCCCTATGGCTTCCAATAGCTTTCCATGGCCTTCTATGGCCCCCCATGACACCTCATGGCCCCCCACAGCCCCCCATGGCCCTCCATGGACCTCCATGGTTCTCAATGGCCCCCCACGGCCCCCTATGGCTCTCCATGGATCTCCATGGCTCCCTATGGCTTCCCATGGCCTTGCATGGCCCCTCATGGCCCTCCATGGCCCTCAATGGCTCCCCACAGCCCCCTATGGCCCTCCATGAGCCTCTATGGCTCCCTATGGCTTCCCATGGCCTTCCATGGCCTTCCATGGCCCCCCACAGCCCCCTATGACCCTCCATGGACCTCCATGGCTCGCCATGACTCTCCATGGCCTTCCATTATCTTCCATGGCCCTCCATGGCCCCCCACAGACCTCCATGATCCTCCACGGGCCCCCATGGCCACTCATGTTCCCCCATAGCTTTCCATGGCCCCTCATGGCCCCCCATAGGCCCTCATGGCCCCTCATGGCACTCCATGCCCTTCCATGGCCTCTCATGGCCCTCCATGGCCCCCCACAGCCCGCTATGGCTCTGGACCTCACTGCTCCTATTGCCTGGATCCCACTGAACCCCACGGTGCTGTATTTGTCCCTGTGCTACTGTCGCTGTCCCCATGAACCAGGACCAACCCCATGAGATCATCACTGGTCCCATAGGGACCTCACACATAGCTGCAGTAATGGGCTTAGCTCTTCCAAGGAGCTGCCATCCATGGATTCAGAACCATCCCCATGGATCTAGAATCATCCCCATGGAGCCAGAACCATTTCTCTATGGATCCAGAGCCATCGCCATGGAGCCAGAACCGTTTCTCTATGGATCCAGAGCCATCCCCATGGAGCCAGAACCGTTTCTCTGTGGATGCAGAACCATCCCCATGGATCCAGGACCTATCCTATGGATCCAGAGCCATCCCCATGGAGCCAGAATCATCTCCCTTCAGATCCAGAGCAATCCCCCGGATCCAGAACCATCCCCATGGATCCGGGACCAATCCTCTGGATTCAGAACCAGCCCTACGGAGCTCCCATCACCAGTCCCACAGAGTTATCCTCATCCCCACCCCCATCCCATAGAGCTGCCCTTCCCACCTACACTCCCCTTCCCTACCCCCCCCCAGGCACCCACCAGCCCTTCAGCTCCGGGTCCCAACGAAGTGACCGCCAGGTCGTTGCCGTTTGGGTCGAAGGCGTTGATCTCGATGCCCCAGTTGTTCTGAGGTTGCTTGAACCAGTTCTGCAACACGTGCTTGAAGTCGATGCTCTGCCAGTGCCCGATGCGGGAGTTGAGGTCGATTTGAGCGAGCGGATGCGGATGTGACGGCTGCCTTCCTCCGTCACCGGCTTGAGGCGGAGGATTTGCAGGTAGACGGTGGAGGTGTGCTGCACCGGGCGCAGGTACACCCACAGCTGAGCCTTCACCACTTTGGTGAACATGATCTTGGGGCTGAAGTTGAAGAAGCAGCAGTGGGGGTTGCCCTCGATCTGCACCACGGGATCGGCTGCGGAAGGAAGGATGAGTGAGGGGCTGCACCCCACCAGGAATCCCCGCGCCCCCCATCTCTTGCACAACGCTCCTCCTCGATCGTTAGGAGGTGAAGGTCGGGGCAGAGGCCGCCCCAGGGGTCATCGCCCCTCCGTCCACAATAAGGTCCGGGTGCTGCCCCCTGACCCCGTGTCACCGCGGATTCATGATCCCCTGCAGGGCTGCGGGGATGGGGGAGCGGGGCCAGAGCACCTGCAGAGCGCGTGGTTGGGATGGGGCAGCCCTCACCCCCCCGCTGCCTGCAGCCGGGGACCCACAGCATCTCTTGGGTGGAGACCCACAGCGTTCCCAACCAGAGGCCCGGTGTATTTCCCAGACAGAGACCCACAGCATCCTCAACTGGAGACCCACAGCAACCCCTGCATGGAGACCTTCAGCATCTTCAACCAGATACAGGGAGTGACCCCGGGGGTGGAGACCTGCATCGTCCCTGGCCAAACGCATCCCCTGCACAGAGACCCCCAGCAGCCCCCCGCCCCACCGCGTGCCCCCTCCCACAGACAGCACACAGCAGAGCACTGGGAAGGGTGCACAGCGCTGAGCTCCCCCTGAATGTAGTGCTGGCACCCTGGAGCGGTGAGTGAGGCCGCTTCACCCTGGGGTGATGCAGTGGGGAGGCCGCCCTGGGGACCCCCACCCATGAGTACCCCCATCCAAGGGTTCCCCCCCGATCCTCTACACCCCAAAGATGCACCCGCCCTCCCCCAGCCCTATGGCAGCACCTGGCCCTGTGCAGCCCTCCCTGCTCTCACACACATCTGTGTCAAATTGAGCTGGGAATGTCCCCCCCCCCCCCCCTCCACAACCCCCCCCTCATCCCCGCGAGCCCCCCTCCTCCTGCCACGCACCGGTCAGGTTTAATAGCACCCAGCTGCAGCACGGGGCCATTTGCTGCACACGGGGCCCTCCCCGAACACATCGGGGTCACGACACCGGCCGCAGCCCCGGGAATGCCATCCATCCATCCATCCATCCATCCATCCATCCATCCATCCACCATGTGGTCTGCGGGCTCCCCCCCCCCCCCCCTCCGCCGAGCCACACATAAACCAAAGTGACAGCGGCTGGAGGGGGCCGCCCAGACCCCTCCCAGCAATTTGCTGTGCACAAGCCCCCTATTAAACCCACGCTCCGCTGGGACCGACCCCGAGCGCTTTCCCTCCCCCCCCCCAATCAACCCCGTGCCCTTCCTTTGCCACGCCGTCCCTACGCTGTGCCACGTCGTCCCCCCCCATCCCGACGGGCTCAGCGTCCCCTCGCTGACGCCCCGACGGATTTACGGGGTCGGATGGAGTTATTTGTGTGGGGTTTCCAGGTGAGGGGCACCGCCGGAACCCACGGAGCCCAAACGGGGCGCGGTGCCGGCTCTGCCACGCGGCGCTGCTCCTGGCACGGGGCTCGGCGGTGCCAGGATGCTCGGCCCGTCGCTGTGGCAACGGGGGATAAAGGTTACCGGGACATCGGTCACAGCTGAGTATGTGCCAGGAGGGGGGCGGCTCCGACCCCCCCCCCCCCCCACGTCCCCAACCCCTCCGATCTCTGCTTTGTTCCCATAGTGGAGGAACCCGGTAGAATTCGGGGCTCCCCGGTTTGTCCCATTAACCCTTTGCCTGCTGCAGGGCACCCCGTGGCCTCCGTGTCCCCATCCCACATCCCACGCTCCCCACTGACCTTGAGCTCAGCAGAGGTGCCGCGGACCCCCCTCCTCCCCCCCCCCCCCCCCATGTCCGCCACCCTCTACCAATCCACCCCTGTGCTCCCTCCTGCCCCCCCCCGCCCCCCCCACCCCTCATTAAACCACCTCCACCCCAAAGGTCGCGGGGGTCAGGGGTAGCCCATAAATGGTTTTAGGACCCAATTAACCTTCCCGGGTTAAAAAAAAAAAAAAAAAAAAAAAAAAAATGGGGGGTGTGTGTGAGGGGTGTGGAGGCTTTGGATTAAACACGGAGGGGGGGGCAGTGAGAGGAACCCGAGAGCTTTATGGCTCTGCCGCCTATAAAGCCCTTTTCCCTCCTTCTGTTCAGGAACCATAAAAACCCACACAATTGCCATGGGGAGGGAAAAAAAAAATCATAATAATAACAGAGCAGCACTGAGGGCCTGGGGGGGCGAGGGGGGTGGGGGGGGCAGCAGGCAGAGCAGGGCAGCCCCTGCGGCGCATCCGGCTGTGGGATGGGACCCCTCTGCACGGCACGACGAGGGGGGCTCGGGGCTCCAGCACTTATTTTGGGGGCCCCCGAGGTGGGAATGGGGAGGAAGGGAGGGGGGGAGCTGCTGGGGGGGGGGGGGGGGGGGGGAAGCAATGAGCGTGAAGGCAGCGCAGGGAGGAAAACCTCAGCGTGTCGTCAATTTTATGGGTAATAAAATTTCAAAGCCGCCCGAAGTCTATTAATGCCCGGGAAGGAAATTCGTCAGGGAGGGGGAGGGAAGGAGGGGGAGCGCCTCACACTTCCAGCCCTTCCGCTCGGCCTTCACACCCCAACCCAGGGATGGGGAGGGGGGGCCTGGGGGTCCCAGGTGGTATCAGCAGGTGGAGAGAGGACGAGAGCCCCTCTCAATGCGTCCCATTCGACCCGCAGCCCTGTGGGTGGACGCACGGACACGGGGACATACGGACGGATGGAGCAATGTCATGGCGAAGCAGAGCCCCCCCCGCACCCCGTCCTGTCCCCAGGGCACCGTGGGGACCCCTCAGTGCCATCAGCACGCCCTGCCGTCACCCTGTCACATACTGAGGCAAGAAGGATGCTGCTGGCAACCAGAGCCCTGCAGGACCTGCGGGGTGGGATGTCACCGTGTCACTGCTGGCAATGGGGACAGCAGGCACTGGGGGTGTCCCCGGGGAGGGACCACATCATCCTGTCCCCAATGCCCTGAGGACGGTCCCTGCACCAGCACTGGTCTCAGCACTATGCACTGGTGCCCGGCACCACGGCCCAGTACCAAGTATTGGGTCCCAGTGCCACATCCCATGTCCCATTATTGTCCCAGTACCCAGTGCTGATGCCACTGCTGGGTCCCAGGACATGCTGCCAGCACTCAGTGCCCAGTCCCACAACACAGCCAGGTCCCAGAACCCAGAGCCCGTTCCCAGAGCCCTCTGACAGCTCCCAGTAGCCGCTGCTGGGTCCCAGTTCTGGCTCCCAGTACCAAGTGCTGGTCTCAGCGTTGGGTCCTGGGACCTGCTGCCGGCACCCGGTGCCCAATCTCACCACACACTGGTGTCACTGCTGGCTCCCAGCACACAGCGCCCACTCCCAGCGCCCTACAGCCGTTCCCTGTGCCCAGTCCAGAACAGCTCACAGAATCCAGCGTCCGTTCCCAGCACCCAGAACTCACTCTCAGCACCAGCGCTCAGTGCAGAGTCCCAGTGCTCTACGGCTCTTCCCAACCCCTGATCCCGGTGCTGGTGCCTTGAACCAGCCGCAGGCTGCACTGTCCCGTCCCCATATACCTGTATCCCCGTGTCCCTGTGTCCCTGGATCCCGATGTTTCCGGGTCCCCACGTCCCTATGATGTCTCCAAGTCCCCACATCCCCCACGTCCCCAGATCTCCCCACGGTGCAGAGCACCGCGTCCCCTCCGGGCTTAGCGCAAAGCTGCCTGGTCCCAGTCCCAGTCCCGGTGCCGGTCCCGGTGGGCCGGGGGCCGTGGGTCGATACCCGAAGCTCCGTTTAGAGCTGCCCCGCGAGGCTCCGTGCGCGATCGCGGGGGACCGGGAGTGCGGGGACCGAAGGGAAACGCGGAGGAACGGGAGGTCGAGGGCGGGGGGGAAAGAGGGGGAGCACCGGGAGGAACCGAGCGAAGGCGAGGAGCCCGGGGGAGCCCCGAGAAGGGAAAGTTGCGACCGCGGCCACCGGACCCGGGGACCGGGAAGGGCTCGGGGGAGGGAGAGGGCGAACTTTGCGTCCGGAACAAAGGCGGCACTGACTTTCCTGGGCCATGCTGATGACGGTCTCGGTGGTGGCGTGGTACTCGTCCTCCTCCAGGTACTCGTCGTGCTGCAGCGAGTCCCCCTGGAAGTCGTGCAGGTCGAGGATCTGCTGCAGCGGCGGCGCTTTGGGCAGCAGCTGCTTCACCACCTCGCGGGTGATGTTGGGCGCTTCCTTCAGCCGCAGCTTGCTGAGGATCTGCGACTTGATGCTCTCCAGCCGCAGCTCTTTGCTGTGCCTCCGCCACACGCACACGGGGCACGCGGGCTCCGAAGCGGCGGGGAGGGGGGGTTGAGCTCCCGCCGGGCCCCCCGCCACCAAAGCCAACAGCCACAGCAGCACCGGGGCCATCCCGGGGGCCTTCCCCCGCCGGCCCCCACCCCGGCGACGCGCGGGGAACGGAGCGGGGAGCGGCGGTGGAGGCTGCGGGGCGCGGAGCGGGGCGGGCGGAGAGGGGCCGGGGATGGGGGGGGGGGGGGGAAAAAGCGTCGGCGGCGGCCCCGGGGTTTTATATCCCAAGTGAAGTGTGTCGTCAGCGGCCTTGATTGGCTGCGGGCGCACAAAAGAGGTTCTGGCAGGGGCTTGGCACCAGCGAGCCGCCGCCGCCGGCCCTCCGCGCACCGGGCACGGCCCCGCACACCGCCCGCACCGCTCACGGTGCCGCCCCGCCCGGCCCCGCCGTACCCACGTGCGGGAGTTGGGAGCACCCCCGGGGCAGCCCCGCCCGCTCTGTGTCCTCAGCCGCCCCCCCGGGGTCCCACTCCCGGTGCCGCGTCCCACCTCGAGAGGGCACCGACGGTGCGGGGCGGCCGTTCCCGGTCGGTTTCTCCCCACCCGGTGGCAGCGGGACCCCTCGGACGGGGGTGGGCGGGGGGGGGGTCCGGCTCTGCCGCCCCCATCAGAACCATGGAGAGGGAACGGGGTGGCAGATCCGTTCCCCCCCCCGCGCTGCCCCCGCGCTGCGCCGCACCGGGGTTCGGTCCCGGCCCCGGGAGAGATCGCAGAACGGTGCGGGCGGACCCCAGCAGAGGGCGCGGCGGAGTCGCTCCGAAGCGACCGCGTTTACATCGGCGCCGGTGATACCGGAGCGATTCTCAGATCTGAGCGCAGAGTGCCACCGCGCGGCTCCGGGGGGGAACCGCGGCTTTCCGGGGGGCGTCCCGGGGAATTCCGTTATTACCGAACCGGGGAGACGAACCCGGGGTTTTCCCCGAGGTGGTGACGTCACGCGTGACGCCATCGTCCGGTAGGAGCGGAAGAGCAGCGGGAGGTGAAGCACCGCGGGGCGGGGGGGGGGGGGGCGGGGGGCGGACAGAGGGGGGTGGGAGGCAGCGGACCCCTCCGGCTCCGGGAGCGGCGCGGGGAGGCGGGGGTTAAAGCTCCGCCGTGACGTATCCCGGTGGCTCCGCCCCGCCCCGCGGCGCCGCCGAGTGGAGCCCCCCCCCTCCCGCGAAGGTGTGAGCGGCCCCGAGCCCGGTAACGGCGGTGGGACGGCGCCCGTGGGGCCTGGGTTGGGGGGGGTGGTGGTGACCCCCCCAAGGGAGGCTCCGGGGTTGGTTGTGGGGGGGGAGAGAGGGGGAGGGGGAGGTGGCTGAGGGGTCTGAGAGGGTCGGGGGGTGTCCCGGTGCCCCCCCAGCGGGGATCCCGGGGTTCGCTGTGCGGGATGAGGGGGGGCTGAGCTCAGCCCGCGGCCGTGGGGCAGCGTGGATGCGGTGGGAGGAGAAAAGCCCCCGGCCACGTCCCCAGCCACGTCCACGGCCACGTCCCCATTCCTGTCCCCGCTCGCGTTCCTGTCCACGTCCCCAGCACTGTCCTCGTCCATCACCGCGGGCCCATTTGTGTCCCCATCCCCAGCACTGTCCCCACGCGTGTCCTCATCCCCGTCCGTGGCCACGGCCTCATTCACATCCTTGTCCACCTCCCTGTTATCTAAAGCTACACCCCCTCGTGTCCCTCCCCATATCCACATCCCTGTCCCTACCTACATTCTTGCCCCCGTCCGTGGTCGCGTCCCCATCCGTGTCCCTTTCCTTGTCCCCGTCCCTCTTCCCATTCATGGCCATGTTTTCATTCACATCCATTTGCATCTCCAGCCCCATCCCTGACCCCATCTCTGTCCCCACATCTGGGCATCCCTCTACTCACATTTTGGCCATCCCTGTCCCCACGTCTGAACAGACCCCATCCCCATACCTAGGCCATCCCTGTCCCGATGTCTGTGCTGTCTCTGTTCCCACACCTGGAGCATCCCCATCTGCATACCTGTGCCATTTCTGTCCCCACATCTGGACCATCCCCATCCCCACATCTGGACCATCTCCATCCCCACATCTGGGCCATCCCAGTCCCCACATCTGGACCATCCCTATCCCCACATCTGGGCAATCTCTGTCCCCAAATCTGTGCTGTCTCTGTACCCACACTAGACCGTTCCTGTCCCCACATCTGAGTTGTTCCTTTCCCCACACCTGGACCATTCCTATCCCTTTACCTGTGCCTCCCCATCCCCACATCTGGACCATCTCTGTCCTCACATCTGTACCTTTCCTATCCCCACATCTGGGCTGCTCCTGTCCTCACATCTTGACCATCCCCATCCCCATATCTGTGCCTCCCCATCCCCACATCTGGGCCATATTTGTTCCCACATCTAGACCATTCCCGTCCCCACATCTGGGCTGTTCCTAGTCCCATTGCTATGCCATCCCCCCTCCCCACATCTGGGCCATCTCTGTTCCCACATCTGGGCAATCGCTGTCCCAACATCTGGGCCGTCCCTGCTGCTTGCAGCCCCGCCCCACCCCCCACCCCAGGGACGCACCGTGGGGCCGGGCCGCTCTCATCCCCACACACCCTGCAGTGAGGGGCCGGGGTCTCCGGGGCGATACTGAGCAGTGTCTCCAGCCATGGCCGCGCTGCTGAAGGCCGTTCTGGGCGCCTCGGAGAAGGCAGCTGAGATCGCACGGCTGTGCCGGGACGCGGAGCCGCTCTTCCGACTGCTGGTGGCCGAGAAAACCGGAGCGGATCG
The DNA here is from genome assembly GCF_026119805.1 of Tympanuchus pallidicinctus. Lineage (NCBI taxonomy): Eukaryota > Metazoa > Chordata > Aves > Galliformes > Phasianidae > Tympanuchus > Tympanuchus pallidicinctus. Next base: position 112,487 of record NW_026294766.1, read on the forward strand.
GAACCAGCGCTTCTCCCACGACTTCAAGACTCTGGCAGATGTCCTCATCCAGGAGGTCATCCGGCACGACCTGGGCGCCAAGGTGAGGGTTGGCTGGGGGCAAGGGAGCCCAAATTTGGGGGTCTCTGTGCTAAGAGCTGTCCCCGAATTTGGGGACGTGGGAGCGCTGCTGAGCGGTGCCGTCCCTGCAGTTCCCTGAGCTGCGCGGCCACATCGGCGGCGAAGAGTCCAACGAGTTCACCAACGCCAACGGTGAGTGAGGCCGGGGGGCGGCGTGGGGAGGGGGTGGGCACGGAGCCCTTCCTTCCCCCCCTCCGGCCTCGGGGATGGCGCTGACAGCACGGTGCCGTTCAGGGGACACGGTGGCGGTGCGGGTGTGCGGCACGGTGAGTGAAACGGCAGCGCTGCTGGGCTCCGTGCTGCACCCCGAACGGGAGGCGGCGGAGCTGCTGGCGGCCGCGGCGCACCGGGAGGTGGCAGTCGGGGACGCGGCGCTGGATGGCGTCACCGTCAGCATCGACCCCGGGGATGTGGCCGTCTGGATCGATCCCATCGGTGAGGGGGCACCGAGTCGGGCTGCGATCCCCCTGCACGCCGCGGCTGTGCCGTGATGGTGACGGCGCTGTGTGCGCAGATTCCACCAACGAGTACATCGTGGGGCGGGAGGATGTTGTCCCCCAGGATGGCATCGCGCCGTCGGGGCTCTGCTCGGCGCTGGTGCTCATCGGCGCCTATGAACGCAGCAGCGGTCGCCCCGTGCTGGGTGTCATCAACGAGCCTTTCCACCGCCGCCACCCCCAGACACGTGGGTACGTGGGGGGGACTGTCACACCTCGCCGTGGCCGCGATGGGGACATCGTGAGGGGTCTCCCCTCGGTGTCCCCATCCTGGCAGAGCCGCGATGGCCATCGGTGTATCCTCACCCCGCAGGTGGCAGGGCCGCTACCATTGGGGAATCGCCTACCGGGGCACCCACCTCTCCTCTCTGAGCCGCCCCCCCACCACCGCAACCCCCTCCCCGTGTGGTGCTGAGCCGGGCAGAGGCGCAGGGGGTGCGGGATGCCCTGGCCTCACTCAGTGGGGGTCACCTCCATTTCGCTGCCGGTGCCGGTTACAAGATGCTGTGTGTCATCCTGGGACGCGCGGATGCCTACGTCCTCTCGGGGGGGAGCACCTTTGCATGGGACGCCTGTGCCCCCCACGCCATCCTGTGTGCTCTAGGGGGGGGTGTGGTGGCCCTGCGGGATGCCCTGAGGACACGGAGGGAGGGGGACACGAGGACACCCCCCCAACTGACCTACAACCACCCGGCTGAGGGGGCAGTGGGGGCTGAGCGTTGGGCTAACCTAGGGGGGCTGGTGGCCTATGTGCACCCCCAGCACTTGGAGGCGGTGCTGGAGGTGCTGGCAGCCGTGCCGGGCCTTTGAGTGGGGAGGGGTTGGGGTTGGGGGGCAGGGTGTGGGGCAGGGATGTGGGTGATGAGACAGCGGATGTGGGGTAGCAGGGACAAAGGGGCACAGAGAGGTGACGCCTGAATGGCAGGACCCCAGGGTGTGGGACATGGGGTGGTGGGGACCCTTAAAGTGGGGCAGAGGGGTGTGGGGCAGCTGGGACCCCGTGGCAAGGGACCCAAGGGGCATGGGGCAGTGACAGCTAGTGAGCAGAGTGCCAGGATATGGGGCATGGGGTGTTTGGAGACACTGGGGTGCTCAGCATGGGATGGGGGGAACACAAAGGTGCCACACAGGGTGGTGACACGTGGGTGGCAGAACCCCAGGGTGCAGGACATGGGGTGGAGGGGATCCTTAAAGTGGGGCCGTGGGATAAGGGGTGGCTGGGACCCCATGGCAGAGGGCTGAGGGACATGGGACAGTGACATTATGGTGCCCAGGGTGCCAGGGTGCGGGATATGGGGTGTTTGGAGCATGGGATGGGGGGGACACAAAGGTGCCACATGGGGAGGTGACGTGGGTGGGTGGGTGGCAGGACCTCGGGGTGTGGGACATGGGGTGGTGGGGACCCTTAAATTAGGGCAGTGGGGTGTGGGGCAGCTGGGACCCCATGGCAGGGGACTGAGGGGCATGGCACAACGACATAGGGGTGGCAGGACCCCAGGCTGTGGGATGTAGGGTGTTTGGAGACCCTGGGGTGCCCAGCATGGGATGGGGGGGGACAAAAAGGTGCCACATGGGGAGGTGACATGTTGGGTGGCCGGACATCGGGGTGTGGGACATGGGGTGGTGGGGACCCTTAAAGTGGAGCAGGTGGGGTGTGGGGCGGCTGGGACCCCATGAGGGGACAGAGGGGCGCGGAGCGGTGCCACCACGGTGCCGGTGGGGCAGAAGGGACGTGGAGGCTCCGGAGCTGAGTGCCGCTCCGCATCATTAAAGGCTCCGCGTCGCCTCCGTCTCTGTCCATCCCGCGGAGCGCCGATGGGGAGAAAGGGGGGGTGAAGGGGGGTGGGTGGGGGGGGTGGGCGGGACCGGGGCGGGGGGGGGCGGGACCGGGGTTTCCTGTTGACTGCCGCTGGGGCTCCGTCACATGACCGGAGAGCACAAGGAGGAACGGCGGCGCCGGTGAGTGCCCGGGGCGGGGGAGCGGCACCGGGAGCGGGATCGGAACTGGAGCGCGGGGCTGCGGTACCGGGAGGGGTCCTGGGGACGGGGGAGGGAAGCGGTACCGGTCCTGGTAGCGGAGCGGCGGCGGTGGGACTGGGAGAACGGGAGCGGAGCGCGGTGGGTGGGGGAGGTGGGGGGGTTTCCATGTTGGGAGGGGGGGGGGGGGGGGGTCGCGGTACCGGGGCTGCGGTCTGGACTGGACGGCCCGGTTCGGTGCCGTAAAAGGGATCGGCGCTTCCCGCAGGATTCGCCATGGCGGTGGAGGGCGGAATGAAGTGCGTGAAGTTTTTGGTGTTCATCTTTAACTTTATCTTCTGGGTGAGTGCGGGGCCGGGGGGTTGGGGGGTTGGGGGGGGGGCACTGCGCTCTTACCCGACGGGACCCCCCTCCCTCCTCACCCCTTCCTTTTCTCGGGACCCCTCCCGTTCCTTAACGCCCCCAACGGAGATCCCGGGTTTTTTGGGGGGTAAGCAGGGCGGGGCCGTCCGTCGGTTCCGGGGTTTATAGGGCCGAGTTTTGGGGCGGGGGGGGGGGGGGGGGGGGGGGGGGGGGTTGGGAGACCACGCGTGGGGTTCGGGGGGGCAGAGCGCTGTTATAGGGAAGTCGAGGTGAGGAAAGAGGCAACGGCTGTGTGAGGGCGGGGGCACCTTCTCGTTGTGTCGTCGTGTCCGTCTGTCTGTCCGTCCGTCCCCAGAACGGGGGTGGATGGGGGGGGGGCGGCCGGGCTGAGCTGCCCCGTCCCGGTCCCACCCGAGCTGAGTCACTTTTGGGATGGGGGCGGAGGAATGGGGGGAAGTTGTTGGGTGAGTGAGGTGGTCCGGCACCGTTTCCTTCCCCCCCTCTCCCCCCCCACAGCCACTCGTGCTGTTTGTGCTGCGGGCGCTGTGCCACGCTGTTTGCCCACACCCAGCGAGCAAACACAAAGGGGGGGGGGGGGCTCGCCACCGCCCCCCCTCCACATACACGCATATGCACTGAGAGCTCTGCTGTACCTGCAAATGGGGATCCTGTACCTCCAGACCCCCCCTTGCCACCCTTACGCCTTGTGTCCCTACCCCCCCCCCCCCCCCAAACGCAGACAGACCTCCCTCCTCCCCCCTTTTGGATAGGATCCTGCTTTGAGGCCAATTCAATCACCAGCACAGTGATAACCCTCAGTGGCACTGGACCCCCATCAGTGACTTGGAGGGGGTCCTGAGTTGTGCGCCCCCCCCCCCCCCCCCCCCCACTCCAGCTGTGGGGCAGAACTGAGATCTCCCACCACTGAACCAAGCCCTCAGGATGGGAGTTTCACTTTGGGGCACCATCCTCTGCAAAGGGATGATCCTGTGTCACAATGTACCCCATCAATGGCTCTGGGGGAGCTATGCCCCCCCCCACAAAGATGTGAACCCCTCCCATCCCCCCCACCCCAACCACATAACCACCCCCATAGGACGCTGTTGGATGACCTTGGTGCACAGTTCACCCCAGAATGGCCCTGGGTGGTACAGCACCCTATCAGTGGCTCTGGGGGACCCCCAGGATGTGTGCCCACTCTTCAGCTCTGGGGCAGTGCTGGAAAATTCCCCCCCCCCCCTCCCCCCCATGGATCCACCATTCCCAGTTTAGAGCTCCCGGCTTTGGGCACATGCAGTGGTGCTGGATTTCATCTGAGGGCCCTGTGCCCCCCACCCCGAGGTGTGTGCCCCCCTCTCCAGCTGTGTCCTGTCCCCAGGTGTGTGGCGTGGCCCTGGTGGCCATCGGCATCTATGCTCACCTGGCCCTCAACCAGGCTGTGGTGGCAGGCAGCAGCTCAGCAGCCAGCAGCCCCGTAGCCATCATGGTGGTGGGCATCATCATCTTCTTCGTTTCCTTCTTCGGCTGCTGCGGGGCCTGGAAGGAGAGCTACTGCATGGTCACCACGGTGAGTGGGGGGGGAGTTGGGGATGGGAGGGGTTTGGGGGTGCTGGGAGGTGGCTCTGACCCCCCCCCTTTCACCATGCATTCTTCTCTGCAGTTCGCCGTTCTGCTCAGCATCATCTTCCTGGTGGAGATCGCCGCTGCCATCGCCGGTTACGTCTTCAAGGATAAGGTGGGAGGGCGCACGTGCTGTGTGGGTGCTGTGCCCCCCCCGTGGCTGCGTTCTGACCCCTGCCTTCGGTGTGTGTGACCCCCCCACCTCCCCTCCCCCCCAGGTCCGTTCAATGCTGGAGGAGGGGCTGTGGGACACCATGAGTAAATACGGCGAGGATGTGCCACTGACAGAGGCAGTGGACAGACTGCAGGAGGATGTAAGCAACGCTGGGCTGGGGCCTGAAGCTTCCTCCCCCCCTCCTCTCTCTCTCTCTCTCTCTCTCTCTCTCCCCCTCCCCATGGCTTAATTAACACTTTCTCATCACAGTTCCACTGCTGTGGTTCCAACAACTACACGGACTGGGCCACCCTTGAGAGGTTCCGGGTTAATAACACTGTGCCACACTCCTGCTGCCGTGTCAACACCACCAACTGCAATGTGAACCCCACTGCCAGCACCATCTATGTAGAGGTGAGACCCCCAACCCCACCCTGAGGACCCCCATGCTCAGCCCCCAGCGCTGCATGGTGCTGAGCACCCTCCCCCCCCCTCCCTTTCTCCTTTTCCCCTCCATCCAGGGCTGCCAGAAGGGCATTGAAGTGTGGATGAAGAAGAACATCCTCATCGTGGCCGCTGTTGCGTTGGGCATCGCCTTCTTTGAGGTATGGAGCAGAGCTGAACCCCTCCATGTGCACGAAGGGGGACTGGGGAGGGCAGGAGTGATTCCCACACGCTCTTCTTCCTCAGATCCTGGGCATCATCTTCACTTGCTGCCTGATGAAGGGCATCCGCAGTGGCTACGAGGTCATGTAGCCCCCTCCCCCAGGGGTGCTGTGCCAAGCCCACCCACACCCTGCCCTCGCTGCTCCCACCCAGGGGGGCTCCAGGTGGGAAGGGGAGGCGGGGGGGCTGCTCGTCCTGGAGCAGAGCCCCCAGTGTGTCGATTGTCACTGCCGCTGGAGCCCCCCCTCTGAGTGCCAAAAGGGGCTGGGGGACTGGGAAATAAAAGAAAAAGCTTCCTTAGAGCTTTTGTGCACTGGGGGGGGGGGGGTGGTGGATAGGAGTTTGGGGAGGGTCTTGAGTGAGCCCTTGGGTGCTGCCCTCCCCCAGCAGAACAGTGGGAGCTCCCTGCTGGTAGGGGAGAAAATGGTGACACTGGGATCGCTGGGAATGGGAATGGGCTGCTCCATGGCTCAGTGGAGAGCAGGGATGGTGACAATGTCCCCGTGGGTCTGGGGGGAATCCCACAGCTTTAGGATTTCTTCCTTCCCCACCCCTATCCCAGCACAGCACAACAGCGCCGACATCTCTGCCCCACGGCCTGCACATCACAATGCCACCAAGTGTCCCCAAGCCACACATTCACTGATGCATATCCTAGCACAAGGATGAGTGCTTTATTTGCAGCACTGGGGGACCCCAAGCACGTGCTGGGGTGCTGACAGCCGCTTTAGGGGAGCAGCTAGCGGACGCGGTGGGCTGGCTTGGGCAGGATGGTGGCCAGCACGAAGTCAACGATGCAGGCGGGCAGGTAGGAGGCAGGCAGCCACAGCAGCTTGGCATCCCAGCCCGCGCTGTAGCGGGTGCGCGGGTGGCAGGCGCCCAGGGCGTGCTCCATGCAGCGGGTCACCTTGCCCAGGTCAGCGTCACAGATGATGTTCATGATGAGCCTCTGTACCTTCAGGTCTGGTTGGGGTTGTGGGAGTCAGAGCTTGGGGGGTGGGGGGGGGGTCAAGAAGAAGAGGGGTGGCAAACCCAAGGGGGTCCCAGAGGAAGGGTGGCAAACCCATGGGGGTCCCAGAGGAAGGGTGGCAAACCGAAAGGGGGCCCAGAGGAGGGGTGGCAAACCGAAAGGGGGTCCCAGAGGAAGGGTGGCAAACCCAAGGGGGTCCCAGAGGAAGGGTGGCAAACCGAAAGGGGGCCCAGAGGAGGGGTGGCAAACCGAAAGGGGGGTCCCAGAGGAGGGGTGGCAAACCCAAGGGGGTCCCAGAGGAAGGGTGGCAAACCGAAAGGGGGCCCAGAAGAAGGGTGGCCAACCCAACGGGGCCCACAGGAGGGCGGCCAACCCAACAAGGGTCCTAGAAGAAGAGGCTGGCCCCACTGTCCCCTCCCACCACTCACACTTGTGGAAGAACTCCTCGCCGTAGCTGAGCCGTGTCTCGGGTGCCAGGCGCTCCCAGAGCTGCCGCAGTGACGCTTCGATGCTCTCCAGGTTGGTCACGGCTGTCTTGAAGAAGCCGGGCTCCACGATGCTCACCTTCACCCCGAAGTGGTACATGTCGCGCCTGCGGGCGTGCGGCCGTCGGGATGGGGCTGGGGGGATGCAGGGCTGGGGGTTGGGGACGCTGGGACCCACCTGAGGCTGTCGGAGAACGCCTCGATGCAATACTTGGAGACGCAGTATCCGCCACCGTTGGCCGAGAGGCGGCCGAGCACGCTGGAGGTGTTGACCACGCGGCCCCGTGCCCTCTTGAGGAGGGGCAGCAGCTGTAGGGTCACCTCGATGGCCCCGAAAGTGTTGACAGCCATCACCTGCTGGTAGTCCTCGATCCGCATCCACTCCGTGGGGCCGATGGGGTTGGCCACCCCCGCGTTGTTCACCAGCCCAAAGAGCCCTGGGATGGGAGCCCCCTCTTAATTCCTGCCCCATAGAACACCCCGATGGGACCCCCAGGCTTCGTCCTGCAGCTTTGCAGGGTGCTCCTCCCCTCGCCCTGCAGCAGCTCTCTGGGTTCCCCCACCTTCTGCCCTACAGCAGTCTTGCAGGGGCTCCCTCCTGCCTCCCCCTGTGGCAGCCCGGCGGTGACCCTCCCACCCTACAGCACCTCTCCAGGAATCCCAAAGCGCTTCACAGCATCCCCAGCCCCTCTCTGCTGACCCTTCATCTTCCTCCGTTAGGAAGTCTCTGCTGACCCTGCCTCCATCTCACACCACAGATGGTGCAATCCCTTCCTGCCCCATACGAGCTCTCCAAAAACCCCCTTTCCTGCCCCACACCCCCCCAGTACATCTCCCCCCCTTGCCCCACAGCCCTTTCACCCTGCAGCATCCCTCCCAAGACCTTCACCCTCTCCCCTCCCCACATTCTTCTCACCTTTCTCGCCCACCTCCTCCCGCACCCACTCTGCAGCACGCCGGATGCTATCGGAGCGGGTCACATCCAGCAGCGTGGTTCGGAGGTGCCCAGGGCAGCCTCGCTGCAGCCCATCAGCCCCTTGTGGGGTCAGACAAGCAGCCAGCACACGGAAGCCACGTTGGGCCAGCCGCCGTGCCAGCAGGTTGCCGAAACCGCTGTCGCAGCCGGTGATGAAGACGTGTTTGTCTTTGACTGAGGGCAGGGTTCGGCGATCCCTCACCAGCCAGCCCAGGGCCCAGGCCAGCACCGCCAGCAATAGATACAACCACATGGCAGGGGCCTGGAAAGGATGGGGTTCGGTTTTTTGGGGGGCGGGGAGTTGGGCTGTGCCACCCCCCTGCACGCATCGAGCCCTGGGTTTGGTCCCAGGCTCCTGGAGCACTGCTGTGCTGAGCACCCTGCCCTATGCCGTGGGGTCAGACCCCCACTATTAGTTTTTTGGGGGGGAGGTGTGACCCTGTCCCACATCCCAGTCCTGTGGCTGCCCTGCTGGAGTGGGGGAACGCTCTGCTGCCCCCCGGCCCCAGGCTGTGATCTGTGTCCCCTCCTTCCCCTACCCCCCCAGTGGGAGTGGTGTGCAGGGGATTACCAGAGTGCAGGACCTCAGCATCGGGCTCTGCTGCTGCTGCGGGGGATTTCAGCTGCTCCCCCCCAGCTGCTTCCCCCCTCCCCAGCTCAGTCCCATCGGCAGTCAGGATGATCCCACATGCCCCCTACTTCCCAACCTGCACAGGGAGGGGACTGTCACTGCTCTGTCCATGTCCCCAGCTAACCTGTCCCCATGTTTCCCCCCCCCCCCCATACAGAAGCCCCGTGGAATAATGCCCCCCTACCCTCTGCAGCCCCGTAAGTGGGCTCTGAATACCTGCTACACCCCCTCCACAAGGCTGGGGTGTTAGGTGCAGGTTGAGCAAGGGGCAGCGGCCCCCCCAAGCCTCCCCAAGCCCCACGGGGTCACACAGTGCCCATCTCAGTGGGGGGACACAGAGGATGAGCTGCCCCATAGGTATGGGGTGGGATTGACCCTACGCCTCCCACCTACCTTCAGGGCCAGCAGGCTCCAGGCACAGCGTTAGCAGAAGCAGCAGAATGAGTCTGAGCCCAGGGGGGGCCTACAGCTGCTCCTCCCTCTGTGCTTGGGGCCTATAGGCGGGAGACTTCTGGAGGGGGGGGGGGGGGCCAGGGCACGAGGCCACCCCCTGTCCCTGGGGATTAGCACCGGCCCCGAAGGAGCCTTTGTCCAGAGAAAAAGGGGCCTCAGAGCTGGGTTTAGCGTTAAAGAGGATGAGGGGGCTTAGGGGGGGCAGCTGGGGCCACGCCACTCCTCACTGTGGTTTTATTCTGCTCGGGTGGGTCCCCATGCTCCAGACTGGGAGGGATGGGGGGGGTCCCGTGGTGAGGGGGGGGGCTCAGGAGCAGGCAGGCTGCAGCTGCCCCTTGTAGATGTACTCCAGGGCTGTGGCAATGGTCCTCATGTCCAGCTCGATGCTGCGTGCCCAGTTCTCCACGTCGCCAATCTCCTGCAAGAAGGGGAGGGGGGGGAAAGAGGGCATGGGGGGGGGGGGGAGGTATCAGCGCGCTGCTGACACCCTGGGATTGGGGGAGGGGGGTTTCTGGGGGGGAGTTGTGGGGGTGCCCACCTTGAGGGCCTGGTTGAAGTTCTCCACCATGGTGATCCACTGCCCCGTCTGCTTGGCAAACTGTGCTGCCTGCGCCTGCAGTGTCTTCACCTCCTGGTCCAGCTTGCGTTGGTTGACGTAGGCCTGAGCCACACTGCAGGGCGGGGCAGGGGGGTCCCTAAGGAAGGACCCCTAGGGGTGGGGGAGAGGAGGGGGTCTCTCCCAGGCTTGGTGATGTGGGAGGAAAAGGGGGGGAGTGGGGTCCCTAAGAAAGGGCCGCTGGGGTGGGGGGGTTTTGCCAGGTTTTGGTGGGGGTCACAAAACTGGGAGAGGTTGAGGGTGTGTGAAGAAGAGGGAAGGGGGAGGAAGGGGTGGGGTGGGGGGGCACTGTTGGAGCGGGGGGTTGGAATGGGGGGGGCAACCAGAGGGTCAAGGATGGGGGAGGGGGGGGGTGTCCCCCAGGGGTCTGAATGGAGGAGGGGCAATGGGAGTGGGGGGGGGGGGGGGGGGGGGCAAAAGGGGATGGAAACCCCCCCCCCCTCAGATTCCCCCCACTACAGGAGTCCCATAGTGGTTTGCGGGAGGGGGCCCAACCAGGGGGTGCGGGGGGTCCCGTATGGGGCGGCCCCGCCTCACCCCACGTTCAGATGATCCACCAGCGCTTCCGTCAGCCGCGTGGCGGCGGCGATCGCTTCCCGACGGCGCCGCTCTGCGGATCGTGACGTCAGCAAAGCGTCATCGCGCCTCCCGTGACGTCACGCACAGCGCCTTTAACCACCTCACCACCATCACCACCACCCCCCTCCCACCCCGTCCACTCCGATTGGCGGCTCCGCGGACCAATGAGGAAACGAGCCGCGGCGCCCCCCTCCTTACACCCAGCCAATGAGCCTGCGGGAAAGGCGGGGCGGGGCGGGCTCACCCTGCAGCTCGCGCCGCTCGCTCTGCCGGGCCTGGTGCTCCCGCAGCAGCCGGGACAGCATGGCGGCTCTCCCGCGTGACGTCACCGTGCGTCACTGTGCGTCACCGCTCCGCTCCGCCCCGCCGCGGGGCATTGTGGGTGCGGGGAGGCGCCATGGGAGTGGTTGTAGGGCTTATAGGATGGCTGCAGGGGGAGCTGTGAGAAACTATGAAGGGGTTTTGGGGTGGCTGTAGGGGTGGGGGGGAGCTATAGGATGGGTGTGGGGGGGGGTATAGGGAGAGATGGATGGGTTTGGGGGGACCTATAGGGCTTCAGGGAGCCTGGAGGGAAACGTATGGGGGAGATATGGTTGTCTAAAGGAAGGCTATGGGGGTCCTGGGGGAGTTATGGAGATCCAGAGAGCCGATATGGGAACTATAGGGGTACGAGAAAACTATAGGCTGCATCGGATGGGTATGGGGTGGGCTATAGGGGGAGATAGAGGGTTTCTGGGGGACCTGTGGGTCTTCAGGGAGCTTATAGGGGAAGGTATAGGGGAAATAGGGGAGATGTAGTGGTCTGAGCGAAGCTATAGGATGGCTATGGGGGTCTTGGGATAGTTATGGGGATCTAGGAAGCCTATATGGGAGATAGGGGGGTGCTGAGGGAAGCTATAGGGTCCATAGAATGGGTACGGGGGGGGCTATAGGGAGAGATAGAGGGTTTGGGGGGATCTATAGGGCTTCAGGGAGCTTATTGGGGAGAGCATAGGGGCACTAGAGGAGATACAGTGGTCTGAGGGAAGCTATAGGGGCTGTAGGGTGGCTATAGGGGTCTGAGAGCACCGTGTGGGCACAAGGAACCTATAGGGGTCTGGGGGAGCAATAGGGATTTAATAGCTTGGCTGTGGGAATCTGGGGGAGCTATGGGGGCCCAAAGAGCCTATAGGGGTCTGGGTTGGGGTACGAGAGAGCTGTAGAGGTGAAGGGGATGCAGGAGCCATAGGGGCTTGTTGGCGGGGGGGGGGGGGGAGGTGCTTATAGGGCTTCACTGATGTGTGGGTGGGACTACAGGGAACCATTGGGGCCGTGCTGGGGCCGTTATGGGTTGGGCTTGGCTGTGTGGGACAGGCTTGGCTATAATGGGATACGCTTGGCCGTTGAGCACCAGGTTAACGAGGGCTCAGCCCAGCCCTGCCTGTCCTTCCCCAGGAATGAGCCGGGGGATGCGGGGGGGTGCAGCTGCTGCTCCACCCTGGCTCTGGATGTGGGCTGCGTCTCAGCTCCGTCCTCACAGTGGAAATAAAATTGATAAAATCGATGCTGGGAGCTGAGCCCTTTCCCTTCCCATCCTCATCTCCGTTCCCATTCCCACCTGTATTTGCATTTCCCTTCCTACTCTTGTTCCCATCCCCGTCCCCATTCTTGTTCCTACCCCCGTTCTCCTTCCATTCCACATCTTTATCCCTGTCCCCATTCCCTTTCCCATCCCCGTTCCCTTTCCCATCCCTGTTCCCATTAGTGACTCCATTTCCACTCCCCTCCCTTTTACTATTCATGTCCCCATTCCCCCTTCCCATTCCCACCCTTGTTCCCACAGATGTCCCCATTCTCCTCTCCTCCAGGACACCGTGGCTGTTTCCCACGGTGGCCGTGCTGTCACAGTGGGATTTGGAGGGGCCAGGAAGTGGAGGCTGAGCTGGGGGCCTGGAGCCTGCTTCTCCCACCCTCCTCCCCAATGCTGTAGCAAGGAGGAGGAGGAGGTCAGGCACATTCACACGGCCAGAGCACCCTGCCAGCTCCCAAATAGCTCCACGGGCCTTTGGAGAGCAGTTAAAAATAGCAGAGAGCTGGAAAACATGAGTGTTTTCCCCCCCCACCCCCCCACACTCCTTCTGGTTGAGGCAGGGGGCTGCTCAGCCCTGGGACCCCAGAGTGGGTGGCATTCCTGCACCTCTCAGGATGGGGGGGCGTCCCAGGGTGTCACTGTGGGTGTAGGGTGACACTCTTGGGTGATGTTGGAGCGTTGTTTTGGGGGTGCTGGAGGTCACCTCGTGTCTGTGGCCGTGCAGTTTGGCACGGGGGTGTAGGGAGGGAGGGTGGGGGGCTCAGTGCCGTGTGGGATGCAATGCCCAGCAGCGCAGCGCCCTGGCACAAAGCGCAATCACTGCAGCGGCTGAGGAGCGCCGGGCGCGGTCAGAGCGCAGCGCGGTGTCCCCGTGCGATGTCACAGCTCTGTGTCACTGTCACCGATGTGTGTTCCCTTCCACCCCCACCCCCCGTGCTGTGTCACCGCCCCGTGTCCCCGGGGGAGGGAGGGGGGGAGGCTGTGCTTAGCCGGGACCGCGAGGGCGGTGGGCGGACCGCAGCGGAGCGGTGCGGTGCGGTGCGGTGCGGGCATGGCGGGGCTGTCCGTCCCGGGGCTGCTCGTGCCGTGGCTCTGCCTGCAGCTGATGGGCACAGCAGCTTTCAACTTGGACGCTGCCAACACTCTGCTGAAGGACGGAACCCGGGGCAGCCTCTTCGGTTTCTCGGTGGCTTTACACCGGCAGCTCAGCCCCGAGCCGGCCAGCTGGTGAGCGGGACCCCCTTCCCCCCCTCCCCGGCTTATTAACGGGGAGCGCTGTACGGAGATGGGGTGGGATTTGGGGCTTTGTGGGGAACTGAAGGTGATCTCAGCAGTTTGCCTCCCCGCCCCATCGCCTGCGCGCAGTGCCCGGCGCGGAGATGCCCAACGCCCACCCGCGTGCCACGGGAGCCGCCGGCACCGGGGGTGGGGGGGCCGTGGGGGGCCCCGGAGCTGCAGCCGTGGGGTCCCACACCATGGCGTCCCTCAGCCGTGGGGTCCCGCACCTCGGGGTTCCGCACGCTGCCCGAACCCGGAGCGCCCCGGCTGTGGCTCCGGCGCGGTGTCACCGCCGCCCCAATCCGCCCGGCTCCGCTGCCGCCTCTCCGCATTCCTGGCGCCCGCCCCGGGGTTATTTTCGCTCCCGGTAGCGGAGTTCTTGGGCAGGTGCTTGGAGAGCTGCTGGCATCGAGTTGTGTGCCGGGAACTGAGCACGGCACCGGGAACTGAGCACGGCACCGGGCACAGCACCGGCACCAGGAACCGGGCACTGAGAGTGGCACAGGGCTCGGCACCAAACATGGCACGGTGTGCAGCATGGGCATGGCAGGGGCACCGGGCACAGCACCAGCACCAAGAACTGGGCATGGCGTCGACCCCTGAGCGCGGCAGTGGGATGGGAAGCAGGCATGGAAGCAGGCATAGCACCAGGCGTGGCAGCAGCATCAGGAACAGCATCGGACACAGCATCAACAGGGAGACTGCAGCACGGCACCGGGCACTGAGCGTGGCACTGAGCGTGGCACTGAGCACAGCACTGGGCACGGTGCCTGCACTGGGATGGCACAGGGCACTGAGCGTGGCACTGGGCTCGGTGCTGAGCACTGGATATGGCACCAGCACCAAGAATGGGGCGCAGCACCGGGCACTGTGCGCCAGCACCCTCGTCCACACCCCTGGCAACCCCCCTTGGGGCTGTGCTCAGCCTCCTTAGTTGGTTCCTTGGCCTGGGCACCCTGGGCACTGCCCGGTGCTGGGGGCCGCTCCCATGTCTCTTTTTGCCTCCCTCCTTTTTTGGACATGTTGCTGCTGAGTTATTTTGAGTGAATTCCAGTTTATTTTTACCAGCTCAGCTCTCCTGGGGCTCCCTTTTGTCTCGAGGCCACCGGTCTCCAGGGAGAGGCATGGGGGTGCCTGGGTGCCCCATGGCCACGGGGTTCTGCCGCTGCTGTGCTCCTGCGGGTACAGTGAGGCACGTCCCAGCATTGTCCTCACGGGACCTGGGGGGGCTGCAGGGGGGTCAGGTTGGGGGATGGGATGTGCTGAGATCTGGGCTCTGCCATGCTGTGATCACAGCAGTTCTGCTGGGCTGGCACCAAGCTGGGCATGCATGCATGGTGCAGCCTGGCCAGCATGCCCCTCCCTTCACCTTCAGACCAGTGTGGGGGCCCAGGGACAGCTGTGAGGGGGTGGCAGGTCAATGGAGAGGATGCAAAGAGGAGGTCTGAGCGTGCAACGCCGGCAGCGTGCGTGCAATTCACACGCTTGTGCATGGCAGCGATCCTGGAGGGGGGTTCCCTTGCCCTGAAATGGGGTTTCCCATCCCTGCAGGCTGCTGGTGGGAGCCCCCCAGGCGCCGGCGCTGCCCAGCCAAGCGGCCAACAGGACGGGGGGGCTCTTTGCTTGCCCGCTGACCCCCGAGCCCTCCGACTGCTGGCGGGTGCCCATTGATGAGGGAGGTGAGGGGGATATACAAGTGGGGGCTCGTAGCCCTATTGCGTGGGGCAGTGGGGCTGAAGAGGGGGTGGTGAGTGGGGGGAGGCACAGGATTGATGCTGCCTATGTGTCCCCTTCAAAAAGTGGATCTACAAAGAGAGAGCAAAGAGAACCAGTGGCTGGGGGTGAGCGTGAAGAGCCAGGGCGCTGGTGGCAAGATCGTGGTGAGCATGAGGGGGAGCGCTGCGGGGAGAGAAGGGGAAAGGGGGGTCCTGGAGCTGCACGATGCTGACCCCCCGGTGCTCAAACCCAGACCTGTGCCCATCGGTACGAAGCTCGGAACCGCGTGCAGCAGCCGCTGGAGACGAGGGATGTGATCGGGCGCTGCTTCGTGCTGAGCCAGGACCTCAGGGTGCACGACGAGCTGGATGGCGGAGAGTGGAAGTTCTGCGAGGGGCGGCCGCAGGGCCACGACCGCTTCGGGTTCTGCCAGCAGGGCTTGGCTGCAGCATTCAGCCCCGATCAGCACTACGTCCTCTTTGGGGCGCCCGGCACCTATAATTGGAAAGGTGGGTGTGGGGAGGCGTGGGGTGGATGGGTGTGCAAGAGGGTGGGTGTGCACAAGCATGGGTAGTGGGTGCGAGCATGTGAGTGCGTGGAAGTGCCCCGTGTGCCCCAGTGTGCTCTGAGTGTGTGTGAGCTGCCTGCTGGTACACGTGGCTGCATTCATGCTGTGCGTGCGAGGTAAGGAGCTGTGTGCAGTGCGGGCACGGCTGTGTGCACGTGGGTAAGTGCATGCACACAGAGATGCACGCTCGTGCTGTGTGTGAGCACAGAGGTGTGAGCAGGCTTTGTGAGCACGGGTGTGTGCATGCATGCAAAGGCGCACAAGCATTCACGCTGTGTGTGTGAGCAAAGGTGTGCGTGTGTGCGCCTTGTGAGCACGGCTGTGTGCACGTGGGTAAGTGCATGCACACAGAGATGCACGCTCGTGCTGCGTGTGAGCACAGAGGTGTGTGCATGCTGCGTGAGCTCACGGGGCTGTGTCCGTGTGTCCGTGCATGGCTGTGTCCGTGTATCTGTGCATCGGGGTGCCCACGCAGGGGCATCTCCCGCACCCCACCTGCACCTCTCTGTGCTCCCTTAGCCCGTGTGCTCCCCAGGAGGGTCCCCCAGACCCCTCTGACCCCTCCTCGGCTCCGCAGGGAACATGCGTGTGGAGCTGCTAAACCAGAGCTCCCTCGATCTCCTGCGCTACGACGACGGCCCCTATGAAGCTGGGGGCGAGAAGGACCAGGACCCCTCGCTCATCCCCGTGCCCGCCAACAGCTACTTCGGTATGGGCATGGCGGAGCCCGGCATTGCGTGGGGACCCCCAAGTCCTCCCTGCCCGGCTCCAGCCTGCCCCGTCTCATGCCCCAGCTGACGCCCTCTCTCTTTCTCTCTCGGCCCCAACGTGGGTGCAGGTTTGTTGTTTGTGACAAACATTGATAGCTCAGATCCCGACCAGCTGGTGTACAAAAGCCCAGACCCCAACGAGAAGGTGCCCGGCGCAGCGGGCGATGTGCCCCAGAATAGCTACCTGGGTTCGTACGCGTGGCAGTGCCAAGCACGCCGCGTCCCCGTGTGCCACCCCACAGCCCTGTGTGTGTGTGTGTGTCCCCGTCTCCTCCCTCCCCTCTGTCTGTGCAGAGCAGAGTGGAGCGGGGCTGCAGCCCCAAGCGTGCGTGCGGATCTGTGCACGGTCGGGTACGCACACACCTCTCTTTGCACGCTTCTTGCTCTGCATGCACCTCATCCACATGCATGCACAGAGCACATCTCGTGCACACCCAGCCCCTTGCACACCCCACCATGCACACGCACTGCTGTGTACCACCCCACGCCACACTTCATGCTTGGAAACGTTTGGGTCCATTTTGTGCCTGTGCCCCGTCCGCACCCTTCCCCCCCGCCCTCCGTGTTGGTTCCCCTTGTCCCCATCTCTGTCCCTGTGGCTGTTCATGACCTTTCCATGTCCCACTGCTGTGCTGGGGGCACGGCCAGGCTTGGGGTTGAGGTTGCCCTGGGGAGGGGGGAAGTCCCTGGGGTCCCACCTGTGCACTAAACCTGGCCTGCCCCCCCCCCACAGCCCAGCTCTCTGTGCTTTCCCCACCTGTGATGTTTCTGCATGTGGGGTGCATCCTGCTGGGAGGCTGAGGGGGCTGGGGAGGGGGCTGGGCAAGGCTGTGCTGTGCTGCTGGGGGGATCAGGCACTGCTGCTGCTGATGGGGAATGCGGGGATTCTGCTGGGAGCTCTGCATCTGCAGCTGGGGAGGGTGAGACGGGCGCTCTGGGTCTAGCAGCTCTGTCCCCAAAATCTTCCCTTCCGGCCATGTGGGGAGGGGGCTATTCCTCGCTCACCCCTGCTTTCCCCTACGTCAGAACTGGAGGTGAACCCCCACCCCCAAAAATGCAAGGAGCACAGAGCAGGGAAACTGAGGCACAAGCGAGGCCCCCATCCCCATTTTCACCCATCCAAACACCAGGGCAGACCCCACCTCGGGCAGACCTCACACCCGGCAGGCTGAGCAGAAAGAGAGAGACGGACAGATGGACGGATGGGAGGCACGGGGTGGGGGGGCTGCGGGGGTGGGGTGGGCACCGACCTCTCTCCCATCCCATTTACCCATAGGATTCTCAGTGGATTCGGGAGCGGGGCTGACGCGGCGCCGGGAGCTGAGCTTTGTCAGTGGGGCACCACGTGCCAACCACACGGGTGCTGTGGTCATCCTGCGCCGTGACAGCGCGCACCGCCTGGTGCCTGAGGCTGTGCTGACTGGAGAGCAGCTCACATCTGCCTTTGGCTACGCACTGGCAGTGCTGGACCTCAACAGCGATGGGTGAGTGCAGTGCCGTGGTGCCGTGGTGCCGTGGGGTCTTGGTGCCACATTGCTTTGGTACCAGGGTACCTCAATGCCAAAGTGTGTTGGTTCCATGGTGTCTTGGTGCCTTGACACCCTGGTACAGTGGTGCCATGGTGTGTCAGGGCCCTGGTGCCATGGTGTGTTGGTGCCATGGTGTGTCAGAGCCGTGGTGTCTTGGTAACACAATGCCTTGCTGCCTTGATGTCGCTGTGATTCGGTGCTGCTGTGCCATGCTGCTTTGATGCCGTGGTGCTACAGTGCTTTGGTGCTGCGGTGCCACCCAAGGGTGCTCCCAGAGGGTGATGCACCCACTGTGCCCACAGCTGGATGGACTTGGTGGTGGGGGCTCCCCACTTCTTCGAGCGCAAGGCTGAGATTGGGGGGGCTGCCTATGTCTACATCAACCCCGCGGGGCACTGGGATGCTGCCACCCCCCTGCGCCTCACCGGCACCCATGGCTCCATGTTTGGCATCGCCCTGGGCACCGCTGGTGACCTCAACCTGGATGGCTTTGAGGGTGAGGAGCTGAGGGGGGGGAGAGGGAGGGCTCTGGTGTCCCACTTTGTGCTGCTGTGCCCTCCCTTCACTGCTCCTGCCCTCCCAGACCTGGCTGTGGGAGCCCCGTTTGATGGTGCTGGCAAGGTGTACATCTACCATGGCAGCAAGTTGGGCATCGTGGTGAAGCCGGCTCAGGTGAGTGGTATGAGGTGGGAGGGGGGGGGATTGGGGTGTCACCCATTGCTCCCCACTGTTCCCAGTGTCACGGCTGTCCTCATCCCCAGGTGCTGGATGGGGAAGGCGTGGGGGTGACAACTTTTGGGTACGCGCTCTCTGGGGGGGTTGATGTGGATGGGAACCTCTACCCCGACCTGCTCGTTGGCTCCCTGTCTGACACTGTGGTGCTGTACAGGTGAGTGCCCACTGTGGGCACCTGGCCCCAAACTGGTCACCCCCATCCCTGAGCATCTCCTCACTCTGAGCATCCCCTCACTGCAACCCTGAGCATCCCCCATCCCTGAGCACCCCTCACTCTAACTCTAACCCACCCCCCGCCCCCAAGTATCCTCACCCCAAGGTCCCATCATCCCCTCTCCCCTGGTGCACTCCCTGACCCTGAGGTCCTCAGTTGCAGCCGGGGGTCCCCACTTGCAGGGCGCAGGTGCTGAGGCTGTGACCGGGGGTCTGCCTCCCACCCAGCACCCCTATGCTCCCCCTGCAGAGCCCGTCCAGTGGTCTACATCTCCCGGAACGTCTCCCTGCTCCCCGCCAACATCGACCTGGAGCAGAGCAACTGCCAGCACCAGGAGGGCATCTGGTGGGTGCCACCCATCCCTCAGCCCCACACTGCAGCTGGAGGACTCAGCGCTCCCTTATCTCACCCCCCTACCTTCCCCCCGTCCCACATCTCCACAGCGTGGATGTCCAAGCATGCTTCAGCTATACGGCCACCCCTGCCAGCTACAGCCCCCCCCTGGGTAAGCACACACAGGGATAGGGGACGGGGGTCCCTGGGTTGGCGGGGGGGACCCCAACACGGCCCCTTCCCTCTCCCACCAGTGCTGGAATACGTGCTTGATGCCGACACGGAGCGCCGACGGTTGGGTCACCCCCCCCGTGTCACCTTCCTGGGCCGTCGGCCCTCGGATCCTGAGCATCAGTTCTCCCACACTGTAGAGCTGCCCCGGCAGCACACACGCACCTGCACCACTGCCACCTTCCAGCTCCAGGTGAGTGCCTGTTATCCCCGTTCCCACCTTGTCCCACTCATCCTTGCCGTTATCCCCATCCTATCTGCATCCCCATTGCCCCATCCCTATCCCTGTTCCCATTCCTATCCCGTTCCCATCCTGTCTCCATCCCCATCCTGCATCCCTCCTCACCTTTGCAGGACAGCATCCGTGACAAACTGCGCCCCATCGCCGTCACCCTTGCCTATGGCATCCAGGGGGCTGGGACACCACGGCGCAGCCGGAGTGCCACCCTGCCTCCCGTGCCCCCTGTGCTCAGCCCACAGCAACCCAGCAGCCACCGCACTGAGGTGAGGGGCCGGCTATAGGGCCGGCTACGGGGCCAGCTCCAGGAGTTCCATCCAACGCTTTTCCCTTTGCAGGTGCACTTTCTGAAGCAGGGCTGCGGGGACGACAAGATCTGCCAGAGCAACCTGCAGCTGCGCTTCCAGTTCTGCACCCGCCTGGGAGACGCTGATTTCCTGCCCCTACCCAAGTGAGCGTTGTCCCCACACTGTCCCCATCCCACAAGGCACGGGGAGCTCACAGGGGCTGTCACAGGGGTGAGGATGGCACCGCTATCTTCGCCATGAGCGACCAGAAGGACGTGGCCCTGGAGATCCATGTCACCAACATGCCCTCGGACCCCACGGAGCCGCAGCGGGATGGGGATGATGCCCACGAGGCTGTGCTCACTGCCCGCTTCCCCCAGGAGCTGCCCTACTCCGCCGTGCGACCCTACGATGGCCGCACAACACCGGTGTGGGATGGGGAGAGAAGTGGGGTCTGGGGGTGTGGAGGGGTGGGGGTGATCCTGGGGTGTGAGGGGTTGGGATGGATGCAGGGCTATGGATGGGTGGGAGGGTGGGGGGTAAGGGATGGGGCTGGTTCCGGGGGTGCTGGGTTCAGGGATGGGGCTGGTTCTGGAGGGCCTGGGCTTGGGGATGGGGCGATGAGGCTGGATCTGGGGGTGCTGGGTTTTGGGATGGGGCTGGTTCTCGGAGTGCTGTATTTGGGGATGGGGCTGGTTCAGGAGGTCTGAGTTTTGAGATAGGGCTGGTTCTGGGGGTGCTGGGTTTTAGGATGGGGCCGGTTTTGGGGGTACTGGGAATGGGCTGGTTCTGGGGGTCCCAGAGATGCTGGGGTTTGGACAGAGGGGGTTGCAGGAATTCTGGGAGATCTGCTAGGATTTGGGATGGAGTTGATCCTGGGGATCTCAGGCATGCTGGGTTTTGTGATGGGGTCGGGTCTTGGGGTGCCGGTGTTTGGAATGGGGCTGGACCAAGGGGTCCCAGGGATGCTGTTTTTTTCCTGAGGGTTCCAGGGTGCTGGGGTTTGTGGTGCTGCTGATTCTGGAGGGCTGGTGTTTGGGGGAGGGGAGGTCCTGGGGTTCTTGGGTTTCTGAGGTGTCTGGGTTTGGTATGAAGTTGGTACAGCACGTCCTGGAGATGCTGGGATCTGGGACAGGGCTGGACTCTGGGATTCTGTGGTTCTGGTTTTGGGATAGGGTTGGTGCTGGCAGCCTCAGGGATGCCGTGTTTTGGGACAGGGCTGGTTCTGGGGCGCAGAAGTTTGGGGTGGGGATGGGGCTGGTTCTGGGTATCCCAGGGATGCTGGGGTTTGGGATGAGGTTGGTCCTTGAGGGCTCAGGGTTGGCTGGGCTTCAGGACAGAGCAGGTTTCAGGGATTCTGGGGCCGCTTAGGCTCTGGGATGGGGCTGGTTCCAGGGGTCTCTGGGGTACTGGAGTTTGAGATGGCTCTCTGCCCCCAGGACAAGCCAGTGGTGTGCCTTGCCAACCAGAACGGCTCGCAGGTGGAGTGTGAGCTGGGGAACCCCATGAAACGTGGAGCCCAGGTGAGTGCGCCCCCCAAAACCTCTGTCCAACCCCCCCAGCTTTGATCCCAACCTTCACCCTGCGTCCTCCAGGTGCGCTTCTACCTTATCCTCAGCACTCTGGGCATCACCCTGCAGACCACCGACCTGGCAGTGGAGCTGGCCCTGTCCACGTGAGCTGCACTGGAGAGGGGGGGAAGGAGGGGGAAGGAGGAGAGGCTCTGCGATGCCCCCCACCCCAACTCCTTTGTTGTCCCCAGGATCAGCGAGCAGCCAACCCTGGAGCCGGTGGTGGCCCGGGCGCGTGTGGTCATCGAGCTGCCCCTCTCGGTGACGGGGTGAGTGGAAATGGGGTGGGGGGCTGCAATCCCCCCCCCTCCCAGGGCTGCACTGACCCTGCTGTCCCCGCAGCGTGGCGGTGCCTCCCCGGCTCTTCTTTGGGGGCACAGTGCGTGGTGAGAGCGCGGTGCGGCGCGAGAGCCAGGTGGGCAGCGCTGTGCTCTTCGAGGTGACGGTGAGTGGGGTGCGCCGGGGGGGCTCAGCCCCATATGAGCATCCTGTGGGGCTGGGGGATCGCAACCCCATGGATCCCTTGGTAATGCATCACCCTACAGGTGTCCAACCGGGGCCCGTCGCTGAAGACGTTAGGCTCAGCCTTCCTCAACCTGCTGTGGCCACACGAGCTCAGCAATGGGAAGTGGCTGCTTTACCCGCTGCAGCTGGAGCTGCTGGCTGCACCGGGACTGCAGACAGTGTGCAGCCCTGCTGCCAATCCCCTGCGCCTGGCGTTGGTATATGGGGGAGCTGAGGGTGGTGGGGATGGGGCTGGCAGGCAGCCCAACCCACGCGTGTCTTTATCATCCAGGAGCCACCGGGAGAGGCTGAGGTCACCGAGGAGCCTCCTGTGGAGTCCTGGTGGGTGCCAGCGCCCGCTGAAAGGAGGAGGAACGTCACGCTGGTGAGTGGGGCTGCGGTGCTGCCATCCCCGGGGTGCTCCCTTCCTAAGGTGCTCCCATCTCTGGGAGCACTGCTGGGATTCTCCCACTCCTAGGGTGTTCCCATCCCTGAGGCTTTCCCATCCCCCGCGTGCTCCTGTCCCTGGGGTGCTCCTACTGCTGTGGGATCTCCATTCCTAGGATTGGGTTCCCAGCAATCCCAGTGCTGGGATTTTCCCACTCTTGGGATATTTCTATCCCTGGTACACTCTCACTCTTGGATTTTTTTCCATCCCTGGGGTGCTGTCATTCCTAAGCTGCTCCCGTTGCTGGGATTCTCCCACTCTTAGGTATTTCCATCCTTGGCTTACTCTCACTTTTGGGATTTTCTCATTCCTGGGACGTTCGCTTTCCTGGGCTGCTGCCATTGCTGGGATTCGCCCATCTCTGGGCTTTTTTCCATCCCTGGGGTGCTCCAACTCCTGCGGTGTGCAGCCATGCTGTGACCCCCCCCCACCCCTCCATCCCACAGGACTGTGCCCAGGGCACTGCGCGCTGCATGGCGTTCCGCTGCCCCCTCTACAGCTTCGAGCGCGCTGCTGTGCTGACTGCACGCGGGCGGCTCTGGAACAGCACCTTCCTGGAGGTAGGACAGAGACAGGGATGAATCTTTGGGGCCATGCAGGGCTTCACCCCATCCCACGCCCCATCCCACGCCCCACTGCCGCAGGAATACCTGGCCGTCACTTCGGTGGAGCTGATTGTGCGCGCCAGCGTCTCGGTGACCTCTTCCATCAAGAACCTGGTGCTGAAGGACGCTTCCACGCAGGTCTGGCCCTGTGCCCCCATTCCTGTCCCCTACCCCCTCCCTGCAGCCCTCTGACCGGTGCTGCCGTCACCAGATCCCTGTCACCATCTACCTGGACCCCGGCGTGGCGGTGGCTGGCGGTGTGCCCTGGTGGGTCATCCTGCTGGCTGTGCTGGCCGGCATCCTGGTTCTGGCACTGCTGATCTTCATCCTCTGGAAGGTGAGCGATGGGGTGAGGTCAGGATATGTCCCCTCCCTGGCTGTCCTGTGCCATGCTGTGCCACCTGACCTGAGCTATGCTCTGCTATTTTGGCCACGCTGTGCCGTGCAGTGCCGTGCTGTGTCATCCCCGTTTTGCCATGCCATGTCATGCCACGCTTTTGGCCCACTACAGTGCCACGTTGTGCCGCGCAGCGCTGTGCCACGCTGTAGGATCCCTGCGGTGCCAAGCCCCGTGGTGCCATGCCGTGCTGCCCCCCCCCAGCTGGCCGTGCCCTTCCTCACCTTCTCACTTCCCTCCTCAGTGCGGCTTCTTCAAGCGGAGCAGCCCAACCTCCCGCTACACTGCTAATTATTACCGGGCACGTCGGGGGCTGCAGCCCTCAGAGGTGGACAAACAGGCGCTGCAGGGCCAGCGGTAACACGGGGCTGCTCCCACCCCGGGCCGCCAGCAACCAGCACGGGTGTGCATGGGTGTGCTGCCTCCTGCACGCGTGTGTGAGGGCATGCAGTGTGCCCAGGCGGAGCGACAAGGGCTTGCAGGCCCTGCTTGCAGTTGTGCAAGGGTTTGCAGCAGTAGGGTGGGAAGAGAAGGGGTTTCAGCGTTGGGGATAGCGGGTTTGTGTTGCTGCTGTGTTGTTGTGCAAGGGTTTGCTGTGTGGTTGTGCAGGGGTTTGCAGTGCTGGTGCATGAGTGTGTGAGGGTTTGCAGTGCCAGTGTGTGGTTGTGCCAGGGTTTGCAGCGTCAGGGTGGATGGAGGAGGGTCTGCAGACACAGGGCAGCAGGACGTGTGAGGGTTTGCAGTGCTGGTGCATGGCTGTGCCGAAGTTTGCAGCATCAGGGTGGATGGAGGAAGGTCTGCAGACTCAGGGCAGCAGGACGTGTGAGAGCTTGCAGTGTGTGGTGCACGGTTGCACCAGGGTTTGCAACGCCAAGCCAGGACGTGCAAGGATTTGCAGCACCAGCACTTGGACGTGCAAGGGCTGGTGCAGCACTAGTGTAAAGTGCTGCCCTGTGCCACAGAGGGACTGGTGGGCACAAAGCTGTTGGCAGATGGGGCCCATACCCAAACCCAGCTGGCCATGTGCTGCCTTATGGCCAAGCTGTGGCCCCGATGCCGGTCGCCGTGGTGCTGACCCGCTGCTCCCCGCAGTTGGGCTTCTTCCGCCGGGCACGCTACGTGCCGCCGGCCGTGCCACAGTACCACGCTGTGAAGATCCCACGGGAGGAGAGGCAGCAGTTCCGCGAGGAGAAGATGGGCACCATCCAGAGGAAGGAGTGGGCTGTGAACTGGAGCGAGCCCAGCGATGGGCACGTCACCCCCAGCTCAGCATAACCCCAGGGACGCCGATCATGCTGCTGGACTGCAGGGGGCTGCTGCATGCGGGACCCCCCCTCTGCTGCTGGCCATGCCCTGAGGAAGGACCCTCTGGTGACGTTTGGGGATGCACACATACGTGTTGCTGTGCACGCCCGCCCTGACCGGGCACACTCAGAATTGCTTGCAGTGGGACAGGACCGCAGGGACAGCTCGGCTCCAGGGCATGGCTCGTCCCCAAAGGGATGGCACAGCCCCACAGCTCAGCCCTACAGAGTCAACCCCATTGCACGGGGATGGCTCTGCCCCAAGAGACTGGCTTGTCCCCAAAGGGAACAAGGACAACTCAGCCCTAAGGGATGGCCCTGCCCTATAAGCATGGCTCTGCACCAAGGTGGTGGCTTGTCCCAGAGGGTCAGCTCAGCTCCATTGAACAGGGCATGTCCCCTAGGGGATGGCACTTCTCCAAAGTGATGGCTTTTCCTCAAAGGGTACAGAGACTCAGCCCTATAGGTATGGCCCCATCCTATGAGCACGGCTTTAACCCTAAGTGATGGCTCCTAAAGGGGCAGCTCAGCTCCACAGTACAGGGCTTGTCTCCAAGGTGCTGGCACGGCCACACAGGGCTGGCTTGCCCCTAAAGGGACAGATTGCCCCCACAAAGGACAGCTGTGCCCTACTGGGGCAGCTCAACCCCCCAGGACCCTATGGGCCTGGCTCTGCCCTATTGGGCTGGCACATCCCTACGATGCTGCCGTATCCCCCAGGGGCTCCTCAGCCCTAAACTGCTGCCTGTGCCCCCCTAGGAACAGCCCAGCCCCACGGCAGTAGCTCAGCCCCACAGGGACACCTCACCCCCCACGCAAGTGCCGCTCTTCCCAATAAAAGGAGAAGCCCCCACGGTGCCAGCCTCGTTTCTTGCAGCTCGGACACGATGGACGCGGCCCTGCGGCCATTTCCGTGCGCGGGCGGGATCGTGGGTGCGGGGTCAACGGTGGCACTCCCTACTCCGCCCCCTTCCTTGTCCTCATCCCCATCTCTGCCCTCCGGTGGGCTCCGGTCGCCTCCGTGCCCGCAATGACTCGGGCACATCTCCGCCCTCAACCAAGATGGCGCCGCAAGATGTCGCAGAGTCAGTGACGTCAGAGGAGCTTCCGGTGGCGCCCGGAAGTAGTTATCCATGGCGGCTTCCCGGCGGACGCCGTCGAGGGGATGGTGAGGCCGCGGTGGGGCCCGGGGAAGCTGAGGTCCCCAACGGGGGCCCCGTAACGGGCGCAGGACCCCTCCGAAGCGCTCCTCTGATGGCGTCGGGTGCGGCGAGTCGCTCCGAAGACGAGGAGCCGCTGGCGGGGCCGAAACGGGGCTCGGCCCAGGCTTCTGGAGCCGTCCCGAAGCGCCGCAGCTCTTCACGGTACGGGGGATGGAGGTGAGGGTGTGTGGGGGGGAGAGTTAGGGGCACGGGGCCCATCGCTGCTTCCTTCGGCCCAGGTTCATCAAGCGGAAGAAGTTCGACGATGAGTTGGTAGAGAGCAGCTTGGCCAAGTCCTCCAGCCGGGCCAAGGGGGGCGTGGAGCCGGGGCGCTGCTCGGGCAGTGAGCCGTCCTCCAGCGAGAAGAAGAAGGTGAGGGGTTGGAAGGCTGGGGGGGGGGGGGCAAGAGGGGATGGTAGGGGGCTCTGACGGACCCCACTGTCCCTTTGGGGTGACCCCCCACCACCTTTCAGAGTGGAGACCCTCAGTGCTCCCCAGGGAGACTCGCTGTCCCTTGAGGAGGAGGCGCTGTCAGGGGGACCCCACAGTTCCTCAGGGAGGGGACCCCCTCCATTCCTCAGGAGGATCCCCACTGCCCTCGGGGAGACCCCTCCCCACCCTCTCCCTTGATGTCACTCCATTTCCCCTTGAGGCGACCCTTCCACCCCGCACTGTCTCCCCAGGTCTCAAAGTCTGTGTCCACCCCTGTGGCGCCCAGCCCCATCCCGGCCCCCAGCCTTGCCAAGCGGATGAAGAAGAGCAAACAGCCCCTGCAGGTGACCAAGGACCTGGGCCGCTGGAAGCCTGCTGATGACCTCCTGCTTATCAATGCTGTGCTGCAGGTCTGATCCTTCCCCCTCCCTAAGCCCTAGATCCAACCCCCACGGCCCCAGGGCTCACTGTGCTCTGGGGGCTCTTGCTGTGGTGGTATTTGTAGCTTTTCTTTCATCTGAGGGCTTTTCCAGACCAACGACCTCACGTCTGTGCACCTGGGTGTGAAGTTCAGCTGCCGTTTCAACCTGCGGGAGATCCAGGAGCGCTGGTACGCGCTGCTCTACGACCCCATCATCTCCAAGTGAGTGTGGGACTGGTGCTGGAGGGCAGAGCTGCCCTCAGAGGGGGTTCTCATACCGCATTCCCCTCAGGTTGGCCTGCCAGGCCATGCGCCAGCTGCACCCTGAGGCCATCGCTGCCATCCAGAGCAAGGTGCTGTTCAGCAAAGCTGAGGAGCAGCTGCTGAACAAAGTGGGATCGGTAAGAGCCTGTGGGGCCAGGGCTTGTTGTAGGTAGGGCTTCATGCTGGCATCTGCTTTTCCATGGGCATCCTCTGTGCCACGTGTCCTTTGTCCTCTCTGCAGATGAGCCAGCCCACACTCGACACCTTCCAGGAGCTTCTCCACAAGCACCCCGATGTCTTCTACCCCTCCAGGACAGCCAAGGCCCTGCAGCTGCACTGGCAGCTCATGAAGCAGTACTACCTTCTGGATGACCAAACCGGTGAGCCCAGCTCCCCTCCCCGTGCCTCCTGTGTCTCCCTCTCTGTGTGTCCCCACCTGTGCACTCCCTTCCCTCCTGCTCTTTCCAGTGCAGCCGCTCCCCAAGGGGGACCAAGTGCTCAATTTCTCGGATGCTGAGGACATGCTGGATGACAGCAAGCTGAAGTGAGGTTTGGGGGGAGCCCTGAGGGGGGGGAGGCAGGGGGTGCTCCAGGTGGTATTCTCTGATCCTCCTCCTCCTCTGCAGGGATGTGCGGGATGATGTGCTGGAGCATGGTGAGTTCAGCCTGCACCCCTCTGCTCAGTGGAATCCGAGCAGTCTGACTTGGTGGGGGGTGGGGGTGTGTTCCCCTCTCACTCTTTTCTTTCCCCTTCTTCCAGAGCTGACTGTGGCCGACCGCCGCCAGAAACGGGAGATCCGGCAGCTGGAGCAGGAGCTGCACAAGTGGCAGGTGTTAGTTGACAGCATCACAGGTGAGAGTTGAGTGCAGGAGGCTGTCTGACTGTCCATCTGTCCTTCCTTTCATCAGCCCTCCTCTCTGCTTCTCCCTTCAGGCATGAACTCCCCAGACTTTGACAGCCAGACGCTGGCCGTGCTGCGGGGCCGCATGGTGCGGTATCTCATGCGCTCTCGAGAGGTGAGGGTGGGGCTGAGGCCCCCAGCAGAGCTCTGCTCATCCCACTGAGCTCCTCCAGCCTTCTTATGCTCCCCTTTCTTCAGATCACATTGGGCAGAGCCACGAAGGACAACCAGATTGATGTGGACCTGGCGCTGGAGGGACCGGCCTGGAAGATCTCTCGCAAGCAGGGTAGGGAGCAGGGCTGGGCGGGTTTGGGGGAACTCGAGGGCACAGCAGCTGTGCTCCCCTCCCCCCTGCATTGCCCCCCTAAGGCGTCATCAAGCTGAAGAACAATGGGGACTTCTTCATCGCTAATGAGGGCCGGCGCCCCATTTACATCGATGGCCGTCCTGTGCTTGGTGGCAACAAGTGGAAGCTCAACAACAATTCTGTGGTGGAGGTGAGCGTGGGGGGTGGCGAGGGCTCTCAGGGCCATAGGAGGGGTCCAGTCCTGCTCACCTCCCCCCTTTACCTGCAGATTGCCAGCCTCCGCTTCGTCTTCCTCATCAACCAGGACCTGATCACGCTCATCAAGACGGAGGCGGCCAAGATGGCCCAGCAGTGAGGAGAGGGGGCTGCTCTGCTACGTCCCCCCCAGCCTTACAAGGAGAGAGGGGGGGAGGTGTTCCTGGCTCCCCTCAGCTGGAGGGGGGTGGGCCTCTCCCTCCCCTGGCCCCAAGCTTGTGGGCCTGCAAATAAAAGTGTTTTACCCTCACACCTGTGGCTCGTGGGAAGGGAGGGGAGGTAAATGGACACACAAGACCCTGAGCTGTGGGGGCAATATTTTGAAAGTCCTTTATTGATAAAGGCAGAGTTGCTGTACTCACATGTCCCATTGAAGCAGCAGCTGATGGTATCCAGGAATGTGTTTTGCAGAGCCAAAAGAACCTCATTTGCTCCATCCCCCCAACCCTCCTCCTGCCCCCCCCAAGGATTAACCCTGCCCTCCTGCTGCCTTCCTGGGAGGACCTGATCCTTTCCCCCACTGCACCCTAAACTGCTGGCTGTTGGAGGCAGGAAGGAACAGAGAGCATTAATTAATGGACAGTACTAACGAACACGAACATTGCCTTTTATTCGGACAATGCTAAGTAACGGCCATCACCGCTTGGTAGCAGCTAAGATTAGCTCTGCTAATTGATATTGCTCCTTAATTTAGGGTGGGTCTGGACAGAGAGGGAGGTGAGTTGAACAAAGAGTTTTCCCCTCTACATAAACCAGAGAAGAACACGCTGTGCAGTGTGCACAGGGTCCTGCTGGCACAGCGCTGGGGGCTTAGCCCTCACAACCCCCTCCTGGCTCCTTCAAATTGCCCCCTGCTCCCATTTTGCAGCACTTGTCCTCGTTGCCAGCACGAGGGCTGGGCTGTCCTGGGGCCGTTCCTTCAATGTGAGACCCCAGGGTCAGGGCAGAGTGGGGACAAAGAGGCTGGGGGCTGCGTTTGGGCCCCCTCTGCCTACAGTGACATCAGAGCCATGGAGATTTTCTAGAGGGGAAAGAAAAAGGCAACAGTGACAGCAGCAAAGGGGCCCCGAGCCCGGGTGGAGGTGCAGTAGGTGAGAGAACACAAAGCAGACGTCAGAGAAAGAGAAGGAAAGAAAAAATAATAATAATAATGGCACAAGAACTGAGAAGTGTAAACTTTCCTTTGTTAATATCTCTAGCTAGGAGCTTCCTACAGTCTCGTCCCCTTAGGGCAGAAGTGGGGAAACCTCAGGAGCTGGCTCCCTCCTGGCGGCTGGCGCGGGGCTTGCGCTGCGGGAGCCCTTTGCTGTGCGTGGCTGCAGCTCCGGCCGCAGCTCCGGGCTCCGGGGGCTGCACTTGGTGGGGGCTGCCCGGGCTGCTCTGGTGCCGGCCAAGTGCCGGAGCTGCTCCGCCGCGGTGCCGGGGGCCGCCGGACCGCCTGGCCGGGGGAGGAGCGGCGTGGGACTGCGGCCGGGAGCCCGGTGGTGCCGGTGGTCCCGATCGCCTGTTCCCTGGGGCAGCCTGGAAGAGAAAGAGAGAGGAGAGGGACAGATCCCACGCTGAGGGCTGCGGCCGCCCGCTGACGCAGCGCCGAGGCGACGCGTTTCGCGCAACGCTCCTCCTCCGCGTCGGGGAAGAGAAAAAGCCCAAACGCGGTGCGAATCAGAACCCAGAGGCTGCGCGCCCTCAGACCTCTCCTGCTCCTCGGGGAACTTGGAAACCCCAAAGCTCACGGGAAACAGATGGCAGAGGCACCTCACTGCTCCCCAGAGAGGTGGGAAAACAAAACCACTCAAAGCCGATGTGAAGCGGAGCTTGGGAAGCGTGTGCCCTCCTACCACTCCCCAGAGTTTGGAAATCACAAATGCCCGTATCTGAGGTGAAGCAGAACCTGCAGACTATGAACCCCGTGCCTCTCACTACCCAGAGAGTTTGGAATACAGAAACCCCAACAGAAAAGTGAGGCAGAGCCTGGAGATGGAGCGCTCTCACACTCACCCCATCCTCAGAGAAAGCAAAACCTCTGAGGTCTCGCATGATGCAGAGCCCACAGTTTACACCAGACCCCGTGCCCCTCCTGCTCGTCAGAGAGCTGGCAAAACAAAAACCCCGCGCTGCCAGGTGATGCAGAGCTCACAGCCCGTGCCCATCACACCTCCCTGAAAGGGGGGAAAACA
The DNA here is from genome assembly GCF_026119805.1 of Tympanuchus pallidicinctus. Taxonomy (NCBI): domain Eukaryota; kingdom Metazoa; phylum Chordata; class Aves; order Galliformes; family Phasianidae; genus Tympanuchus; species Tympanuchus pallidicinctus. The sequence continues at coordinate 142,852 of NW_026294766.1, forward strand.
AAACCCCTCCAAAATCACCCCAGAAGCAAAGGCAGAGAAGCGGGGCTGCGGCAGCCCTCCCAGCCCCAGGGCACACGTACCTCTCGGTGGGGCTGGGGGGGGTGGCTGCCTGCACCCTCCACGGCCGCCTCCATGGAGGACGGGGGCTTCTTGCTCGCTGTGGTAAGGCTGATGGCAGAGGCACAGGCGGGGCTGGAGGGAGCAGAGATGTTGCTGGGGCTGCTTGGGGACACGGCTGTGACGGAGCTGCAGCGGGAGCGAGTGGAGTAGCTGTTCTTCGGGTGAGAAACTGGAAAAGAAAGACCCCAAAACGTGCGCTGTGTGTGTGGGGGGGTCCTGACTGCTCACCCTTCAACCTCTGTTGGGATCCTGGGGCAGAACTGTTGGAGCAGCTCAGGGCTGGAGCTGAAGGCGTGAAGGGATAGCAGAGCTTTTCCTGGTGAGATTTGGGTTTGGTTTTGTGGACTGTGAGAAAGAGAAGGAAGGAGAACGGCCCCCATGGCCAAAGAACGGGGAACCCCAAAGACCTCCCCCATCTGCTCGGGAGAAACAGAGCACCCAGCACAGCCCCCTCCCAGGCTGCTGCTTTCCCATCTGGGGAAATACAGGGAGTTTTCGTGATGGCAAGGCCTCGGCTGCCCGGCCCTCCCTGCTCACCTTGCCCAAAGGCAGCAATGCTCTTCTTCAACGCGTCGATGTCACACGTAAACCGTGCCACTCTGCCCAGCTCCTCATCATACTTGCGCTCGCTTACAAAGTGCTGCGAGGAAAAAAGAACACAGTCATGTTAATTCCAATCCCTGCACCCAACCAGAGCATAGGAATGGAGACAGAAGTCTCCAGTCTGGGGCTTGTAACAGATATCTGAGGCGGATGCTGCTGGAAAAAAAGCCTTGGCTGAAAAGGCAGACGGCTGCAAGGGCTTGAGAAATGAGGAAAAGGTTTCTGCATGACTTCCACCAGCTTCACTCGGGTTGTTTCAGTCCCACGGTGGCTCCAGCACTGCTCAGGATGTAGATAGAAGCAGAATTCCTCAGCACCACCAATCCTGCTCAGGGCTGGGAACTGCCCTGAACTGCAGCACCAGCAGCTGGATTCTCAAGCTGGAGCTTAATTGATCCTTCACACAACTTTGTGCTGACCTCTTGCAGGCAGGAGCCGGCGTGCCAGAGAGCAGAGGTGGTTTCTGGCATATAAAAGTGTTTCATGGAATATAAAAGCAGCTTCTGCGCAGCGGGCAGGCTCTGTGAGCTGGGTGGAAAGGCAGAGGTCAGCCTGCACCATGGGAGGCTCTCAGCACTCTGCTGACGACAAAGCTGTGGCGTTGCCACGTTCCCAGCTCATTGCCAACGCACAGCAGCCAAAGGTTGAAGTGCAGGCACCAAGGGGTTAACGTTTGGATGATCATTTGTTGGTATTTTGCAAACCACGTATCCAAAGTTAAGATTCAGGATGAATTTGTGCCCTCCTGCACGGCTGCAGAGAGCAGCAGCAGCGAATTTGGAAAAGACGCCGCACCAAAACTTTGCTCTTCTGAAACCCAGGTGGTTACAAAAACGTGCAGAGGGTTTGGGTGAGACGAAGCAGGAGCCAAAAGCTCACCTTGATATCAGCTCGGAGCTCGACCAGCTGCTCCTCTGACATCCGCACTGCCACGTCGGTCAACTTCTTCAGGGCCTCTGCCTTCTTCTGCCGGCTCATCAGGATCTCCACTGCAGAACAAAGCACAGCTCTGAGGCTGGAGCAGCCCCAGCCTGGCCCCTCATTGGTAAGCAGCAGGTTCCCCCTGTCAGTGCTGCGCCAGCTGCACAGCAGCCCCAGCATCACCCTCCTGCAGCTGTGTATGTCTCCAGACTGAACCTGAGCTTGAAGCGGGCACCACGTGCTGTTTTAGCTGCTGAGTGCCTTCCCACGTCCCCTGAGCTGCAGGGTGCAGTGCTGTTGGTGCTGTAGGGTGCAGTGCTGTTGGTGCTGTGAGCACCCTTTCCAGCTCCCCAGGAACGCCAAAATGTTCAGCGGTGCCTTTAGGAGAGCACAGCTCATCCCACAGCTCATCCCTGCCTGTTCTGCAGGCACAGAACAAAAGCCTCAAACTGCAAAATCCAGTCCCAGTATGCATGGTGTACTGTTTTGTCTGTTCCCAAATACACAGTGCTCTACATAGAGTGAAAAGGAAACAAGGGAGAAAAATCTGCTTCCAATGGGGCTGTCTCTAGAGCACAGCACCACCTGCAGATCTACAGGCTGGGTGCTCAATGGGAGGAGGGAGCCTTACTTGCTTCTGCCTTCACTTTGTCCATCTCAGCCAGCAACGCCACCTCGCGATCCATGAGGCTGGGGAAGAACACAGAGAAGGGATTTAACACCAAAGGGGACCACAGAATCCCACAGCAGAAGCACGGTGGGTCTCTGGGTAGGCCAGCCATGAGCAGGGACCAACAGAGGGCAGCAGGAGCCTTGGTTCTGAGCTCTGCTGGCACCACAGCTTCAGTCAGCACCTGGCTGCATTTCTAAAAACCTGCTTGGTGTGTGGTCACCGTGCTCTGATAAAGTCAGAGGTGAGGGGAGAGAAGCAGCAGCTGCACAGCTCTGGGCTTTATTGCAGAGGAAAGCCGTGGTGCAATGCTTGCAGAGTTGCTCAGAATGCTCAAGCCACAAGCAGGACCCACAGCACTGGGGGTGGGCAGCAGCCTCTCAGGAGCAACACGGTGAAGGCACCTGATTGCAGTGCTTCACTCTTAGCTTATTCCAGTGCACCAAACTGTCTGCCAGCCCTGGAACCCAAATTCTACTGTTCTGCAGCACTTCAGGGCAGGGCACATCCAAAAGGGCTGAGGGAGCACGCAGTGGGCACAGCCCCCACCACGCACCCATCTCTTGAAGCCTGAGGATTTTTCAGCCACCTGAGAGCACCCAAGGTGCACCACAGGAGATTCAGCAGGCTCTGAACGTGGCTGTTGCCATGAGACCACAATTCCCCCAGGCATTGTGGCTGCAGCCTCTGTGCAAGCAGAGTTGTACCACTACCCACCAAGACTCAGGTTGCAACGGCAGGAGAGAAAACACTCACAGCACAGAGGCAGGTGCTGGCTTCAGCTTTGTTCCTTGCAGAAACAAACCCAGACCCTCATATTGACCCTTCCTACAGATGCTTTTGTGCTTCCACGCTGCTCCTGCAACGTCCTTGGCACTGAGTCTGTGCTTCCCCTAGCAGCTCAAGTGCATTCAGCATCCTGCCTATCAATGAACTTCCCTTCTGTTTTCCTAATACAAAAGCCCAGTCTTCCTTTTGCCTGTTAGCTTTACAAGGCTTTCCATGCAGACACAGCGTAACAACAGCCCTCCAACTCAGGCCACAGGCTTTTCAGTGAGAACAGTCTGCTTGAAAACAGGGAGGAATAATATTTCTCCTCGAAAACCATAGGGCATCTGAAAGGCAAACTCCAACCACCGCTCCCACTCCTCTGCGTGCCAGAGAGGACTGAAGCAGGATCAATTTGAACAACTCCCTCTGAACAGCAGCTTTGACATTTGGCAGCTTCTGTTGATTTACGGCTCTCTGTCCATCTGCCTTTTCAGGGCAGGGATTGTTTCTGCTCGCAGCACAGCGGGGGCCTGAGCCAGGTCAGGCAGTCGCGGCCCAACTGCACAAATACAACGGCGTGTGTCAGAAGCGACACTAATAAGGCTTCACCTTCCTTCCAGCTGTCTCCCGTGTGGCTCAGCGGCGTGGAGCAAGGGGCAGGGGGTGGGGAGATGCCCATCCCACAGAGAGATGCCCATATATTCTGTGAGGAGCTAAGCAGGCAGGATCCCAATGCGGATACAGCACTGCCTTGATGAACTTGAGCCAGCTGTGCTGCACCTACCCCTATCACCTCCTCCCTGAATGCACACACACACACACATCCCTGGCTCTGCCTGCTTTATATGAGCTTTATGTGGGCTGTTTGGGGCTTTCTCCTGCAAGCAAACCAGCAGGAACCTTGACAAAAGATTACAGCCCGCGTCCCTTTGTCATTTAATTTACTCAGCGGAGCTCAGCTGGAGTCCTTTACCCAATTTTACAGTTGGGCTGGCTGAGGAACAGAGGTCATGTTGCTGTGCCTGATGTTGGCGTGAGGAGCAGCTCGATCAGACCCCGGCAGCCTCCCATAGCTGAGCACACCGCCCTCCAGCTGCCAGATCCGCTCAGGAATGCGCTCAGTCCTGGGCTGCTGTGTGCTGGGACAAGACCACATAAATCTGAGAGACTGAGCTTGGACAAAGCACGCTTTGGGAGGAAGAAAAAGGGGAAGGAGGTGAACTGAGACCTGCTGAGGACCGAAGCAGCACTGAGTGCTTGGTTGTGAGCTGCTGTCAGGAGAGATACCTGCAGCCCAGCAGCCCCTGCAAGATGCTGTAGCATGAGCACGATGCCCGCTTTGAGGTCAGGCTCTGTGCAGCAGCCCCGAGGGTTGCCTGCAGGGCAGCTGCCACCTTTAAGCCCCACGCTGCAGCAGTGACAAACCTCAATACAGCCCCGTGCCTGTGGAAGCACTGAAGCTGAACGTCCCCTCTGCACCCACGAAGGCTCAGAGTGCTTTCTGCAGCACAGACAGAAAAACATGCTGGGAATTCAGGGTTGTTGGGACTCCCTCATTCAAGTTACCCGACCACCTCCCAGTCCTACAGAGCAGGAATCGACACCTCTGCTCAGGATGGATTTTGGAGATCATGGTGCAGCATTAGAGCCCCCTCACCCTCACTTCTGCCTGCACCAGCACGCTGCCAAGAGAGAGAAGATGAAGGTCCAAACCTGCGGAAGCCTTGCTGGTTCAAAGGACACCTGAAGCACGTTTGTGACACACAAGCGAAAACAGTCTGCACTTTGCTACTAATGCCCTGTCTCAGATGAACAAACCTGCCTTTAAATCAGGTTTTCCTTTGGTAGAAAGCCAGTTGGAGCTATGATTCAGCAAGAGGATTTAGCTATTGGGTCCTGACTTGTGTCATAGGCTTTAAAAATACACTAATTATTCTCCAGGTCGCAAAGGGAGCTGGGGGAAGAAAAGAAAATGTGACTGTACGATTTCTGTTCTGCTCAACTGCGTCATTTTTGGGATAAGGAAAGCAGGCTGCACTCTGCAGAGCCGTGGCCAACGGAGCGTGGCATTTGCCAAGGGAGGCTCTGGTGGCCCCACGCCAGGCGGATCCACACATCCTCCTGTGCCCAGGGCCACACGAGGCTCTTTCACCTTCGGGAACGTGACGTGAGAGGTGCGGAGCCGATAGCGGCGAGGCAAAGGGCAAAGCAGCGCTCACACAGACCCAAAGCAGTGACATTTTCCATCCTGAGGACGGGATTTCACAGATTTTACTGTACACGCACTGAGAGGTCGACAAAAAACAATCAGCCCTACTTTATATGGAGATGATACTGAAGCAGCCCCAGCTGCCATTCAGTAGGACAAAACCACTAACAAAGTACGGTGTAATACTCTAATTAAGTTAGGACTACAGATGTCTCAGCTACTGAGGGGTAAATCCCCTCCAGAACCCTCAGCTATTGGCGGGGTAAATTCCTACTACTGCAACAACACAAGAGAGGGAAGCTGGGAGCTCTGTGCCGTGGAAGTCATGAGCATAAAAAAGAATAAGAACGCAGCTGAGGGCAAACAGACACCCCCAACCATGTGGGTCCGCTCTTCTTTAAGGTCAAAAGTCAGCCAGAAACACCTCCTGTCACTACTTTCAGCACTCTGAACTTAAACGCAGGGCAGCATTCCACTTCAGGAGAGCACTTCCTGGTGGCAAAGTTCAACCCCAGCAGGCACACAAATAGAAAGCCTCACACGGATCAACAAGGTTTGCTAAAAGGCTTCGAGCACAGCCAGCTCCGTATCACCACCACTGTGCACTCCTGCCTTGGAGGCCACGCAGTTTGCAGATGCAGATCACTTCTGACACGGATCTGCAAGACTGCCAAATATCTGCTTTAATCCTGCGGTGCGATATCAGCTTTTTGGTTACCTGTCAAATATTACTCACTTCTGGCAAAAGGAACTGAGGGAGTTGGCTGACGCAGCCACCAAGGCACCCTTGGTAAGGTGAAGTCCCTGGTGACTGGAAGAAAAGCAAAGTCAGACCCGTTGCTAGGAAGGGTGGAAAGGATGAGGCAGGGAACCACTGAATTGTCAGCCTCACCTCTGAGCTGGGGGAGATCATGGGGCAGATGCTCCTGGCAGTGATGCTAAGGCACGTGGAAGAGAGGGAGGTGATAGGGGATGAGCAGCATAGCTTTACCAAGGGCAGGTCCTGCCTGATCGTAAAAATGACAGCGCAACTGAGTCAGCAGACAAGGGAAGAGCCACTGATGTCATCTATCTGGACTTTGACGCAGCCTGCCATAAAATCCTTCCCTCCAAACTGGAAAGACGGGCAGACTGCTCAGCTGGATACGATTTTGTACCCAGACAGCGGTGGCTGAGGGCTCAGTGTCCAGATGGAGAGCAGTGATGTGTGGTGCCCCCCGAGGGTCAGTGCTGGGACCAGAGCTCCTGAACATCAACAGAGAGCTGGGCAGAGGGAGTGAGCGCACCCTCAGCGAGTTCGGAGACGATGAGACCAGCAGGGAACTCTCTGTGCAGTTTCTTACACTTCTTTATCAAATGCACTCGTGTTTGTATAACCAAGAACAATTTCTCACTAACAGATCCAATCAGCCAAGGCACTGAGTGCATCTGGTGTCAGGACTTTGGGAACGTCACTGCGAAGTGCTTACCCAAAGCAATGAAAATGGTAATTAAAAAGACCTGAGTGCACCTGGAGGGAACACTGTGCACTGTATTCAAAGCTTGGTTTAAAAACGGAGAAGCAGCGCCCTGCTGTATGATCATTACTGTGTGTGTGTGTACCTTCAGAAGGAGCCTGCTCTTCCACTCTGTATGCAACCCAAATTTGCAGATTTCAAATACAAATGTTTGTTTTGAAGAGACACAGACTGCTGCACTCCCTGCTCCCAGCACAGCCAACGCCAGCACCCAGCTAGCAGCACGTTACCCAGCGAGTTCCTCCCACCCTCTGTGCTCAACAGGACTTCAGCAAGGCCGAGTTAACTGCCTCATGCAGACACAGAATCAAAGTTTGCCAAGGAGCCGGATGGACAACAAAGCCCTGAATGGGGCACGGAGCTCCTGCTGCATGTGGGCAGTGAGCTCCAACGCAGGCTTTGCACAGCTGCCTGCAAAAAGCCTCTACAAATTGCAGAGCACAGGCCTTCAGACATGGGCTTAATTCCTGACGACACGCTGAGCTCTCAAGCGCTGACAAACGGTGCTCGGCCAGCGGGGCAAACACAAGCTTGTCATTAGCCTGACTGGAGAGCTGCAGTTTTATTCTGAATTCATTGATCTTAATCCTCAACACATCTGGATCCGTTCCTACATTTCACTTACCTACTCTGCAGCTCAGCAAATACCTGCTTCATCTTCTTAATGGAAGCATCCATTTCCTCTTTCACCACCACCCGGTACCGAGCCAGTGAGACGGTGCAGCGCTGGAGATCCTTCACTGATTTTTCAATATTAGAACCTACCAAGAGACAGAGAGAACTTAAACAGCCATGTCAATCACACTGCTAAATCCTCCCAGCAGGGGAAATCAGGAGAACGCTTTCCCTCTTACTTTTAAACTATGTCCTGCCTGGTTTTAATACCTCCTTTCCCTCCCCCGTTACAGAGGCACTCGGTTCAGCAGAAGTTCTGCAGGCTTTCCACCAAGGAAAGCTCTCCCAGAGCTTGAAGGACTTCATTCTGTGAGCAGGGGCATCTCTACAGTTTCAAATTCACAACAGTAACCAAATGCATCTGAGTTGTTTTGGGTTAGGGGCACAGCCACCGCCTCACCTCACTGAGCTAAGCACGACAACCACGTTCACCACCGCTGTCTCAGGTCCTCCTGTCCCCTCTTGTTATCGTAAGAGAAAGCACACGAAAGAGAAAAAAACCACGGGTAACAGGAGGCTGTCACTTCTTGTAACAGGGCTGGTCCCAACTACTGTCCTCTTGACACGTTCGCACAACAGATGAGAAAGAACCCAAAGGCTCTGCGAGGGAGCAGAGAAGAATGGGCTAAGCGTATGCAGCGAGGCTGCCTCCCGCCCTGCCTTCTCACACATACGGGTTTGCTGCTCCAGGCACTACATCTAAACTGCTGTCAAGATTCCTGCTGTGCATGGGGAAGAGGAGGAGCAGAGTGCAAGTTAGAGGCCAGATAATAAGAAGTGTGTTAGCTTGTATTAAAATCAACGTCCAGCCTGCCTCAGCGCCGTCCGTCAGCAACGCAGCGGATGAGATGGTGAGAATTTGGCTGCTGGCAACCCGCCGTGACACAAGGGAGGGTGCAGACCCGGGGGCCTTACCCAGCTTCTTGTTTGCAGGTGAGAAGGCGACGTTGTCCAGGCGCACAGCAGGCAGGGAGGTGGGGGCCGTGGGTCTGGAGCCAGACCTGCTGGCGCTGTGCTGATCAGGACGCTGTCTGAGAGACGAAGGGCTCTGGGCAGGGTGCATGGTGAGAGATTTGGTGTCGAGGTCTGCTATTCCATTCTCTAGTTGAGGCACTGCCAGAGCAAAGCACACTGGTGTGAAGGGGGGGACAGGGGACGATGACACACACAGAAGACAGCAGAACGCTCACCAGCCCTCTAGGACCACAAGCAGAAATCAAAGCTTGGGGTGAGCTGCCCTTTCCTGGAGGACCATACAAACAAATCAGCTCTCAAAGCTGACCCCGGTCAAAGGAGGGACACAAAAGGCGAGAGGCAGCTCCTCTGCTTTTTAAACACCCAGCGGGAGCCTCCTGCCGCTTCTTCTGGGGACTAACCTGTTCTCTCAGGCATGTCTGGCACCGAGGCCTCGCAATCCTCCAGCTCTCTGGCATCAATTGAAAGCGCATCCAGCCCTTCGCTGAGCGAGTCCACCGACTCCGTGTCATGGGCACAGCCGTTGACATGGAAACCGTTAATTCCCCCCTTCTCCGAGTTTGCTGACTGCTCCTCTTCAGTGGACACCAATTTCCTGGGGTCTGTGGGGCCAGGGTTCGCCTCGGCTTGTGGTTTCGGTTTGGTTTTCTTCTTCTTGTTCTGAGGATTAGGCATCCACACCACAGAGAGAGAGAGAGAGAGAAAGAAAAATAAAAACGTTAAGCTTTAATTCCTGAAGGGAAAATTAAGCTTGTGCTTACCGCCTGAAAGTAGCTGAATTAAATGCCTTTTCAGCCAGCCCTGTTGTTGATCCTGTTAACAGCAGGAGGGATTCATTCAACAATGAGGACAGATATAGAGGCATTAACGACGAGCAAACTCATTATCCCCTCCAACGGTGTGCCAGCGAGCCCAAGGCATGGGATGAGGGCTGTGGGAAGCAGTGGGGCTGTGGGGGGCTGCCCCACTCCCCTCGGGTGCTGCCCTAGCCCTCGCTCTGACAGCAATTCCCTCGATCCCCAGCACACGGCTCTTCGGTCACATTCCTCCCCTCTCTATTTTATCCTGGTGCTTTTTAAGTATTCAAAGGAGTCCTTTTGAATAATTATGATTTTCTTCCTGTCCTGGTGGATTTGGACATTATAATATCAAGTTCTGGAAAACTTTGCAAATCTTCCTTTAACCGTTTCGCAGAGGTCTGAGCACAGAGCTGGGCAGGGAAGCCTACATGACACAGAAATATTTCCACAGAGCTCAGCATTAAATGCAACTGTTCAGCTCCAAAGGTTACCGATGAAAAATGGAACAGCACAACCATCTGAGCAGTGAATTACGGAGCTCTGCTGCAGCAAACGGACCTGAGAAAGATTTACTTCAGCGTGGGGCTGGGTGTGTGGATTAGGAGTCCTGCAGAGGGTCAGCAAAACAAAAGCTATTGCAAGGGCTGTAAGTCTAGAAGCTTTTTTCAGCCCAACGCAATGTCTCTGACAACGAAACCCAGTGCAGACGTGATGTTAGGGGTTAGCTTGCAACGAAGGCCCCATGCAAAATCCCTGCTCTTAGCAGCGAGGCGCCTGGTAACACAGCAATCATCTCTGCCAGTCTGCTCTGCTGCCAGCAGTGTGCATGCATGCACAGAACGGTGCAGAACACGTTTGCTCTCTGGCTTCTCATCTCATCAAAATTACCAGGAAGGCAGAGAACGGCAGGCAGTCTCGATTTATGCTCTCCCTCATCCTCAAAGAAATAATAATAACAATAAAAAAAAGACAACTGCATTTGCAAGGTATATTCAGAAGTGTTACCTTTTTTTTGCCTGTCACAGTCCATTCCTTCAATACTTCACTGGCGTTACCTGAAAGAAAAAGCAGTGATGAGCAGTGAGGATGGCACACATGCAGTGCCAACAGCAAGAGCCACCTTCTCTGAGGTCACAAAATCCAGTTAGCACTTCAAAGTATTTCAAAACCCATCTGAGTTTCAAAGTACAAACAGCAGAAAAAATGAAGCTGAAGACGTTCCCTGCTTTGTACACATGAGTGAGAGTTTCTGTAATTGAGTATCTAACCCCCATTACCTAAAGAGTTATCAAGTCCTTATCTCTGCCTTAACCTCGAGTTAGACAAACATCAACATGTGTGGGTGAGCTGAGAAGCTCCACAGGCTGCTTGCCATGTGGGGCATGTGCTGCACTCTGACCCTGCTGCAGGAGCTCCTGAAGGCCCACAGACACAGCAGGTATGAGTGACTAGAGGAGGGCCACTGAGATGATCAGAGGGCTGGAGCACCTCTCCTGTGAAGAACGGTTGAGGGAACCGGGTTTGTTTAACCTGGAGAAGGCTCCAGGGAGACTTCACTGTGGCCTTCCAGTACTTGAAGGGAGCTCGTATATATAAACAGGAGGGGGAATGGGTGTTTACATGGGTGGATAGCGACAGGACAAGAGGAAATGGTTTTCAACTGAGACAGGGGTTAGATATTAGGAGAAAGCTTTTTACTCAGAGGGTGGTGATGCACCCAGGTTGCCCAGGGAGGCTGTGGATGCCCCATCCCTGGAGGCATTCAAGGCCAGGCTGGATGTGGCTCTGGGCAGCCTGGTCTGCTGGTTGGAGACCCTGCATGCAGCAGGGGGGGTTGAAACTACGTGATACGTGATCACTGTGGTCCTTTTCAACCCAGGCCATTCTATGATCCTATGACTCTATGACAGAGCCCAGAAGCCCACTGCAGTTACCTTCCATAAATGCTTGCACTGTTTTGTCCACGCAGTTGTCAAAATGCTGGAGCACGAGGACAATCTCATTGTTGCTCCTGTTTGGGACTATGGCACGCACTGCGTTGATCTGGAGGGAAGAGAAGAGGTCGACAGGTGAAGCATTTGCTCTACCTCACATTGCAGCCCTGTGCAAGCAGTTTGAACACCTTAACCGATGCCCTTCCTTATCAAACTTTCATATGCCAGAATGATTTAGCCCGAATAAAATTCTTCTCCTGAAAGAAGCACAGTTAGCTCTCAGACAGAAGCATATTTAACCTCTGACAGCAGATAAAGACGCAGTACTAAAATGGCAAGCTGAATTCCCCCGAGATGCACTTACCTTCTCCTTCATGTTTTCAAAGGTTCCTCCTTGGGCCATCACAGTGTTGGACTGCACATCGAAAATGAATCCAGATGGATCTGTGAAGACAAAGGAGATGGGAAACTCAAGTCGGAACGTTCAGGTGCTGGGAGACATCTGGAGAGCATGGTCAGCTCCAGTGGTTACAGTGCTTGCTGGGCAGTTCTACCAAACAGAGGGCAATTAGCTGCTGAGAGCAAAGCACACAGTGCCCCAACCTTAATTAAAGGACAGATTCTGTTCCTCCCGCCACGTTACAGGGAGCCAATGAAACTGCTTCAGCTGCAGCTCTGCTTCAAGCCAGTTGCAGACCAAGCCACAAAGAAGCAAACAGCCCTAGCAGGGCTGGTGTGACATAAACCATTAGCAAAGCAGGCTGATTGCACCCTCACATTTCTGCATCAATCCCTCTGTGAGCCCAGCAACAAAGAGCTAATGATCCCCTCAGCAGCACGTTACCAACCTCCCCCACCTGGAGATACAAGAAGGCAACCAGACTGATGAATGGCTCTGGAGACTGAGCAGCTCACGCTCCCCACCAGCTCCCATCCTCGGGGCAATGCTAATCTTCCAGATAGACACCAGAGCAGAGCCAGCCTCCAGCAACAGATTCACTCCCTGCCATCCCTGCCCTGGGATCACCTCGCATGCCAAAGGCCCAAGCATCTAAATTTGGGATTTTGGGGAAGGAAATGCATCCAACAGCCCGCTCTGGTGGGTCACCACCCCTTGCTGCTGATTCACGTCCCTTCCCTCACCTCCTCCAAATTACTCACACGCAGTTTTGAGACACACCATTGACTTCAGCGGTTCCCAGACATTGATGTAGCATTTAAACCGAGATGCCTCCAAACGCAGTGACAGAATTGTGAACATGATGGAAAGGTCAGGCTCTTATTTAGGCTACAGATGAACGCTTAAATTCTTCCCTCGCTCCGTCCTTCCCCATTTCAGCCCCATGAGTGAGATTGTCTCCTGTTTTTGAAGCTCACGCAAGTTTGAGCTCCCAACTTTCCGGCCCTTCATCTTGTAAATGGCTCTCAGATTCCCATCACCGAGTGAGAATTAGAGATCTTTTCTCAAAACCCTCACTGCAGAACAACCACCGAGGACCCAGGTGCCAAGGAAGATGAAGCTCAGCTCCCCTCTGCAGCGCTCAATCCTACCCCTTCCTACAGCTGTGTCTGTGCTGGAGCTCTTGCAGACGGAGCTGTCAGCACCTCACTCCCACCACAGCTCCAGCTTCCAGCCACGGTCCTCCCAGCAGCTAAAACGTTGATCATGCAAAAATTATGCAACGGAGATTTCACTGTGTTCATGTGATGCTGCCCAGGAGTGCTCCCGAGCATCATTAGAAGGGCTGCTGGCACTCAGGTCTCTGGCGGTGGCGGGGATCTGCAGGAATGGATGGAATTGAAAATGCTCCATCCTCATGGGCAGACGTCTGGCTGCTGCCACTGCCTTCAGGATTTGGGGAATGAACACCTTCGTGGGGCTGTGGCTGTGCATGGCAGCACGGAACGCCGTGTCATTTGGATGCTGTTGCATGAAAACACACAGCGCTGCCCTGCGGATGCGATGCAGTAACTCCAGAACCATGGTCCTAATTGCTTCTGTGCCCATAACTGCAGCTCCCAGAAAAAGGAGGGGGCAAGAAATCACTCATCCCACATCATTTACTTCTGTGCTTTGGCACTGTTTCATAAATTGCTTCTCTGCAACAGAAGCACCAAAGCTGCCAAGAAGAATCTGCCCTGCCCAGCACCACACTGCCTGCTCACTTCAGTTTCCTTCTCCTGTAACTCCATTAATCAGTCACTCCTACGTGAAAGGTGTGCAAAAACAGCCCAAGAAATACCCATTCTGTTTCCTGGGACATCAGGAACCCAGCAGCCTAGGGCAGCCCTGCCCATTCTGGGTCGTCCTGACTCCTGTTTGCCACTGCAGGACTGAACATAGAAACAAATCATTTAGCTTACAAAACTAGGAGTGTATCGCTACCCGCTGAGCAGAAATTAACACTGAGATACAAACCAGCACAGATCAAGGCCCCTGCAGGACTTTCCAGCATCCTCCCTCTTTCCCTATGATCCAGGAGCACAGACACCACCACCACACATGCCTCTAAGCCCCTCCTTCCCCACAGAGCACATTAAGATGCACGAGGGAGTCCATCTGGCTCACAAACTGCACTCACCCCATCACTGCCTCCAATCCAGAGCTGGGGCTCAGTGCCTCCATCAGCTGCTGCAGGAACTATCTTAACACCCTGTGGTGTGGTCACTGTGCTTCAAGGAGGAGCCCAAGGAGGTGGCAGCTGCACCTCGGGGCTTTGTCTAGACAAGAAATGCCACGTTACTGCTGTTGTTGTAAATAGATCCGAATGGCCCAAGCATTCATTGCAGCTCTAAGTCCAAACCTGACCCCCAGAGACGTGGGGGTCTCCTTCCCCAAGAGATCCAAGCCCTCCTGATGCTTTTTTGTGCATCCTGCTTTAGCACATGATCGGACTGAGGGTCTGCACGTGTCCTTTCCAACTCTGACAGTTCTGGGATTCCCTCTCCCAGCCAAAGGCTGAGGAAGCAGCATTACACAGAGCTGGGATTCAGCAGAGCTTCCACTTGAATGGCACGCTGTTAGATGAGGGATGAGATTAAAACAGAACTTCCCCCACACCACACCTGTGCCATTTTCCCCTCCCCAAGTTCACGCAGGGCAATTTTTCACCAACAGCGATGCCCCCTTGATGTATACGGAGAAGGAAGAGCCCAAGGGCTGCACTGCATCCATGCCCAAATTCCATACCCACCTCCCAAATCTCACCCACACCCTCCTGAGCAGCTCAGACGCTCACCTTGTTCTGCAGCGCTCTCATGCAACAGCAGCAGGTGGGCTCCTGATTTGCTTTCAGAACTGCTGCATTATTGAAAGCAACCCTCTCACCTCTCAGCACTCCTCACTGCTCCTTTGTTACACAGCAAAGGGGTTTTGTTTGGCTTCCAGAGAAACTGAGAAGACACTCCTTACCTGCACAGGGCCTGCATGACATCTGCTGAGCACACCAGGGCTTCAGCCTGCAGCATCAAATGCTGACAGCCCCGGTGCCCTCCTGGCCTCAGAAACCCAGCAATGCCAGCCCCGCAGGGTTCCCTGCTGCCTCCTGCAGACTTGCCTCTATTCCCCACCACCCTGTTGCTTTTCTCCCCACGCCGTCGCTGACAACAATTGCTGGGCTCCATTTCCAGCAGCAGAGAGAAGACAATTTCCTAACGGCTTGTGTTGGGGCTTCCAAAAGCACGGATGCAGCATTTTAAAAATAACTCCAAAATTATCCTATACAGTAATTTCCATAAGTGCTGCTAATTGCTTCGAACCACGCATGGAGCTGGATGTCAAAGGACAGCAGTGCTGCTCAGGTAGGCACCATTTCTGTGCCAGAGCTGCGAGAGGCAAAAATCTACCGAGAACAAAAGCGCTTCTCTCGAGGCAGAGGACATGGATTGTCAAAGCTCTCGCCTTAAATTATTAATTAGTAGTCAGTGCAAATAAAAAGACAACCATAACCTTCCTAACCCCTACCTCTCCCCCTCCCCACACTTTAGAATTAATGTCTCACGTGCAGCAAACAAGGGCTCTCTGCACTGAGCTGCTTGCTGCAAGAACAGCTTTGTCTTCAATGTGAAACAGCAGAAAAAGGAGAACCTGCACGGGTGCTGCTGAACTAATGAAAATATTTCTTTTCTGCTGCTTTCTGACAGTGAAAATGGGGCAGTATTAATATATGCAGCAAGTCCAGAATCAGAGCTGTCCAGCTGGACAACTGAAACGCTGCTACAAATGTCACAAAACCCAACAGGTTATACGATGTCACCAAGATGGTGACAAGAAGCTGTCAAGCGTCGCCAGCAGCCTGGAGAGGAGTACAGCAGAAGCAATTAACCCCTCTCCTAATTGATAACTTTGGAATCAATCGTGCTGTTTATTGACATTTGATTATAGCACATCCGCATGCATCTTACCTT
The DNA here is from genome assembly GCF_026119805.1 of Tympanuchus pallidicinctus. Classification (NCBI taxonomy): domain Eukaryota; kingdom Metazoa; phylum Chordata; class Aves; order Galliformes; family Phasianidae; genus Tympanuchus; species Tympanuchus pallidicinctus. Next base: position 158,454 of record NW_026294766.1, read on the forward strand.
TTGGGTTTTGCTTTTTAGACATCTTGGTGCGTTTGCTCTGATGAGCAGCTATACGAGAAGGGGGAGGAGGGGAGGGAGAAAAAGAAGTCGTAGCCCTTGAGCAGTGCAGCTGTGATTCACACACGGCCTCCAGTCGAGGAGGGGAGTGGATGGCGTTTGGTCTGGGATGGCAAAATCACAGCAGAGAGGGCAAGCAGGGTCTGGAGCTGTCAGAATTCAGCTGACAGCCCCACAGAGCAGCACGGCTTCTTCCTGGGGAAAGCTGCTCCTTGTCACGCGGCTGCCGGTGTCAGTTGTCTCAGGTTCTAAATAACAATGGGGAAAAAGAAAGAAAGGAAGTCAGGAATTGCTGCCCAGCAAGCCCAAGGGGTACCCACATCCCTCAGCTTGTCAGCACATCTTACTGCTGGTTTTTAAGGAGTGAAATCTGTATTTTCCTAAAGGTGCTTTGGAACAGCTAGCAGAAAGCAACGTACAGCGTAAGGCAACGAGAGCCCCATGGCCTCACTGTGGATCCCAAAGGCTCAAGGCACTCTGTGATTTAAGCCCCACACCAGGTGGGTTTACAGCCACCATAAAACGTTTGCTAACGAAGGATGCGGATGGGGAGCAACGAGGATCCTTGGTGTTTCAGCAGCCAGCATCCCAGCAGCACACAGCAGGGACACGCAGTAAGGATTTTCCTTACGCTTCTGGCTCTCGAGGGAGGGACGGTGCCAGGTTAAACAAAGAGCAACTGGACACGGCATGCAGAACAATGGGGATCCGGCCCGAGCAGCCAGGAAGAAAAGGCACGACCTGCCAATGCCATCTATCAAATGCAGGCTGAAGGCAAAGCATTACGGAACCGGGAGGTTCAGTGCGTTCCTTGTGAAACCACAGGCTTGAAAACGCACAGAGGAACACACAGATTGCTTGCTTGAGGAATACTCAGCTCAGCTCCCACCCCTCCCAACGAGGATTATCCGTAGGGGCATTCCCAGGATATGGTTTAGAAGCCCAAAGAATGCAGCAGCACTGCTGCAGTATGAGGAGCTGAAATCCCAAAACCAGAGCAGGGAAGGATGGGGATGATGATTTGAAATGCATCCCAGGTTCCATTTCCCAGTGCACGGGGACCTGGGCACCTTCAGATCTGCACCCAAACTTCTTGATAATTCCACGCCTTTAAATAAATGCACTTTTGGATAAGAAGGGAGAACAGAAAGGCACCAAACCCGGAGCAGCACACAGAGCACTTCAGGTGAACTCCCTCCAGCTGTCTCCAAGTCAGCTCGGTAAAAGAATGGATATTTACATACAAAGAGCGACTGCTTACAAACAAATTCAGCAAGGAACATTTATAAGCTGTCTCTGCAGCCTCAGAAGCAAGCACCTGAGGGGACAGCACTGTAAAAAAAGCTGCCTGAAAAGTTGCTGGGAGATCTCCAAGTGTCTGAAGCAAGTGCACGCTATCACCCAGCAAATAGCTTCTCCCCACTTCAGAGGTAGAAAATGAACAGTAATTAAAACACGTGAAGAGAAACAAGCAGCGCACAGCAGCTTCCCAGCCACCCTTTGGCAAGCCCAGCTCTGAGCTGCCTGTGCACAAAGTGAAAAAGCAACGGAGCGGGGAATAAAATAACCACTAATGGCAAACATTCCTCCAAAATTAGCACCAGCAACCCCCAAGGTGGGATCAAGCAGCTCAAATCCACGTATCTACAGAAACAGCAAAGAGTCAACACAAAACAAGACAGAAAGCGACCTGCAGCATTAAAATGAAATACCGAATGGGATGGAGGGGGCATAAAAAAACCCACAGAAACCCAGTGCTGCAGACAGAGCGATGGAACCCTCCTTGATCCCAGCTGGCACGTGGCTTTCCTGAGCCACAACCGGAATGCACATTTTTGCTAAGCACAAACCGGCTCACTTTCAAATAAGGAAAAGTCATTCGCAGCTTTACAGACAGCACAGCAAGAAAGAAATGACTTCAGATCACCCCGCCCGTGGTGTTCTCTTTCCAGGCCATTCCTGCCCTGTCTAGACAGAGCATTTCAGTGAACTTTCCAAACTTGAGAGCTCCCTGTTTAAAGGGAAAGACGAACGGAGAGAAACGCGCCCTGGGGATTTTTATTATCCTACCAAAGGTGCTTTTGCTGAGAAACCTGGGGTTCTGAGGGTGAAACCAGCCGATGTCTGCTATGTTACAGCAGCCCACGTCAAGCTCAGAGGTCTCAGCCCCCTCTCAGCATTTCACTTTTCTGCCCCCACCCAGTGCGAGCTTTTCCTCAAACGTGGACCTTTCCCAGGCTCGCTGGGTCCCCTTATCAGTGCGAGGAAGTAAAGCTCCGTCCTCCAGCTGACGAAACTCTCCTGCAGCCACCCCCTGAGCCCGCAGAACCCCTCACAGCAGTTCTCCTGCACTCAGTGAAGCCCCCATGGGTGGCTGCTGCAGAAAAACGGGTCGGCTCTCCCTCCAGGAGCATTTCCCTCAGCCAGTCTCCAAACACAGTGGTGGATTCCTGATGCTTCACACAGTGACACAACCTATGCCTCAAGGTGGGAACCTTCCTTCTGCTTCTCTCACAGCAGGACCCCTCGGCTTGAAGTGCTCCAAAAACCTCAGCAGGATGCAGGGGGACCAGAAAAAAGCATCTGTCCCAGCAACAGTGTGCACCACTGCTGCTTTCAGGCTTCATTTGCTACCTTTCTGAGCGCAAGGGTCTCAGGGATCTGCCAAGAATTACGGCATAGAGTACGACCGTCCTTTAGATTGGGGTTGAGCTCTTAACCAAAGCATCTAAAAAAAAGCACAACTTTCTGAGAAAAAGGAAGGAGAAAGGTGATGGGAAACAGAAAAAGAACCTTCCCCTGCCCCGCTGCTGTGTGGTGAGGACTTCCTGCAGCTCCCCAAGCTCCATGCAGGAGAAGGCTTTTCTTGCCATCCCCTCTCAGCTTTCCCTTTGACCTCAGCCACAGCCTGAGGCAGCAATTAAAAACAAGCTCTAAATTTTAATTGCCAGAATAACGCAGCACCAACAAATCCTCCCGCAGTCACCTCTGAGCTCCTTCATCCGGGATCCAACCAGAACCTTCTGCCGAAGGCTTCATAAAACATTTAAATGCTCCTTTAAGGGAACGCTACCGGGAAGTGCTGCTCATGGGACGGCTCTTAGGAGCACAGTGGGGCTAAAAAGCCCAAAAGGACAGAACTTTATGTGGTATCACAACAACCAAACGCTTGGGACAGCTGGAGCTGAGCACAACTCGAATGCTGGTGGAGTCACAACCCCCCCACAAGCCCTTAACTGCTATTAGCCCTCATTAACGAGGCACAACAACGACAGAGACAGACGCCAAAGCCCCAAACCCGGTGCGATGTGGAGGAGAAGCACTGACTCAGCCGTACCCGCAGCCTGGGCTCGTTCTGCGGGCCCTTCGTGCCCGATGGAGTCTTCAGCCAACCCCCCTCAGATCCCAAAGCCCCGTGAGCCCATAACGCCCAGCCCCCCCCCAACCCGAGGCCTCACAGAACAGTTCCCCACAGCCCTCTTCCCCGCGCCGCGGCCTACGGGGGTCTCTCCTCTCACCGTTCTCCCTTCCAAATCAGCCCCCGGTGTCCCCCCACCCCACCACCTCATCTTTCAGGCCCTGCTCCCTCCAGACCCCTTCGGGCCCCCCTCACCTCCAGGCCTCCCCCCCCGCCCCTCAGCTCACCTCAGGCCGCCGCGGATGCAGCGGAGAGGAGGCGGGGGCCGCGGCCCGGTCGGAGCCCTCAGCCTCCCTCTAACCAATCGGTTCCGCGGATGCCGCGAGAAAGCCAATAGCGTCACGCTGTTACCGGAGACCCCCGCCAATGAGAGAGAGGAGGAGGGGGAGGCGAGGCCCGCCTCCTTGCGTTTTCAGCCAGTCTGGAGCGAGGTGGGGGGCGGGCTGAGGGGTTCAGGCCAATGAGAGGGCAGAGTTGTGTTCTGTAACGTGCGCAGACGCAGCTCGGGGAGGGGCGGGGTTAATCACTGCCCAGGGCCAATCGGGTGCGGTATTGGAGAGGCCACGCCTCACCGACCCCTGAGGGGCGGAGCAAGGCGGGGCAGCGGAGGCCGAACGTGGACGGAAACTGCCGAGAGCCACCGCCCTGTGGCGGAAACACCCGAATCCTCTCCGGAAAGAGCCGAGCGTGAGAAAGGCGGCGACTGAGAGCGGATGTAGGCGGGTTCGAGGCGCGGTTCCACCTGAGCGATCCCGCTGGGACCGATGTGGGTTGTTGGAAGCCGGGGGGCTCGGAGATGGACGAGGTCCCCAGGCGAGGTCGTCAGGCGATGCTGCGCACGGATCCGCGTGCAGTGGTTTGCATGGCGCCCAATGCAACGGTTTGCACAAGCCCCAGCGCAGCCATTTGCACAGATCCTCGTGCAACGACCGGCACGGATCCCTATGCAATGATTTGCACGAGCCTCCATCCGTTGGTCGCAGCCATCCCCGTGCAACAGTTTACACGACACCTCGTGCATTGCTTTGCACGGTGCACGTCCCCGGCCCCAGCACCGCATGGCGCTGAGCAAAGAAACAAAGAAAGGAAAGAAACCTCGTGTTACAAACCCCGGGTTACAACCCCCCATCAGTGCCTCTGCTCCCTGCATGCCGGGCTCAGCCGCCTCCTGCTGCTGCCCTGCGGGGTCCTCCCAGCGCCTCGTAGGCTTCCTGCAGCTCAATAAAGCGTTGCTCGGCCTCTTCAGCCCGCTGCCTGTTGTGGTCGGGGTGCCAAACCTTCACCAGCTCCCGGTAGCTCCTCTGCACCTCCTCAATGCCAGAGCCGGGCGGGATGCCGAGAACCTGGAAGAGGCAAAAAGGGATACGATGGGGTGAGGTGGCAGCCTCCCCCTCCACCTCAAAACACTCCAAAATCAGCCACGTGCACCCCGTGCGACCCTGCTACAGGCTAAGGGCAAGCAAACCCCATTCCCCCCAGTGTTTGTCCCCCAAACACCCCAAAATCAGCCACATGCAACCTATATACATGTATATCCTCAACAGGCTAGGGGCAGCCAAACCCCATTCCTCCCAGCTTTTGCCCCTGTAGGAATGGAATGTTGTTCCTGCATTAGATATTAAAAAGGAGGAATTGATCTGAAGAAGTAGAGCACAATGTATTTGTATTTTGTGACTTGTGAAAAAGTAGAAATACCATCTACGTTAGTAACATACTTTAGAAATTTAGTTGCTGAATTGCGTGATTAATTCTTGCTTACAAAACTACAATAGTTTTTAAATGTTCCAAATAGTATAGGCATAGTATTGTGGACTAGAAAGCATATTGTAGGGCTGTTCTGTTTGGATAAGAGACCCTCAGCAAAAGAAAAACAGACTTAACAAATGTTAAAGAAGACAGGGCCTCTACACAAGGCTGGTTTGCCTTGAGTAGGCAACCTTGGTAGGTTGGGATGCAACAGGGAGGCATCAAGATACTCCCCTATTCTGCTTCCAAGTTTACCTCTATGCAAGGACGAGTAGATGTCCAGAAACAACGACCAAGTGTTGAATGAGCAAATGTGAGAACTTAACTAATTAGCGATATATGCTTAGCCAGCAAAAATGGATGTTTATCCAGTATCTGTATGTTTAGTTGAGCGTCGGGAAGATTGTGATCCTAAAGTACTCAGCCAACGAGGAACCAGGGGAGAAAGAGATCAGCGCCGAGTAATAGGGCATGAAAGATGCAACGCTGTTTTCTGCGTGCTCTCCTGCTTGCAGGACGCCAGCCACTGCGGTTGCAAATCAAATCTGCTTTATCAGAGATACTGTCCTGATACATTGTTTGGATGTTCCCAACACCCCCAAAATGCCTACACCCCGTGCAACCCCTCTACAACCAAACCCCCTTCCTCCCCACGTCTCAATGCGCCCCATACCTGATAAGCCCACAGCTGCCGCTCAGTGCATCCTCCAGGCCCAGCTTTGAGCCCCAGCATCCAGGCCAGGCTTTGGAGGCACCGCATGGGGATGGTCCCCACCCACCCCAAAGCCCCGGCGGTGCTGTGCAGCAGGCTGTACCCCACCGGGACGGCGAAGGCCATGTAGGCCATGCCCAGACGGAAGAGTCGGGCGCGGAGCCGCAACGGAGGCCCGGCGGGATGCTGATAGCGGCGGTGCCGCTGTGCTGCCATGCCTGCAGCCATGCTGGAGGGCAGCACGGCCAGCAGCTGGGCTTGGAAGAGGAGGGAGGTGAGGAAGGCTGCTGTAAGGACGCGGTGTGCTTTGGGGCTCTGTTCGCCCACGGAGGCTGTCAGGAGCACGCCCAGCCCCACGGCCAGCGGCTGGGCCAGCAGTTGGGGCACCCAAGGCAGTGCCAAGGCGGCCACCAGTCCAAAATATGTCCCCACGACCACCTGCCCCGCCAGGAGTATGGGGCTCAGTGCTGGCACAGCCCTCCTGCGCTGGCTGCTGGTGCTGTTGGCCACGGCCACCCAATGGTGGAGGTGCCAGAGGTCGCTGAGCCAGCCGGCACCGAAGCCTCCCAGTGTCAGCATCCAGAGCAGAGCGTGGCTGTCCCGGCCCAGGTAGAGGTGATGCAGCCCCAGTGGCCCCCCCAGCGCCCACAGCCCGTAGGCCACCAGTAGCCGCTTGGCCATGCTGGTTGGCTCACGGCTGAGCTGTGGCACTGGTGTGGCACTGGCATCCGGCGTCCTGTGGGAGGGAAGGCATTGCTGGGGGCAGTGGGGCACAGCTGTGCCTCCTGTGACGGACCCCTCTGTGTCCCACGTGCTAACCGAGGACTGTACCAGCCCACTCCGAGTTGCTCCATGCCCACCCCTTGAACCCCCGTGCCCATATGGATTCCACCACTCAGAGTCTTATGTTCTCACCCAGAGCTTGGCCATCCCTACCCAGGTCCAATATCCCCCACCCAGGACCCCCTGTGCCCATCTGGAGGCACCATAAGACCACCCAGAGCTATCTTGTGCCCACCCAGTGCTGTTTCATGCCCACCCTCAGAACCCCTGTGCCCACATGGATCCCACCACTCAGAGTCCTGTGTGCCCACCCAGGGCTTGGCAATCTCCCAGGTCCCATACCCCCCACTCAGGACCCCCTGTGCCCATCTGGAGAAACCACAAGCCTACTCAGAGCTATCTTGTGCCCTCCCAGTGCTATTTCATGCTCTCCCAGGACCATCAGTGCTCATTCAGACCTGCTTCACAACTGCTCAGTACCCTGCATGCCCATGCAGGGCCCCCTGTGTCCATATGAGATCCCACAAGCCCATCCAGAGCCATTTTGTTCCCACCCAGATCTGCCCAGGTCCCATAGCCCCCCAGCCAGGACCCCTCTATACCCATCTCGGCATCCCATTACCCCACCCAGAGCCATTTTGCACCCGCTCAGTACTCATCCACCCCCAACCAAGTCCCATATCCCTATCCAGGATCCCTGAGCCCACCCAAGACCACCCACATCTGTGCACCCAGGGCCCTCCCGAGCCTCCCAGCACCATGTGTACCCACCCACGGCTCTGTGGACCCCCTCAGCACCCCCAACTCACCTCTGCACAGAGTCCCACAGAGCTCACAGGCAGCTCTTCTCCTCCCCTCCTCCTGACACGGACTTTGCCTCTGTGACAGCACCAGGCAAAGGGCAAGAGCACTGCAAGCTTGTGGGGTGGGATCACAAAGCCCTAATATGGGAAGAACCCCCCCCTAACTGTGAGTGAAAGCCCCCAGACCCATGATGACCTCCCCCCTCAGCCCCATGGCACCCCCCTCCAGCCGTATGCCCCCCAAATGCAGCCATGCAGACAATGCTGGAGCTGTGCCCCTTACCGGTGCTGTGCCCTCCCAGCAGCTTCCACCCCCCCGCCCGCTCCCCCCCGCAGCCCCCACCCTCACCACCGCTCCTGTGTTTGCTCGGCTTAGCCGCTGCTGGCCTCCAATTTGGTCTCATTCATTATTAACGGCCCTGGCCGGCTGTGCTGTTGACACAGCCACTCCAGAAGTGGGGACTAGAAGGGATGGAGGGGGGGGGAGGAGGGGGCAGTGATCCCCTCCTTGTGACCCCCTCCTCAGCTCAGCCCCCCATAGGCAACTCCCCCTCTCCCCCAAGGCTGCAGCTCAGCAGGATGCAGGGATGCTTGGAACCTGGCTCCTATGGGATCCCACTAATATGGGGCAGGGGGAGATGCTGCAGCCCCTCTCTGCCCAGCTGCCCATCAGGGCTGACAGCAGCCCCCCCGCACTGCCCACCCCGCCTGGCTGCATCCCTGACAGCGGCTCCCAGTGGGGCTACGCTTGGCTGAGCTGCGCCCTGGGTGGGGGGGCTGGGGGGGCTGCATTAGGATTTGGATGCATGGGGAGGGGGAGGGGGGAGCTGCACCTGGGGGGGGGAGGATTGCATTGGGATGGAGAGGCGTGGGGAGCTGCACCTGGGGATGGGGGAGCAGTGCCTTTTTTGGGAGGGCTTTTTTGGGATGACCCTTTTCCTGGCTGCCCATAGCTGCTGTGCTCCCCCCCACCCCCCCATGCTGCAGTCTGGGATCGATGCTGGTGGGTGGGGAGGGGAGGTGGGGGGGCAGGTGGTGCTCCGCTGCTGGATCGATTTCTTAAAGTATCTGGATTTAAAAATGTCAAATCTGGCTCTCGAGCTCCAGGCTGGGAGGCAAGGAGGGGCCTCAGCCTCACTGCAGTGGGCAGCACCCCCACCTGCACCGCCAGGCCTTGGTGTGCCCATGTCCCCAAAGCACAGGAGCCCCCCATGGGTCTGAGGGGTCCCTGGGGGGGGAAGGGGGCTGCTGTATACCCCCTTGTTGGGTGTAATAGGAGGCATTGATCAGCTCTGGGCGGCAGCGTTTAAGGCATCGATTGGCGGAGCCTTCCCGCTAATTGAAGCATTTGTCATCGCCTCGTTTGGGGGTGTCCAGCTGGGGGCTGCCCCGCGTGGGACAGCTGCTATGCACACCCCCAGGACACGCGTGTCCCCATACACACACACGTATGCACACGTCTGTATGATGCACACACGTCCCTGTGCACATGCGTTCCATCTTCATGCACACAACCGCACGCACACATGTCCCCGTGCTGCACACACACACACACACCGTGCACGAATGTGTCCCCATTGTGCTCACACGTCCCTGCATACACGCGTCCCCACGGTGCACGCACTTGTGTGCACACCTGTCCCTATGGAGCACACGCATCTCTGTGCACATACATCCTATCCTCGTGCACACACGTCCCTCTGGTGCACGCAACCTCATGCACACGCGTGTGCCTATGGTGCACACCTCCCTCCCGAGCATAAACGTGTCCCCATGCTGCTCACACGTCCCTCCATACACACGTGTGCTTCTGTGCAAGCCTGCCCCTAGGATTCACACGCATCCCTGTGCACATACATCCTCCTATAAGGCACACAACCTCACGCACACACGCGTCCCCACGCTGCACACGCAACCCTGCATACACACCTGCCCCTATGGGGCACACACACACCCCATGAACACACATCCTCCCCTCACACCCACATCCCCCCCGCAACACACACACACACGTCCTCATACAGACCCCCCACCCCCAGTGCACCCATCCACACACGTGTGTGCACACACCACCAGCACACACACCCAAAGGGTCGGTTGAAGGCATCCTGCGCAGCTCCCGAATGTCACGTTGCCTTGTCAGTTTGCTGGTAATTAATGCAAACTCCGGGGCCGGAGTCCCTCTGGACTCGTACATCACTGCCAGCGCCGGGCTGCAGAGCAGCCCCTTTACCCAAGTGCTGTTATTAGGGGAATTTTATATGTATTAGCTGTTGATGCACATTAATACATTAAAAATGTCAGCGGTGGAGGCCAGCTAATTGTCTGATTTAAATGTCTATTTGTCAGCAGGTGCCTCAGGTAGGCATGAGGTGAATGTGCAATGAGCCCCCCGACCCTGTGGGGTGGGGGTGAGCCTTGGGGGGGCACAGGGATGGTGGCACGGGGGGACATTGGGGCGCAAGGTGGGGGGCTGTAGGTTCTGCTGTACAACGGGGGGCGGCGGGACCCTGCGCCCGCCACCCCCCCTTGATCACTGCCTGGCTGGGATGGATTTCTCCATCCGACATCCTCTGAATCCTTAATAAATGCTGCTTGTCCAGAGAATTAATCCGGGGCAGCCCACAGCCATCCATCTCGTCACGCGTTGGCATGTGGTGACGGACGGCCCAGCAGTGACTCAGCCGGGGGGGCCATGAATCCCCCCCAACCTCTCATGGGGATATCCCCAGATCTCAGTGTTGTCACCCCCCGCTGATGCCCTGCTGCTCCTCACAATGGGGCTGCAATGCTAAGGAGACAACCCCAGGAAAACAGGGTGCAGGTGAAACTGAGGGTCCCCAAAGTCCTCTCCTCCCCTGTGTCATCTGCTCCCCAACTCACCTCATCCTGAGCCCAACACAGCCACAACATGTGGGGCCGTGCCCCCAGCTGCCTCATCAGCAATTAGCAGCAGACGTTAATGAACCTGGGTGGGCAGCAGGGGGAGGTGTGCCATGCCCAGGAGGTGCTGGGGCACAAAGAGTGCGCACTGGGGAGGCACAAATTGGGGGTGGGTACACAAGGACAGGGCTTACACTGAAGACAGGGCTCAGAATGGGGACAGGACATGCACTGGAAGCAGGGCGCAGGGACTCCCTCATCCGGGGGGGGGGGATGATGACAAGGTGCCAGGCCCCCATGCAGGCAGCAGGTGACACTTTCCACCTGTCACCATGCATGCAGGCAGCATCGCCCTCCCGCCACCCTCAGGACCTGTTGAGCCACCCGCAGCCCCCCCAGGCCATGTGTCCTCCCCACCTCTCGCTGCTGTTGGTTTATTTGTCTCCATTCAAGGACAATTTTCATCCAATTTGGGCCCGGCGTACGGCCTGGCTTTATTGCAAACACGCCCTGGATGGAGCGCGGCGCCCGGGTGCCTCCGGCCAATCTATATTCATTTACACAAGGCTCCCCCGTGACCACGTGCCGGGCGCCGACACACCAATCTGTCTGCTGGTCCCAGTGCAGTGCAGCAACTGGGAGGGAAGTGACTCGGTGATGGCATGGGGAGAGGGACAGGGACGCCGTGCGCTGGGACGGGGCACCGAGCGCTGGGAGCTGTGATCTGTGCACTGTGGATCACAAGCTGTGCACAGGGGACCGTGCGCAATGTGCGCCGTGTGCCGTGCGCTGAGAACCCTGCGTGGTGCACTGTGCACCAGGAACGGCACCAGGGCTGTGCACTGCCCACTGGAGACCCTGCACAGTGCGTGGGCACCGTGTGCCGTGCACCAGGAGCACGGAGGGCAGTGCACACACCGTGGACTGGGCGTGAGGCGCTGGGCACACTGGGCTTTGGGGACAAGATGTGACCCTGCCTGCGGAGGCAGATGGTGACCGTGCTTTGGTGCCCGCCAGACAGCCCCCCCCTCCCCGTGCCGGCCCCGCTCGCGGCCCTGGGGCTGCAGATCATGCATTTATTCATGCTCTGCTCCCCAGCTCCACTGCCAACCCTGAGCTTGTGGCAGGGCTCGGCGCCCCGCAGCGTCCCCATAGCTGCTGCAGGACACGTCCATCACCACCGGCCCCACGTAGCCCCGAGGAGTGTCATCCCCACTTCTCCTCATGGCATGGGGACCCACGGCCACTACCCCCCATCCACCGTGACAAAGTGGGGCACCTCCACCACCGGTGCCACTGGGTGGGGCTGAGCTGCCCTATAGCCGTGAACGGGATCCATCTCCGAGCCTCCATCCCCCCCATCTCCCCACCACCACCGCTGCTCTCTTCGGGGTTGACCTTTCCCTCCTGCTATTTTTACTGGCAGTGTTTGCACTGCACTCCCTCTCCTCACAGCCTGTGCTGGGGCTGCAGCTGCCCCTGGGTGCAGCACTGCCAATGGGACCCCAATGGGACTGGGAGTGCTGGGAGCAGCCGGGACCCCTCGTGTTCCCATGAGTGGCTCCTTTCCGCTGAGCTCCCTTTCCCCGTATGCCCCCAGCTCTTGCTAATTAGCGCTCAGGCTTCCCCTCGCGGCCTTCCTAATTAATTCGCTGTTGCTGCTCATTAAGATCAGCCAACAGAAGGGCGGTGATGGCGGTGGGACTCCGATGTCCCCATCCCCAGGGGACAGCTTGGGCAGCATCGATCGCTCCCGGACCCCATCCCCTCTGCGGGAACTGCTCCCACTGCTGTAATTTGTTGCACAAACAGCGCCGGGCGGTTCAGGATTGCATTGATCCTCCAGCATAAAGGGCCCATAAATCCGTCGTGGAGCCCGGCTGATGGATCGGCGCCCTTTGGAGGGAGCTGGCCCAGCCTGCAAATTTAAAAACTATCCGGATAAATTACACAGAAAGGAGCATCTCCCACCACCCGTGTGCCAGCGTGCATCTGCACACATGCATGCACACACACACATGCACACAGCAGGCATGCACAGATGCAAATGCACACAAGACACGGTGCATGCACTCACATGCATGCATGCACACCTGCAGCCCCCCAGCTTGCATCCCTGCATGCACACTTGGGTGCAGAGGGACGGCTGCAAGGACATGCATGGGCCCTGCAGGTGACAGAGGGCTTCCATTTCAGGCTGTGTCCTTCCCCAGTTGCAGCAGTGAAGACATGGGGGGCAGCCATGCACCCTGAAGGTGGAGGGTGAGATTTGGCTGTGCACAAAGCAGTCGAGCCTGTCAGGGTTTGAAAAGAGCAGCCATAAATTTGCTCCCCCTGGGGTTGTGAGCTGCGTCCCCACCCCAGCATTGCATCCATGGAGAGAAATCCAGTCCTCGGGCGCTGCTGCTCTGCTGGGTCCAATGTGGGTGAGCCTCCCCAAAATGAGTGGCCCCCAGAAATGGGCTGGTGGCCGCAGGCATGCAGGGACCCCAAGTGGGGCTGAAGATGGAAAGCTGTGGGGGGGTCCCGCATGCATGCACACACCTTGTCCCCAAACCCACTGCACCCATTTCATGCACACGGAAACGCACGCACACAGCACGACCCTGGCAAACTCACACCCACGTCTTGCACATCTCTGTGCACGCGTGGATGCAGACACAGCTCCGTGCACAAACAGAGCCCCGTGGGCACACGCATCCCATGCACTCACCAATGCAGATGCAGCCCCGTGCACACACACACCGAGCCCTTCACACACAGGCACGCAGCCGTGCAAACACACATCCCTGCACCAGCATCCCCCTGAGCACACAGCCCCACGCACACATCCATGCACGGCGCACAGCCTTGCACGCATGCAGCTCTGCACACACACATGCATGCACGGACCCGAGCGCACCCTGTGTGCACGCACACGGAGCTCTGCACACCCATCCTCATGCACTGACATGAGTCCACACACCCATGCACACCCACCAACACCCACAGAGCTCTGCAAGCCCGTGCACCCCCACGCACACCAGCACCTCCTTGCACACGCACTCACCCCCCTCCCTGCACCCCCTCTTTCCCACTCCCTCCCTCACCCCCCCCCTCCCCCCCCGCCCGCCCCCGCCCCTGCCGTGCCCGGTGCCGTCGGGCGGAGCGGAGCTGCGGGCGCGGTGCGGTGCGGTGCGGGCGGCGGACTCGGCACGTGGCTCCCGCAGCCGCGGGCGGCAGGTTGGCACCGGCGGGCACCGAGGGGTCCCGGGGGGGGCTGGAGGGGGGGGCACGAGGCCCGGTGGGACGGCCCCGACAGCGTCGCGCAGCCGCCCCAGGAGCCGCCGCAGGCGCGCACAGGGAGAGCGGGGACGCCCCCGGGGGCCGCTGCCGGTACGGGGGTGCCGCTCTCGGGGAACTTGGCGAGAAGTTCCGTCCCGGCTCCATCCCGGCTCCGGTTACATCACCAGCTCCGGCACCGGCTCCGGTCCTGTCTGCTCCATTGGCTCCACCAACGGCTCCGGTCCTGGTTGCAGCGGGAGCCCCGACTCCGCTCCCGGCTCGGGTCCCGACTCCACTCCCGGCTCCGCCACCGGCTCTGCGCTCTTCTCCTCTGCCAGCTCCAGTCCCGGCTCCGCCTGCAGCTCCGCTCCCGGCTCCGGACCCAGCAACAATTCCAACCCCTTTGCTCCGTGCCCGGCCCCGCTCCCGGCCCCATTGCTCCCGGCCCCGGTGCTGTCCCCATCCGTTCGTCTCTATTCCTTCTCTCATCCCTGTCCCATCCCCATCCCTCTCCTCAACCCCCGCTCCTGGTCCCATCGGTCCCAGCTCTTTCCCTGTCCCCATCCCCGTCCTTGCTGCTGGCTCCAGTGCCAGCCTTACTCCCGTCCTTATCTATATTCCCGTCTCTACCCCTGCCCCTGCTGCTGTCCCCAGCCCCGACCCCATCCCCATCCCTGCTGCCATCTCCAGCCCCGCTGCTCTCCTCATCCCCGTCCCCACCACCACCTCCATCCCCATTCCCGTCCGTATCCTTTCTGCTGTCACCATCCCCACCACTATTTCCAACCCCATCCTCACCTCCCTCACCGTCCCCATCCCCGCCGCTCTCCCCATCCCCGACCTCATCCCTGCTTCCTTCCCCATCCTCATCCCCGTTCCCACCTCCCTCCCTGCTACCAGCTCCGTCCCCACCGCTGTCCTCATCCCGCCCCATCCTCGCTCCCAGCCCGCTCCCTGCCGCGCCGTGAGGCTCAGCGGGCGGCCCCCCGCCGTCCACCCCCCCGGCTCCACCATCGCTCCCAAGGGTGACGAGGACCTTCTGGCACTGGCTGCCTCTCGGCTGAGCCGCAGGAAACGCGTGGCCGGGGCGGCCGTCGGCGTGGCCATGGTGCTGGTGCTGCTGGTGGCCATCCCGCTGCTGGTGCACAGCTCCAAGGCGGCCGCTCACTACGAGATGCTGGGCAGCTGCCGCATGGTTTGCGATCCCTACCCCGAGCTGCCTCCTGCCTCCCCCCCTCCTTTCCTACCGGGGGCAAAGGGAGAACCGGGGCGCAAAGGGCGTGCTGGCGTTCGGGGCCCCCCCGGACCACCGGGACCGCGGGGACCGCCAGGTGAACCGGGTCGACCGGGACCACCGGGACCTCCAGGGCCGGGTCCTGGGGGGTACATCCCCTCCTTCTACAGCCCCAAGATTGCGTTCTACGCGGGCCTGCGGAAGCCCCACGAGGGCTACGAGGTGCTGCGCTTTGACGACGTGGTGACCAACGTGGGCAACTACTACGAACCATCGAGTGGCAAATTCACCTGCCCGCTCCCCGGCATCTACTTCTTCACCTACCACGTCCTCATGCGCGGCGGCGACGGCACCAGCATGTGGGCTGACCTCATGAAGAACGGGCAGGTATGGCACGGGACCCCCAGCAGCTCCCACCAGGCCCCCGTGTTCCTCTTCACCCCCTTTGCCCTTAGATCCCCCAGCCCCATCTCTCTGTGTCTCCACCCGGCTCCTCCAGCCCTCTTCCTGCTGCCTGCTGTCCCTAACCCTGCTCTCCAGTTCCAGTTCCCCCAGTTTGGTTTTTCCATTTTGTTTCCTCCCATCTTGCTTCTCCAATTCTGCTTTACCCTCATCCTGGCTCCCCCCAGCTTTCTGTCCCAAATTCCTGCCATCCCAGTTCATATATTTTTTCCACCATCCAAGTCCTCCATCCTGATTCCCAAACCCATTCCCTCTTCCCCATCGCCCTACACTCATCCCCACTCATCTCATTTCCCCAATCCCCACTCCTTCATCCCCATTCCCCTACACCCATCTTCATCCTATTTCCCCAATCCCATTCCCTTCATCCCTATTCCTCCGTCCCCATTCCCCTACACCCATCTCCATCTTCATTTCCCAATCCCCACTCCCTCCATCCCCATTTCCATCCCCATTCCCCTACACACATCTCCATCTCCAATCCCATTCCCTCTATTCCATTCCCTCCATCTGCATTCCCTCGATCCCACATCTTCTGTCCCTGCTCCCCCCAGATCCCATTACCTTCATCCCCGCATACCTCATCCCTTTTCTCCTATTCCTTCTCTTCTCCCCTCCGCAGAGATGTGGGGGGTGGACCAGCAGAGCCCACAGCCCCATCCCCATCTCCACCACCCGCATCTGGGGCATCAATCCCCACTTTATGCCCAGAACTCCCACTGGATGACCAGGGGAACACACTGCCCTGCATGGAGCGGGGTCTGCCTACCGCAGGGGTCCATCTGTGCCCCCCAACAGGCCCCAGGCCACCACCAGGAGGGTCTGCCTGCACCCTCACCTGCTTCCTTTGTTCACAGAGATGCAGCTCAGCCCTTCCCCACCTCACCCCAGACACTTTCTGTTTATTATGGGATAAAAGAGCATCGATCTGCTGTGGTGGATGCCAGGTCCGCCATCCCAATGGAAGCTGCACCCCAAGGAACCACAGGGTGGGGGGAGGCCGAGGGTGGCCGTGGGCTCCAGCACCGGGGCTCTGCAGTCCTCTTTGCCCGTGGGACAGGGAAGGATGTGGGATTCAGGGACACAGTGCAGGGCCACCAAACTGGAGGGACATTGTTGTGGGGGGGTGGGGTGAGGGGGGGGGGACTCTGGCGCTGCCACCTCCTGGCACCACAGCACTGCCGCAGGTGGGCGGCACGACCTTGAGCTGCCAGGGATGGCAGACTGAGGGGATCTGGGGAGGAAAGGGGGGGGGGGGGTGCGCAGAGCAGCTCGTCACCCCCCCCCCCCCCTCCCTTGGGGAGCACAGATCGGGGTGGTGGTTGTGTGTGGGGGGGGTGGTCCTTGATGGCTGTGCCCCCCTCCCACCCCCCAAGGTTCGGGCCAGCGCCATCGCTCAGGATGCGGATCAGAACTACGACTACGCCAGCAACAGCGTCATCCTGCACCTGGACGTGGGTGATGAGGTGTGTGTCAAGCTGGATGGTGGCAAAGTGCACGGCGGTAACACCAACAAGTACAGCACCTTCTCAGGCTTCATCATCTACCCTGACTGAGCACTGGGTCGAGGTGGGGGTGGGGGGGGGCACCTCCTAAGGCACCGTCGTCATCCCCCCTGCCTCCCTTCCAAAGCCCCGAGGTGATGATGCCTATAGGAAAACCCATTTCTGCACCTCTGCAGGCACCGATACCTCGCAGCTCCTTTGCACACGCACAGCAGCTCCCCCCCCATCACACACACATGTGTGCATGCTCACCGCCGTCCCCACGCGCCTCCCCCACGTTGCACACGCGTGTGCGCTCACCACACTCCCCCACGCACCCACTCACAAGCGTAAATGCTCCCTGCTCACCCCTGCATGTCAGCACCCCACAAGCACTGCGGTCCCCCCTTGCTGTGCTGTCCCCTTGGAGCCCCCCTCTCTCCCCTCCCCATCCCTGAACCCCGCAGTTTGTTGCACTCTGTGTTCCCCCCAAATAAAACATAATGGGTTTGGAGGTGCAGCTGCTGCCTGGGCCTCATCGTGGGGACGGTGTGGGGAGGGACAGAGCTGTGCCCCGTCTCGTGTCACCACAGCAGTAAGCAATGGGGGCACTGACACTGATACTGCCACCAGGGATGGGGACGGTCACCCTCCCCCCACACCCACGGGGACACAGCAGCAGGACGCAGCCCCACCGCCTCTCCTATGGGCTCCGTGGGGGCTCTGAATGAATGTAAGCGTTCCCACCTCGCGGGCACTGCTGTCACCGCGTGGCCAACGTGTGGCACTGCCACCAACCGCGGGGAAACGTCGGGGGATGGGGGCTGCCCCAGGGACGCCAAGAAGACCCCATACAGCAAAGCAAAGCAGACAATATTTTATTCACACTTTTTTCAGCGTTCCCCCCCAACTCCCACACTCTTTGTGCCCAGAACACCCACACTGCCCTGCATGGAGGGGGGGTCTGCCTGCTGCAGGGGGCCATCTGTACCCCCCAGCAGCCACTTGGCCACCACCAGGAGGGTCTGCCTGTGCCCTCACCCACTCCCTTTGTTCACAGAGATGCAGCTCAACCCCCACGTAGGTCACAGTTACGAGGAGAGGCTGTGGGTGTCCAGGGGGTCCTGGGGCATGGGGTCCACCCCCAACTCGGTCATGAGCCCCCACAGCTCCGTCAGCGCCGCTACGGCATCCGGTCGGTCCTGCACCATCTTCATCAGCTGCTGCAGGAGTAGGGCTGCACGCTGTGGGACACAGATTGAGTGTGGAGCTTGGAGTGAGACCCCCCTCCTCACCCCTGGGTCCCCCCTCAACCCGAGGATCCAACCCTGAGCCCAGGGAACCCCACAGCCCCCCCTACCTGTGCCTTGCTGAGGTCTGGGGTGCTGCTGGGATTTGCCATCATCACCTTAACATCCTGCTGGCCTTCATTCCCCTTAAAGAGCTGCACCACCACCTTGTCCTGGGGGAAGATTTCCCACAGTCAGACCACTCCTAGCACTCCCAGCCTCCACCCCTCACTGAGGGGAGAGAGGAATGGGTGCCACACGGGGACCAAAGAGCCCCACAGCACACACTCACCCAGGATGGGGACAGATTGTTGTTATTGATGGCAGCGTACGCACTGGGGTCAGACTGGGGGGTCACAGCCGGCCGCCAGCGCAAGGGGGTCTCCGAGGGGACAACGCCATCAGCAGGGGCTGAGGGGGCAGGTCGGGACCCCTTCCTAGTGCTTAAGCTGGCCCCCACCTGCAGGGCGCGCGGCTGGGAGATGCAAGGGGTGAGGCACGGCGTGCGGAGGGAGCTCTGAGTGCGGGGGGCAGAACGCTGCGGAGTGAAAGGGGAGAGCAGAGCAGGATGAGGGTGTGAGGGAAGGGAGTCGGAGCTGGCATTTCCCCCTCCCTCCCCTCCCATACACACCATGTTCTTGGTGACAGAGACACAGAGAGTCAAGCCAGCACTGGAGGAGCCTGCAGGGGGATGGGGAAGGAGGCTCAGCACCAACAAACCACCCCCAGAGTGCACAGTGGGGCGGGTTGGGGGGAGGGATAGGATGTACCTGGGGTGCCGTTCTTCTTCTTCTTGGGGACCCTCAGCCCCATGGATGCACTCTCCTGGAGGGGACAAAGCAGTGATGTTTGGGTCCCTGCTGTACTCAGAGGTGAGGGTCCTTTGGCAGAGGGGGGGCCACGGGCGGGCACCCTGCGGGCCAAGCAGGGCCTGCGCCCCACAGTCCCCAGCACAGGGGTGGCAACAGGTGAGGGGGTGACGGTGGTCTCTGTGGGGAGAAAGATCACAGGGGGGAGGGGCTTCAGTTATGTGGAGGGGGCACCCAACCACGGAGTGCCAAAGCCGGGAGGAGGAGGGGGGAAACTCACCTGCATCCAGCGCTGGAGGCGGGGGCTGCTCCACCTCTGTGTCACTGCGGGGAACAGCAGGACAGTGAGGACCCCCGCCCCAAATACTGAGGGACCCCTTCCTTGGGGGAAAGAGGGGGGAAAGAGGGGGGAAAGAGGGAGCCCCGTGCCCACTTCCGCGTTCTGTCTGCAGCCCCCCCAGCGCTCCTTCCTGCATTCATCCCCCCCTCCCCCCCCGTTACCGGGGCTGCCCGCAGGACGGAGCGGTGCAGGCAGCGTTCGGTCGTTCTCCATGTTCCGCCTGACGGGAGCGGGTCCGCACCGGGACGCGGCCGTAAGGAAAGCGTTTCGCGGTGTCGCTCGGCCCCGGAGAGCGGTTCTCCTTCTGGGAAGAGCCGCCCACCACCATCGCGCTCCGCAACCGCGCACCGCACCGCCACCGCTTCAAGTCCTCCTTAAGGCCCCTCCCGCCGCCCGTTACAGAACCCAGCGCGGCCGCTTATTGGTCCCCGCGCGGCCAATGGGAACCACGAGGAGTGTGGATTGGTCCGCGCTAAGCGAATGGGGTGCAGCGCGGGGTTAGGGGGCGGGGACAGCGAGGGGACCATAGAGAGGGCGAGAACCATAGAGGGGGGGAGGGGGAAACCATAGAGAGGAGGAAGGGGAACCATAGAGAGGAGGAAAGGGGGGGGGGGGGGGTGAAAATCCTAGAGAGGACAGAGGACCACGGGGAGGAAGGGTGGGGCAGAGTGACAGTGTGCGGATTGGTGGAGAGCGGCGGCCCCGCCCCCCGAAGGCCCCGCCCCATCCCCCACCCCAAGGCCTCCAGCCCCGCCCCCTGCAGGGACTCCGCCTCCTCCAAGCTCCATTCTTTATTTGCGGCTGAGGAGGTGGGGGGTGGGTGGGCAGCGGCGGGACCCCCCCCTCCGCTCTGCTACAACGTTGAGCACAGCAGCAAATAGCAATAAATAAAGGCACAGGCATGGGGGACGGCCGCAGAGGCCTCTTCATCACTTGGGCTCCACTCCTTGCACGACTCCATCACCACCTGCTGTGGGGGGAGAAAGGACCATTGGGGCGGGCAGACCCCATCTGGGAAGGCCCAGTTCCATGGGGAGGGGGTCAGAACCCATTTGAGGGGGGAGCGACCCCTCTGGGAGGGGTCGTACCCAATCATTCTGGAGGTGGGGGGTTGGGAGGAGGTCAGCCCGTCCTCCTGGAGGACCTTTAAGCTGTTCCCCCCCCCCCCCCCCAGTTTGGCAACTTTCCATTGCTTGTTTCGCCATGACTTCCTATCTCGGTGCACTGTAACCCAAAACAATACATGTGAAATCCAAGCAAAAAAAGTCCCTGCACCTGGTGGATGCAAAGATAAAAGCAGTCTGTTGTGACTCCAGTGGGATTGGTCAGAAAAACAAGGCTGTGCGCACACCAAGCAAAGCCAATCTGGAAAGCTGTAGAACAAGCACTCATAGATTCCTTTTGCTAAACGAATGTATTCATCCTTGATGGGACAGACTGATCTCTATTGCTAAACCAGCCTATGGGGGGAGCAGCTTCATTAGTGGGGTCTAATCCATTAGAAAAAGGGGGTGGCCTCCACTGGGGAGGGGTCAGACCCATTTGGGGAGGGCACAAATGCCCACAGCACAATGGTTTGGATGAGCACCACCCTCCACACAGGGCTCAGTGCTGGTTCAAGCATTGGGGGAGGGAGAAGCCACCAAAGCCCTTCTCCCTCTCCTCCAGACAAAGCCTTAAGGTGGGGGCACGAGGACACAGCTGCAGCCCTTGGGGATCCTGGCCACCCCTCACCGCAGTTCTTGTGGGAATGGAGACAGCGGGGCGCAGGGGGAGGTGACCCTGATTTTGCACTTCAATCCAATAATGGGATTCAATGGGAAAGGGATCCTCTCCAACGGCTGAGGTCTGCACAGCTGCTGTGCTCGGCCCAACGCTGCACCCCTCGGTCTCCCAGCAGCCAAAGGGTTGCATCCACAGCCCCGTGCTCAGGGTCCCATCTCAGCACTGCCCTCCCCACAGGACGTCCCCCTGCCTCACCAGCCCTCCTCACTGTTCAGCAGCTTGCGGTACGTGGCGATCTCCACGTCCAGGGCCATCTTGACACGGAGCAGATCCTGGTACTCGTGCAGCTGCCGTGCCATCTCCTTCTTCATGCACTGGATCTCCTGCTCCAGCCTCCCCATCGCCTCCTGGTAGCTCCTGATCTCCGTGCCAAACTCATCCTCCATCTCCTGCATCTGTCGCTGCAGTGCTTCATTCTGCAGGATGGAGGAGGGACACAAAGGGATGGCAAGGCGATGGGGGGCCCCTTGTACTCCCCCCCACAATCCTCCAGTGCTCACCATGCCCTTCAGCCCATCCACCTCGGAGGTGAGGCTCTGGATCTGCCTCTGGGATTCGTTCATCTCCTGCTTGGCCATCCGCAGAGCCTCGCAGTTACGGTTGGCAGCATCCGAGAGATCAGCAAACTGCAGGCACCGTGGGGGGCGAGAGGGAAGAGGGTCAGCATTGTGGAGGTGCCCCCATCATCCCCACATCAGCAGCAAACAGCAAGGTGCTGGTGCGGGGGGTCAGCCCTGGGGGGTGTCCCCATCCCATGCATGCCCTCGTGGGTACCTTGGCTTTGTACCACTCCTCGGCTTCCTGCAGGTTTGTGACAGTGATGCTCTCATACTGCGTGCGGATGTCGCGCAGTGCAGCTGTCAGATCCGGCTGCTGCAGCTCCATTCGTGCCCCCGCCTGTGGGCTCTGTGCATTCACCTCCAGCTCCCACAGCTCCTACGTGCCCACATTACACCGTCACACCACAGCCCCCAGGCGGGACCCCCATCCCTCCTTGGGTCCACCCCACAACCTCCTCGTGCAGCTTCTTCAAGAAGCTGATCTCATCCATCAGCAGCTCAATCCTGTGCTCCAGCTCCAGGCGGCACAGCGTGGCATCGTCCATGTCCTGCAATGGCTAAAGCTGCAGGGACTGCAAAGAGGATGGGACCCCCCTCCCCCAACCCCCCAATAGACTTCGAGCCACCCCCTGGGCAGAGTGCATGGGGCATCCCCGAGCCCTTTGCCAATTAGTGGGGGAAGTACATGGGGTGCACTGGACCCCCCCTCCCCCAGTCTCACCTTGCGGAACAGCACCAGGCTCTGCTCTGCATCTTCACGCTTCTGCATCTCATCCTCCAGCCTGGGGTGCAACGGGAGGGAGGTCAGAGTGGGGTAAGGGGGCATAGAACCCCATTTTAGGGATACGTAAGGGGGAAATTCTTTGTTTCTGGCACAGGCTGCCCAAAGGAGGTGTGGGTTTCCCACCCTGGAGGTGCCTAAGGCCAGGCTGCATGGGACCCCGGGCAGTCTGATGAGGTGGGGGGCAACCAACCCATAGCAGTGGTTGGGTTGGAAGGGCTTTGAGGTGCATCCCCTGCACCTTACACCCATCACACACCAGAGGACCATCCCCTGGGTCCTTTGCAACACATCTCAATCCTCACCCAACATCCCCAGCCCATTCCCTGGTCGTCGTCCCCCCTTCCCGGACCACACCGGTCCCCTCCCTGGTGTGTCCTGGTTCATTCTGGAGTCCCCGTCCCCATCCCAGTACATGCTCCATCCCTTTGCAACACATCCCAGTGCATTCCCTATGGCCTTAGTCTATTTCCTGCTTCCCATCCCAGTGCATCTCAATCTCCATCCCTCTGACCCCCACTGCATTTCCTATTTCCCACCCCCAGCGTATCCCAATGCATCCTAAATCCATTCCCAGCACCTCCAGATGCATCCCCCGCTGCCCACCCCTATTATGACCTCTGCTTCACTTCCCGGTGCATCTCCACTCATCTCCAGTTCCCACCCCAGACCACAGCCAGTCCCTCCTCAACACTTCCCCGTTCATCCCACCGTTTCCATTCCAGAGCCTCCTCCACCCCAACGGCTCTCGGTCCCCACCACTGTGAATTCCGCTTTACCCCATGGTCCCCACCCCCAGATCACTCCCAGTCCCTCCCCAGCACATCCCGGCTAACTCATCTCACATCACTCCCTTTCTCCCCTCTACACGTTTCGGTGCGCCCACCCTTCCTTCCCCGTCGCATCCCGGTCCTCACATCACATCGCTCCCGCTCCCTCCCCATACATCTCGGCGTCCCGCTCCCCTCCCATCACACCCCCTCCGCTCCTCCTCCCGCCGCGCACCGCCGCCGCAGCCCCTGCAGCTCCGCCGCGAGCCCATCGCGCTCTCCCTGCAGCCGTTCCCTCTCCCGGCCGAGGCGCTGCAGCCGCTCCCGCAGCCCCCGCAGCTCTCCCCGCACCAACCCCGCAGCGCGGGGAGCGGCGGCGGCGCGGCCGATGGCCGAACGGAGGGCTCCGTTCTGCCTCTCCAACGCCCGCACCCTCTCCAGGAAAGCGGCGAAGCGATCGTTCAGAGCCGCCAACTCCGTCCGCTCCGCGCTGCGCCCCGCCGAACGCGCATCAACGGGAACCGGCGGAGAATCGAGGGTGCGGTCCCGGGGTGGGGAGAAATCGCGACTCATCGCGGCTGCGGGAAGAGGCGGCCGTCGGTTGCGGGGATTGACAGCGAACGGCGGCTCCGCCCCGGCGGGGGGACGCGGGAGTGAGGAGCAACGGGAGGGAAAAGAGGGGAGGGGACTGGGGGTGGGGGCGGGGCTCTCTCAGGTGCTCCCGGTCGCTCCCTGGGCTCAGGTGGGAGCTGCTGAGTGCCAAAAGCAGCGGGGTTTGAGCATCGCTTGCGTTCCCCGTCCCTCCATCACTGTCACTGAATTCCCTAATAATTCGATTTCGGTAAGGAAGCATTTAAGAAAAACGTAACGTCAGTTCTATACTGTTTTTGGCACGTGTTTACAACACATTAACATAGATTTCCTTGCTTTGGAGAATTTTATTTGTATTGTATTGTATTGTATTTATTTTTTCACAGCTTTGCGCTCTTCAAAACCGAATGGAAAAACCCCAGGCAGCGTTCGGAGCAGCGCGGCTCTTTTCTCAGTCTCTGCTGCCACCGTGTGGCCAAAGAGCGGAACTGCAGGAGTGGCGCTCGGGGGGCGGTTGAGACCTGGAGGCGGCGGTGGCGGTTTTAGGGCCGAGGGAACTTTTAGCGGCGGTGCTGCTGCTGGTTTTATGGGGCGGAGGGGATCAGGGTTGCTCAAGGCGGCTCGGACCTCCCCGGCGCCAGCACTGCCCCGCAGAACGCTCTTGGAGCTGCTTAGCGCGTCGCTCTGCCCTCCCGCTCCGAGTCTCTATTCTCTATGGTAATTGGTAATCCTGTCGCTAACGTGCAAGTGTTGCGACACACAGAAATCGCGACTCTCCACTCTGACAGCTCTGCGTCGTCAGTTCGCCAATACCTACGATAATAGCGCTTGCGACAGTACTGCGCATGTGCAGTGAAACGCGGAAAGTCTGTTTTAACCGCTCTGCGCTCCCAGACCTCCAATCTCTATGCTTCTTTGGTCTTCCAGGCTGTAGTACACATGCGCAAACAGCTCTTACCGCTCTGCGCCACAGTTCCTCCAATCTCTATGGTCTTCGGTCCGCCAGGCGGCATTACGCATGCGCACAGGCTCAAGCAAGCACTTTGGGAAGCCTGTGGGGCACACGGGGGGCACAGAGAGGCGCTGGGGGACCGAGCGTAAGGGAGCTTTGGGGTGTCCAGAAGTCATCCGCCCCACCGGGAGGCGCCCCTGATTTTGGGGTGTCCCCAGTTAGGAACTGCCTCACTTTATAGAATCTCCCCATTTTTGAGGTTTCCCCATTTCTGGGTGTCCACATGGCTTCCACTAAGGGAATCCGTTTGGGGTGCGGGTAGGATTGGGATGAGGACAGGGGTGGGATGGGATTGCAACGGGGATGGGATTGGGGTTGGAGAGGATGAGAGTGGGGATTGGGATGGGAATGGGGTTGGGGATGGGATGGGATGGAGATGGTGATGAGGATAGAGATGGAAGTGCTGATAGGGATGGGATGGGGACGGATGAGAATGGGGTATAACTGGGATGAGGATGGCATGGTTTTGGGGTATGGATGAGCACAGGATGGGCTAAGGATGTGGCTGAGAAGACCCCCGGGTGCCCCCCACCACGCAGCGCCGGTGCGGCCGTTCCGATCACCTTTATTGGAGGAAACCAACAGAAAACCCAACGGCGCCCGGCGCCGCGCAGCCCCACACCCCACAGCACTCCCACCCCAACAGCAACGGGGCACGGAGGGAGACGGGGGGCAGACGTGAGGCCAGACCCCCCCAAAGACCCCCCCCCAAAAGAAAACCCCAAATGAAGCAGGGCGGAGCGGCAGGGCCCGGCAATGTCGGTTTTCCTCCTTTTTTTCCTTTCCTTATGCTGATTCTTGGCTTGATTTCGGCGGGGCGGCGCTGGGTTTTCTGTTCCATTTCGGTGTTGGGGTTGGGGACGGCCTTCATTCACCGCACTCCTCCTCCTCGCCGTCCACTGACAGCGCTGCATACTTGCTGGCGTGGCTGAACTGTGGGGTGCAGTGCCAGTGCTGTGAGGCTGGGCCCTGCCCCACAACCAGGCAAACCCATCCCCTATAGCTCCCAACCTGCAAAAAGCCTCAAATCCCAAAGCCCTGTAGGTCTCCTAAGCCCCAAATTCACAGAAAACCCCATACAGCACCCAAACTTCAAAGCCTAGGGCTGTGCCCTACAGCTCAGCCGGAGTGTGGCACTGCCCCCAGCCCCATCCAACCCCACTGAGGTCACAGCCAGGTCCCATCAGGTCCTACTGGGGTCACTCCCTTAATGGGACCTGATGGTAATGCATCTGACCCAGGTCTCACCTAATGCCACTGGGTCACACCCAGGTCCTGTCAGGTCCCACTGGGGTCACACCCAGGTCCCATCAGGTTGCTAATGAGACTTGATGCTAATGCATCAGACCCAGGTCCCATTCAATCCCTCTGGGGTCACTCCCAGGTCCTGTCAGGTCCCACTGGGGTCACTCCCTTAATGATGCTAATGCATCAGACCCAGGTCTCACCCAATGTCACTGGGTCACTCCCAGGTCCCGTCAGGGCACTAATGGAACCTGACGCTAATGCATCAGACCCAGGTCCCATTCAATCCCTCTGGGGTCACACCCAGGTCCCACTGGGTCCCACTGGGGTTACCCCCAGGTCCTGTCAGGTTCCCCCATGACACTCACGGGGGCTGGGCTGTCCTCCAGTCTCTTTGGCTCAGGCGCAGCTCTTGCCTCATGCTCCTTGCGGCCGTCTTTCCTGGGGAGGGATGGGGATGGCACTGAGCAGGGTGACGCAGGGCAGCATCCCCTCGTTAACTCTAACGAGCGGCACTCACCTCTCGGCCGAGCTCCCACTGCGCGCCTTAGGGCCATCCCGGCCCCCATCTGGCTTGTTCTCATCCCCTGGGGAGGAGACACGACCATGTGCTGAGGACGCCGTGTCCACCCAACCTAAAGCCACCATGTCCCCAGTGCCACCAAGGGGACACTTCTGCCCCCCATCCCACCCCACCGCCTGCCCCCCTCACCTCTCCGGTGGGTGTTCCTCGGGGTGGCCCCATTCTCTGCAGGCGGGCGGGAAGCCATCTGGCTGCTGGGGGGACAAAGGGTCACAGTGGGGTCAGAATGGGGTCAGAGAGGGGGACAGGTGTGGGGTCAGGCATTGGGGTTGGCCATCGGGGTCAGACATAGGGGTTGGCCACCGGGGTTGGCTTTTGGGATAAGATAATGGGTGTCAACCACTGGGGTTGGCCACTGGGGTGAGATATGGTGGTAAATCATTGGGGTTGGCTATTGGGGTCAGACATGGGGGGTCCACCATTGGGTTGGCTATTGGGGTGTTGGTCATTGGGGTGAGCCATTGAGGTTGGCCATTGGGATGAGATAATGGGTTTCAGATATGGGGTCAACCATGGATCAGAACGTGGGGGGTGATCAGTCTCTGCATCAGCCTTAAAGGGGAATGTTTTTGGGATTTCAGTCCCAGGGGATTAATTCTGGGGATTCAATCCTAGCAAGAACCTGCGGGGGAACAATTTGGGATTCAGCCCTGCACCAACCTCACAGGAGAACCATCTGAGGGTTCTGACCTCAGACAAATCTTATAGGGAACTGATTTGGGAAGGCCGAGCCCCACGCCAACTTTGCAGGGGAAGATTTGGGTTTCTGCCCCCCCCCCAACCTCTGCAGGGGGAACACCCGGGACTCCCAGCCCCATGCAAGCCCTCAGGAAACCATTTGGGCTCCCAGCCTCGTACTGAGATCCCAGCAGAACTTCAGGCTCCCAGCCCCATAACAAGCCCCCCATCACCCCTCACCTGCTGGGTGAGTGCTGCTCGGAGTCAGAGCCCGGGGAGCGGCCGGCGGTGCTGCTGCTGCGCTTGGCCCACGCGTTCTCCTTGGGGGGCGGCGCGGGCATCACCTTCAGCGGCTGCTTCTCCTCGCGGCCCTCCTCCTCGCGGCCGCACGCATCGCCCTCCACCGACTTCTCACTCTCCCTCCTCCGTGTGGCTGCGGGGGGCACAGAACGGCGGGCAGGGCTGGGGATGAGCCCTCCCTGCACCCCCCCCCCCCCATCCCCAGACCCCCACCCGACACCTACTCCTCCCGGTGGGACCGGTGCCAGCGGTGGTGCCAGGAGGTCCTGCGGCTCCGCTCTGCGAGGACTCGCTGCCCGTCCGTGACCGCTCAGGGTTGTCCTCACTGCGGCTGCTAGGGTACCTGGAAGCGGGGGGCGGACAGGGGAACGGGGCTCAGCGTGGCACCCTGCAGAGCTGTACCCCCGCCCCACGTCCCCAGTGCCGCGTCTCCCCACCGCTCCCGGGGCCGCCGCTCCAGCCTCTTGTCGTCCTCCAGCTGCCGCTGCAGCTTCTCCTGTTCCTTCTGCAGCCTCTCCTCCACCTCACGCTCGCGGGCGGCCGTGTCCACGGGTTTGGCCCCCCCAAAGATGGAGGCGGCGCGGCTGGACTGTGGTGCAGGGGCTGCTGTGCTCTCCTCCTCCTTCGGGGCGCTGCGCGGCTTCAGGTTCAGCTTGGGGCGCTGCGTGGGGCCTGGGGGGTGGCACGTGGGGCTGGGGGGTGTCCTGCACCCCCGCATCCCGTACACAACGCATCCCGCAGTTCTCCACCCACGTGCTTCATCCTGCATCGGCCATCTGCTTCCTGCACCCCACAAATCCCGAATCCCACATCCTGCATTCCCCTACACCTCCCCATCCAACAGTCCGTACCCCAAATCACACCACCTGAAATACCCCAACACCCTCCATTCCATACCCCACATCCTGCATCCCCCCCCACACCTCCCATCCCAATTCATCACCTAAATCCCCCTACACCCCCCATCCCATACCCCACATCATGCATCCCCTCCACCCCCCATCCCAACCCCATCCCCTGAATCCCCCAACACCCCCATCTCCCCATCCCATACCCCCCATCCTGCATCCCCCTACAGCCCCCATCCCATACCCCACATCATGCATCCCCCTACACCCCCCATCCCATACCCCACATCATGCATCCCCTCCACCCCCATCTCATCCCAACCCCATCCCCTACATCCCCCTCCACCCCCATCCCATACCCCCCATCCCGCATCCCCTCCACCCCCCATCGCAACCCCATCCCCTGAATCCCCCAACACCCCCATTTCCCCATCCCATACCCCCCATCCTGCATCCCCCTACAGCCCCCATCCCATACCCCACATGCCACATCCCCATACACACCCTATCCCACACCGCACATCCCTCCCCATACCCCGCATTCTGCATCCCCCTACACCCACGCCCCACATCCTAAATCCCCCTCCACTCCCCATCCCCATACCCCGCACCCCCCTACATATTCCCAACCCCATCCCCTACATCCCCCTCCACCCCCATCCCATACCCCCCATCCCGCATCCCCTCCACCCCCCATCGCAACCCCATCCCCTGAATCCCCCAACACCCCCATCTCCCCATCCCATACCCCACATCATGCATCCCCTCCACCCCCCATCCCATCCCAACCCCATCCCCTTTATCCCCCTCCACCCCCCATCCCATACCCCCCATCCCGCATCCCCTCCACCCCCCATCGCAATCCCATCCCCTGAATCCCCCAAAACCCCCATCTCCCCATCCCATAACCCCCATCCTGCATCCCCCTACACCCACGCCCCACATCCTAAATCCCCCTCCACTCCCCATCCCCATACCCCGCACCCCCCTACATATTCCATCCCGACCCCATCCCTTACATCCCCCAACACCCCCATCTCCCCATCCCATACCCCCCATCCCGCATCCCCTCCAACCCCATTCCCTAAATCCCCCAATACCCCCCACCACTCCCTCACCCCAACCCTCCACCCCTCACCCCCCAATTCCCCCCTCCCCATTACCCCTCTCTTCACGCCGGAACTCATCCCTCCCGTATTCCTCTCTCCCTCCCCAGCGCTCCATGCGGTCGTCGCGCCGCTCGTAGCGCTCCTCGTAGCGGTCGCTGCCGCCCCGGAAATCGTCGTCGCGGCGGTAGCCACTGCCGAAGGCCCTCCGGCCGCTGCCGATGCGCGAGTTGTAGCCTGGGGGGTGCAGAGCTCAGCCCCCCTGCGCCCGCAGTGCGGGGACTTCACCCACAGCTGCTGGGAGTCAGCCTCAGCTACTGGGATTTACCCGCAGGTAACGGGATTCAGCCTCAGCTTCTTGGGATTCAGCCTCAGCTATGGGGATTCACCCCCAGGTAATGGGATTCAGCCTCAGCTTATTGGGATTCAGCCTGAGATGTTGGGATTCAGCCTCAGATATTAGGATTCATCCTCAGCTATTGGGATTTACCCCCAGGTAATGGGATTCAGCCTCAGCTTCTTGGGATTCAGCCTCAGCTATAAGGATTTACCCCCAGGCAATTGGATTCAGCATCAGAATATTGGGATTCAGCCTCTGATATTAGGATTCAGCCTCAGCTATTGGGATTCACCCCCAGGTAATGGGATTCAGCCTCAGCTTCTTGGGATTCAGCCTCAGCTACTGGGATTCAGCCTGTGGTGTTGGGATTCAGCCTCAGATATTAGGATTCATCCTCAGCTATTGGGATTTACCCGCAGGTAATGGGATTCAGCCTCAGCTTCTTGGGATTCAGCCTGAGATGTTGGGATTCAGGCTCAGATATTAGGATTCACCCTCAGCTATGGGGATTTACCCCCAGGGAATTGGATTCAGCATCAGAATATTGGGGTTCAGCCTCAGGTGTTGGGATTCATCCTCAGCTACTGGGATTTACCCGCAGGTAAGGGGATTCAGCCTCAGCTTCTTGGGATTCAGCCTCAGCTATGGGAATTCACCCCCAGGCAATTGGATTCAGCATCAGAATATTGGGATTCAGCCTCCGATATTAGGATTCATCCTCAGCTATTGGGATTTACCCCCAGGTAATGGGATTCAGCCTCAGCTTACTGGGATTCAGCCTGTGGTGTTGGGATTCAGCCTCAGATATTAGGATTTACACCCAGGGAACTGGATTCAGCCTCAGCTATTGGGATTCAGCCTGAGATGTTGGGATTCAGCCTCAGCTATGGGGATTCACCCCCAGGCAATTGGATTCAGCATCAGCTTCTTGGGATTCAGCCTCAGATATTAGGATTCATCCTCAGCTTCTGGGATTTACCCGCAGGTAATGAGATTCAGCCTCAGCTTCTTGGGATTCAGCCTCAGCTATGGGGATTCACCCCCAGGCAATTGGATTCAGCATCAGAATATTGGGATTCAGCCTCTGATATTAGGATTCATCCTCAGCTATTGGATTTTCCCCCAGGTAATGGGATTCAGCCTCAGCTTACTGGGATTCAGCCTGTGGTGTTGGGATTCAGCCTCAGATATTAGGATTTACACCCAGGGAACTGGATTCAGCCTCAGCTATTGGGATTCAGCCACAGGTAATGGGATTCAGCCTCAGGTAACAGGATTCACTCTAAGATATTAGGATTCATCCTCAGCTATTGGGATTTTCCCCCAGGTAATGGGATTCAGCCTCAGCTTATTGGGATTCAGCCTGAGATGATGGGATTCAGCCTCAGATATTAGGATTTACTCCCAGGGAATTCAATTCAGCCTCAGCTATTGGGATTCAGCCTCAGGTGCTGGGATTCAGCCTCAGATATTAGGATTCATCCTCAGCTATTGGGATTTACCCACACGTAATGGGATTCAGCCCCAGGTGTTAGAATTCAGCCTCAGATTTCATGGACTCATCCTCAGATATTAGGATTCACCTTCAGCTATTGGGATTTACCCACACGTAATGGGATTCAGCCTCAGCTGTTGGGATTCAGCCTCAGATACAACGATTCACCCACAGGTAATGGAATTCAACCTCAGTTATTGGGATTAACTCTCAGCTACTGGGATTCAGCCTCAGGTGCTGGGATTCACCCTAAGATATTAGGATTCACCCTCAGTTACTGGGATTCCCCCTCAGGTATTGGGATTTGTCCTCAGCCACTGGGGTTCACTCTGCAATACTGGGATTCACTCTCAGACACCGGGTTTTCCCCTGCTGTTGGGATTCCCCCGTGCCCCCACTCCCATCCCCACGTGGCAGCACCGCCTCACCCCGGTCGTAGTCTCTGCTGCGGTCATCGTAGCGATCTCTGCCGCCGAAGCCGCGGTCCATGTCGCGCCGTGGGCCATCGCGATACCGATCGTCGTAGCGATCCCGATACCCTGCAGGATGGGGCCGACAGGCGGGGTCAGGGCTCACATTACCCCGTGCCCGCGGGTCCCTGTCCCCGTGTGGATCCCGACTCACTGTCCCCGAAGGCGTCGTCCCCGCGGCGGGGTGGGAAATCATCGAAGCTGTCGGAGGCGGCGGGACGGGCGCGCCAGTCGCTCTCAAACCTCTCTGAGTCCCGGAAACGGTCCCGGTCCCGTCCAAAGCAGCGATCGTCCCGGTCTGAGGGATGGGATGGGGAAGGGGAAAAGGGGAAGAAGAGAAAGAGAACAAGAGAAAAGGGGAGGGGGGATGAGGAAGGTGGAAGGGAAATGGGGAAGAGAACAGGGAAGTGGGAAAGGGGAAGCAGAGGGAAAAGAAAAGGTAAGAGGGAAAGGGGAAGAGAAAAGGGAAGGGGGAATGGGGAAGAAGGAAAGGAAATGGGGAAGACAATAGGGAAGTGCAAAAGGGGAAGGAGAAGGAAAAGAGGAAAAGGAAAGGAAAGAGGGAAAGGAGAAGAGAAAAGGGAAGGGGGAAAAGGAGAAAGAGAAAAGAATAAAGAGAAGGGGGGATGGGGAAGGTGGAAGGGAAATGGGGGAAAGAACAGGGAAATGGGAAAGGGGAAGGAGAGGAAAAAGAGGAAAAGGCAAGGAAAGAGGGAAAGGGGAAGAGAAAAGGGAAGGGGGGAAAGGAGAGAAAGAGAACAGAAGAGTAAAGGGAAGAGGGGATGAGGAATGTGGAAGGGAAATGGGGAAGAGAACAGGGAAGAGGGAAAGGGGAAGGAGAGGGAAAAGAAAAGGTAAGAGGGAAAGGGGAAGAGAAAAGGGAAGGGGGAATGGGGAAGAAGGAAAGGAAATGGGGAAGACAATAGGGAAGTGCAAAAGGGGAAGGAGAGGGAAAAGAGGAAAAGGAAAGGAAAGAGGGAAAGGAGAAAAGGGAAGGGGGAAAAGGAGAAAGAGAGAAGAATAAAGAGAAGGGGGATGGGGAAGGTGGAAGGGAAATGGGGAAGAGAACAGGGAAATGGGAAAGGGGAAGGAGAGAGAAAAGAGGAAAAGAAAAGGAAAGGGGAAGAGAAAAGGGGAGGGGGGAAAAGAAAGAGAACAGGAGAAGAGTAAAGAGAAGGAGGGATGGGGAAGGTGGAAGGGAAATGGGGAAGAGAACAGGGAAATGGGAAAGGGGACGGAGAGGAAAAAGAGGAAAAGGAAAGGAAAGAGGGAAAGGGGAAGAGAACAGGGAAGGGGGAAAAGGAGAGAAAGAGAAAAGGGAAGGGGGAATGGGGAAGGAGGAAAGAGAACGGGGAAGACAACAGGGAATGGAGAAGGAGGGGGCAAAGAGGAAAAAGAAAGGGGGAAAGGAAAAGAGGAAAAAGAGGAAGAGAAAAGGGAAAGGGAAAGAGTATAGGGAATGGGGATGGGGAACAGGAAAGGGAGGGGAAAGGAAAGAGGAAAGGGGAAGGTGAAAGGGAAAGGTATAAGGGAAAGGGGAAAGGGAAGGGGAGGGGAAGTGGGAGAGCATGAGACTGGGGCTGGGGACAGAGCGCAGTGTGGAGACCTGCATGTGGCAGGGAGCACCGACGCTCTGGAACCACACAGTGCTGTGCCACTGTGTGACAGGGACACAGATGTGGGGACAGTTTGGTAGGTCCCCCACTGCTGAGCCCCTGCTCTGCCCAAAGCCAGCCTCCACTCCAGCCTTCAGCCCAAGACTCCAAATCCAGAGTTTCTGACCCAAACTGGCAGTAGGGGTTCAATGGAGGACCTGGCTGAGCCCTAGGAGCTCACCTTTATCCTGAGCTTGGTCAGCAACATCCACTCGTATCCTTCTGTTTCCTAGAGACTGGGAAAAAAAAACAACAGAGGAATCAGTCCCCTGGAATCAGCCCCAGCCTCCAAATATTGGCCCCAACCCTGAGGGATTGGTGTGAGCCAATGTTGGAGCGATGGTTGAGCACAGAGCAGGCAGCTTGTGCACCACGGGGGCTCTCCTGGAGAACCAAAAACCAAAGGTTTGCTCTCCTTGAGGCCCTAAAGGCAAAGTTCTGCTCTCCTGGAAACCCTAAAGGCAACATTCTGCTCTCCTGGGACTCTGAAGGCAACATTCTGCTCTCCTGGGATTCTGAAGGGAACATTCTGCTCTTCTGGGCATCCTACAGGCAATGTGCTGCTCTCCTGGGGGCCCTAAAGGCAACGTTCTGCCCCATTTCAGCCCTTCCCCCACAGTTCTGCCAGCCCCAGAGAGGTCCATACTTGGTGCCACTTTGATGCCTCCTAGGACATGCAGTGCCTGCCCTGCTGCTGACACCTGAGGTCCTGAGCTCACCTCCTCATTGAGGCTCAGTGCCTGGAACAAGGAGTCGATGTCTTCAAACTCAGCGTAGCCAAAACCTTTCAACCTCTCAGGGTTGGTGGGCTCCCGCGGCAAGCGCACAGCACTGATCTGTGGGGAACAAGGAGGAGGAGGAGGAAAGAACGTGTTAGGGCCACTCTCCTGTGGTCAGAAGCAAGACCATGGGGTTGTCTGTGAGCACGTGGCTCACTGCTATCCCTGGGGGTTGCCTGTTGGCCCCATTTTATCCATTCAGTAGAACCCAAAGCCATCAGATGGCCCTGTGATCTGTAGGGACCCTTCAAACTCAACCATCCTATGATTTGATAATCTCTCAGGATGCTTCCATCCCAACCATTCTATAGTTCTGCAATCTAAAAGGATCCTTCCATTCCAACCATCCTATGATCTTCCAGGACCCTTCCAACCCAGCTGTTTTTGATTCTGTAATATTAAAGGACCCTTCCAACCCTTTAAGGACCTTTAAGGACTCTTTCCACTCAATCCATTCCACGGTTCTACGGTTTTGTGATCTTGAAGGTCCCTTCCAACCCAACCATCCTATGATTCCATGATCTTCAAAGACTCTTCCAACTCAACACATCCCACGGTTCTATGATCTTCCAGGACCCTTCCAATCCAACCGTTCCATGGTTCTATAATCTTCAAGGATGCTTCTAACTCTAATATCCCATGGTTTTATCATCTTGAAGAAACCTTCCAATCCAATTGTCTCACAGTTCTATGACCTTGAAGGACCCTTGAAGCCCAACTATCCCACGGTTCCATGAGCTTCAAGAACCCTCCAGCCCAACCAGTCCCACGGTTTTATAATCTTGAACCACCTTTTTATCATTCTAGGATCTTGAAGGCTCCTTCCAACTCAACCATCCCATCGTTTCATGATCTTAAAGGACCCTTCTATCATTCTAGCATCTTCAAAGATTCTTCCAACCCAATCATCCCATGACTCTATGATCTTCAAGGACCCTCACCCCATTTTGGGGCTGCAAACACTTCCAAGCATCGTAACACCCCTTTCCATGGCGTGCAACAAGATCGTTCCCGCTCCCAAAACACCACAGAATCCCACCAAACCCACCCTGAGATCACCGCACCGTGCCCCCCACGTGACTCACATTGAGGCCCCTGAAGAAGTCCTTGATGGAGTCCTCGGTGACGTCGTAGGGCAGGTTGCCCAGGAAGGCCGTGTAGGGCGGGCACTTGGGCAGGCGGCTGCGGTCGATGTTGGGCTCACGTGCGGCGCGGGGGGCGGTGGGCAGCAGCGAGCGGTCGATCAGCGGAGCCCGGTACACATCATCATCGTTGCTGTGCCAAGCGGTGGAGACTGTGGGAGAGAATGGATGGGCTGCAGGAGTTGGCCACAGCGTGGAGGTGGTGGCCAAGGGCTGCAGGGGGTGGCCACCCTGCGGAGGTGGTGGTCGTGTGCTGCAGGAGGTGGCCATGGGCTGCAGGGGGTGGCCACAGTGTGGAAGTGATGGCCATGGGCTGCAGGGCATGCTCACAGCGTGGGGGTGGTGGTGACAGCATGGAGATTGTGGCCGTGGGCTGCAGGGGGTGGCTACAGTATGGAGGTAGTGGTGACATCATGTTGGTGATGGTCACATTGTGTAGGTGGTGGCCAAGAGCAGAAGGGAATGGCCACAGCATGGAGGTGGTGACCATGGGCTGCAGGGGGTGGCCAGCATGTGAAGGTGCTGGTCGGGTGCTGCAGGAGGTGGCCATGGGCTGCAGGGGGTGGCCGCAGTGTGGAGGTGGTGGCCACATCATACTGGTGATGGTCACATCTTGTAGATGATGGCCAAGAGCAGCAGGGAGTGGTCACAGCATGGAGGTGGTGGTGACAGCATGGGGGTTGTGCCCACGGGCTAAAGGGGGTGGCCACCACATGGACGTGGTGGTCATGTGCTGCAGGAGGTCGCCATGGGCTGCAGGGGGTGGCTACAGCACGGAGGTGGTGGCCATGGGCTGCAGGGAGTGGCCACAGCACGGAGGTGGTGGCCATGGGCTGCAGGAAGTGGCCACAGCACGGAGGTGGTGGCCACATCATGTTGGTGATGGCCACATTGTGTAGGTGATGGTCACATCATGTAGGAGGTGGCCAAGAGCAGCAGGGAGTGGCCATGGTGTGGAAATGGTGGCCATGGGCTGGAGGACGTGCTCAGAGCATGGGGGTGGTGGCCATGGGCTGCAGGGTTGGCCAGAGCAGGGAGGTGGTGGCCATGGGCTAGAGGTGGTGGTCACATCACCTAGATGGTGGCCATGTGCTGCAGGTGGCAGACACGTCGTGCAGATCGTGGCCACGTTATACACAGTGGCCACCCCACAGCAACAGGGATGGTGGCCACCCCCTTTAGCCCATAGCCACAGACACGGTGGCCACCCCACACAGACTGTGGCCCCTCAGCATGGACAGCAGCCCCCCCAAAACAGACAGTAGCTGCCCTAGGTTCGCTCTCACCCCTACCGTCGCCGTCCAGGTCATCGGTCTCATCGGCCCAGCTGACTGGCTTGGGGATGTAGGTGGGCGCACCGCTGCCGCCATCCTCCGCCAGGAAATCAGTCAGGGTCAGGGTCTTCCCCTTCTTGTTCTTCTTCTTGGCTGCTGCGGGGTGGGGGGATGGCCAGATTGGCACCAGGGCTCTGTCTGTACTCCCCCCCCCCCCACTGGTGGCAATGGGATGTGAGGAGGAGGGGGTGGGGGTCAAGAGCTGCATTCACACACAGCTGCCCCAAATCGGTGAGGAGCTCTGCCAGAACGGCAGGGGTGTCACCAAATCAGGTGTAGAGCTCATCGGAATAGGCATGGAGGTCACCAAAACTGACACAGAGGTCACCAAAATGGGCACGGGATCATCAAAACTGGCACGGTTGCCAAACTTGGCAGAGCTCCTCAAAATCAGCACAGGGGCTGCCAAAATCGCACACAGTTCCCCAAAATCAGCTCGGGGTCACCAAAACTGACACAGGAGTCATCAAAGCCGGCATAAGGATCCCCAAAATTGGCACAGGGGTTGCCAAAACTGGCACAGAGGGTCACCAAAAGCACATGAAGATACCCAAAAACTTGTTGAGAACCCCAAAATCTCACAGAGCTCCCCACAAACATGAAGAGGTCCCCAACACCAGCACAGGGATCACCAAAACTGACACAGAGCTCCACAAAACCAACATGGGGAGCCAGCAAAAGCACATGGAGACATCCAAAAACATGCAGAGCTCTCCAAAATCTCACAGAGCTCCCCAAAACCAGCATGGGGGTCATCAAAACCAGCACACTGACTGCACGCTGCACAGGGCCAGCACAGCACTGCTGCCACCACGCACTGCACAGGGCCCAGCACCATAGCACTGCCACCAAGAACAGAGCCCAGCAGCACACAGACATGATGATGGTGCACTGCACGAGTCCCAGCAGTGCATGGGGTGGTGCTGATCCACTGCATCATGCCCACAGTGCCCAAATGTCACTGTGCGTTACATCAGGCAAGCACCACCACGCTGCACCACACACTGCAGAGCCCAGCAGTGTACAGATGTGATGAAGGTGCACTGCATTATGCCAGCAGTGCCCAGATGTCACTGCACAGTTCATAAAAGCAGCGTGACAGCACTGCCACCACGCTCTGCATGTGGCCCAGCACTGCACAGAGAAGCAATGATGGTGCACTGCATGAGTCCCAGCAGTGCACAGGGTGGTGTTGGTGCACTGCACGATGCCAGCAGTGCCCAGATGTTGCTGCACACTGCAAAAGGCCAGCACCAGTGCTGCCATCAGCACTGCACACAGCACAGCAGTGTACAGGATGGCGTTGGTGCACTGTGTGGGGCCAGCAGGGCCCAGATGGCACTGTGCATCGTACATGGACAGCACCACAGCACTGCCACCATGCACTGCACAGAGTCCCAGCACTACGCAAATGTGATGACAGTGCACTGCATGACTCCTAGCAGCATGCGGGTTGGTGCTGGAGCACTGCACAGGGCCAGTATTACCCAGATATGACTGTGCATTGTACACAGCACTGCCACCATGCAGTGCACAGAACCCAGTCTTGCACCACTGCATGATGCCAGGAGTGCCCAGATGTCACTGCACAAGACCAGCACCACAGCACTGCACCACACAATGCACAGGGCCCGGCGCTGTACAAATGCTGATGATGGCACACTGCACA
Organism: Tympanuchus pallidicinctus; assembly: GCF_026119805.1. Classification (NCBI taxonomy): domain Eukaryota; kingdom Metazoa; phylum Chordata; class Aves; order Galliformes; family Phasianidae; genus Tympanuchus; species Tympanuchus pallidicinctus. The sequence goes on from NW_026294766.1 coordinate 196,881, forward strand.
ATTCATAGCAGTGCATGGGGTGGTGCTGGATCACTGCATGGGGCCAGCATTGCACAGATGTCACTGTGTGTTGCACACGGCCAGCATCTCAGCACTGCACCATGCACTGCACAGATGTGATGAAGGTGCACTGCATGATGCCAGCAGTGCCCAGATGTCAGTGCACACTGCACAAGACCAGCGCCACAGCACTGCACCATGCCCTGCAGAGGGCCCAGCACTGCACAGATGTGATGAAGGTGCACTGAATGAGCCCCAGCAGTGCACAAACACTACGATGGTGCACTGCATGATGCCAGCAGTGCCCAGATGTCAACGCATATTACACATGGCCAGCACTACAGCACTACACCACGCACTGCACAAGGCCCAGCACTGCACAAACGTGATGATAATAGTGCACTGCACGGGTTCCAACACTGCACCGGGTGGTGCTGATGCACTGCATGAGCTCAGCAGGCCCCAGATGTCACTGCGCATTGCACACGGCCAGCACTGCAGCGCTGCCACCACGCACTGCACAGAGCCCAGCAGCGCACAGAGAAACGATGATGGTGCACCGCACGATCCGCAGCCGTGCACGGACGCCGGTCGGGCCGGGAGAACCGGCCCGGACGCTGTCGCCGCACGGCACACACGTCACCCCGCGTTGCGCAGCGCCCGGAAGCGCTTCGGCTGTCCCCGTTCCCCGCACCCAGCCCCGCACCGCCGCTCCCGGCCCCGCACCGCGCCCCACGTGGACCCCCCCCCGGCTCCGCGCCTGCGCAGTTCCGCGCCCGTCCCCTCCCCCCCCCCCAATGGGCGCTGTGTGTATGTGTGTATGGGGTGGGGTGGGGGGGCAAGGCCCGAAGGCCGCTCCCGGCCCTGAAGGCCCCGCAGAGCCGCGGTGCCGCCCCCGCAACGCCGCCAACCCCTCGCCCGACCCCGTCTCGAAGCAGCGGTGGGGCAGCGGAGTGGGGAAGGGCCGCTCGGAAGTGGCTTTGGGGCGACCGCGGGGCGGTGTGGGGTCGGAGCCGCCGCGCGGCGCTCACCTGAGGCCGCCATCTTGGCAAGAGGCAGAGAGAGGGCGAAAGGCCCGGATGGAGCCGTCACGTGACCGCCGGAGCCACGCCCACTTCCGGCGGGGTGGGGCGCGGGAAACCCGGGGGGAGGGGGGGTCGGAGGGGGAGTGCGCAGTGCCGCGTGTGCGGCGGGCACGTGGGCGGTGCGTCACAGAGTGACAGAATGGCGCGGGTTGGAAGGGAGCTCAAGGATCACGGAGCTCCAACCCCCTGTGCCATGCAGGGCCACCAACCTCCACATCTCACAGCAGCCCAGGCTGCCCAGGGCCCCATCCAGCCTCCAACACCTCCAGGGATGGACGGGGCATCGCAGCCTCTCTGGGCAGCTGTTCAGCCCCTCACCGCTCTCACAGCACAGAACTTCCCTGACATCCATTTCCCCTCGTCCTGCTGCCATCTCCCCTTGCACAGAGCTGCCTCCCTTCCTGGCTGCAGGCTCCCTTCAGGCACTGCAGGCTGCACTCAGCTCACCCCCAGCTTGTCCTCTCCATGCTGAACGAGCCCAGCTCCCTCAGCCTGGCTTTGTAGTGGAGGTGCTGCAGCCCCTGCTCATCTCCAGCTCCTCTGCACCCTCTCCAACAGCTGCCTGCCTTTCCTGTCCTGGGGGCTCCAGCCCTGGACGCAGTGCTGCAGATGGTACACAAGAGCACAGAAGATGCTCACAAGAGCAGAGCAGAGGGGGACGATCGCCTCCCTGTCCCTGCTGCCACCCCTCTGCTGCTGGAGCCCAGGATCCCATTTGCTTTCCGAGCTGCAGTCACACACTGCTGGCTCACGTTCAGCTTCTCATCCCTCGGGACCCCCCAGGTCCTTCTGTGCAGGGCTGCTCTCAAGGATGCTCCTTCCAATCTGTATGGATGCCTGCCATTCCTCCAGCCCTAGTGCAAATCCAAGTGCACTGATATGTGTGTTTGTGTGTCTGTTCATCTGTCTGTTCATCCCAGTCCCCGTGTAACGCAGCCCTTTGTGCAATGCACCCCCTCCAGACTGTGTGCCACCAGTCTGTGTACAATGTGTGGTCACTCATTGCTGTGTAATGCAGGTTCCAATGCAGTGCACCATCACAACCCGCCATGCACCGCTAGTTCACATGCAATGCAGTCACTCCCCTGTGCAATGCAGGTCCTTGTGCAATGCACCATCATCCCCCTGTGATCCACCAGACCATGCACAACACACAGCCACTCCTTTGTGCAACGTGGCCCCTTGTGCAATGCATGGTGCACTACTGCTTCTCGTGTGTTGCACCAGCATTGCCTGGTGTCCAATGGAGCATATCATTTGTTCAGTGCATCATCGTGCCCCTCCGTGCACCAGCAGGTGTGGAATGCACAGTGATGCCCCCTCTGTGCACCTCCTCTTGTTGTGCAACGTGTGGTCAGTCCTCCCCATGCACTTTTGGCACTTGTGCAATGCACAACCACTCCTCCCCGTGCAATGCAAGTCCTTGTGCAATGTGCAATCACCCCCCTATGCATTGCTGGGGCTGTGCAATGAATGGTCATGCCCATCACTCCCTCTCTCATTCTCTCTCCTTTCTTCCCTCCCTCCCTCCATCCCTCCTTCCTTCTCTCCTTCCCTCTCTCCCTCCATCTCTCCATCACTCTTTTTCTTCCTCCCTTCTTCTCTCCCTCCATCTATCTGCCCATCTATCCCTCTCTTTCTCCTTCCTTCTCTCCCTCTCTCCTTCCCTCTCCTTCTCTTCCCCTTTTTTTTCCTTTCCTCCTTCTCTCCATCCATTCTTCCTTTCCTCTCTCTATTCCTCCTTCCCTCCGTTCTCCCATCCCTTCCTCTCTTCCTCCCTTCCTTTCTTTCCTTCCATTTCCCTCCCTCCTACCCCCTCACCCTCCCTCCATCCCTTCCCTCTCGATCTCTCCATCCCTCCCACCTCTTTTCCTCCTCCATCTCGCATCCCTCCATCCTTCCCTTCTTCCCTCCCCCTGCTTCTCTCCCCACCTCTCCCTCCCTCCACCTCCATCCCTCCTTTCCTCCACCCATCCATCCCTCTCTCCCTCCCTCCATTCCTCCCTCCCTCTCTCCCTTCCACCCTCTCCCTCCATCTCTCCATCCATCCATTCCTCTCTCCATCCTTCCCTCCATTCATCCCCACTTCTCTCTGTACCTCCATCCTTCTTCCCTCCCTCCCCTCTCCCATATCTCCACCTTTCCTTCCTTCCCCCAACCCGTGCCTCAGTTTCCCCACCACACACATTGCACTGAGCCCCATCTTTGTCACTTTGCTTCTTTATTTGTGGGGCAGGGGGTGGCACCTCGCCGTCCTCCCCCCTCAGTAGCTGCGCACTTTGACCTCTTTGCTCTCGGACACCACTTTGCCATCCACCGTCCTCTGGGTGCTGCGCTGCGTAGTGACCGTCCCCTCCGTCCCCAGAGCATCCTGCAGACTGTGGGGCAGCGGGTGTCCCCGTGTCACACACTCCTATGTTACCCACTTCTGTCACCCACCCCTGTGTCACCCACCCCTGTGTCACCCACTCCTGTTACCCACTCCTGTCACCCACCCCTGTGTCACCCACTCCTGTTACCCACTCCTGTCACCCACCCCTGTGTCACCCACCCCTGTGTCACCCACCCCTGTTACCCACTCCTGTCACCCACCCCTGTGTCACCCACCCCTGTGTCACCCACTCCTGTCACCCACCCCTGTGTCACTCAGCCCCATGCCACCCTTCCCCACTGCTACCCCAAGGAACTTGGAGGGGACATCAGGGCTGGGGGGAGGAGTTGGGGTGCCTGGCCACTGGATGCCACCACTGTCCCTGTGCTGTCCCCAGATGTCCCAGCAGATAGGATACGGACGTGTTTGTACCCACAGCTCATCTCTGGTGGGTGTCACTGTCCCTTTGCTGTCCCTACAGAATCCCCACTGGGTGTCACCGCTGTCCCTTTGTTATCCCAATAGGATTCCTCAGGGGTGCCACTGCTGTCCCCTTTTTGTCCCTATAAGGCCACCAGAGGTCAGGACCTGCACCTCCCAGAACTGGGGCTTGCCCCATTGAATGCCACCACTGTCCCCTTGCTGTCCCCAAACATCCCAGAGGATGGGACATAGACATCTCAACACTTGGTCTCACCCCACTGAATGCCACCACTCTCCCCTCTATCTGTCCTGTATCCCCTCTATCTGTTCCTGTAGGGTCACAGAAGTCAGAACTTGGACTTCGCAGCACTGGGACTCAACAATGATGGATGCCATCGTTGTCCCCTCGCTGTCCCCTCTATGTCCCTATAGGGCCACAGAGGTCAGGACCTACACAACCAAGTGCTGGGTCTCTCTCCACTGAATGCCACCACTGTCCCCTTGCTGTCCCCAGACATTCCAGCGGATGGGACATGGACATCCCAACACCAGGGCTCAGCCCACTGTGTGCCATCATATCTGTCCTTATAGGGTCATGGAGGTCAGAATGTGGACTTCCCGCCACTGGGGCTCAACACTAATGGATGACAACGTTGTCCCTTCACTGTCCCCTTTCTACCCCGAGAGGACCACAGAGGTCAGGACCTACACACCCAACACCGGCTCTCACCCCACCCAGATGCCCCACAGTCCCACAGTGGTGCCACCCCCCATGTCCCACCTGAACCCCTCTCCTCCCTCGAGCAGCGCACGGTACGTGGCAATCTCAGCTTCCAGCTTGCTCTTGGCGTCCTGCAGTGCGCAGTGCTCCCGGTTCTGACGCTGCAGTTCTGCCCGTGCCTGCGCCAGCTCCTCCTCCCCGCGCAGGATCAGGCCCTGCAGCTGCTCCAGCTGCGCCCCGTATCGCGCCTCTGTCTCTGCCAGGCTGCCCTCCAGCCCCGCGTTCTGCAGCGTGACCCCAAGAGCTCAGTGGGGGTAAGGGGCCTGAACCCTCCCCTCCTCCCAATTCCCTCACTCAGTGGGGTCATCCCTTATGAGGTTGGGGGTTCTTGGGATCAGGGACATCCATGTAGTCACTCCTTATGGGACTGAGTGGTTTGTGGGACCGCCATGGGGTCACGCGCTATGGGGTTGGGGGCGCCTGGGCATCAGGAAGCCCCATGGAGTCACTCTTTACGGGGCTGAATGCCTCGCAGAACCTCCGTGGGGACGCCCCCTACAGAGGTGGGGGCTCATGAAGACAGGGACCCCCATGGACCCACACTTTATGGGCCCAGGTGGCTCACAGGAACCCCATACTGTTGCACTCTAAGGATCAGGAGGCTGGTGGGACCCCTGTGGAGTTGTACTCTATGGAGTTGGGGGGTCTGGTGGGATCCCCATGAGGTAATGTAGTATGGGGCTGGGGGCTCTTGGGATCCCTATGGAGTTGTACTTTATGGGGTCAGGGGGTTGGTGGGACCCCCATGGGGCAGTACTCTATGGGGTTGGGGGCTCATGGGGTCAGGGACTCCCATGGAGACCCACTTTCAGGGGCTAGGTGGCTCACAAGACACTTCTACAGGGTTGGGGGGCTGTTGAGATCCCAATAGGGTCACACACTATGGGGTTGGTGGCCGTGGGGTCACTCTATGGAGTCAAAATGCTGTGCAGTCACTCCCTATGGGGTCAGAGGACTGTAGGTTCACTCTACAGCGCCAAGATGCAGTGGGGTCATTCTCTTTAGGATGAGAGGGGTGTGGGGTTACTCTATGGGACCGGGAGGCTGTGGGGTTGCGCTTTGGGGTCACCTGGCTGCGCAGGGCATCCAGGTCGATCTCCAGACTCTGCACTGAGCGGCGCAGCTCCAGCAATCGGCTCCGTGCTGTATCCACCTCCTTTGTGCTCTGTGTCACTTCCAGCGTGGTCTCCGTGATCTGGGGTGGTGTGGGGAGGAGATTGGGGGGCACAAATAAGTCCAGGGAAGTCAGCAAAATGGAGCCCGTAAGGAGGATCCTCAGTGTGGGGTGAAGATTGCATTGGAAGATGCTCCCACTGCGGGGTCCCCATTGGTTGTGGGGTGTCCCTAATATTGGGTAAGGACAGCGCTGGGAAATGTCCCCACTATGGGCCTGGTGTCCCCTGTGAATGGGGTGTCCCCCAAGAGAAGTGCCCTGTGTGCGACTGATAGAGGGCCACCAGGACACCCCACAGACCACCCCAAGGGTTGTAGGAACAGCACAAAGTCTCCTTGAAAGACCCCAAAGACCTCTGGAACGCCCCAAGAACTATAGGAACACCCCAAAGACCACCAGAATACCCCAAGGGCCATTGGAACACTCCAAGGACTATACGAACACCCCAAAGACCACCTTGAAAGACCCCAAAGGCCCTTGGAATGCCACAAGGACTATAGGAATGCCCCAATGACTGTAAGAACAGCCCAAAGACCACCAGAACATCCAAAGAACTATAGGAACACCCTGAGGACTATAGGAACACCCCGAAGACTCCTTGAAAGACCCCAAAGACCACCGGAACATCCCAAGAACTATAGTTACACCCCGAGGACTATTGAAACACCCCAAAGACCCCCTTGAAAGACTCCAAAGACCCCCTAGGACTGTAGGACCACCTGCTGCCCCCACTGCTTCTCCAGCTCCTCCAGGTTCTTCTTGGCCAACACGTCGTATTGCGCCCTCAGCTCTGCCAGTGCCTGGCCCAGGTCCTGCGCCTGCGGTGCGTCCACCTCCACCGTCAGCCCCGCGGAGGCCGCCTGGGCCTGCAGTGCGTTCACCTCCTGCCAGGGGACAGCAGGTCCTGGTTTGTCCCCGTGTGCCCTTGATGTGTTCCACGCATGTCCCCAGCGTGTCCCTGATGTGTCCCCGGTGTGTCTGTGATGTGTCCCTTTCATGTTCTCAGTGTGCCCCACTGTGTCCCTAAGGTGTCTCCAGTGTGTCCCTAATATGTTCCCATGGTATCCCCAATGTTTCCCTGATGTGCCCCCAGTGTGTTCCCAACATGTCCCCAGTAGGTCCCCAATGCACGTGTCCCCATTGTGTCCCTGATATGTCCCCAGCATGTTTTCAATGCGTACCCAATGCGTTCTCAGCATATCCCCAGTGTGTCCCCAGTGTGTCCTCAATGTATACACAATATGATCCCAACACTTTCTGGATGTGTACTCAATGTGTTCCTGATGTGTCCCCAACACGTCCCCAGTATGTTCCCAGTGTGTCTCAAATATGTCCCTAATGTGTACCCAGTGTGTCCCTAATGTATCCCCAACATGTTGTACCCAATCCATTCTCAACATGTTCCCACAATGTCCCCAGTGTGTCTCTAATGTGTCCCTAATGTTCTCAGTGTGCATCTGACATGTTCCCAATGCATTCCCAGTGTGTCCCCAGTGTGTCCTCAATGCATTCCCAGTGCGTCCCCAATGTGTCCCCAGAGTGTAACTGGCATGTCCCCAGGGTGTCACCAATGTGTCCCCAATGTGTGTATGATATGTCCCCAACATGTTCTTAATGTGCCCCCAACGTGTTCTCAATGTGTCCCCAGTGTCCCTAATGTGTACCCAACGTGTCCCCAACGTGTCCTCGATGTGTCCTTGATGTGTCCCTGATGCTGCCCCACCCCACCTCCTCGTGGTTCTTCTTCATGAAGATGAGCTCCTCACGCAGTGCCTCGATCTCCCCCTCCAGCTGCAGCCGTGCCATGTTGGTGTCATCCAGCACCTTGCGCAGCCCCGCAATGTCGCTCTCCACTGATGTGCGGATGGCCAGCTCTGCCTCGTACCTGCAGGGCACCGGCTCCGGTCTGTTATCCCACCCCACCCCACCCCACCCCATCCCATCCCATCCCACCCTATCCCATCCCATCCCATCCCATCCCACCCCACCCCATCCCATCCCATCCCACCCTATCCCACCCCATCCCATCCCATCCCACCCCATCCCATCCCACCCCACCCCACCCCACCCCACCCCATCCCATCCCACCCCATCCCATCCCACCCCATCCCACCCCATCCCATCCCATCCCATCCCATCCCACCCCATCCCATCCCCACCCCCATCCCACCCCACCCCATCCCATCCCATCCCCACCCCACCCCACCCCACCCCACCCCACCCCATCCCATCCCCACCCCACCCCACCTCACCCCATCCCATCTCATCCCATCCCATCCCATCCCATCCCATCCCATCCCATCCCATCCCATCCCATCCCATCCCATCCCATCCCATCCCATCCCATCCCACTTCTGTTCTGTGAATCACACCCCATTCCCATTCTCGTTCCTGTCCCCACCCCATCCCTATCCTCATCCCACCCTATTCCTAACACTATTCCCATCTATGCCCCTGGCCATTTTCCCATTCCCATCTATGTTCCTGTCACTGTCCCATCCCTGTCTCCATCACTATCCTCATCCCTGTCCTTGTATCCCACTCATATTCTCATCTGTTTCTCTCCTGTCCCCATCCCTACCACATTCCCATCTCCATTCTCATGCCTGTTCCCATTCCAATCCCTGTTTCTGCCCCCATCCCATCCCCATTTCCAGTCTCATTCCCATCCCTGTCCCCTACATCATTCCTACCCCTGCTCCATCTCATCACTTTCCCCATCCCTGTCCCATCTCTGTCTTCTCCCATCCCTGTCCCTGTACCCATCCCTATCCCCATCCATGTCTTCATCTCTGTTTTTGCTCTTGTTCCCATCCATGTCCTATCTCAATTCCCAGCCCTATTACCATCTCCATTCCCATTCCCATTCCTCTCTCTGCTCTCATCTCATTCATTCCCATCCCATCCTATCCCCATTCCATCCATCCCCATCCAACCCCATCCCATCCCACTCCATCCCACCCCATCCCATCCCTATTCCATGAATCATACCCCATCCCCATCCCATTCCTTTCCCTTTCCCTTTCCCTTTCCCTTTCCCTTTCCCTTTCCCTTTCCCTTTCCCTTTCCCTTTCCCTTTCCCTTTCCCTTTCCCTTTCCCTTTCCCTTTCCCTTTCCCTTTCCCTTTCCCTTTCCCTTTCCCTTTCCCTTTCCCTTCCCCATCCCACCCCATCCCACCCCACCCCATCCCATCCCATCCCATCCCATCCCATCCCATCCCATCCCATCCCATCCCATCCCATCCCATCCCATCCCATCCCATCCCCATTCCACAAATCACACCCCATCCCTTTTCTTTTCCATTCCCATCCCCATCTTCCCATCCCATTCCACCCATATCCCATCCCATCCCATCTCATCTCATCTCATCCCATCCCATCCCTATCCCATTCTCATCCTGTCCCAACATCAATCCCATCCCCATCCCATCTCATCCCATCCTCCCATTCCCAACCACGTCTTTCTCTACATTCCCATCCCATCTCAGTTCCCATTTATGTCCTCATCCCATTCCTGGCCCTGTCCCCATCTTATCCCCATCCATGCCCCCACCCCAGCTTCCCACCCCTGCTGTCCCTGTCTCACTCACTTCACCCTGAAGTCATCGGCTGCCAGCCGCGCGTTGTCGATCTGCAGCACGGTGCGGGCGTTCTCCACTGCGCAGTCATAGATCTGTGGGGCCGGTTTGGGGTCACGGGGCGTGAGGACCCCCAGTGTGCCCCAGGGAGGGGGGGGACAGGGAGGGGGGCTGGCAGTGAACTCTTGTCCATGTCCTTGTCCCCATTCTCGTCCCCATTTCTGTCCCCATGTGACTTCAGGAAGGGGTGACCCCACTGTTCTATAGGGTGGCGCTGGCTGTGGGACTCATCTGCTTAACAAAGGAGCATTAATTGACCCCCCTCCCTTGGCCCCCATGGGCTTGGTCACAGCCCCACGTGGTGTCCCCACTGGGTGCCCCACACCGTCCCCACCCCACAGGATCATTTCTCCCTGGCTCAGCTCCGGGTGCGAAGTCCACCCCCTCCCAACACCATGCAGGTTAATGCTTAACCTGTGACAACTGCTGGCAGAGCCCTGGGGATGCGATGCCAGGAAGTGGGGGCATGCTGATGGGGCCCAGAGGACGTGGTGCCAGTGCCCCAACCTACCCCCTTCCCACCCCTACCCCAACCAAACTCAACCCAACACCATCTCCATCTGCAATCCCACTGCATCCTAAGCCCACCCCATTCCCATCCCCATCCCAACCCCTATCCAACACCAACCCCACCCCATCCCAACCCCAACCCCATCTCCTTCCCATCCCCATCCCAACTCACCCCATTTCCATTCTAACCCAATCCCATTTCCATTCCCATCATAACTATCCTAATCGAACTCCATTTCCATTTCCATTCCATTCTCATCCCATCTCTATCTCCATCCTAACCCAACCCCATTCCCATTCCCTTCCCTATTTCTACCTGAACCCCACCCTATCCTAACACAGTCTCAATCCCAATCCTATTCCCATTCCCATTCCCATTCCCATACCACCCAATCCCCCTCCCAACCCCGATCCCATTCCCATTCCTATCCCACCCCATCTCCAACCTGACACAATCCCAGTTGCATTCCTACTCCCATTCCCACCCTGTCCCACCCCACCCCATCCCAACCCCAACACGAACTCCATTCCCATTCCTATTCCCATTTCTACACTAATCCCTCCCCATCCTAATCCAAGCCCATTCCCATTCCTATCCTCATCCTAATCCAGTCCCATACTCATTTCCATTCCAACCCCAAACCCAACCCCATTCCCATTCCTATCCCACCCCATTCCCATCCTAACACAATCCAATCCCATTCCTATTCCTACTCCCATCCCCATCCCAACCCCAACACGAACTCCATTCCCATTCCTATTCCCATTTCTACCCTAATCCCTCCCCATCCTAATCCAAGCCCATTCCCATTCCTATCCTCACCCTAATCCAGCCCCATTCTCATTCCCATCCTAATCCCAATCCCAACTCCATTCCCATTCCTATTCCCATTTCTACCCAAATCCCTCCCCATCCTAATCCAAGCCCATTCCCATTCCTATCCTCACCCTAATCCAGCCCCATTCCCATCCCCATCCCCATCCCAATCCCAACTCCATTCCCATTCCTATTCCCATTTCTACCCCGACCCCTCCCCATTCTAATCCAAGCCCACTCCCATTCCTATCCCCATCCTAATCCAGCCCCATTCCCATTCCTACCCCAATCCCATCCCCTGCCACACCCCTCACCTTGTCACGCAGCTGCTGGATGGTGTCCCAGTAGTTCCCCCAGTCGCGGGTGCTGGGTCCCCTCTTGGCCAGGCTCTCCCGGATCTGTGCCTCCAGGCGCCGGTTGTTGTTCTCCAAGCTGCGCACCTTCTCCAGATACGTGGCCAGGCGCTCGTTCAGATCCTGCATCGTCTCCTTCTCGTTCTGCGCCACCCCAGACCCGGACAGCAGCAAACCGCCCCCATAACCTGCCCCATAGCCAGCCCCGTAGCTTGCCCCATAGCCGCCTCCATAGCCACCCCCATAGGTGCTGGCGGTGCGAGTGATGGAGATGCGTGACCCCGACCCTCCGGCCCCGGCGTAGACGCTGGCAGCGCTGCTATGGGGCGGAAGGCGACGGATGCTCCCGGTGCGGGATGAGGTGGAGAAAGTGGTGCTGCGGGACAAGCTCATGGTGACGGATGAACGGACAGATGGACGGAAGGACAGATGAGTGGACGGTTGGATGATTGGCGGCGGGGATTTATAGGAAGCGCCAAGCAGGGGGCGGCCCCAAAGAGCCGCTGGCGCTTCGCCGATCCCTGGAAGGTGCGGCCGGATCCCGTGCCTTTGGGAATTGCAACGGGGGGGGGGAACGTAGGGGGGGCACAGGGAGAGCTCGGCCCCAGGGCCTCACTGCCGCAGGGGACGCAGCTCCACAGGAACAAGGCTCAGCACTCTGCGTTGCGGGGAACCAGGACTCGGCCCCACATATTTAGGGGGACCCCAGCGGTGTCCTTGGGGACGCTCTGGGGGCACTTTTATGGACATCTCAGGAACACTTTGGGGACACTTTGGGGTCTCTTTGGAGATACTTAGGGGACACCGAGGACTCCATGCAGACACTTTGGGGATACTTTGGGGACACTCCAAGAAAACGCTAGGGACACCTTGGGGTCTCCTTGGGGACACTTTGGAGGCACTTTGTGGACACTCCAAGGAACACCCTGGGGACACTTAGGGGACACTTTGGGGGCACTCTGGGGTGTCCTTGGGACCCCACCCTCTACCCCCATGATCCCGCTGGATCCCCTCCCCCCCCTCCTCCCCTCCCCTCCCCTCCCCTCCTTCCCTTATCTCCTGGCTCAGAGATGCATCAGCACCGCATTCCGCCCTTATCGTCCCATCGCTGAACGCACAAGGACGTGGGGGGAGGGGGTGGGGGAGCTGTGGACTTTTGCACGACTGCATGCCTTTGCACAAGCGTTCACTTCTGCGTGTGTGCAGCACACAGACCCATCTCCATGCAGGCTTATGGTGCTCACCAGCTTCTCTCTGCTGCAAAATCGGGCATTTCAGCACTGGAATGTGTTTTCAGCCTTGCACGAGGGCACGCTTTGCACGAGCACACACTTCTCCATGAGCACATGCTGCTTCAAAAGCACTCCCTGCTATAAAAATGGCTGTGTGCTCCTTGCACTTTTTGCATGAGTGCACACTTTGCATGAGCATGCACCTTTGCAAAAGCACTTTCCCTTACACAAGCAGGACCTCTGCGTGTGAACTGCTGTGTTGCACGAGCACGCACCTTTGCACAAGCACGTCTTAAGAGCACCGTCTTTTGCACAAGCACAGGCCTTTGCATGAGCCCCAAACTGCACAAGCACATGACTTTGCAGGAGTGCGCTCCCTTGCACAAGCACAGACCTTTGCATGAGCTGAAGCCCCAAAGCTGTCACCTCGTAACCCCGTAGTGCCACATCATGACCCCATGGAGTCACTTTGAGCCCATGATGTCACCTGAAGACCCCGTGGTGTCAGCTTGAGCCCCCAGAGTAACACCTGATGATCCCCTGGTGCCACCTGAAGCCCTCAAGGTGTCACCTCAGAACTTCATAGTGCCACCACAAGTCCCCATGGTGTCACCCTGACCCCCCAAAGAGCCACGTGAAATCCTCCAGGGTGTCACCTCATGACCCCAAAGTGCCACCTTAAGACCCCGTAGTGTCACCTGGATCCCCGATGGTGTTACCTTGATCCCCCAGAGTGCCACCTGGAGACCCCAAAATTCCACCTGCAGTCCCCAGGCTGTCACCTCAGTGCCACAGTGCCACCTGATGACCCCATGATACCACCTGAAGACCCCAAGATATCACCTCACGAGCCCATAGTGCCACAAGTTCCCATGGTGTCACCCTGAGCCCCCTGAGTACCACCTGAAGCCCCCAGGGTCTCACCTCGAGCCCCCAAAAGCCACCTGAAACCCCCAGAGTGTCACCTCATGACCCCAAAGTGCCACCTGAAGCCCACAAGGTGTCACCTTGAGCCCCCAAAGTGCCACCTGGAGACCCCATAGACCCAGCCCGAGACCCCCCTCCCCCCGGGCACACCCCAACCTCCATCTGTGTTTGGGTGTTTCGGTGGAGGAGGGGTGGCAGGTGATGGTGACGATGACGTGGTGACGTGGGGCCACCAGCCCATCAGCGCTGTCCCCGTCACCAAAGCCTGGCCCAGCCCAGTGCAAACAAAGGCAGGCGCAGAGCTTTGGCCCCCACCCAAAATTCCGCCCCAACCCCCACCCTGGGAGGACAACGAAGGGTCACCAACCTCAGGGGGGGGTGGGGGGTGAGAATATTGAGGTGGGGACCTCAGGGTGGCACACAGGGCCTGGGGGGGAGCTGGTTGTTGTCGGTGTTGTGGAGGGGGGGGGGGGGGGGAATTTATGGGCTTTGGTGTGGGGACCCCCCTCCCCGTTCTATAGGGCTGCGCTATGGGGACGTGCCCATCTTTCCTTGTCTCAGTTTCCCCATTGTAAGAGGGTCTCATAGAGTTGCGCCCTCCCATCCCTCGTGCCCCAGTTTCCCCATTTGAAAGGGGGGGGTCATAGCGTTGCTCCTTCCCCCCTCCTCCCCTTGTGCCTTTTACCCCACTTGTAGGGGGCCTCTTTGGGAAATCCCCACCCCCTCCAGGGGCTGCAGGAATGGCAGGAAGGTCTCACACAGCCCACAGACCCCTGCCCCCATCCACCCCCCCTCCCCCAAGCCCATCCCGCCGGCGCTGAGAACTGGGAATTCCTTTGAGATAAGGGTGGCTCCGTGTGGGGTGGGGGAGGACATTCCATAGAGCCGGGGAGAGAGTGGGGGAGGGGGGCATCTCCTGGGGGTTGGGGTGGGGGGGGATATTTCTCCTGGCCAGGCCAGTGGGGGCTGGGACAGGGATGGGTTGTTGGCCATGATGGGACAGCGGTTGGTGGCCATAGTGGGACGAGGACAGGAGGCCACAGTGGGACTGGAACAGGTTGGTGGCCGTGGTGAGACAAGGACAGGTGGCCACTGTGGGACATGGAAAGGAGGCCATGATGAGACAGGGACAGGTTGGTGACCGTGGTGGGACAGGGAGAAATGGTGGGACAGGGATGGATTGGTGGCCATAGGGGGACAAGAATGGGTGGCCATCATGGGACAGGAACAAGGGGCCGTAGTAGGACAGAGAGAGGTGGTGGCTGTAGAGGGACAATGGTTAGTAGCCATAGTGGGACAGGGACAGGTTGGTAGTGATGGGACAGGGATGGGTTGGTGGCCATGGTGGGACAGTGGTTGGATGCCATCGTGGGACAGGGACAGATGGCCATCATGGGATGGGATTGAATTGTTGGCCATGGTAAGACATGGATGGGATGGTGGGACAACAACTGTTCCCCATAGTGTGAGCTCCCTGGGCTTCTCCACATGGATGAAGGGATGTGCTGGGGACACAGCAGTGCAGACATGGACTGAGGACACAAGGGGGGTCTGGGATTTGGGGACATGCTTCAGGGACTGTTTTTGGGAATGGGATTTGGGGACAGACTTTGGGAACTCCATTAGGGGCTGGGATTTGGGGACACTCCTGGAGGTGGATATCATGGTGGGTGGCAGCTGCATTTGGGGCCGAGCACTGAATTCACATCAAGTGAGCAAAGTGTAGATCCGATGTGCCACAGCAACCCCAATGGATCCCAGCAGATCCCAGTAGATCCCTGTAAGCCACGGTGGATCCCAGGAAGCCACAGTGGATCGCAGCCGTTCCGAAGGGGTTAACGGAGCAGCACAGCGCTCCTCCCCTGGGCGGCAGGATGCAGCCCCGCTCACCCGCCCCACAGCCGGCCCGTCCTGTCCTACAACCCCTACCACAATCCTACAACCCGTCCTGCAACCCGCACCGCAATCCTGCAACCTGTCCTGCAACCCACCCCACAGCCGTCCTCCTGCCCGCCCCACAATCCATCCTGCGGCCCTTCCTGCAGCCCCATGGCGCAGCCCGCCCTATAGCCCGCCCCATAGCCCGGCCCACCGCCCGCCCCACACCTCCCTCCTCCTACGCAGCGCGGCGCTCCGACACTATTCCCAAAACTCTCCTGTAACCTTTCCCAAAACCCTTCTCCAAATTGTCTTCCAGCCTTCCCAAAACCTTCTCCCAACCCTATAACCTTCTTCCAACACTACAACCGCCTCCCAGCCTTCTTCCAATCCTATAAATCTTCCAACCTTCTACCAACACTACAAACTCTTTCCAAACTTCTTCCACCCCTACAACCATTTTCCATCCTTCCTCCAACCCTACAACCTTCTTCAAATCCTACAACCTTCTCTCAACCTTCTCCAACCCTACAACCATCTTCCAAACTTCTCCTAACCCTACAGCCTCCTTCCAACCTTCTACCAACCATCTTCCAACCCTACAACAACCTTCCAACCTTTCTCCAATCCTACAACCTTCCTCCAATCCTACAACTTTCTTCCAACCGTCTTCTAACTTTCCTCCAACCCTACAAACATCTTCTAACCTTCCTCCAACCATCTTCTAACCTTCTTCCAATCCTGCAACCATCTGCCAGCCCTACGACCTTCTTCCAGCCTTCCTCCAACCCTAAAACCTCAGCCCCTCTGACCCACCATGTCCGTCACCATCACCAGGAAATCTGTGCGGAGCAGCTCGGCCGTCCCGGTCCGATCCTTCAGCTCCCGCTCCTTCACCGCCGGCCCTGCTGTGAGGATGAGCGCAGCCTCAGCCTTTGGCACCATCAGTGGGAGCCGTTTTGGGGTGGGGGGGATGCAGCGGGGTCCTGTGACCGTGTCTGGGGGTGGCATCGCAGCCGTCACCGTCAACCAGAGCCTCCTGACCCCCCTCAACCTGGAGATTGACCCCGACATCCAGCAGGTGCGCAAGGAGGAGAAGGAGCAGATCAAGACCCTCAACAACCGCTTTGCTTCCTTCATCGACAAGGTGAGGCCACCCCATAGCTGCCCCCATTGTGTCTGGGTGGCACCCGGGGTGGGGGGGAGGGGGGAAGAAGGGGGTCACAACTGTTTCCTGAGCTCTGGTGACCCTGAAGTCCCCTGGGGGGTGGGGTGGGAGGTGGCTGTGAGACTGCGAGGGCACTCTGAGCCTGCAGGGACACTGAGAGACCCCCCCCCCAGGAACATCCTGAGCCCCCTTAGGGACACTGAGAAACTTCTGGGGACACTGAGACTCCTTTAGGGACCTCCTGAGCCCCCCTTAGGGACATTGAAACCCCCCTAGGGGACTGAGACACTTTCAGGGATCTTGAGATCCCCTTAAGGACATTGAGAACCCCTTGGGGACACTGAGTCCCCCTTAAGGACATTGAGACTTTTGGAGGACACTGAGACTCCCTCAGGGACACCGAGACGCCCTTAGGGACCTCCTGAGACCCTTGGGACCTTGAGACACTTTGGGGAACATCCTGAGCCACCATAGGAGCAGTGAAAGCCCCTTGGGACATTGCGACCCCCTTAGGGAAATCCAGAGCCCCTTAGGGGATATTGAGACATCTGGGGACATTGAGATCCCCTTAAGGACCTTCAGAACCCCTTAGGGAACTCCTGAACCCCCTGGGGATGCTGAGACACTTTTGTGAACATCCCAAGTCCCCTTAGGGCCGTTGAGGGAACATTAAGGCCCCCCTTAGGGACACCCTTGGCCCCTTAAGGACACCGAAACCTCCTTGGGAACATCGTGACCCCCATGGTGACTTCTGAGCCCCCTGGGGACTTGCTGAGTCCTCTGGGGACACTGAAACACCTTTGGGGGCATTGCAGTCCTTTGGGGACATTGAGACCTCCTTAGGGACTTACTGACCCTCTTTTGGTCCTCTGGGACTCCCTGAGCCCCTTGGGGACCTCCAAGCTCCTTCAGATGCATCCTGAGCCCCTTGGGGACATTGGGACCCCCCCTGGGGAGCCCTCTGTCCCCTTTGGGATCTTCTAAACCCCTTGGGAACATCGTGGAGACATTTGGAAATCTTTGGGGACACTGAGATCTCCTTGGGGATATCATGTTCCCCTCTGGAATCTGCCAACCCCTTTGCACACATTTTAGACCCATTTTGGACCCCCCTGGGGACACTGTGACCCCCTAAAGGACCCGCTGTCCCCCTTGGGAACACTCTGGGGGTACATCCATGTTCCATCCCAGTAGCAGACATGGTGACAAAGCTGAGGGGGGGTGGGAGAAGTGGTGTGAGGTGGGACCTGGGGTGGTGGTGGCATTCTCCTTTCCCATTGTCCCCTTTTTGTCCCCCTCCGCTGCAATCAGTCCCCCTACCAGCGTCTCATCGCTGTGTCCCCATAACCCCCACCCCCAGATCCCATATTTCATATCCCAACTCCACGTCCCGCTCACCCACTTGCCCACCTCCAACATCCCCATGTGTCCCCACATCCGGCATCCTCATATCCCCATGTCCCCACATCCTCATATCCAACATTTCTACATCCCCTTGTCCCTATTTATTCACAGCCCCACTTCTCAATGTCCTCAAATACCCACATTCCCCTTTCTCCATGTACTCACATCTCCACATCCCCATGTTCCCATATAACCACAACCCCACATCCCCGTATCCCACATCCCCGTGTCCCCATTTCCAATGCCTCCATGGCCACACACCCCACATCCCCCTGTCCCCATATACCCACAACCTCACATCCCCATATCCCAGTGTTCCCACATCCGCACATCCCCGTGTCCCCGTATCCAACACCTGTGACCCCACACCCCCACATCCCCATATCCAATGCCTCTGCAACCCCACATCCCCCTGTCCCTATATACTCACATCCCCGTGTCCTCACATCCCTGAATACCCACATCCCTGTGTCCCTACATCCCCCCATCCCCATACCCAATGCCTCTGTGACCCCACACCCCTCCTCCCCCCATCCCCATCCTCGTACCCCACACAGCACAGTGACCTCCCTGCGTCCTCCCTCTCTCCAAGGTCCGGTTCCTGGAGCAGCAGAACAAGATGTTGGAGACCAAATGGAGTCTCCTGCAGTCTCAGCAGCCACAGCGCAGTGACCTGCGGGGGCTGTTTGAGGGCTACGTGGGGTCCCTGAGGAGGCAGCTGGAGGGGCTGGGCCAGGAGCGGCTGCGGTTGGAGGCTGAGCTGGGCAGCATGCAGGGGCTGGTGGAGGACTTCAAGAACAAGTGAGGAGGCGGCAGCTGGGTGGCCCTCAGGTGGTGGGATGGAATGGGGTTGTCCCCTCTGAGCAGCACTGTGGTGGCTTTGGTTTATGGGGTGATCGACCCAATGCACTGGAAAGGGGCTCCCCATGTCCCCCTTGTCTCCATCTCTGTGTGTCCCTGGGTCCCCTTTTCCCCATTTCTTCCATGCCCCACATCCCCACATCCAAGTTCCCATTTCCCATGCCCCATATCCCCATGTCCTTGTACCCCTGGATCCCAATGTCCCCACGCCCCGTGTCCCCCTGAGTCCTTGCATCTTTGTATCCCCATGGCCGCCATGTCCCCGTGTCTCCTGTCCTCACACCCCCCCATAACTCCCTTGTCCCTCATTTCCCATGTCCCTGTATCTCTGGGTCTCCACATGCCTACATTCCCATTTCTCCACGTCCTCCATCCCTTCCACATCCCATGTCCCCATGTCCTTGCCCCTCTGTGTCCCCATGTCCCCACACCAAGCCCTCTACCCTGCAGGTACGAGGAGGAGATCAACCACCGCACTGAGAAGGAAAATGAGTTTGTGCTGCTGAAAAAGGTGAGTGGGCTACGGGTAATGTGGCTGGGGGACAACGAAACTGGGAGTGATGGGGCTGAGAGTGATGGGACTAGGAATAGTGGGGCTGGGTGTAGTGAGGCTGGGGGTGATGGTGATGGGAGGCAGTGGGGCTGGAGGACTTGGAGACAGGAGCAATGGGGCTGGAGGGCAGTGGGGTCAGGGGCAATGGGGCTGGGGGCAATGTGTTTAGGGCCTGATGGGATTGGGGGCAGTGGGGCTGGGGGGCAGTGGGGCTGGGGGCAATGAGGCTGAGGGGCAGTGGGGCTGGAAGTCTTGGGGACAGAGGCAATGGAGCTGAGGGGAATAGGGTTGGGGGCTGATGGGATTGAGGGCAATGGGACTGGGGGACAATGGGGTTGGGAGTAATGGGCTGGGAAGCAGTGGAGCTGGGGGCAATGGGGTTGGAGGCTGATGGAACTGGGGGAAGTGGGGCTTGGGGGGCAATGAGGCTGAAGGATCGTGGGGCTGGAGGTGTTGAGGCCTGGGGTAATGGGGTTGGAGGGCAATGGAGCTGGGGGTAATGAGATCGGAGACTGATGGGACTGGGGTTAATGGGGCTGTGGGGCAATAGGGCCGGGAGGCAGTGGGTCTGGGGACAATGGGTCTGGGGTTAATGGGGCTGGGGGGCAATGGGAGCTGACCCGATGCTACTGGCACCCCAGGATGTGGACGAAGCATACATGAGCAAAGTGGAGCTGGAGTCACGGCTGGAGAGTCTGACGGATGAGATCAACTTCCTGCGGCAGCTCTATGATGAGGTGGGGGCTTCACAGCAGCCCCACCATGGGACCACCGCAACAGGGAGGGGGCTGTTCCCCCAGCTCAGCCCCACCTCCTTCCCCATTGCAGGAGCTGCGGGAGATGCAGTCGCAGATCTCCGACACCTCCGTGGTGCTGTCCATGGACAACAGCCGCAGCCTGGACCTGGACAGCATCATTGCAGAGGTGAAGGCGCAGTACGAGGACATCGCCAACCGCAGCCGGCTGGAGGCTGAGACCTGGTACCAGAGCAAGGTGAGGGGTGGGGAGTGGGGGTCGGGGTTTGGGGGGTTGCTCCGGACTCATCCCAGCTCTGTTCTTTGGGATTCTCCATCTGCTGGGATTCTGTTCTCTGTCCCATGTCCCAAGATGTTCTTCTCCTGAGAGGATGTTCTGTCCTTTGGGCTCCTCTGTGCCCCACGAGGAGCTGTTGAAAGAATGCTCCCTCCATCACTTTGGGAAACTCCATCCCTTTGGGGTCCTCTATCCCTTGGGATCCTTCACCCCTTTGGGGCTCTCCATCCCCAAAGTTCCCTTGGAGTTTTCCACCCCTTGGGAACCTCCATCTCTTGGGAATCTCCATCCCTTTGGGATTCTCCATCCCTCGGGATTCACTATCCCTTTGGGGCTCCCAATCCCTTGGGATCCTTCATCCCTTGGGGGTCTCCATCCTTTGGGATCCTCTATAACTTGGAATGCTCTGTCCCCAAGGATCCTCCATCCCTTGAAAGGATCCATGACCTGCAAGATTGCATCCCCTGGGTCACTCCATCCCCTGGGACTTTCCATCCCCTGGGTCACACCATCCATGCCCCCAACCGTTCCATTCCATTTCCCCTCTGAGATCCTTCATCTCTTGGTGTGCTCCATGACTCAGAATGCTCTCCCCCTCCCAAGGACCCTCACCCATCCCATAACACTCTCCACCCCCAGCACCCACCCTGCCCTGGGGATGCCCTATGCCCCAGACTCCCTGTCCCGCTTCCCATCCCGCTCCCCACCGCCGTCTCGCCAGCCCCACGCTCCCGCCCATCCCAGCCCCAGGGCCAGGCGCTGCTCATGGTGTCTGCGGCGTGGGCGAGTCGCAGACCGGCCCGGCGTGACGCAGCCCTGGCCCCAAGCACTCCTCTGGGCACGGGCTCGCCTCTGCTGCTTTGCCCCAGATTTTGGGAGGAAGAGGAGCTCACGGGGCTGTCCCCATCCCCGCCGCACTGCGGGTTTATGGGGCCAAGATTTTGGGATTCTGTCGTGTCAGGATCCTGTGATTTTGGGATTCTGCAATTTCAGGACTCTGTGATGCCAGCATTCCATGATTTTGTGTCTCAGCCACTTCCATCATTCCATGGATTCATGAGTCCATGATTCCATGAGGTTGTGATTCTCTGATTCCGCAGTGTCATGATTCTGTGATTTCGCAGTGATGCAATATCTGGATCCCGATTTCTCGTGGTCCCACAACTCGGTGGATTCATGGCTTTGGGATCCCGTGACCACTTGATTTTGGGATCCCGAGATTTCATAGTCCCACGAGTTTGTGATTTTGTGATCCCCTGATCCCTGATTTCCTGACCCCGCTCCGCGCTCCTGCAGTACGAGGAGCTGAAGACGACAGCTGGTAAACACGGCGACGACCTGCGCAGCACCCGCAGCGAGATTGGCGAGCTCAACCGGATGATCCAGAGGATCCAGGCTGAGATCGAGGTGCTCAAGAACCAGGTCTGGGTCCTGCCTGGCTACACCTGACCTTCTTCCTCCTCCTCTTCCTTCTCCGCCTCCTCCACTTCTTCCTTCTCCTTTCTTTCCTCCTCCTTTTCTTTCTCCTCTTCCTCCTCCTCTTCTTCCTTCCTCTTCTTCCTCCTCTCCCTCCTCCTCTTCTTCATCCTTCTCTCCCCCCTCCTGCACTTCTTCATCCTCCTCTTCCTCCTTTCCTTCCCCTCCTCCTCTCTCTTCTCCTCTCTCTTCTTCTTTTCCTCCTCTTCCTCCTCTTCTTCCTCCTCCTCTTTCTCTACTTCCTCTTCATCCTCCTCTTCCATCTATTGTTCCTCCTCCTCTTCTCCCTCACCTCTCCATGCCTTCAGCACTCCAACCTCCCACAGCCCCCTTGCACTCTGCAGAGATGATTCTGGTGTGCAATGGGGAGAAGCTGGGGTGCAAACTGGGGGAGGGGGAAGAAATGGATGAAAAAGGAGGAATCCTGGAGTGCAATTTGGAGAAGTTGGGGTGCAGAGGTGAATGTTGGAGTGCAAGGGGGGAAGCTGCAATGCAATGGGGTGAACTAGGGTGCAATGGGAGGGATGGTGGGATGCACTGGGGAAATGTTTGGGTGTAATTAGGAGAAGCTGGGGGTACCGGATTGGGATGCTGAGGTCCAAAGGGGAAGCTGGGGTGCAGTGGTGGAAGATGAGGTGCAATGGGTGGGATGCTGGGGTGCACTGGAGGGAAGCTGCAATGCAATGGGATGAACTGGGATGCAATGGGAGGAATGTTGGAGTGCACTGGGGGACTGTTGGGGTGCAATTTGGAGAAGTCGGGGCGCTAAGGAGGAGGGATGCTGAGGTGCATTGAGGGGAAGCTGCGGTGCAACAAGGGATGCTGGGGTCCAAAGAGGAAGCTGGGGTGCAATGATAAAAGCTGGGTTGCAAATGAGCAGAAGCTGGGGTGCAAACTGGAGAAGCTGGGATGCAAGAGGGGGATGCTGGGATGCACTGGCCAGGGGGTGGGGGGGAAGCTGGAATGTAAAGGGGGTCTGCTGGGATACAATAGAGAGATAATGGGGTGCAAGGAGAGGATGATGGGATGTAGCAAGGAGGATGCTGAGGTCCAGGGACAACCCAAATCCTCACGCAAGGTAACCCCTCCTGCCCCAACGTCCTGCCCTGCAGCGAGCCACTCTGGAGACGGCCATCACAGAGGCAGAGGAGCGTGGGGAGATGGCCCTGAAGGATGCCAGAGCCAAACTATCTGAACTGGAGGCGGCTCTGCAGAAGGCAAAGCAGGACCTGGCCCGGCAGCTGCGCGAATACCAGGAGCTGATGAATGTTAAGCTGGCACTGGACATCGAGATTGCGACCTACAGGAAGCTGCTGGAGGGCGAGGAGAGCAGGTGGGATGCTGCACCAGAAAGGGGCTCCACGGGATGTGCAGTGTGCTATGTCCTATGGGACGCTGTGGGGACGGTGGTGTTCCTGTCTCATGGAGGCCACACCACATCCCTGCTCCCTGGGCAGCACTCGGCTGTTGAAACCAAATTCAGCTCCCGTGTCCCCTGTGCTGCCCCGAGCCCTGGACCCAAACTGAGCCCCCAGAGTGTGTCCCCAAATCCTGGGCCCATCTCACATCCTCAGCCCATGTCCTCACCACTGTGCCCCCAATGCTTTCATCCACCCATCATCCATCCAACCCATCCCTCCCTCTGTCCTTCCCTCCCTCCCTCCCTCTCTCCATTCCTCACTCCCTCATTCCCTCTATCCACCCCTCCCTCCATCCTTCCTTCCCTCCTCCCCTCCTTTCCTCCTTTCTTCCCTCTCTATCCTTCTGCCCCTCCTTCCTTCCCTCCCTCCCTTCATCCATCATTCTTTTCCTTCCTTCCTCCCCTTCTTCCCTCCCTCTACCCTCCATTCCTCACTCCCTCATTCCCACTCTCCACCCCTCCCTCCATTCTTCCCTTCCTCTTCCTCTCTCCCCCCTTCCATCCCTCCCTCCCCCCATCACCCTCCCTTCCACCCTCCCCCCATCCTTTCTTCGCTCCCTTCCTCCCTCTCTCTCTCCCTTCTTCAATCCTTCCATTCATCCCTCCATTCTTCCCTTCCTTCCCCCTCTCCATTCTTTCTTCCCTCTCTCTATCCTTGCATCTCACCATCCTTCCCTCCCTCCCTGCATTCTTTTCTCCCTTTCTCCCTCCCTTTCTCCCTCCCTCCCTCTCTCCCTCCATCCTTCCAATCTTCTCTTCCCTCCATCTATCCATTCCCACTTCCCTCCCTCCCACCATCGTGCCATCCTTCCATCTCTCCCCCACCTCCCTAAATCCCACCCCTTACTCTCCCCCAGGTTGGAGTCAGGAATGCAGAACCTCAGCATCCACACCCGGACCACGGGGTTCTCGGGTAAGAGGGGGGTTGGATTCAACACAGGGGTTGGATTCACTACCCAAAACCCCCAACAAGCGCTCAGCATCACCCACTGCACCCCCTCTCCATGCAGGAGGATTCGGGGGGGGCTTTGGGAGCTCCTTCTCCACAGGTTACACTGTGACCCCCCCGGCACTGGAGAGTGCAGCTGTCCCCAAATCTCGTGCCATCGTCATCAAGAAGATCGAGACCCGTGATGGCAAGCTGGTGTCTGAGTGTGCTGATGTCCTCACCAACTGAGCCCCCCCTACAGCCCTCTGGAGACCCCAAAAGGAATGCAACCCCCCGGGACCCTCCCCTTGTTCTGTCCCTGTGCCCTGAGCCAGCACCCTGCTGTCCGTCCATCTGTCCCCCTGTGTCTGTCCAAGCTACAGGATGGGGTGGGAGCTATTGGGGTGCCCCCCACCCCTGAGATCCCCCTCACACCTCCGGTGCATGGGTGGGGGGTGTTGAGGACCTGCAATAAACCCAATAAACCAAATGAAGCCCCCAACCGTGACTGCACCCACCTGGGGATGGGAGGGAGTTGGGGGGAAAATAGGGGCAGCAATGGGGTTCTGGAGGGGGGGAGGAATCCCCCAGGATGAAGCCAGTTGTGTCCATGAGGGGGGCAGGGGATGTTTTGGGCTGCTAGGACCCACTCAGGGGGGTAGGGAAAAGGGGGAGGTGGGGTCAGGCCTCAGGGGGTCCATTGTCTATCTGGGGGTACCAGGACTCATTTTGGGTTGCCAGAACCAACTTTAGGTGTGCCATTGCCCATACTGGTGTCTGAGGACCCATTCTGGGGTGCTATTGCCCACCCTGGTCATCAGGCTCAGTTTTGAGGGACTAGGACCCATTCTGGGGTGCCATTGTCCATCCTGGGATACCAGAACTCATTTTGGGGTGCCATTTTCCACCCTGGTGCATAAGGCTCTGTTTTGGGATACCAGGACCCATTTTGGGGTGTTGTCATCCATCCTGGGGCATCAGGATCTATTTTGGGGTACCAGGACCCATTCTGGAGTGCCACTGTCCATCCTGGAGCATCAACATTAGTTTTGGGGCACCAGAAATCATTTTGCCAACCACAAGGTGCTGAGACCTATTTTGGGGCCTCTGGGCCATTTTTGGGTTGCCAAAAACAACTTCTGGGGTGCCATTGTCCATCCTGGGATACCAGAACTCATTTTGGGGTGCCATTTCCCAACCTGGTGCATAAGGCTCTGTTTTGGGCTACTAGGACCCATTTTGGGGTGCTATTGTCTATCCTGGGGCATCAGGATCTGTTTTAGAGTACCAGGACGCACTGTGGGGTGCTGTTGTCCATCTGGGGGCATGAGGATCATTTATGGGATGCCAGGTCGCATTCTGGGGTGCCATTATCCATCCGGGGACATCAGGACCTATTTTGGAGTACCATTGCCTACCCAGGTGCATCAGGCTGTGTTTTGGGAATCCAGACACATTTTGGGGTGCCGGGGGTCCCAAATTCCATCCTACGATGTCAGGTTTTGGGGTACCAGGATCCATCCGGGGGGGCAACACCCAGGATTTGCAGGCTTTGGGGGAAGAATAGGATTTTTGGGGCGGGGGGGGGGGATTTCAGGCTGGGTGGGGTTAAGGATTTTGGACTCTCTGGTGTCTCATATGGGGCTGTGCTGGGGATCGTGCCACCTCCCCGCCCCCTTCCCCCTCCTTGGGGGTGGGCTTATTTCTGGGGGAGCTGGGGAAGATTTGGGGCGCCCCTGCCTTTTCGTTGGGTACGGATTCTATTCCCTGTCCGCCGGTGACACCTGCTGTCCGCACCGCACATCTCACCCCAATTACCGCTGCCAATTAGTGCTAATTAACATCCACCCCGCTCGTGCCCCCCAGGCACGACCTCCATTAATGTGGGGGGCGGGGGCCGCACGGGGGCGTGCCGGGCTGGGAGATGGGGGGGGGTTCGGAGCCTCAGTGACCATCGAGGGACCCCCCCAGAGACACCCCAACACCCCATAGCTCCGGGGCCCCCTTCGGACTCCAGGGGGGGGTCTTTAGGAGTGACTCTGACCCTATGGGAGGGGCTCAGTTTTGCGGGGGGGGGGGGGGGAAGAGATGTGGGGAGAGGTGCTTGGGATCCCCCCGGGATGCAGTGGGTCGGTGGGTTTGACTGAGCGCACTGGGATTCCTTGGGAAGCCCCCCTACCCCCCAGTGACGCCCCCATCCGTAACTCCCCCCTTTCACCCCCCCGCCCCCCCCCAGCAAACCTCAGTCCCGCCCCGGATTTGGGGTGAATTTTGGGGCTGCAGACGCTGGGAGGCGGCAGAGGAACGCGGTTCCAACGTGAGGTGGAGCTGCGGACCTCCCCACAGCAGCTCAGCTCCTATCCCCCCCCCCTTTTTCCCGTCACCCCAAAGACTCCACCCCCCTTCTTTAGGGGGGTGGAACCTCTTTTGGGGTTCTTCCCCACGAAAGCAAATGGGGTCGGGAGGTGCTGAGTCCCTATGGGAACCTGGGGACATGTGGGGGGGGGAATCACAAAGGCGGGGAGGGGGGGGTCTCTGCCAAATGAATGCCACAGACCCAGGGCTGGGGGAATGGTGGGGAACGGCTCACGGGGGAACGGGGGCATTTTGGGGGGCGAGGGGGGAAGCAGAGGGAGAATTTGGGGTTTGGGGATGGGGGGGAGATTGGGCGCAATTTTTGAGGCTGGATGGAATTTTAAGGTGAAGGTGGGATTTGGAGGGGGAGAAAAGATCTGGGGGTTGGGAAAGACTTGGGATTTTTGCAGGGGCAGAGTCGGGTTTGGAGTTTGGCGTTTGGGGTTTGGGGTTTCGGATTAGGGATTTAGAGGATGGGATTTGGGGTTCAGAGTATGGGGTTTGGGATCTGGATTATGGGGTTTGGAGTTTGGGATTTAGGATTTGGGATTTGAGGTTTGGGTTTTGGGGTTTGGGATCTGGATTATGGGGTTTGGAGTTTGGGATTTAGGATTTGGGATTAGGGATTTGAGGTTTGGGATTTGGGGTTCGGGAACTGGGGCAATGCACAGGGTGCATCCAGGGTGCCCCACAGATGAGGTTTTGCTGTCACCTGACCCTGGGACACTGAGGGACAGTGGCCATGACTTCCCACCCAGACTCTCCCACCCCACCTCGTGTTCCCCACCCCAAAGCCAACCCAACTCACCATTCTATGGGGGATGAGCACCCAGGTTCTGGGGGGCTCAAACCCATCCCTCACCTCCCCAAAAGCCACAGACCCCAAAGGTGAGCCCATTGGGGGAGGGCGTTGTCACCGTGCCAAACTGGAGATGTTGAAGTTTGGGGACACCAGGGGTTGGGGGACATCAAAGTTTGGGGACACTGATGTTTAGGGAACAGCAATACTTGAGAGACACTGAGGTTTGGGGAGACCAAGAGTTGGGGACACCAAAGCTTGGGGACACTGAAGTCTGGTGACATCAAGGGTTGGGTACACCAATGATTGGGTGCCCAAAACTTGGGGATATGGAGGTATGGGGACACCAGTGGTTGGGGGCACCAAAGCTTGGGGACACCAAGGTTTGGGGAAATGGAAGTTTAGGACATCTAGGGCTTGGGGACACCAAAACCTGGGGACATTGATGCTTGGGAGCATTGAAGTTTGGGAACACCAAAGTCTGAGTACAGTGAGGTTTAGGGATACAGAGATTTGGGGACACCGTGCCTGGGGACACCAAGGTCATCAAGATTTGGGGTCATCAAGATTTGGGGATAACGTAGCTTGGGGACACGGTCTGATTCTGCGTGTGGGCTGTGACCCCATGTCCCCCTCCTGTGTCCATGTCCCAGGGCTGATGTGGTGCCAGGGCATCACACCACAGGAGGTGCTGCTGACTCATGGGCAGATGTGCCCGGCCCTGTGGGTGCCCATGGACATATGGGGTCCTGGAGGGGGCAGAGCCTTTTGGGTTGTCCCAGCACTGGCACAGGGAATTTCCAGCCCTCAACCCAAATTTTTGCCTGAATGGGTTCTTTTACCTCAAAATTGGATCCCCCTTGGGATCCCACTGCTGGAAGACCCAGGATGGCATTTTGGGGACTCCTTTCTGCAACACTGCACCCTAATTGGACAGGGGAACCCCAAAGCTGCCCCCTCCTCCTCCTCCTCTGACCCAGTTTTACCCCATTTGGGAAAATAAGGGCACTACTGGGAAGTTAGGGGCAATAGTGGGGAATTAAGGGTAGTATGGGGGGAATAAAGACAGCATTGTGGAAGTGGGGATGATATTGGGGGAAATGAGGGCAGTATTGGGGAATTATGGGCAAGATTAGGGAAATAAGTGTAGTATTGGGGATTTAGGGGCATTACTGGGGAAATAGGGACAAGACTGGGGAAATAAGGGCAGTATTGGGGAAATAGGGTCGAGATTGGGGAATTAGGAGTAGCATTGGGGGAAATAAGGGCAACATTGGGGTATTTGAGTCAGTACTGGGGACACAGGCAGTATTTGGGAACTGAGGACAATATTGAGGAAATGGACACTATTGGAGAAATAGGGACAAGACTGGGGAAGTAAGAGCAGTGCTAGAGAATTAGGGTCAGTATTGGGGAAACAAGGGCAATATTGAGGAAATAAGGGCAGTATTGGGGTATTAGAGGCAGTATTGGGGAAATAAGGGCACTATTGGGGAATTAGGGGCACTGTTGTGGGAATAAGGGCATTATGGGGGAAATAGGAAGAAGACTGGGGAAATAAGAGCAATGTAGGGGGTATTAAAGGCAGTACTGGGGAAATATGGGCAAGATTGGGGAATTAAGGGCACTACTGGGGAATTAAGGGCGCTGTCGGTGGCGGGGGGCTCAGCTGGGGTGCGCCAGGGGGCACAGGGCCAGCAGCAAGCTGGGGCCTGCTGACAAGGTTTTGCCTGTAATTAGTGGTGGGGCAGGAGCCGCCCAAAGCTCGCTCTCTGCATTTTCACACGCACACCCCTCGCGCCCTTCCCGGCCCTGGGGGGAGATTTCCCCGGGGGGATTTGGCTCCTCTTGGAGTTTCCCCATCCCAATAGGTTCCCCCCCCCCCCCCCCCCCGGTCCCACAGAATCCCCACAATTCCAGTTGCCCCCTCCCTATTTCTGTTCAACGCTCCAACACACTGCATACTGGGGAGGGCATTGCTTTATTTATTTTTTTTAGGGTAGGGGGGGGGGTGTTTTCCCAGAGTGTGGGATGAGGTGATGGGGAGGGACAGATCCATCCTCCCCCTCTCCCCCAGCTCTTCCCCGTCCATTTATGCAGATTTCTCCTCAAAATGTGCTCTTCCCATCCAAAAACCCAGTTCTCCCCAATGTGCAGCGCAATGGGGCAAAGACCCCTACTCCCTCTGCAGCCCCCACTGGAACTGCATTGCATTTCTATGAAGCTCGAGGGCTTCACACTTGTCTTCCCTTGTTCCTTTTTTGCATCCCGACCCTGGGGAGATGCTCTACACCCCAAATCCTGGAGGCAAAGCCACATGGCAGTTCAGCCCCATATCCTCCCATTGCCCATTGGTGCAGCACAGCCCCTCTCTGCTCCTCATTGGCCCCACTTTGGGGACTCTGCTCACAGAACTGCAGGTCCTGAGCCGGGAGCTCTGCCCCTATTTTTTGGGGTGCTCAGAGAGGGAGTGCCGGGCTCTCCCTATGGGGCAGTGGCTGGGCTCTGACCTTTGGAAGTTGCCCACCATTCTCCCTGCGTGGCACGCGGGGCTCATTCTGCACTGCAGCTGGGGCCGCTTTCCGATGGCCACAAAGCACTCCACGCCATCACCAAAAGGAAACAGTTGCCCTGATGGATGCCACCGACGGAGGGCCACGGTTCCCAGAAGAAGGTGTTGCCTGTGAGCAAGGTTAGCAGCCGGGTATTGCAGGCAGAGCCCGGGGCTCCGCCGTGCGCAACGCAGTGGGGACGGCCCAAGGAGTGCCGCCGTCTTCTGCAATAGGCGCCTTTGATCTCGCTCGGGATCCGCCTTGTTATTTCTGCTCGATGATTCCCAGCTCGGGTCCCAGCCCTGCAATTTGCCCGCTTACTAATTGCGAGTCCGCGCTGCTCGACGGAGCGGTGCTTTGCTCTCCCGAACGCATCTTTGGGGCGAAACCGGGTGGACTTGGGCTCACGGATCTAGCTTTCCACTGCGGGGTGAGGGGTGCTGTGATATGAGGTTCCATACATGGGGCAGAGGGACACGGACCCCCCTCCCTGCCCTTATCCCACCACCCTCACCGGGCATCAAAGCACGGAGCAGCCCCAGGCACTTTCCTGCCCACTCCGGCTCCTTCCTCCCTTTATTCCTTCTGTTTTGCATCCCAGACCCAGCTCACCCTGGGGGAATATGGGGACAGCAAGCAGACAAACTGGAGAGCCCAGTGCTGTTCCGTCCCCTCCCTGCCAGTAGCTTTTTTGGGGCTGTGGGGAGCATCCGTGGGTCTGAAGCACTCCATGTCCCAGTGGCAGCTGGGGGGCTTCCATCACTGCGATACCTATGGGAGCTGTGAGATGCTGAGCCTTGCCAGCTCCTGTTGGGTTCAGTCATGGAAAGTTGGGAAAGAGCACCCAGATCCTTGAGCCCAGCCATGAAGCCAGTCCCTAAATGCTGGTATTCCTGCCTGGGAATGGAGCATCCCATCATGGTCACCTCCTGCTCCTCCACGGAACCCCGAAGATGCATCATCTCCGTGTCCCCATGAAGAGCTGCAGTGGCACACTGAGTCCGTGGGTCCCAGCCCCATGGTGTCACCTCAGGGTGCTAGGCATGGCCTCTACCGGTGACAGGGCTCGAGGGGAATGAGGAGCTCATTAAAACGGGCTGGCTGCTCTAATTGGAGCAGCTCAGGGCATTACTGGGGTGGTGGAACCTCTGGCTCAGGATTTCCACCTCTGGGTTCTGGAAGGGCCAGAAAGCTGTCAGGTATTTGTATCTTCCCATGGGAAGAGCCTCCTGGCCTGATTCTGGCTCTTTTCTAAGCTGGGCTGAGCAAAACCTTCATGCATGGGCAGAACCCAGGAGTTGTCCTCCTGTCCCGGGGTGCAGGAAAAGTCCCTCTGGAGGTATTTGTGTGTGGTCATGGTGTTGTGTGGCGGGATGGCATCTGCAGTTGGGAACCCCCAGGCTTGTGATGGGAACACACGGCTCTGAACCTGGTGGTGACTTGATTTAGCCCAGTTTTGGATATAGGAAAGGAGTCTGGGGTGCTGTTCTGAAGGAGGATCCATGTCTGCTGGCTGTGGAAAGGTCTTGGCTCCATTGTGCACTTTGTTACATTCATGGCTCTGCTCATTGTGCCCTGCAAGCCCTCGTGATCCCACAGCCACTCATGATCCTGCAGCCCCTCATGTCCCCACAGCCCCTCATGGCCCTGTAGTCCTCCCCAAGCCCACAGTGAATAAAACAGAAGGGAACTCAGCAAGGCCACCTCCAGGGCAACCCAAAGCCCCTCGCAGCAGTGCACTTGCAGCTCCAGCCCCTCAGCTGGAATCTCCCACCCCAAAAGAGGGCTGGGACCTCATGGGTGTAGCAGTGCACCCACTGAGCCTTGTATTTCTTGGGTAAGCGTCCAGATGGGCGCAGAGCCAGCGCCGCATGCCAGGGACCGCTGGCAGAGCCACCCTGGGAGCTGCGCCGGGCTCCAACAGGTTCACTCAGTTTCTCTGTCGGTTGCATAAAGGTGGAGGAGATGCAGCTGCCGCCGCCTTTGGCAAAGAAACCTCAGGGTGTCCCCGTGGAATCGGAGAGCCCGAAGCTCTGCAAAGGGTGGTGGCTGTGGGTTGCAGAGCTCAGCAGCTTCTCCACACGGTGCAGATCCCCTTTGGGCTGGAAATGGAGAAGGACAGTGAGGTTCAGGAGAACTGCTCCTTCCATCCCAATTCCTCCGCAGAGGTGGTTCAGATCTGCTCCTGGACCCAGATTTGCATGTTTGCAGGGGAAAAGCTGAGAGGGAACAGGCCCTGAGCTGGAACTGGTTCCCCAAACCTCTCCCATGAGTGTTTCCAATAAAAGATAATTACAGAGTGCATGGTGTGAGGCTGGCTTTTGTCGTCATGGCTGCAGCTGCACCTTGTGGTTTGGGGGGGAAGTCTTTTTTTTTTCCTTTTAATGGCAGGATAAGCGGGGATCCTCGGTTTGATGGCACCTTCAGTCACCTCCGCCAATTAAAATATAAATTAAAAGTGGTTAAGCAATTAAGCTGGATGTGTTAGAACAATGAGAGCGTGCTGACAGGTGGTGGCAGCTGGCGGGTGGTGGCAGCATGAACAGAATGGGGCTGATGATGGACCCACAGGGAACGATCCCAGCAGCCTTTCTACAATGCTCCTGCTGGAAACACATCTCCAGCCTTGCCTCCCTTCCACCAGGAAAGGTGGAAGTAGGATCAAAGTCCCCATGCTCATTTTCTGCCCTTTTTATCCCATAACTGTGGAATGGTGTATATTGGGCACGCTTCCAGGAGATTGGAGGAGAGCTTTGGAGGTCATCTGTGAAGCTGATGGCTGCTGGATTCTGTCCTGCTCATCTCCAAAGGGCTGTTTGCTTTGTGGGGAACTCATAGACACCTCAAAACACGTCTGGTCTTGGCACGATCCCCATTGGGGAATTGGAAACCCTTGACATGGACACTCCTTGTTAGCGGGTAATGGCACCTCGACCCTAATGAAGAAAGGTGAAGATGTAGGGTGAAGGTTACCTGGAAACACCAAGATGTTTTGGGCTCTGCAATCCCCGTGTGTCCCTCTGGGCTCAATAATCACAGAATCACAGAATCACAAGGTTGGAAATGACCTGCAAGATCATCTAGTCCAACCACCCTCCCATTCCTATCAGTACCACAAGCAATACCATAACCATAAGTCACAGTCAGAGTGGTCCAACCTTCTAGAAACCCTTAAAAACCTTTAGAAACTCCCTTATTGACACAAAGCTGATGCTAACCCTAAGACTAAGTCCTGCTGGGCTCCCTCCCTCGGTTGTGAAACAGCTTTGGCCAAACAGAGTCGAACCGGAGCAGAAAGTTGAACAGGAGCGCATCTGGGGCTGTGATGCAAACCAGGCTTTTGTCAGAATTCAGCGAACCAAGCACCTGCCATATGGCTCCCAATGAGTAATGGAGGCAAGACAGGGGTCTCCCTGGAGGGTGTAACACATCAAGCAGCTTGTAGTGCTTTGTCACTGCCAGGAGAACTATAGAAGGGCCCGTGATGGATTGACAGCACCAGCTCAGGAAATCTGATTTGACGATGTGCTTCCAACACCAACAATAGATTTGTTTTACTTTCTGAGTTATCTAGGGAGTGTTTTGAGGCAGGTCACGGAGAAGGCAAAGAGGAGGGGGGAGGGCACAGTTCCAAGCACACCTAAAACCATTCTTAGAATAAAAAATCACATCTCCACTCCCCTGACAGCCGGCCAACTCCCTCCGAGCATAAAAAGGGGCGTTCAGGCACTGTGCTCACAGGACAGAGCTTCTTTCACCTCTGGACACCACTCAGCTCTCCTCTCCTACCACAAACCTATCGCCATGTCTCGTCAGTCATCTGCTTTCAAGAAGGGATTCAGCTCCAGCTCTGCTTCCTTAGGAGGGAAGAACAAGGTCACCTTCAGCACAGTGCCCCGAGGATGCCGGGGGCCTGGTGGCAACGCCGGGGGCTTCAGCAGCCGCAGCCTCTATAGCCTGGGAGGGAGCAAGAGCACCGCTCTGGGAGGATTTGGAGCTGGAGGCATCTGCAGAGGGTTTGGGGTTGGCGGCCAAGGCTTTGGCTATGGTGTTGGCAATGGGATAGGGTTTGGCAGCGGGGCTGGATATGGCTTCAGTGCCATATCTGGTGGTTTTGGTGGCTTCGGCGGAGGGTTTGATGGCGGGGTTGGGGGCTTCGCCCAGTGCCCACCGGGCGGCATCAAGGAGGTGACCATCAACCAGAGCCTGCTGACCCCGCTCCACCTGGAGATTGACCCCGAGATCCAGAAGGTGCGAACGCAGGAGAGGGAGGAGTTGAAGACCCTCAACAACAAATTTGCCTCCTTCATCGACAAGGTAAGAGCTGGGTCTGGGGGCAGGCTGAACCTTGCTGGATTGTGAGATGGGCATAGAGGGAACAGGGAGCCCAGCGCTGCCCCAAAGCTGTGCAGGCAGAAAGGAGGCTGCAGTGTCAGAACAAGTAATGATCCCAAGGTGTTGGAGAACAGCAGGAATGGGATCCTTGATTTGGAGGCCATGACACTGGTGCTAATCCATGGGGCCATGCAGCAGCATGCAGGACATCCTCAGGGAAGGTTGCTCCCCTCCACCTGTGGGCCATTGGGTGTTTTGTCCCTGTGCTTGTAGCCCTGAAGTGATGGAGCTCAGCACATTTCTTCTGTTTGGACCTTGTGGAATGGGAGAGGGAAAGTCACCCATCGCCGTGAGAATGGGTTTCCCATCTCACCAGTGGGACTCTGGGGGAGGATGGGGAGTTTTTGGAGAGGAGGCGAGAACAGACAGAAGGGCTGAACTCATTAAATGTAGGCAACGGAGGAAAACAAACAACAGAGAGATGCTTTGAGGAACATTCTGACTTTTCTCTGCCCACCCCCGTCATTGCTCAGGTGCGATTCCTAGAACAGCAGAACAAAGTCCTGGAGACCAAATGGAAGCTCCTGCAGGAGCAAAGCCCCACCACGAGCACCAGGAGCCTGGACCCATATTTTGAAGTCTACATCAGCGGGCTGAGGAAGCAGCTGGACGGCCTTTCCAGTGAGAAGATACAGCTGGAGTCAGAGCTGAAGAGCTTCCAGGACATGGTGGAGGACTTCAAGACCAAGTGCGTTGCTCACGGTGCCAGCGCGGGGCTTGGCAGTGCTGGGCAGCCCTAGGGATGTCCCCAAATCTAGGACCAAATGGATTTATTCTGGATTCACTCCTAGCAATGTCTGAGCTCTGGCTGATTTCACCAGCTGTGCAAAAGCAGATGTTTTGGAGACTTTTTTTTTGCCACTTCTATTTCACTTCAAATTTTTTGGGTAGCAAGTGGCAAAAAAAATAGGAGTAAAGAATCACTTTGAGCGGTCAGAAAGTTCAACGAATGATGGGAATTGGCAGTGTTTCACTTGTTGCAGCCATCCGTGCTATGAGGAAGTTGCAGCAGCTGTGAGCTCTGACAGCAGGCGATGGTTTTTCGAGGTGTGCCCCAGCACTCATTGTTGTGTGAACTGCCGTTGTCACCAGCGCAGGATCTTCTGCTGTTTGCCTTTCCCCGCTCGAGAATCCATGACATTATGATTTAATGAAGCAATTAGGGCAGTTGCTAAATCCCACTATAATTTCCTCATGGGTTTCCTCATGGATTCCTTACAATAATTTCCTTCATAGTTTGAAGCTTACTTAGATGGTTCTTCGGAACGCTGATGGGAGGGGGATCAATTATTATCCTGACGTGATGAGATTAATTTGCTCCATCAGAAGAGCAAAGATGGAGAAATATCTCAGCTGATAAGCTGCAGATAACTGGGATTTGGGAACAACTTGATCCCTTGCCTTGCTCGATTTTTGCTGAGGCTGTAGGATGAGAGGTGATGTGGTTCTGGATGTGACCTCCATTGCTCCGAGCTCTGCAGTGTGCAGCTGCCACGGACATTCTCTCTTCATTGCAGGGTGTTAGCTGGGATGACCATTAAAAAAAAAAACAAACTCCAGCAGTTCCATGATTGTAAGGTTCTGTGCCACGGCTACGATGGCCAACTGGAGACCAGGAGGTCTCCTCGTGGAGGCAGCAGGATGTTTGTAATGGAAGGTTCATGCAGGATGGACCCCACTTCTGTTTGGCTGCAGTCTGCTCACAGCACATCTGTTTTTTGCTGCACCCATTGCTCCAAGGCCAGCAGCCGCCAGCAGTGGAGCAGGAGCCAAAATAAGCAGAGAGATTGAATCTCCCTCGTTATCCCAACAGGTACGAAGAGGAAATCAACAAAAGGACAGCTGCAGAGAACGACTTCGTGCTCCTAAAGAAGGTAAAGCTCTGGGCAGCCCAA
The DNA here is from genome assembly GCF_026119805.1 of Tympanuchus pallidicinctus. Lineage (NCBI taxonomy): Eukaryota > Metazoa > Chordata > Aves > Galliformes > Phasianidae > Tympanuchus > Tympanuchus pallidicinctus. The sequence goes on from NW_026294766.1 coordinate 232,907, forward strand.
GTGTGTGTGAGGAGGACCAAGCACTTGCAGGCACAAGGGCAGGCTTTAATTAAGCTTGTGCCTTGTTAGAATAAGGAGAGCTGAAGGCAGAACCTCATAGGGCAGAGGGGGCAACTGATGGGAGTTGGTGCTCCTCCTCCCTGGAGCAAAACATCCAGATATCTGAATTGCCACCTTTTTCTATGTTTTCTAAGAGCATTGTCATTTTTAATTCTTTTACACAAATTTCCACCTGGTTCTCAGCAGAGCTTTGCATTGGTGGGGCTCAGATGAACCCAGGGCCCCCAGAGCTGTGTGCTGCGGAAATGGAGCAGCACACTGACTTACAGTGCTTGACTTAGACCCAACTGTGTGCATCAAGGGAAGGCTTTCAGCCCTAATTTCTGCTGCAGGATGTGGATGGCGCCTACATGAACAAAGTGGAGCTTCAGGCCAAGTTGGACTCTCTGGCAGATGAGCTGAACTTCCTGAGGAACCTCTACGAAGCGGTGAGTGTGCAGCAGAACGGGATGGAACCACGGGGAAGGTGTTCTAGCAGGGCTCAAGACAATGCTGGTGGGAATTGCAGGAGCTGAGCCAGATGCAGAAGACTGTTTCTGACACCTCTGTGGTGCTGTCCATGGACAACAACCGCAACCTGGACTTGGACAGCATCATCGCAGAGGTGAAGGCGCAGTATGAGGAGATCGCCAACCGCAGCCGGCTGGAGGCTGAGACTTGGTACCAGAGCAAGGTGAGGGCTATCTGCATGGCAATGGTAGGGCTGAGGGGCCTCTGTGCTCCCCTTCCTGGTGTGGAGAAATCCTGGGAAACCTCATGCTGCCCCTGATGATCTCCTCTGTCCCCTGTCCATCAGTATGAGGAGCTGCAGGCCACTGCAGGAAAGCATGGAGACAGTCTGAGGGACACCAAGGCTGAGATCTCTGAGCTCAACCGCGTGATCCAGAGGATACGGGCTGAGATTGAGAACGTGAAGAAGCAGGTAGGGGTGTTATGTTCTGGGGAATGCGTGTCAGATCCTTGTAATTCCTCTTGGAGCTGTGCCCCTGGTCGGAGCTGTTCGGGATCAGCTGAGCCAGGTGATTTGGGCACAGAGCGCTGCAGTGGCCTCTGCTCAATGCGCTGCATCCCTGTCCTTGTCCTGCAGTGTGAGAGCATTCAGAGCTCCATTGCTGATGCTGAGCAGCGTGGGGAGCTGGCCCTGAAGGATGCCAGAGACAAGCTGACTGAGCTGGAGACAGCCCTGAAGAAAGCCAAGGCAGACCTGGCCCAGCTGCTGCGCGACTACCAGGAGCTGATGAACGTCAAGCTGGCACTGGACGTCGAGATTGCAACCTACAGGAAGCTGCTGGAGAGCGAGGAGTGCAGGTGGGTGGGGATATGGCTGGATCACATCCTGCTAAGTCAATGGGAGGGATGCAGAGCAGCGCATCTTCTGTTAAGATATCAACGACGCTGCCCTCCACCGTGGTCCTACGGAGCGTGATGGACCCAAGCTGGTGGGGCGGTGCTGACACTCCATCTCTTTTCCTTGCAGAATGTCTGGGGAGTGCCAGAGCAACGTGAGCATCTGTAAGTACCAGCCTGCCCCTGATCCCTGTGCTCCCTGGCTCTGCTGGTAGTAACCTCACACCTTCCCTTGTCCCCGCAGCTGTGGTGGGCGGCAGCAGCTCCATAGGAGGTGGATACGGTGGTGGTCTCTGCCTTGGAGGAGGAGGATTGGGATTCGGCATTGGGAGCGGGAGAGGCAGCTGCAGCATGGGCGGTGCTGGCTTCTGCAGCCTGGGAGGGGGAGGATTTGGCTCTGGAGCCGGCAGCTCCGTCGTGGTGGGCTCTGGAGGCATCCTGAAGAACAGCTCGGTGTCCGCCCGGCGGCAGTAGGGCAGAGAGCTGTCCCCATCCCCGGCACCCAAAGGAGAAAGGAAGCAAACATCACCAGGACCACCACCCCGCTGCCCAGCTGAGGGCCGCCCATCTGTCAGACCAGGCACTGCCCTCTTTTGGACATCGCCCGGGAAAAGAACAGCAGGCTTCATCCACCACAGTGACTCAGATGCTCTGCAGAGGGCTTGGGAACCTCTCGCTTCACCAACCTCCTCCTTGAGACACTTTAAAGCTGTTGCATGGAGCTGAGAGCTGGCATTGGAAGGACCCACCACCCCAAAGCCCCCAGCCACAAAACACCCCATGCAACGCACAGCCTGTGGGGTCTGGGCATCCCTCAAGGTCTCCCATGGGACCCTGATGTGCTGCAGTGGCCACAGTACTGCTCACCTCTGTTTGGGCTTTGCCTTTTTGTTGTGATTGTGAGAACACTGGTGCTTGTTTGCTTAAGGCTTTCTCCTTTGGCGTGTGCCATACCCCAATAAACACTAGAGGCAGTACACTGGTGTGGTTTTCTTTCTGAGCAGGCATTTTCGTGTTGCAACAAGACTGCTGTTCTGCTGAGGCCTGAAAGCTGTCCTGACTTTCTCCTGCCCTTTCAGGGACACAAAGCGAGAGCTGGGACATGTATGCAGCTGGGATGGGCAGAGGCTGACAAAACAGTGGCCACAGGGAACCCAGTGAAACCCACGGGGACCATAATGTCCTGGTAGCATGTGGCACAAGAAAGACATAAAATTATTATAGGGAGGAGGCTGGGCTGGAACTGGCTGTGGTCTCTATTGCCCTCATCTCTTCGGGGCATGGAGGGAGCTCTCAGCCCTTTGAGAGCAGAGCTGATGGGATTGCAGTTGGAGATGTCAGCAGATGCTGCACTCCATTTGGGTCCCTGTGATGGTGTCCGTCTGTAGAGTCGTAGGATGTCCCCAGTTGGGTGAGAGTAAGGCTGTCCCACTCTGCTCTGTGCTGAGGGGAGGCCTCATGGTGATCCTATAACTCCTCATGATCTACAGGCCATCGTGGCCTACAGACTCTCACGGCCCTACATTTCCTCATAGGGAGCAGAGCAGCAGCTGCTCTCTGATGACAGCAACAGGACCCGAGGGAATGGCATGGAGCTTTGTCTTTGGAGGGTCAGGTGGGGGTGAGGAAGGGGCTTTGTCCTAGAGAGCGGTGGGCATGGCCCCTGCCGGAGCTCAGGAAGCACTGGGACACCACTCCCAGATGTCGAGTTTGGGTTTGTGTGGTGTGCTGTGGAGCCAGGATTTGGACTCTGATCCCTGTGGGTCCCTTCCAACTTGGGACATTGAGTGATTCTGTGATTCTATAATCTCAAATTGGAATGAATCCCCAAGGATCAGAATCCAAAACCAACTCCACTTCTGCCTGACCCCTGGGGGGCAATGTGCAGCCTCCATCTCTGCCTCGCCACCTCCTGAGGTCCTCATGAGGGTGGAGGTGGGCACCTTCCTCTGTTCTGCCAGCTAGCTCTTTTGGAGCATCCTGCAGGGAATGGGGGAAGGGTGGCTGTCCTCTATCTGGATTATTGATGTGATTGCTACAGATCTGTGTTAGATGGGACCAGGCTTGGGCATGAGGTTCCAGCCTCTGAGGACAGGGAGATCACACACTGCTGCAGCCCACCCCTCTCCCAGCAGTCAAATATTGCTTACAGCTGCCAATGTAGAGCCAAAATCGCTCAGTGTGGTTTTACCTCTTGCTCAGGAGACCTTGAGTCACATCCCTGGTCAACCACAGCTGATGAGTCACCGTGCTCCGCTCCCTGCTCCTACAGCTGGAGACACTGCAAGCAGCCAAGGCGTGTAGCTGCTCGGATGGGGACATTGCCTGAGCAATGGTGAATGCTCCAGGAGGTTGCAAAGGGACTTGGGAAGGTGTTGAATGAAAAGACATCGCTGCCCTCTGTGTAAGCTTGCCTCCATGATTGACTCTTGACAGGGCTTCAGGATGTGTACAGAGGCTTAAAACAAACAGACACCTGAAAGCATTTTTCTTTTGTTCCTTTGATTGCAGCAGCAATTAGAGGAGAATTCTGGGCTGGACTGAGTCATGACAGTTTCTGCGTTTTGTTGGAACAGCAAGAACTTTGCTTGACCTGAAAGAAGCCTTGTCTAATTTTATTGAGCTTGCCCTCCCTGTCAGTAATCTCCTTCAGAGCATGCTTGCATGAAAGGAATGCTGAGATGTCAATGTTTTACTGAACATATAGTGTTTTAGTGCTCAGCTCAGCTTGTCCTCCTGCTCTCCCCAGTTCCATGCAGCTCCTGTCCAAGCACACAAACACTGAGCACCTTCTCCTCCACCACTTTGTGCTGTCCTTCAGCAGAGCAGTGGGCACAGTGATGTCACTGCAGATCATTGGATCCTGAGCCACATGTAGCGTTTGAGCTCTTGACGGTGTCGATACCCAAATCCCTGCCTGATTTCCCAAACTTGGCCGGAGACGCGTCGGTGACTCAATGAGAACGTTATCTAACCATTGCTTGGGCCGGGAGCATTGTGCTGACTTAACGAATCTCCTGCTGAGGTCTGCTGGGAAACTGAAACCTCCCAATCACGTCGTCCTGCCAGCAGGAGGAGAAAGGAACCACGCAACCGTGTGTTTGGCAATCCAGAGGGAGGAGAAGGAATAGATCAGCCTGATGCTAAATGTAGGTGCACGCGCAGCCTTGTGTTCACAGCACCCTTCAGAACCCTGCTGAGTTTGACTGATATATCATAGAATCATAGAGTCATTAAGATCGGAAAAGACCTCTAAGGTCATCCTGTCTAACCATCAACTCATCCTCACCATGCCCACTGGTAGAATCATGAAAGTTGGACAAGACCTCTAAGGTCATAAGAATCATAGAATCACCAAGGCTGGAAAAGACCTACAAGATCATCCAGTCCAACCATCCATCTATCACCAATGGTTTGTCACTAGGCCATCCAATCCAACTCCAGCCCATCCCACCATGCCCACTTGTAGAATCATTGAGGTTGGACAAGACCTCTAAGGTCACAGAATCATAGAATCACCAAGGCTGGAAAAGACCTACAGGATTATCCAATCCAATTGCCCATCTATCAGCAATAATTCTCTCTGGGTCATCCAGTCCAACCCTAACCCATCCCACCATGCCCACTAACATGTTCCTCAGTGCCACATCTCCACAGTTCTTAAGCACCTTTTTGGAAGGTGATCCCACCACTCCTCTGGGCAGTGGCCTGATGACAACTCCCTTCTCCACTGCAGCACACGCTGGGCTCCCAGTGACATCCAATCCTTGAGGTGAAGGTGCTGCTTTGAACCCTCAAAACTCAGAGACAAAGCCCAAGCAGTCAACCGTCCGTGGTGTCCCCATGCCACGTGACTCTGACCCACGCACACTGCTGGGAACAAGCACTGAGCCCCATCCTCCCCGCCCTATGGTGGAGCTGGGAGCTGGATGCCCTCCCTGAGCCGTGCCGTGTGTGCCGGGGTGGGATGAGCACACCCATAGGGTCAGTCAGGGTTTGGTGGCGGTGCCGGTCTAACCGCACGTCGAGCGCAGCCTGGGTGCCCCAGGTGCTTTTGGAAATAGGTGTCTGGGTGATATTTCTGGAGCTATTCAAACAACTGGAGATATCAGGAGTTGCTGGTGTGGATTTTCAAGAAGCGCTTAATTGCCTGTGTCGCATGGGAACTTCAGAGAGTCTCGTTAGACAGCACAGTTAGATGCCCAAATAACCACAATGACTCTGGGGCTTCAAAATGGCCTCAGTGGCTTTGAAGTCGCCACGCTGATTCCTCTGCTGCTGGGGATTGTGGAGAAGGGGGAAAGAGGGAAAGAGAATTTCTCAGTAAAAGTTTTAAAAAAGGGAAGTGTTTGGTAACCAGGTTTCCACAATGAAACGTTGCAGAATCATAGAATCACAGAGTTGTTTGAGTTGGAAAGGACCCTTAAAGGTCATCTGGTCCAACTCCCCAGTGCATGCTGCTTGCACAGTAGTATTTCTGTAGGTGTGTCTTGTAAACTTATTCCATCTCAGCAACAACATCAAAAATGGAGAGTTTTTTATGAAGTTCCACCTTTCTAAAACCCTGCTTTAAATAAGCTAAAAAAAGACACCTGCCCACGTTCATACAGAGGGCTCAACACAGCTCACGGCTCTACATGTCTGCGAAAAATATACTTGCATATAAATGCCAAAGTAAGCCAGGTAGTTGAAAAGCATGCATTTCCTCCAGTGAAAGTTATTGTGCGCTCTGTTCATCCATTTTATGTCTCTACAAACAAGGTGAGCTGTTTAGCATCCTCTGCCTCACTAATTGCATGTAAGCAGTTGCAGCATGCATTATGTGGGCAGCTCGTTTTGCATGCCTCCTTCTCTCCGCCTGTTCTCAGGGCTGTCCGCCTGTCTGTCCGCACTTCCCGTGGCAGCAGCTGACTTGCTGAGGTTTTCCCTGGCTCTTCTCATGGTCAGTCACTTCCTGAAGCCTTTGGAGAGCCCTAAGGGGATTTCACATTGGCATTTCTCCACGGATGCAGAGGCTGTCTTGGCACGAAGACTGCAGCACTCATGTTCAGTGAGAGCTTGGCCCAACAGCAGGCAAATTTCCAGCTCCAGCCATTGCCATGGCATCTCCTGTCCAGTAGGGTTTTATTTATCGAAAAGATGCAAAGCCTCATCAAAATGCAATTTGCTGAGCCCTGGCTCTGGATTGAGAAACTACTTCTCGAAGCCAAAGGCAATTTTCCACGTAAAAAGAAGGCTAAGGGTGTAACATAGGTGTGTTTTGGGAATTGTGTAAGCTGTGCTACAATTTGGCATGAGCCGCAGCGCTTGCCTGCCATAGGGCTTTGGAGTGAAAGATCAAAATAAAGATAAACGTAAGCAGGGAAACAACCACAATGGATGAAAGGTGAAAAAAAGCCACGTCTGTCACAGCGGGACTGTTACTGTGCCGCAGAACTGCATGGCTTCTTAGTCAGAGTGCTGCCCTTTGGTAGACATGGTTGTATCTTTTTTAATTTTCTTCTGCATTATAGGGTGTGTTTCTGGGTAGGGTCAATGTTTGGCAAAGTGAAGATGAAAATCTGTAAACCACGCCAAGCTGATGAAGACAGCAACTGTCTCCTCCTTCACGCCCATGCAAACCCAGCCCACCTCCAGAAACAGATAAAAGAGTGCATCAACTGCCCTCGAGTCAGAGGGACTTCCTTCCCTTTTCCTTGCACGCATCTTCTCGCCACCCAGCTCCATTCATCCTCCTCCTCCTCTTGATCTTGACTCCACTTGGAAGAAGCAGCCATGTCCCGGCAGTCTGTCTGCAGAAGCTTTGGGGGAGGGAGCAGAAGGGGCTACAGCTCTTGCTCTGCCATCGGCGGTGGCTTTGGAGGAGGTGGTGGCAGAAGCAGGAGCAGCTACAGCTCGTTCTCTATGTCCAGGGGATATGGAGGTGGTGGACGTTGTGGAGGCTTTGGCAGCAGGAGCCTCCATAACATGGGGAGCAGCGGAAGGATTGCCATAGGTGGATGCTACAGCGGTGGAGGTTATGGAGGCAGAATGGGTGGCTTTGGTGGAGGCTACGGAGGACTAGGCAGCTACGGAGGAGGAATGGGCTTTGGTGGAGGAATGGGTGGTGGTGGTGGAATGGGCGGCTTCGGTGGAGGGATGGGTGGCTATGGTGGAGGAATGGGAGGTGGAGGAATGGGTGGCTATGGTGGCCCAAGCTTTGGCTTTGGTGGCCCTGGTAGAGGTGGCCCTGGCATTCAGCCCGTGCAGGTCGACACAACCCTGCTACAGCCAGTCCATGTTGAGATCGACCCCCAGATCCAGCAAGTGAAGAACCAGGAGAAGGAGCAGATCAAGACTCTTAACAATCAGTTTGCCTCCTTCATTGACAAGGTGAGGGAGTGGGACTGGGGCTAATGAAGGGCAAAAATTAGGAGGAGCTGCCAAGCTCTACAGAAACTTCCTTTTGAGCCAAATATGGGCAGGCTAAGGAGCTGGAGAAGAGCCTTTTCTCAAGTGCTGCTATGGAAAAGATGAGAATCTCCCTTCCAGATGAGATCAAAGCTGTATCTTCAGGGCTTTAATCTAGCCTGTTGCACCAGGTTCACCTAATAGGTTATTACTGCAAGGCTAAACGCCTCCAAACTTCTTCAGGTTTCACTTCTGCACTCTTCCCTTTCCAAACGCTCCTATTTAACTATTCACAAATTTAGGGTTGCTTTTCTTATTTTTCCCCTGCTGGGTGTTCAAATATCCAATCTTTTTTTATTTCGGACTAGGAATCTAATATTTCCAAGCTACCAGCTATGGGAACGTGTTGGAGTTCGTTCTGCACCCTTGACTTGGAGATTCCCTCCTTTCCCTCATCCTGCAATTGACTCAACGGCAACCTCTTTCTTTTTTTTAACTAACAAAATCACATAATGACACAAAGAACGGACCACTCTTTGTACCTGGTGGAAGGAGTGCCTTCATGACTGACTGTGCATCCTCCGCCTGTTGGCTTTCAGGTGCGCTTCCTGGAGCAGCAGAACAAGGTTCTCTCCACCAAGTGGGAGCTCCTGCAGCAGCAAGGGCCTTCAGGACCCAGGAAGAACCTGGATGTCATCTTTGAGAACTACATCCAGAACCTGAGGCGGCAGCTGGACTCCATTCTGGCACAGAGGGGACAGCTGGAATCCGAGCTGCAGAACATGCAGCAATACGTTGAGGATTACAAAAACAAGTAAGTGCAGAGATGATAACACTGAGAGCAATGCAAGCAGCTGGCAGCAATGGCAGTCTGTACCTCACTGGTTATTTTGCTTCACATTTGTTTGTTTTATGGTAATTATGGGTGTAGATTTGTCAGTTTAAATATTGTATTCGTTCTTATTTTGCATTTCTTTTTGCTTTTGTGTGGCCTTAGGCAAGAAAATTCAGGAAACTCAGCTTGTATTTTAACTTTCCATAGGTATGAGGAAGAGATCAACAGGCGCACAACAGCTGAGAACGAGTTTGTGGTGCTCAAGAAGGTGAGTCACGGGCGCAGTGAAGTGACTGCTTGAATGCTAAGCTTTGCCAGAGCTTCGAGGAGATTTCTTCTTGGGTGGGAAATCCAATGGAGATTGTAGGTTGCTCTTGGAAATTTCTCGTCCTTTCTTGTATGGCTGAGTAATGCTACCAGAGCTGTTACCCTCAGCACTGAGCAGATGCTGTGACTGGAGGATTTCCAAGAGAAAATGTGATCTTTCCTGTAGGATGTGGACACCGCCTACATGACCAAGGTGGAGTTGGAGGCCAAGGTGGGAGCTCTGACTGATGAGATCAACTTCTTGAGGGCCATCTATGAGGAGGTAGGAGCCTTTCCTGGGTTGGGCTGGAGCAAGGGTGAGGAGGGGAGATGTGGCTCAGGACCCTGCAGTGAATGGGTGCCCATGGGGGATGTGTGTGGAGCATCCCTTGGGCTCCTCTGCTCCCGTGCTCAGGTTTACTCCTGTGTTGGTTGCAGGAACTGTCTCAGATGCAGACAATCAGCAGGGACTTGTCTGTGGTGGTGTCGATGGACAACAACCGGCACCTGGACATGGACAGCATCATTGAGGAGGTCAGACGGCAGTACGAGCAGATTGCCCAGAACAGCAGAGCTGAAGCTGAGGCTTGGTACCAGAGCCAGGTGAGCTGGGAAGCCCTTGAGGATGCCTGCAAGGTGGCAGGAGATTACAGATAAATCATGTGAGGTCTGTAAGCCAGTGGTACTGGAGCCTGAACAAGGAAGTCTCACAGAAAGTGTGTTGATCTGACTCACTCGTTATAGCAAGTCCAGAATCTCACTCTGGTGAACCATGCAAGCCTTTCATTAATATGACCATCAGCATAAGTTAGCTAGGAAATGCCAGAACAAAGTAGCTGTCTAGAAGACACAGAATGCTTTTTAGTGTAACTAAAATCTACCTCAGTGTTGGGAAATGAGGGAAACAATAGTAACTGAGTCCCAGATACATCTTTTGCATTGAGATGGGCATCAAAGTTCCACTGACCACCAAGATGGGTTCTTTTAGCAGAACATGAACTAGAAAAGCAGACAAGTCTTGGCAAGGCATCGGGAATGTTTCACTGAAGGTTTGCTTTGTGTCTGTGCCATCAGTATGAGGAGCTGCAGAGCACTGCTGGAAGGCACGGGGACAGCCTGCGCAACACCAAGATCGAGATCCAGGAGCTGACCAGGAATGTCCAGCGGCTGCGGGCTGAGATTGAGAACGTGAAGAAGCAGGTAGGGATGTGTGGTGTCTCATTGGATGCTTGCATTGGGTTCAAATGTTGACTTTAGGTTGTGGGGGAAAATGTGTTCTTCAACTCTACCACTATTGACTCTGTAGAGTGTCGCCTTTTATCCTTGATCATCCAAGCTTGGGTTTGAGGACTGGTGGTATGGGACAGAAAGTGATCTGAGAGAGTGCCCTTCTCCTTCCTCAGAACCAGCAGCTCCAGGCAGCTATTGCTGAGGCCGAGGAGAGGGGTGAGATGGCCTTGAAGGATGCCAGGGTGAAATTGGAAGAGCTGGAAACTGCTCTGAGCAAGGACAAGGAGGAGCTGGCTCGCCTGCTGAAGGAATACCAGGAGCTGCTGAACATCAAGATTGCCCTGGATGTGGAGATTGCCATGTACAGGAAGCTGCTGGAGGGAGAGGAGAACAGGTAGAGCATTTCATTTTTGATTGAAGGGGAATCTTGCTGTCTGGAAGGTACCCCTTGAATTTTGGGGTCATAGTGCAATGTCAAAGTGTGTTTCCCAGTAAAAAAGGGTTGATACGCCATTTGTACTCTGGATTACATTTGAGGTTATCAGGATGGGCAACTGGCAACCAGTTCATTGCAGCTTGTCCATATATCAGTTTGATTCTGACATATGCAAGTGTCATAAAGAACTTGAGGTTTGGGAAAACCTCACTGGGAACAGGGATTATCACTGATACCCTCCTTAAATACTTTACTGATACCAGCACACCAGAAACAGGAATAAATAGGCAAAAAAAAAAAAAAAAAAAAAAAAAAAAAACAAAGAAAAAAGAAAAAAGAAAAAAGAAAATGCCTTAAGGGTGTGATGGCTCAATAAAAATAACCCTCTAAGGTTTTAAGATGACTCTTTCATTGGGTCACAAAAACGTACTCATTTTCTTTTGCAGGCTGTGCAATGATGGAATGTCAAACGTCAATATCTGTAAGTATGGTGGGCTGAGAAGTCTGGTGGGTTGTTGAGTCATGGAATGTGTCTCAACTGAGAAAACCTTTTGTTGTCCCATGTGTAACCTGTGTGTCTCTTCCAGCTGTGATAGGCAGGACCACCATCTCTGGAGGAAGAGGAGGCATGGGAGGAGGATTTGGAGGCAGCGGCATGGGAGGAGGATTTGGAGGCGGTGGAATGGGAGGAGGATTCGGAGGCAGCGGCATGGGAGGAGGAATGGGAGGAGTGTGTGGCTCAGGAGGAGGCTTTGGAGGTGGAAGCTCTGGCGGCAGCTGTGGAATGGGAGGAGGAATGTACAGCGGAGGCTTCTCCTCTGGAAGTGGAAGGATTTGCGGCTCTGGGGGTGGCAACTTCAGCTCCGGTGGGGGATCCTCCTCCATACGGAGATGCGTCACAACCACCTCCGTCAAGTCTTCAGGAGTGAGGTTCTGAGCCCTGAAGGCCGACTGAGAAAGAAACAAAGCATGTCCTCCCTTCCCCCGGCAGCAGCGCAGCCTCCTTAAATCCACCTCCGGTAGCCCACCGTGAAACAAACTGTGTCCCTCATGGCCAGCATGAGCCAGCTGGTCTACCTGGCTTGTTCCCAGCATGGGAGCCTGGTGGCCGGGACACACTGCTCCACAGCCTCCTACTCAGTGAAGAAATAGCAGCCCGAGCAAAGTCTCACACGTGGATACCCCGTACGGAGAGCTGATTTCAAGGAGGAACCGCTCTGCCTTCCTTGCTGCATTGTACATTTCTGGCTGCCCTGTGGCAAACGTGTATAAAACCACTCTTTCTTCCTCTGTCCTGATGGCCGTAGCCCTGGGGTGCTTCTGCATGCAGTACATCCTGTTGCTTCCATTCACTTGTGTCGTGGCTTGTGGCACGTGAGGGGCAGACGGGACTCCTTCTGTGGCGGCAGGTGCCCAGAGGACTTTTTCTAAACAGAACCGAGCTTGCTTTTCTGTGCCAGGCCCCTGGTGACATGGAACAAGATGTATTGTCCCCACCTCCCTTCTTCTTCTGTTTGTGGTATGTCCTTGGGATGTTGCCATTCTCAATAAATTGCTGAGAACATTTTTGATGTCTTCTTGTCATTGTTTTAGAGGTTACTTTTCAGCAGAATGAGTATTGCCATGGGCGATGTGAGCTGGTGGGATCTTTGGTTGTTCTGCTCAGTGTGGGAAGGCTCTTCCTGGTGCAGTGTCACCTGGAGCACTGCGTGAGAGTTTGGGCACCATAATGTCAGGACATAAAGCTATCAGAGAGCAACCAAAGGAGGGCTCTACAGAGATGGGGAAGGGCCTGGTGAGCAAGAGATATGAGGAGAGGCGGAGGTCCCTTGGTTTGGTCAGCTGCTCCCATAGAGGGACCTCATGACCCTAAGCCCTTCATGGCCCTACAGCCCCTCATGCCCTACAGCCCATCATAGCCCCATAGCCCCTCACAGGGAGTGAAGGGGCAGCGCTGAGCTCTGCTCTGTGGGGACAGTGACAGAACCCAAGGGAACAACATGAAACTGTGTCGTGGGTGGTCAGGTGGGGGTTAGGGAAAGGTGCTGTTCCAGACGGCGGTGGGCATGGCACAGCTCCACAGGGCAGCAGGCACGATACTGAGTTGTGTTTTGGGAGTGCTCTCAGACATGTTTTAGATTTTAGGTGGTGCTGTTTGGGGCCAGGAGTTAGACTTGGTGATGAGATATTTTATCTCTATGATTCGATTCTTCTTGACTTTTACCAGTCAAAGCATTCCCTCACTGCGTGATCCTGAAGGTGGCAGGGGCTATGGGAGCGCTGGTCTGATGATGAGCGGCCAGTAGGCTCAGACACTATCTTAACCTTCATGGCACAGTCATTGATACAGCCAAGGTATCTGAATGACCTGCTGACCACATCCCTATCAGGTCTACCCATGGACGGGACAGGCATGCCATGTCAGGTGGGGAAAATGGCAGTGGACCTGCAGGAAGTAGTGAGAGGGCAGCTTGGAAGATGTCTGTGAGAGTGGAAGTGGACACTGACCACGCAGTGAGCCATAGGCACCTAAGGTGGTGGCCAAGAACACGAGCAGTGTTTGAGACCAGCAGCTCCTCCTGCTCTCCACTTAGCAGCAGTCGGAAGATGAGGGACTGGAGAGGGGTGTTCCGTCCTGACCCATGGGCATCTCATCCCAATGGGGTGCCTGAGAAGTTGGACCAGTCTCTCGGTGTGTTTGCTTTATAGTGAGAGTGAGTGGGAGAGCTGGGCTCTAGCTGGAGGGCATGGGGAGCAAGGTGGGCAGAATGCTGATGCGTTTGATCTGAGCGGAGCTTCAGCTCCTGCATCGCAAGCAGAGATCAAAGAGACAGCAACCGCTCTCAGTAGTGGTGTAGGAGTCCCAAAGCAACTCGCTGGTTGCTGCTGTGTCCCCATAGTGGGTGAGGAAGTGCAGCCCTCTGATAAGACCAACTGCGGGCCACGGGAAAGGGCTGAGGGGTCTTTGGAGAGGCCTACTCGTCCCTTGGAGCAGCAGGGGAGTTGGAGAACACAGCTCTGTTTGTCCCCAGAATAAGGGGATGGGAAAGCAACGCCTCTGAGCAGCTGGGCCCTTGCCAAGAGTGCTTTGGGTTTGGCTTGGTGAAGAGTCAGCGGCTTTGGTGCCTAATTTTAGCTCTGTTTCTTCTCAGTCTCACCATGTGAGTGAGGAATCCTGGTGGCATCTCTGCCCGTGCTGCCTCCAGAGCTTTGTGCCAGGACCTGCTGGCTGTGCAGAATCAGGACCCAAAGCTGCCTCCTGGAGAGCTCTGCAGCTGGGCTCAGCATCAGCTTCTCAGCCAAGTCTGGGCTTTGCTTTGCGTGGACAATTGTGCTGCGCACGGCTCCTTGTGTAAGAGATCGCAAGGAATTGCTGGAGCCCAGGCTGCCTATCGAGTTTCACCTGGAGGAGGCTGATGCGACTCCAGCTCTGCTATAATCTTCCCATCTTGTCTGGAGACGTCAGAGTGACTCAATCTGGGCGTCTTATCTGGGTGAGCTGAGCGTGGTCAGCACCCAGGCATTTGGCTGAGTGAGCACGTTTCTCCCAGTTGTGGAGCTGCCGTGTGGGATGTTACAAGCAGCTCGTGCTGCCTCCCGAGAAAAGCATCTCGCAGTGGTATTTGCCAGCACAGAGGGAGGCCATGAGCAGATACAACCCGCTTTTCTCCAACAAAACCCCAGCTCCCCTTCGTTTCTCTGGGATTGTCCTTATCTTTCCTGGGGACACCAGCCAAGGATGAAGGCCATTCTCCTGCAAGGCAAAGTGTCCCTGTCCCAGTGTTGGGATGGTGCCCGTTCTCCAGCTGCAGCCTGTGGCACTGGGCGAGCTGCAGACACCTGGAGAACCTTGTCCAACATTGCTTGAGTCCCTTGGGTGTGACATTCCCCACTCTCCCATGTCCTGTTGTGTGAAGAGATTGGTGCCCAGCATCCTCCCTCCCAGTGCATTTATGTTATTCTCTGGGATGGTTTTCCCAGGTCTTTTAAGGCTGAAGGCTGATACCAGCGATATTTTCAAACAGCACTTCGTTGCCCAAGTCTTAATGGAGATTCTGAATTTAAAAGTTCCTACTGAGATCATTTGAACAGCCTTATGTTCATGCTTATTGTTGTTTTAAATGTTTTGAAGGTCTTCAATATATGTTTTCTTTTTAATTTCTTGATTACTTGCTCTGGCTGTATACCAGAGGCAATGTAAATGTTAATACCTATTTCATACATTGACTGAAATACTTATTTACCTTCCAATATGCAGTCAGGCAATGCGCACAGAAGGTGTTTCAAATGGTATTTGCAGATCTCTGTCTCCTTTTAACCACTGTCTGTATTCTAGGCTCTTCAAAATACTTGTACATTGGTTTTATTTTATATTTTCTATCCTTCATATGGAACTTTATGAATAATTGTTTTAAATTTCATTCACATGCAAATCAAAAATCAGCTTCTTTATTTCAGAGATGTCCTATAGAGTACACACCTTACCTTACCCCAAGAAAAACTTGAAAATAAGAGCATATACTGTTCCTTAGGAGTTGAAATACTTCCATTCCTTAACATTTTTCCTTATTAGTTGTCTCATCTTTGGAAATAACCGAGTAAAGAAGAGATCAGCATAATTCCCCAAAGCAGGAGGAAGCCCTCACCATCTTGAATTATTAATCTGCTTTTCCACTTTTGTAGTGCTTGTCTCTCTGCCCTCGGTCACAATCAGCTCCGTGAAGCGTCCCATCCTTCTCCCAGGGTTGTCCTTCTCCATCACTGCCAGATGAGCACAGGAGTGGAGCAGGACAAGGCGTGGTGTGCCATCCACTCTGCTCCATCCTTCTCTAAGCTCCCAGCTCGTGTTCTCAGATTTGAGGAGACTCAATTGGAGGGCATTTAACCTGCACGGTGAAGACACTCCCATCCAAAGCGCCAGCACTCACGCCCCAAGATGTCATACCTTCCTAGCGGGAGAATAATATGCTGAGTCTCTTCAAACTCTGGTGTCACGAATTCTGATTGAGGATTGGGAAACTTCTAATATGCCGAAGGCAATTTAACCTATAAAAAGGAGATTTAGGGTGTGTGTGAGGAGTTGTGAAAGCTATGTTATAGCTGTTATTTCATCAAAACCTCTCCTTTCCATGAAGGTTTGATTGGGAAGATCTATATCTGCAATTATTTGGAGCTATTAAAGAAGGTTGGGAGTCCAATGAGGGGCTGAAGAAAAGTACATTACCATGCAAGATGGTTTCCAGCAGGTCATAAACCTATGAGAGTCCACTTAGTCACTGAGACCTATTTCAATATTCTTTTATTCACTTCTATATTGCAGGGTGTGTTTCTAGGCAGGCCCAAATAAGGTAAAGCTACACTGGGAATCTGTCAACAGCACCATGCTGATGAAAATAATGAACTGGTTTCCACCTTCACGCCCAAGAGCTTCAGGAGCGGATAAAAGGGAATGCCCGAAGCCGTGGAGCCAGAGAAGGCTGTGCACACTTCTCTCCACATCTGTCCTCAGCAGCACAGCTCCGTTGGTCTTTCTACTCTTCCTGACTTTGACTCTGCTGGGAAGAAGCAGCCATGTCTCGGCAGTCTGCCTGTAAAAGCTTCGGAGGAGGGAGTAGAAGGGGCTACAGCTCTTGCTCTGCCGTTGGTGGTGGCTTTGGAGGAGGTGGCGGCAGCAGAAGCAGGATCAGCTACAGCTCGTATTCCTCATCCAGAGGAGGAGGAAGCGGTGGACAGTGTGGAGGCTTCAGCAGCAGGAGCCTCCACAACATGGGTGGCAGCAGAGGGTTTGCTGCGGGTGGGTGTTACGGCAGTGCAGGCAGAATGGGTGGCTATGGAGGAGGAATAGGTGGCAGAGGAATGGGTGGAGGAGGAATGGGTGGCTGTGGTGGAGGAATGGGAGGAGGAGGAATGGGTGGCTTTGGTGGAGGAATGGGTGGAGGAGGAATGGGTGGTGGAGGAATGGGTGGCTTCGGTGGAGGAATAGGTGGAGGAATAGGAGGAGGAATGGGAGGCTTCGGGGGTCCTGGCTTCCCTGGAGGCATCCAACCAGTGCACGTTGACTCGAGCCTCCTGCGGCCCGTCCACGTTGAGATCGATCCTCAGATCCAGCAAGTGAAAAACCAGGAGAAGGAGCAGATCAAGACTCTTAACAATCAGTTTGCCTCCTTCATTGACAAGGTGAGAACTTAGCACCACTCTTATGTGGAGATGAGCGTTTTGAACAAATTCCTGTAGTGTGCAAAGGGATTACATTCCTTGCAGTCAAGTTTAATGTTACTTGACAAAGTCTGCAAGACTGATGGCTTTGTAAGAAGTTGCCACTGAAGTCTTATTAAGGAATACTGAACAATTAAACGGGACTTCATGCTAATGGAGCATTAAAGGCAGCATCATCAGGGCATGCTGAACATTCTCTTGCCCAGTAATTTCTTCAGTTTAATTTGTAGTGATTCAGGGTAAAGTCATCATATTGTATTTAAATGTCCTAAGGAGATCTCATTACTGTAGTTCTATTTGATGTCATTTTCTTTTCAAGGAACCGATCCTATAAGTGTAAAAGTGTTAAATACAGTTCCAGTGATCTTGGATAAATTTAATTTCAAACAGAAACTAAAGAAAGACAGAATCTTTGAAGAAGCATAGATGAACAGTAAATGAGACAATAATTGCTTTCTTGACTTAACTTCTACTGAGATGAAAGTAATGTCCAAAACTGACATGGAGAGAATGGAAGTTACTATTTCAATTGTCAAAGAGTTTGTCCATAGCTCAAAATTTCAGAATAGCCTCAAAAACAGTAATGCTGTGAATAATCGTGCACTTTAGAAGCTTGAAAGTTTGAGTCAGCCGCAGTGGGTAATTCCCATGGCTTCCAGAAGGAGCAGGAGGTCTGAGAAGTCTGACGGCTCACAGGATCCCAAGGTGAAATTCTCACACAACCCCCTGTGGGCTTTCAGGTGCGCTTCCTGGAGCAGCAGAACAAGGTTCTCTCCACCAAGTGGGAGCTCCTGCAGCAGCAAGGGCCTTCAGGACCCAGGAAGAACCTGGATGTCATCTTTGAGAATTACATCCAGGGCCTAAGGAGGAGGTTGGAGTCTCTGTTGGGACAGAGGGGAGAGCTGGAATCCGAGCTGCAGAACATGCGCCAGTACGTGGAGGAGTACAAAACCAAGTAAGTGCAGAGATGGAGTGAGCAGCAAGGCAGGAGAGCTGGGGCGGCATGCAGGTCTCTGGTGTCTGCCAGTTGCTCCAGGAGCTCAGCAGGAGTGTGAGAGGGGTTCTGTGGAGGAAAGAGGAGGGAGCACCGCTACTTGATGAGCCATGCAGGAGGCTCATCTGGCTTGTCCTCTTCCACAGGTATGAGGAAGAGATCAACAGGCGCACTGCTGCTGAGAATGAGTTTGTGGTGCTGAAGAAGGTGAGTGCAGGGAACAGGATGGCAGGAGGTTGGGAAGAGACAGATGTGGGACAGAAATTTTCTGGACAGTGCTTGCTGGCTGCTAATAGGGTGGGAAGAAGCCATGGTCTAGAGCGTGGTTTTTCTTGTAGGATGTGGACACCGCCTACATGACCAAGGTGGAGTTGGAAGCCAAGGTGGGAGCTCTGACTGATGAGATCAACTTCTTGAGGGCCATCTATGAGGAGGTAGGAGCCTTTCCTGGGTTGGGCTGGGCTGGAGCAAGGGTGAGGAGGGGAAATGTGGCTCAGGACCCTGCAGTGAATGGGTGCCCATGGGGGATGTGCGTGGAGCATCCCTTGGGCTCCTCTGCTCCCGTGCTCAGGTTTGTCCCCGTGTTGGTTGCAGGAATTGTCTCAGATGCAGACAATCAGCAGGGACTTGTCTGTGGTGGTGTCGATGGACAACAACCGGCACCTGGACATGGACAGCATCATTGAGGAGGTCAGACGGCAGTACGAGCAGATTGCCCAGAACAGCAGAGCTGAAGCTGAGGCTTGGTACCAGAGCCGGGTGAGCTGGGCAGATTCGTGGCAGCTGGGATGGCCCCTTGCTGCTGGATGTCTCCGTGCCATGGAGCAAGGGGACTTTTGGGTTCTGGGTAGGCTTTCTCATGGATGGTTTTCTATGCCTGTGCCATCAGTATGAGGAGCTGCAGAGCACTGCTGGAAGGCACGGGGACAGCCTGCGCAACACCAAGATCGAGATCCAGGAGCTGACCAGGAATGTCCAGCGGCTGCGGACTGAAATTGAGAACGTGAAGAAGCAGGTAGGGATTTGTGGGGGACTCTCCAGATATCAGCATAAGAATGCATCAAAAATAATGTCTATGGATTCTGGGGCAGAAATGTGTTCTTCAACTCTACCACTATTGACTTTGTTCAGTGCTGTCTTTTATATTTGATCATTCAAGTTGTGTTTGAAGGCTTTTGTTAAAGAATGAAGTGTGTTCTGAGGGAGTGCCCTTCTCCTTCCTCAGATCCAGCAGCTGCAGGCAGCTATTGCTGAGGCCGAGGAGAGGGGTGAGATGGCCTTGAAGGATGCCAGGGCGAAATTGGAAGAGCTGGAAACTGCTCTGAGCAAGGACAAGGAGGAGCTGGCTCGCCTGCTGAAGGAATACCAGGAGCTGCTGAATGTCAAGATTGCCCTGGATGTGGAGATTGCCATGTACAGGAAGCTGCTGGAGGGAGAGGAGAACAGGTACTATCCTTTATTTGTGTCTTCTTAACCTTTCTTGACAGTCCATGTGAAGATGAGGTCTTTACATATCCCTCTGGAGATAAACCTTATATATTAAATTTAATGCAATTCTTAGCCAGAAACACAAATGTTTTCCACTTTTCTTACAATGGCACTAGTACAGTTGTGAAAATCAAAAAGAAAAGAGAACATATAGCTAGAGAATATAGCTAGGAGTATTCTTAGCCAAAAAAGCTATTGTGCCCCCAAAGATTAACCCTTTCTGTTTCCTCTCACAGGCTGTGCAATGATGGGATGTCCAACGTCAATGTCTGTAAGTATCTGCAAAGGACCAGCAGGTTGCATCTCAACTGAAAAAAATCTTCCCACTGGCCCATTTATAACCACTATAT
Source organism: Tympanuchus pallidicinctus (assembly GCF_026119805.1). Lineage (NCBI taxonomy): Eukaryota > Metazoa > Chordata > Aves > Galliformes > Phasianidae > Tympanuchus > Tympanuchus pallidicinctus. The sequence continues at coordinate 252,559 of NW_026294766.1, forward strand.
CTCTTCCAGCTGTGGTAGGCAGGACCACCATCTCCGGAGGAAGAGGAGGCATGGGAGGAGGATTTGGAGGCAGCAGCATGGGAGGAGGATTTGGAGGCGGTGGAATGGGAGGAGGATTCGGAGGCAGCGGCATGGGAGGAGGAATGGGAGGAGTGTGTGGCTCAGGAGGAGGCTTTGGAGGTGGAAGCTCTGGCGGCAGCTGTGGAATGGGAGGAGGAATGTACAGCGGAGGCTTCTCCTCTGGAAGTGGAAGGATTTGCGGCTCTGGGGGTGGCAACTTCAGCTCCGGTGGGGGATCCTCCTCCATACGGAGATGCGTCACAACCACCTCCGTCAAGTCTTCAGGAGTGAGGTTCTGAGCCCTGAAGGCCGACTGAGAAAGAAACAAAGCATGTCCTCCCTTCCCCCGGCAGCAGCGCAGCCTCCTTAAATCCACCTCCGGTAGCCCACCGTGAAACAAACTGTGTCCCTCATGGCCAGCATGAGCCAGCTGGTCTACCTGGCTTGTTCCCAGCATGGGAGCCTGGTGGCCGGGACACACTGCTCCACAGCCTCCTACTCAGTGAAGAAATAGCAGCCCGAGCAAAGTCTCACACGTGGATACCCCGTACGGAGAGCTGATTTCAAGGAGGAACCGCTCTGCCTTCCTTGCTGCATTGTACATTTCTGGCTGCCCTGTGGCAAACGTGTATAAAACCACTCTTTCTTCCTCTGTCCTGATGGCCGTAGCCCTGGGGTGCTTCTGCATGCAGTACATCCTGTTGCTTCCATTCACTTGTGTCGTGGCTTGTGGCACGTGAGGGGCAGACGGGACTCCTTCTGTGGCGGCAGGTGCCCAGAGGACTTTTTCTAAACAGAACCGAGCTTGCTTTTCTGTGCCAGGCCCCTGGTGACATGGAACAAGATGTATTGTCCCCACCTCCCTTCTTCTTCTGTTTGTGGTATGTCCTTGGGATGTTGCCATTCTCAATAAATTGCAGAGAACATTCACTATGTCTTGTTGTCATCACTTTCTGGTAGAATGACTATTGCTCTGGGGAAGCAGCTTGGTTGCCCTGAGCTGCTGGAACTCTCAGACTTTGGGTTTGGGTTTATGTGGTGGCAGGGGTTTGGGCTCCTCCTAGATCAAGGTATTCTATGATTCAGTGATTCAATTCCCTTTGACTTCTATGTGTCATAGCGCTGCTTGAAATCACAGGGCCACATAGGAGGGGCTCTGGATGCTCTCTCCTTGAATGAGCAGTAGATGGGTGCAGCCAGGGAGCCCAGAATGGAGAAGTGCTGGAGTCTGGGGAAATGTGGGTAAGATCCTCATATAATCCTAACCTGGGAATCACAATTTCCAGATCAGGTGTCATCACTTATTGTGTCTTTAAACTACTCAGAGACAATGGATTTATCCATGCCATAATCTAGGGCTCAGTCCTTATGCAGAGTAATGCACTCATTATGGTTCTACGCATGTCACAGCTCACCACCATGCTCTGATGATGCAGAAACTAAAGCTGACCTAAGAAAGGAGTTTATTTGTCTCTTTGTCTTCATAATCATCAGGAAGAAGACATGTAAATAGTATGCAGAAATCAGAAACACAAAACTATTCTCCTAGTGCACAAATGCTGGCACAGAGTAGTGGCTAAACCACCAGAGACCAAACACAGTGATTGTGATGGAAAAAGACAGCGATGGGGAGGGAGCAGACATCAGATTACCCTGCTGTTGTGGCTGCATCTGAAGGCGCTGCCCTGGAGTGGACTCTACTATGTAGTAGGGAAAGATGGGAACAGAAAGAGTCCTGTAGGCAGCAGCTGCCAGCGAGCATGGATGTGGATGCTGACCTAGAGCAATCTGCAGAGCAAGGTCAGCAGCCATGAGCATCAGTAGTGCCAGAGACCAGCAGCTCCTCCTGCTCTCCACTTAGCAGCAGTCGGAAGATGAGGGACTGGAGAGGGGTGTTCCGTCCTGACCCATGGGCATCTCATCCCAATGGGGTGCCTGAGAAGTTGGACCCGTCTCTCGGTGTGTTTGCTTTATAATGAGAGTGAGTGGGAGAGCTGGGCTCTAGCTGGAGGGCATGGGGAGCAAGGTGGGCAGAATGCTGATGTGTTTGATCTGAGCGGAGCTTCAGCTCCTGCATCGCAAGCAGAGATCAAAGAGACAGCAACCGCTCTCAGTAGTGGTGTAGGAGTCCCAAAGCAACTCGCTGGGAGCTGCTGTGTCCCCATAGTGGGTGAGGAAGTGCAGCCCTCTGATAAGACCAACTCCGGGCCACGGGAAAGGGCTGAGGGGTCTTTGGAGAGGCCTCCTCGTCCCTTGGAGCAGCAGGGGAGTTGGAGAACACAGCTCTGTTTGTCCCCAGAATAAGGGGATGGGAAAGCAACGCCTCTGAGCAGCTGGGCCCTTGCCAAGAGTGCTTTGGGTTTGGCTTGGTGAAGAGTCAGCGGCTTTGGTGCCTAATTTTAGCTCTGTTTCTTCTCAGTCTCACCATGTGAGTGAGGAATCCTGGTGGCATCTCTGCCCGTGCTGCCTCCAGAGCTTTGTGCCAGGACCTGCAGGCTGTGCAGAATCAGGACCCAAAGCTGCCTCCTGGAGAGCTCTGCAGCTGGGCTCAGCATCAGCTTCTCAGCCAAGTCTGGGCTTTGCTTTGCGTGGACAATTGTGCTGCGCACGGCTCCTTGTGTAAGAGATCACAAGGGATTGCTGGAGCCCAGGCTGCCTATCGAGTTTCACCTGGAGGAGGCTGATGCGACTCCAGCTCTGCTATAATCTTCCCATCTTGTCTGGAGACGTCAGAGTGACTCAATCTGGGCGTCTTATCTGGGTGAGCTGAGCGTGGTCAGCACCCAGGCATTTGGCTGAGTGAGCACGTTTCTCCCAGTTGTGGAGCTGCCGTGTGGGATGTTACAAGCAGCTCGTGCTGCCTCCCGAGAAAAGCATCTCGCAGTGGCATTTGCCAGCACGGAGGGAGGCCATGAGCAGATACAACCCGCTTTTCTCCAACAAAACCCCAGCTCCCCTTCGTTTCTCTGGGATTGTCCTTATCTTTCCTGGGGACACCAGCCAAGGACGAAGGCCATTCTCCTGCAAGGCAAAGTGTCCCTGTCCCAGTGTTGGGATGGTGCCCGTTCTCCAGCTGCAGCCTGTGGCACTGGGCGAGCTGCAGACACCTGGAGAACCTTGTCCAACATTGCTTGAGTCCCTTGGGTGTGACATTCCCCACTCTCCCATGTCCTGTTGTGTGAAGAGATTGGTGCCCAGCATCCTCCATCCCAGTGACAGCCAGAAGCATTTACATCTCTGATTCCTGTAGCTGCTCTGTGGGCTGTTTCTTTGAAGTGCCTGTGGCTGAAGGCTGATACCAGTGATATTTTCAAACAGCATTTTGTTGCCCATGTCTTATGAGAGATCCTGAAAGTTCAAACATAAGATGTTTATTCCACATTGAAAGCTCATATACACTGTATTCTGGAAGACTGAAATGATCAGAGTGCTGCATAATGTATTTCCTTTGACATCTATTGATTTTTTTTGGAGTTAAGCATTAGGGATTTTGTTTTTCTTGAAGATTATACTCATGACTAAAATGATACCCCGAAGGCATCTGCACAGTGTCTATCAAATGAACTTCCTATTTCAGAGCCAGATACTTTGAAGCAGCTGCTTGTGTCTGAAAAATACATTTCTCTAAAGTAAATTTAGTCTTCCTACAAAGATTCACGTGTTCTTACATGTCTTTGCTGTAGCTCTTAAAACATGCATCATATACACCGCGATACCGTAACTCTACTTCTGAAGGCATCCGAGCTTCTTCAAACTTCTTGTTGCCTCTTCTTTAGGAATGATCAGATATAATAATCTCAGCCTGATCCTTTGTCTGCCAATTTAAGTAAAAAATACTACTTTCTCAAGTCGTGGTTTTCCCTGCCTGTATTTTTCTGCTGTATTTCTTTCTTCGTTCTTTATTACCACTTACAGCGCTGGAAGGGTCCTTCCATTTCTCTCTGGGTTCAGCAGTCCTTGTGTCCATCAGAAAAGCAAACGGGAGGAGCTTGGTCATCCCCATTCTCTTCTTCCTTCTGCTCAGGTTCTTGGTGTCTTGGTACTCAACTGCAAGAAATTCCGGGAGTTTTCCCCTGGAGAAGGCACTCCCATCTCCAGCGATGGGGATCAGCCTGCTCTTTGGAGCAGAACTAAGCACCTCCTTTCTGGATAATAAAGAAATGCTGACCGTTGTCAAATGTTAATGTGTGGTATTCTTGCTTTACACCACGAAACTGCTTCTTGAAAAACCATCAGCAGTTTTCCACATAAGTAGGAGATTCGGGGTGTGCTTGGGGGAATTGTGAAAGCCTCACTCTTGCTGATTTCCACCAAAATGCTTGTCTGACACTGAACCTCAGTGCAAAAGATCCGAATCAAGATAAACCGAGAAATTGTTAAGAACAGCTAGAAAGGTGGGAGGAGGGAAGAACATGACTACATCACTGTAAAACATATTTTTCCAGATGACAGAAAGATATGAGAGTCCACTTACTCACTGAGTCCTATTCCAATGCTCTTGCTCTTTTATTCTCTTCTGCATCGCAAAGCGTATTTCTGGGTGGAGTCAACAATTTGGCAAAAATCTGTTAACCGCACCAAGCTGATGAAGACAGTAAATTTGTTTCCTCTTCACACCCATGTAGACCCAGCCCACCTCTAGAAACAGATAAAAGGGAATGCCTGGAGCCGTGGAGCCAGAGAAGACTGTGCACACTTCTCTCCGCATCCGTCCCCAGCAGCACAGCTCCGTTGGTCTTCCTACTCTGCTCAACTCCTCTTGGAAGAAGCAGCCATGTCCCGGCAGTCTGTCTGCAGAAGCTTTGGAGGTGGCAGCAGAAGGGGCTACAGCTCTTGCTCTGCCGTTGGCGGTGGCTTTGGAGGAAGTGGGGGCAGAAGCAGGATCAGCTACAGCTCGTTCTCCACATCCCGGGGAACTGGAGGCGGCGGACGCTGTGGAGGTTTCAGCAGCAGGAGCCTCCACAACATGGGTGGCAGCGGAAGGATTTCCATGGGTGGCTCTTATGGCGGAGGATACGGATGTAGAATTGTTGGCCTTGGTGGAGGCTATGGAGGAGGATTTGGCAGCATTGGAGGAGGTGTAATTGGTGGAGGAGTAGGCAGCTTTGGTGGCCCTGTGAGAGGTGGTCCTGGGTTCCCTGGAGGCATCCAACCGGTGCAGGTTGACCCAACCCTCCTGCGGCCGGTCCATGTTGACATTGACCCTCAGATCCAACAAGTGAAGTGCCAGGAGAAGGAGCAGATCAAGACTCTGAACAACCAGTTTGCCTCCTTCATTGACAAGGTGAGAGGCTGAAACTACATCTCTCTGGGAATGGGGACTCTGGGGAAATCTTTTGGGCTGGGATGAGGGAAGTATGCTTCTCAGCTCCAGGTTGGAAGGTCTGGAAAGCAAGCATTGTTCTTCTCATTGAGTCCTCCTAGAGAAATGTGAACATTTTGCTTCTGCAGGGAGATCAAAGGTCCTTCTCTAGTTCTGTTTGATCCAAATCTTTTCTTACTTTCCATCTCTGTCTTTCTCTGAGGAGAAGGTGAAAGTGATCACAGGGTACTCAGTTATCCCGAGCAGTTCTTCAAGCCAGTCCTCTTTCTTCTCAATGAACAAGAAGTGTAGGAATGAAATTTCAATTAATAATTGTCTATTACTTAATTTGCTTCACATACAGATCAAAGTTCTTCAAGTTCTCTGCAATCGGAGAACATGAACTGGAAATTCCTCATGTATTTTCTAAGATGAGTGTTCTCCCATATAGAGGAACATGAGAGTTGATTCACTAGAATGCAAAAGATAAAAAATCTAATACTTCAGTAAATTAATACTTGACAAAATTTGGAAATAGAAGTAGTCTGTTAACCTGGAATCTACATATTCTTATTGGTATTCAACAAAAGAGAAAAAATGTAGTAGAAAAGAAATCAAATTAATGTATAATTGAAGGAAAAGAGGAGAAAGAAGGGAGGAAACATTCTCTTAGAAAAGAGGCTTTAAAAGTCATGGTTCTGTTGGTCAGTTGAGAAATGATTCCCTTGGCCTTCAAAAGAAGTAGATTTGAGAAGAGTGATGCATTGCGAGATCCCAAGGTGAAATTCTCACACAACCCCCTGTGGGCTTTCAGGTGCGCTTCCTGGAGCAGCAGAACAAGGTTCTCTCCACCAAGTGGGAGCTCCTGCAGCAGCAAGGGCCTTCAGGACCCAGGAAGAACCTGGATGTCATCTTTGAGAATTACATCCAGGGCCTAAGGAGGAGGTTGGAGTCTCTGTTGGGACAGAGGGGAGAGCTGGAATCCGAGCTGCAGAACATGCGCCAGTACGTGGAGGAATACAAAACCAAGTAAGTGCAGAGATGGAGTGAGCAGCACGGCAGGAGAGCTGGGGCGGCATGCAGGCCTCTGGTGTCTGCCAGTTGCTCCAGGAGCTCAGCAGGAGTGTGAGAGGGGTTCTGTGGAGGAAAGAGGAGGGAGCACCGCTACTTGATGAGCCATGCAGGAGGCTCATCTGGCTTGTCCTCTTCCACAGGTATGAGGAAGAGATCAACAGGCGCACTGCTGCTGAGAATGAGTTTGTGGTGCTGAAGAAGGTGAGTGCAGGGAACAGGATGGCAGGAGGTTGGGAAGAGACAGATGTGGGACAGAGAATTTCTGGTTGGAGACAATGCTTGCTGGCTGCTAATAGGGTGGGAAGAAGCCATGGTCTAGAATGTGATTTTTCCTATAGGATGTGGATTGCGCCTACATGACCAAGGTGGAGTTGGAAGCCAAGGTGGGAGCTCTGACTGATGAGATCAGCTTCCTGAGATGCATCTATGAGGAGGTAGGAGCCTTTCCTGGGTTGGGCTGGGCTGGAGCAAGGTTGAGGAGGGGAGATGTGGCTCAGGACCCTGCAGTGAATGGGTGCCCATGGGGGATGTGTGTGGAGCATCCCTTGGGCTCCTCTGCTCCCGTGCTCAGGTTTGTCCCCGTATTGGTTGCAGGAACTGTCTCAGATGCAGACAATCAGCAGGGACTTGTCTGTGGTGGTGTCGATGGACAACAACCGGCACCTGGATCTGGACAGCATCATTGAGGAGGTCAGACGGCAGTACGAGCAGATTGCCCAGAACAGCAGAGCTGAAGCTGAGGCTTGGTACCAGAGTCGGGTAAGCTGGGCAGATTCGTGTCAGCTGGGATGGCCCCTTGCTGCTGGATGTCTCCGTGCCATGGAGCAAGGGGACTTTTGGGTTCTGGGTAGGCTTTCTCATGGATGGTTTTCTATGCCTGTGCCATCAGTATGAGGAGCTGCAGAGCACTGCTGGAAGGCATGGGGACAGCCTGCGCAACACCAAGATCGAGATCCAGGAGCTGACCAGGAATGTCCAGCGGCTGCGGGCTGAGATTGAGAATGTGAAGAAGCAGGTAGGGATGTGTGGTGTCTCATTGTTTGCCTGCATCAGGCTCAAATGTTGACTGTAGACAGTGGGACAAAACTGTATTCTTCAGCTCCCAATACTGACTTTGTGGAACATTTCCTTTCATTCTTGACCCCTTAAGTCTGGGTTTGAGGACTGGTGGTAGGGGACAAAAAGTGATCTGAGAGAGTGCCCTTCTCCTTCCTCAGAACCAGCAGCTGCAGGCAGCTATTGCTGAGGCCGAGGAGAGGGGTGAGATGGCCCTGAAGGATGCTAGGAGGAAATTGGAGGAGCTGGAATGTGCCTTGAGCAAGGACAAGGAGGAGCTGGCTCGCCTGCTGAAGGAATACCAGGAGCTGCTGAACATCAAGATTGCCCTGGATGTGGAGATTGCCATGTATAGGAAGCTGCTGGAGGGAGAGGAGAACAGGTGAGTCTTGACACTGTCCTCCCCTGGCCAAGATTGTGCCTTTCCTTATGATGGGCTGAGTGTTCATAATCTCTCTGTCCATAGAATTGGGAACACATTTACTCTAATTTTTCCCCAAGTGTTTATGGTTACAATATAAATGAGGTGTTCACAGTGACTGTGTCCTGTTAATGCCCATTAAAAGAAATAGGAACTCAATGAATCATGTTGGCAACTGCACTGACCTGAAGAGCTGTGTTGTATTGCACTGAGATCTTATGTTCTTCTCCCTTCATAGGCTCTGCGGAGACAACCCGTCCAACGTCAATGTGTGTAAGTAGCCGTGCATCCTCCTTGCACAGTGATTTCTCCCATGCTTTGCTGGAATTCCCAGGCTGCTCCTTGGCACACAGTGATCCTCTCTTTCTCTTGCAGCTGTGGTCGGCAGAACCACCATTGCTGGAGGCAGAGCTGGAGGCTTTGGTGCCGGCAGTGGCGTGGGAGGAGGAGTATGCACAGTTGGAGGAGGAAGCATCATCGGGGGCAGCTGTGGGGTGGGAGGAGGAGTGTATAATGGGGGCTTCTCCTCTGGGAGTGGGAGGATGTGTGGCTCTGGAGGTGGCACCTTCATTCCTGCGGGAGCATCCTCGGTCCGGAGATGTGTCACCACCACAACGGTGAAATCTTCGGGCGTGAAGTACTGAGCCCCAACCTCAGTACCGCCAAGGAAAGAAGCATCGCCCGCCTCCAGCCTGCGGCACATCCCCAGAATCCTGCAAAGAAATGAAGCATCCCGCCTCCTCCCCAGAGGCAAACAGCAGCAGAACACCACCCTCTTGGCACCGCTGCTGCTTTCCCCACCCCACCAGTCTCCAGGGATGAAACATTTATGGCCCCGCTAGGAAATATCTCCCTCGGGGTTACCCGTGACTGGAGAGTTCATCCAAGAGCCCTCCTTCCCTCGTGCCAGTCTGGCTGAGCAGAAGCGTGAGCGGATCTGCTCTTTCCTTTCCCTTCTGAGGTCTCTTTTTCAATGGCCATGTTCTCCTTTGCGCTTCCTGCGCGTCCTGCATGTTGCCTACATGCTTGTTTCAGCTGTATTCATGGAAGCAGAAGAAATGTGGCAATGCCCCATAGTCAGGCTTAGGAGTGAGAAGCAGCTCTCCAGAGGATTTGGCAGCTTTCATATTTTATAGATTTGTATCACGCTTCTCCTTCACAACTGACATGTGCATGGCCCTATTGCAATCCTTCTGCTACCGGAATTTTACTGCCTTGCTGCTTTCTACCAACATCCCTTCCCCCAAATTCTTTCATTACCAATAAACTGCAGACAGGTGAAAAGATTTCTCTGTGTTGTGTCATTGAAAGTTCCCTGGGGGAGGGTACAAGAGGAACACAGATATTGCTCCTTGCTGCAGCAATGGCAACACAGTGGTGCAGAGCAGGGTACATCCTGCTGTACAAGTTGCATCAAATGGGGACGTGGTGGGAACGTGCAGCAGGTGGCCTGTCCCCACGGACATCCAGTGCTCTCCAGGCTAAGAGCTGCCCAGATGAGGAGGGAGGAGGTGGAGGATGGGCCCTCATCTTCCTTACACAGCCACGTGGCACCACCCTGCTCCTCCCCAGCAGGATTCCTATGTCTAAAGGAAAGAAGAGCCAAGAGCATGGCATGGGAAGGGGACAGGGTTGGAACATGTCTATGGAAAGTGATGGTCTGAGTGTGATAGTTGGGATGTGGCCGCTGGATTGGGATGGGGTGAACGTGGCCATTGGGATGAGGCAGTTGGGATGTGGCAGTTCAAATGCAGTAGCTGTGATGTGGTGGTTGGGTTGGGGTTGTTTGAATGTGGCCTTTGGGATATGGCAGTTGGATTGGAATGTTTTGAACACGGCCTTCAGGATATAGCAGCTGAATTGGGATGCTTTGAATGAGGCCCTTGGGATATGGCAGCTGGGAAGTGGCAGCCTGAATGCAGCCATTGGGTTGTGGCAATTAGCCAGTGGTGGTTTGAAGATGGACATTGGGATGTGGCCACTGGGACCAAAGCAGGGCATGCACAGCCACCCCCCTTCCACCACATTGCATCCTGCTGTGGATGTGCTGGAGACCTCAGTAGGGGATGTATTCCATATCTGGTTGTCCTCCACTTCCAAGGCTAGTTGTCCTCCACTTCAACAGTTGATTGTGTTCCACTTTCATGGTTGGTTGTCCTCCACTTTCAAGGCTGTTTGTCCTTAACTTCCACAGCTGTTTTTCCTTCAATTCCATAGCTGTTCATCCTCCACTTCCACAGCTGGTTGTCCTTCACTTCTATTCCTGGCTATCCTCCACATCCACATCTGTGTGTCCCCCATTTCCACAGCTGTTTGTCCTCCATTTCCAAGGCTGGATGTCCTTCCATGGGAAGATCCTCAGGCCAGATGTGGTGTGAGGGTGAGCAGCACCATCTATCTGACATGCAGGGCTTTTACACAGCAACTGGCACCTCCTGTGTGAGTGATAGCAATGCCCAAGATGCTGTGTGGACACAAATTGCTCACAAAGAAAAGCACCATGAAAGGATAAGACGTGGCCTTGAACCTGCTATTATAACTCCAGATCATCCAGCTAGGTTAGTCATTAACCCTCCATAAATTGCATCCCATCGCATCCCAATTAATTTGATTAATGCTTGGGAGGAGCGAGAGCTGGATGAATGAATCAACATTGGCTGCAGTGGTGAATGTGTACAATCCTGCTGCAGGCACTGTGTCTGGCAGATAAAAGCACGGAAATAGAGTTGGTTTTTGCTCCAGAGTCCTTGCCATCCAACTCACAGAATCACAGTATCACATAATACCCTGAGATGGAACAGCACCACACAGCACCACACAAACTCAAACTCGATGTCCTAGAGTGGTATCCCAATGCTCCCTGAGGGACTTCTCTGGGAAGATGTGCCCTATGGGGCAGAACCTTTTCCTCATCCACCCACCCTCCCCTAACACAGCTCTGCGTGCTGTTCTCTGAAGTCAAACAAATGAGGAAGAAATAATAGTTCTAATTTGAAGCCGTTTTACTATCACTTTTTTCTCCAAAATATTCTTTCTGTTGATACACCTGACTGAATTATGCCGGGCCATAATATACCTTATCCTCCTGTTTGCAGAATCAGTGACATTTTTGATTCTGAAATTTGCAGCTTGGGATGGGAGAGCTGAAGCTGTTATCTCCTGTTTCCTCATCCCAAAGGAATTCCAATAATAGGTACAAACCTAGACATTGCAAAGCCCAGGAACATTCTTGGGGACTCCTTTAAAAGATGGATGTGTTGGATGTGTTGAAAGCAGGAAGCTTAAAGTCCTGCAGTGTCTCATGCGCAGCATGTCTTCCCAGTGCCATCCGACAACACCCAAGCCAACAGCTCTGGCTGCAGGCTTGGTTCTGCAGCAGCTGCTGGCACCTTTGGGTTCCCTGAGTTCCTCTGGAGTGCGGCCAGGCTGTCACACAGAACCAATGGAGTTTACCTTTCCTGTCTACTGGGGCTGTGTAAAAGGGAGCTGAGCTCATTGCTCAAGTCCTTGCATGGGAGATGGGGCAGCCTGGTGGCTGGGCTCTATGGGGCACGCTGAGAGCTGCGAGCTCCATTTTAAGCACAGATCCCTACTTGCAGTGAAGGGAGTGGTTTTGTTTTAAAATCAATGAACTCATTTGTGGAACTGCCTCGGTCTCACCAAGCAATGATTATGCTTTAATTGCTAACATTTTCAGTAGGAGAAAATTGTTGCCATTTGGAACACAGAAGATAAAATAATATTAGGGTTTTTTGTTTGTTTGTTTATTTGTTTATTTTCATTGTTTGCAAGACCACTGGTGGTCAAATATCTGGTGGCTCTGGGTCAGACATGAGCTGGTGGGACCCAGAGCCATTTTCCTTCTGCACCGTTTGCTCAGCTCCAGGTGAGCACTGCTGAGGTGGAGCAGAATGGAGACCTCACCCTCCACAATGCCAAAAGCGAAGTGGAGGAATTCTGCAGAGCCCCCAGAGAGGAGCTGGGCCGTGTGCTGGAGTGTCAGGACTTTTGGGTGGGACACAGAGATGGCTGCATGCAGGACATTGCCAGAAGCAGAGTGAGAAAGCGGGTGTCCACCATATGACCCCGATCTGGGTGCGAGTGGTGCAATGTTCTTTACACTGGAACTCAGAAAGAAATATGACAGTTGCCATATCTTTATAAGCTACTGGTGAATGAACCCAGGTGGCACGATACTGGCTGTAATTAAAACTGTAATGAATTTTTAATTGTTACTAATCAAGTTTATTATGGGAGGGCCTCCGGAGACACCAAGATTGCTTCCCTTGAATTGGTCACTGAGCAAATATGGAGAAGACTCACCCTCTTTGCAGCTGTATTGGATAGGGCAGCAAACAGCTGGTGTGCAGGAAACATTTGTCTTTATGAGGAATGCTGCTTTGTGGGAAGGATGGGAAGATCGTTTCCTGGGAGGTGATCCGTGATGCTGTGTTTACGTAGCACATCTGAGCAGCAAGGTCCTTTTAATGGGTGAAATGTACAGGGCAATGGAGCTGAAGTGCAGGGAGGTGATGTGAGGCTGAAAGCAGAAATGAGCTTCCATTGGTTCCTCGTGTCCTCTTCAAACAGCAGTGGCACCCCTTTCCTTCAGGTCTACTTATCCAAGTTCAAAAACAGATCAAATGCTCAACTAAACGCTGACATTTGCAAGTTCCTAAGCAACCATCAGATATCACAGAAACACAGAATTATAGAACCATAAAACCATAGCATGGTTGGGTTTGAAGAGCCCTTAAAGATCATAGGCGTAGGATGGTTGGGTTAAAAGGGACCCCAGAATCCCCCCAGCCCCACCCCCTGCCCTGGACTGGTCCCATCAGCTTCCCAGGGCTCCATTCACAGCCTTGAGCACCTCCAAGGATGAGAAACCCACACTTCTCCAGGCAGAATGCCAGGGCCTCACAGCCATCTGAACAAAAAATTTCCTCCTAACATTTCACCCAAATCTCTCCTTTTTTTTAGCTTAAAGCCATTCCCACTTCTTCTGTCTGACCTCAGAACGAGGCAGGAGGAAATTCTGCTGTCTGCCACGATGGAGGCCCAAACTCTCCATGTCATGGAGCATCCTGAAGGGGCTGGCAGTGCTCTTATTTCAGTTCTTATTCATCTCAAATCCATTTGTGAAGATTGTGCTACCAGTCAGGCACCTTCCACCCTGGCCTTTTCCCTTTTCTTTTTGATGTCAGCCCTATTCCTCTTCGCCTCTCCCATCCAGCCCAGCCTGTGGACGTGCTGTGCTTCCTGCTCTTTCTTGGCCCCATTTCATTCCCTCTCAGCTAAAGCTGGGACGGGTAGAGCAGGATTTGCTGAATTCTGTCAACCACATCACCTGTGCGTAGTGCTGACAGCAACACTTCCAACTCCTCTTCCTCACGCCCACTCTGCCTTGGAATCTCATGCTTCTCCACCCTCCATCCTGCTCCCACGCTCACTTGCTCTGACCCAAGAGCTGCGTGATGTACCCTTACATTCACACTCCTGACCCCACAGTCCACATTTTCTGACCTGCTCTACTGCTGCTTGAGAATCCTGGCATGACACAGCATGATGACCCACTCTGAGCTACAAGCACAAATGGAAACCTCTTCATATCCCATGGCCTAGGGGCCAAATTTGCAGACATGGTCATCAAATGCCACTAGAGGGCTTGTGCAAGGGACACTACCCTGCTGTCACACACTTGCTCGTGTCCTCCAGGTTGATGACAAATTGACTTTCCCCTAAATTATGGGATGTGGACTTCGGGTTGTCAAGAAAAACACTACCTGAAGAGAAGACTTGTTTCAAGCTTGTGGCTGACAGACTGATGAAACATGACAGGACAAATGATGGATTGCATCTGTCTATAGCCCTGCTTGTAACAGCTCTGTCTGAGCTGCAGGCCCTCTGCTTTAAGGGGTTGATATTGAGCCAGGACATCAACTGGAATAGGAACAAGTGCTGTCTCAGACACTTTGCACCGATGTTGCAGATCTTTGGAGCAGCATTCCATCCTCCTTCCCAAGGTCACTCTCTGCAGAACCCAGAATAAATGAGTTAGGTCATCTGTGTCTCTTCAGGATTTGGAATCTGCTGGAGCAAAGGCTGGGCCAGCAGACAAAGGATGCTTTCTGCACCTGGCTTGGCTTGCCTTCTCATCTCTCCCATCACAAAATCACAGAATCATTTAGGTTGGAAAGAACCTCTAAGACCCCTAAGTCCAACCTCAACCCATCCCACCATCCACTGACCATATCCTCAAGTTCATCTCCATGTTCCTGAACACCTCTGTGGTCACTTCCCCAGCCCCCTGGGCAGCCTGTGCCAATGCATCACTGCTCTTCCAGAGGTGAAATTTCTCCTAATATCCAACCTGACCCTCACCTGGCACAACTTCAGGCCATGACCTCTCATCCTATTGCTGTGACCTGGAGCAGAGGCCAACCTCTTCCTTGGTCCAACCTCATTTCAGGGGATTGTAGGGAGCCATAAGATCTCCACTGAGTTTGCTCCAGACTGATCCAACCCTCTTCCCTTGACCACTCTCTGCAACCCCTGTACTCCTTCACAGCTTTGTTGCCCTTCTCTGGACATGCTCCAGTACCTTGATGCCTTTCTATAGTAAAGGACACCAAGCCATGCAGACGTGGGAGGGAATGTAGAGATCCTTTGCAGCAGGAGATTTTCCAGTGTTGGAGGGATGGAAGCATTACAGGGAGGATGCATTGGTGCTGAGTGCTGCTCAGGTTGCATGGCAAATCCCTTTGGTGAGCATTGGTTGTTTGATGAAAAGAGAGCCGCCGCTCTTCTACATCACATCACATCTCCTCAAGAAGTCTGCACTGTTCCAGACCTCCCAGCACTTCAAGGTTGTTGACCCCAAGGCTCAGGATGTGCATACTCTGGAAAAAGTGCAAACCAAGATCCTCAGCAAAAGCATTGCCTGCTTCATTGACAAAGCAGGAGCTGTGGCAGACGTGTAATTTTTCCCCCCACTGCATTTGTAAAGACTCATAGCACCCAGTGTTGGTAGGTCAGCACAGGGGGAGTTTGGTGGCTGGATCTGAGGGCTGGGGACACAGCAGTGTGCCAGGATACTGATACTGGATGCAGTGGGATAACTTGGGCTCTGGATCCCCTTTGTCCACATTGAGGACTCAACAATTTGCACTGAACTGCACTGCCCTTGGTGGACTATAAAGCTGAGCACCACTAGAGGGCTCAGAGAAGACTTCATGTGCATTTGAAACATATGTAGATACACACCCACATCTCAGTGACTCCTTGCTGCACAACAACCCCTGTCCATACAATCATAGAATCACTAATAATGGAAAAGACCTCTAAGATCACCCCAACCCTAACCCTAATTCGCCAGCCCATCACCAGCATACCACTAAGTCCCTCAGTGCAACATCTCCATGTTTCCTGAACACCTCCATCTCCCTGCAAGGTGGAGCAGGAGAGAGTTTATTGCTGATAATTCTGGCGTGGGAAAAAGCAAAGTGTGGTGTGGGAGAAATTGTGCCCTGGGTGCCAGGGGTGCTTCACAGCCTTCTGCTTTTTTGGATCTGTGTGAATAAACGACTGTGATGAGCAGCAGCTCCATGTGGTTTCCTCTCAAGTTGGTTTCCTCTAGTGGTTTCCACAATCATGGGCTGAAACATCCCACCCCTCTTCCACAGCATCACCTGCAGGACCTGGAAAATGTGCACAATCAAGTTGGCTTATGGCACTGACCCACCTGAAGCAAAGCAAGTGTTGCCCCACGTTCCCCCTTCTTGCAAGAAAGAGTAACCTTCATGCCATGCACTGGTGTGACATGCACTGCTGCCGTGCAGCCTGGCCTGTGGGTATGATGGGATGGATCTCGCAGGCACAGCACCATTTTTGATCCTGGAAGCAGAGGTTGTCTTGAAACCAGAGGTCTCTGTGGAGAGGATGAATGGACAGAGATGCTGTGGGAAGCTCTGGGCTGGTTGTTGCCACAGCTGTCACCACTTGGGCAATTGCAGCCCCGGTGGAGGTTGGCAGAGAACTCCCCAAATTTCACTGCTTTCTGTGCTACTTCACCTCTTCTCCAGCTGTTGTGTTGTCCTGTCAATGCTGTTATTGCTCTGGTGGAGCTAATGACAGCAATTGAGCTTCCAATAACTCAAAAGAGCGATTTACTCAATTGATCAAGCGCTGACCTTGATTGGACTAATTATCAGCTCTATGCCAATTGGAAGGCCAACCCAGGCGATACATAGGCATGATTGCGAGGGCGCGGCGATCTTCCCAGCTGTGACAACACTCAGCTCGATGGAGGCAGCACTGGGACCCACTTCTTTCATTGGCTGCTAATCACGTTGTTTACCGGATTCTGAGTATCTGCCAGAATTGTCCCCAGCTGCTTCAGCTTCCTATTGGGGTGGGAAGGATGTTATTAGCATTGTTCTCTGTCGTGAACAGAGTCTGTGGGTGCTGCCTTTGCCCTTTTCACGCATCTTTTTCCCCATCCAGTGAGGAAGTGCAGATGCACTGCGCATGAAAGGCATTTCTTGGGTTTTCTTGGTTTTTATAGAAGTGGAAAGAACTACAGGGATGTTTAATGACTTTGCCTTCTATAAAAGAGACCTCATGAATGGGGCCATGGCTCAGCTGGATGTATTAAGTCCCTCTTAGGGGATGTCACCCCATTCCTCTTCTCCTTATTCACCCTGAAGATCTGGATCAGGAACCGCCCCAACCTTTCCCCTTTGTTTGTACTGCAGATGCCTTTAGCATCAACTATTTTTGCTCTGGGAGAGCAACTGTGCATAGGTAGAAGTCACGATTTCTTATGACACCTGATGTATTTAAGCTGGAGTTCAGCCCAGTTTCCTCCCTGTGCTCATTTTTCTATTTTTTTTTTCTTTTTTTTTCTTCCTCTGTTTTGTATCTCTGCTTCTCCTGAAACCCTTTGGAGATTCCATCTCCCCATTGCTCCAGCACTGCACGCCCCAGCTCCAGGGCATCAGCCGTCCTCATAATGCAGCTGCGTAAAGTAAAGCTAAAGAATGCAGCAAAGCTCTGCTTCAGCCACTGACAGATGTGATTAATAACAGCGATAGAAGAATTACTTCACCATTTTCACACATTATTTTGAATTGGTACTTTCACATTCTTGTAGGGGAAATAAGGGATTAACAGATATTGTAATCATGATTAGTATTTTCTGAGGAGATCGCTTAATTAATATTATAGGTGGTTAAAAGTAAGTTATAGACTTGTTTACCTTCCTGCTAACCTAGAATAATTAGCCATTAGTCATTTGTTAACGGGATTGCAAGGCAAAGCAATACTGCATTTTCTAACAGAAGAATCCCTGCTGGTTGGGACCTGAGGCTAAAATTGAGCCTTACCCCCCACCCAAAGCATCTCAGATGGGTGAGAAAGGATGGGGACAGACCTGCCCGAAGCCAACACCAGAGAGAACTCATCCTGCAAAGCTTTGGCATTCTCAGAGGTGAATGCTTGACCCAAGGCTGGCCAATGGGAGTTGGGTCAGTCCCTACCAGCTCTCCTGGTTGGATGTTTGGAGAAATGTCACCTCTGAAAGAGTGGTAATGCATTGGCACTGACTGTCTGGGGAAGTGAGGGAGTCACTGTCCCTGGAGTGCTCAGAACTGTGGAGATGTGGCACTTGGGGACATGGTCAGTGGGCATGGAGGGATGTGTTGGGGCTGGACTGGGTGAGCTTGACTGTGTTTTCCAACCTTAATGATTCTATGATTCCTGTTGGTCTTCCACCCCCTTGTTGCTTTCTCTGAGCTCTCGGTTCCAACCATATGCGGGCTGTTCTGCTCTGCCCCTCGTGCTTTGACTTCCACTTTATTCTTTCTTCCATCCAAAAAGCAGCCTCTCACATGCCAGCAGAACTGCTTCTTACCATCCAAAATACTGATATCTGCCTCCATACATCCACATTATGGGGCAGCTCCCAACGGAGGGGTGACGGCACATGCTCACACACCCACCTGGCCAGCACTGACCCCAGCCTGCTTCTATACAATGCCACCAAAGCTTTCCCACAGAATCCTTCACGTTACCAAAGACAAAGGGACATTTGCCCCCAAAACCATTCCTAGACAGCAGTCAATACCAATGCGTATTATCCCTTTCCTCCTGTCTTAGGGAGACATCCCTGGACTGTATGTTCTCCTACAAGGCAGTGGGGGAAAATGAAAGTCTGTGGGGAGAAGACATTTATCTGTGGGTATCTGCATGACCTCAGTCCCATTTCCTAGGTGACTGAGGCCCTACTTACGCAGGTATTTGGGCAACTGCTGATCAAGATCTACTATTTCAATTTTCCATGTGCATGCCTATCTCTTCCATCTGGGCAGATCTTAAGTACCTTATTTATGTCTTACTGCATTTATGTCCTACTGTACCACACTGCTGGATTTCCACTGCACTGCCAATTTCCTTTTCCTTGGCTCATCCAACTTGTAAAAGCCATCAGTTTCTGTCCCAAGTTGGATAGAAGTAGATCTCTCAAATCTGCCCTATTTTAGTCATGTTTTGGCATTCTATTATTAATGGCTTATGATAGTCCTTCCAAAACGTTGAGATATTTCCTTGAAATGAGCCTAAGTACCAGTTATGATGTTTCCCATTTACTGCTTAGGTTGACTGGAGGTGGAATGAGAGACATTTCCCATTTGTTACTTGGTTGACTGGAGGAGGAATGAGAGAGGGAGCAGTGGGTTCCTCTTTCAGTCGTTCCCAAGAAAACCAATGTGTGGCTTTGTTGAATTGTATCAATGGTTTGAAAATGCTAATATTTTGTGTGGTCCCTTGGTAACATGGATCTGCTGGAGAAGAGCTCAATTTGCACGACTTTCACCACCCAAACTCAGGAGCTGATGAGTTCTCCAAGTCCCGTTCTGGTCCATGGAGGAAAATGAGAGAGGCAAACTCACGTCACCTGTGTAGGAAACTTCTCTGAGTAGGAGAAACCACACATGGAGGTTCTGGGCTCTCTATAGAAGAAGCCCAGGCAGTAAACCGTGCCTCAGTGACTTGTTGGACACTACTTCAATTTGCTTATTAAAAAAATGCTACCAGCAAAGACCCAGATGCTCGTGGCTGTGGGAAGCCCCTCTTCAGGGGGGGAATTCCTTCAGAAGGACTCTGCTCTGTGGTGCTGGTCCATGGCAAGGATATGCTGAACTGGAAGTCTTTTTGTCTACGCATTGAGGACTCTCTTCAGCATGAATGATCTGAAGGCACTGGGACACATCTGAGAGCAGTGCCAGGTCCTTGCAGGGGAGAGGAACTTGTGACATCTCCCCCTCCATCCGCAGGATGTGTCGACGAGATCCAGCCCAACAGGTCCAGGTGTGGCCAGGTTTGCTGTGCCAGCGCTGAGCTGTGCCAAGGATGGTCACAACAGCAGCCTACACGCTGTGCCATGTGTACATGGCACATGGGGCAGGGTGGCTGCTCCATCACACAGGGGTTACAGGAAGCAGGGCAGAGCTGCTTTGGCAGTTGATGCAGCGGTTCTCTACATCTGAACGGGCACCTGGTTTGCTTCAAGCAGTGAACTGATGTATTTAGGGCAGTGGTTTGTACAGACACCTGCAGCCTTTGTTCTACATGGAAATGGCTTGTTTGGTCCATGGGTGTTCCCTCCCCTGGCTCATGGCACTTCCTTCCCATCCTGTGTGGGTGATCCATCATGGATCATGGTTGGTTCATGGTGTGTGGGGGTGAGCTGCTCTCATCAGGAAAAGGGGAAGGTTGAGGATGAGCAGACCCCAAAGCTCAGCAGATAGGTGGAGGGGCAGCAGGTCTCTATCAGCTGTTGCATGACACCAAGAAAACGTTAATTAAGGTGAGGAAAATGGATATTTTAGCTCAAAACTGGTAAGGAAAACGATGAGTCATGGCCACTGAGTATCAGCTCCTCCTGACGGGAAATCTGATATTGTCTTAATCTTCACCTGAGCCTAATAATGGCCCCGAGGTCACATGGGATTGTCAGGCTCTGCAGTGCTCATGCACAGCATCTCCTCAACAAAATTCTTCAGGGAGTAAACAGAGCTCAGGACTTCACAATACAGGAGTGAAGAAGAGCCCTTACGTTTTGTTCCCTTGAGATGCAACAGCATGTAGGAAATATTGAGCCAAAGCAGAAGAGGAAGGATTTTGTTAAAAATCCAAGTGCTGTTTGGCAGATGCATTGTAATGGATCTGTTTCCTACCTCTCCATTTTAAATTATGATCTTTTTTACTTTTTTTGTTGCTGTTTACCATAATTATTCCTCCCCGCAGGACACACAGTTCTCAATCCAAGTCATGTTTTTATTTAGGCATATTATCAGAGGGTAAATTCAGCTGGAAACTGTTAAAATTCTCAGTAATTGTAACTGTAAGTAACCGTTGAAGTTTAACTACAAAAATGTAGCACAAATGAATTGCCTGGGCTGCTATTGGCCATTCCTGGGGTAAGGCTGTAAGACACCAAGTTTTGCACAAAAAAACCCCAGTATTTCTCATTTAGAATTATTGTTTTCAGTGTTGGAACTAAATGATCTTTGAGGACCTCTTCAACCCAACCATTCTGTCCTTCTATGATCTCAAAGGGCCCTTTCAACCCGATCATCCTATGGTTCTGTGATATATAAGGACCCTTCTAACCCAGCAATCCCATGGTTATGTGATCTTTAAGGACCCTTCCAGCCCAAACCATTCCTTAGTTCTATGATTCTGTTCCTGGAGAATACTGTGTCTGCTTCTGGGAAAAGGCCTTCATCTGGTTGCTGAGCACCCCAAAACTTGCTCATTTTTATTGATACCAACTGGTCTGATGGCAGCTCTCCCTACTCTCCCTACAAACCCTTCATTTAGGAGACCTTCCCAGGGGAAGATCACAAAGCCCTGACCACACAGCCACTGTGCAACTGAAGGGTGCCCAGAGTGGCTTTCCTCCAGCATCTTTGGAAGGAAGAGGATCACTCTGGAGACACAGGACAAAGCTGAAGACTTGATGCTCTCAGGACTTGGCTCCCAAATGCTTTTTGACACATCCATGGTCATTATATCTGCACTAGTACGTGCTGGGGCTGGAAAAGTAAAGAAAGCCCTGCACAGAGATGGCAAGAGAACGGAGGGGGGGATCAGAGTGATGCTCAGTGTGAGAATCTGGGCAAGAACATCTTGGTTTAATTGACGGGTGTTTACACCTCTCAGAGCTTCTTCTTTTTCATTTACAACTCTGTTGATTAAAGTCAAGATCAATACAGATATTTTTTTTCTTTCCTTTTTCTGTTTTCAAACACACAGTCTCAGCTTTGTGAACCAAAGACTGTTAGCAAGAAGACACAACCTCACCACCCTCCCTGTCCATGCAGCCCTTTGGAAGCAATGCTTACAAGAAAAAAAGGAGAAAAGGAAACTAAGGCAGAAAATTCTTTGCTCTGTGTGGTGCATTCTAGCATGTGTGAAGCAAGGTGAGCCACCCCAAGGCCAATTCAACAGCAGGACGATATCAAGACCTCATGTCGCATAAAACGAGATGCCAAAGGAGGTGGGGAAATTCAAGAGAAATCAAACCATGCTAAGGTGCATGGATAACTGTACGAACTGTAATTAATGATGGAGGGGCAAGCTAATGAGATAAGGAAATCTCATCTGAGCAAAGCTGATGAGTCAAGCAGGATTTGTTGGAGTTTCATAACTCCTTCATTGGTGTGTGATGTTTACTCTATCTCCTGCTCAAGTGCCCAATAATTGCTGCTTGATGATACAAACCAATAATAACATTAACAGAGCTGATAATTACCACGGAATGGAGACGAACTTCTCTGAACATATAAAGGAGAACTTCTGTTACCCCCAGCAGAGGAGCTGAGGATCTTGCACTCTCATTTCTCCTCCTGTTTTACAGCCTTCCCCATCTGCTCTCATCTTAACTCTCTGAAGCATCGCTATGAGCCACCATTTCTTCAGATTTGGCGATGGGAACTTCAGCTCTTCTTCTGCTCACTGTGGCACACTGGGGAGCGGGAGAGGCTCCTCTGCCATGAGCCATTGGGAAGACGATAGAGGACAAAGATTTGGTGGTTATGGCTATGGCTATGGCTATGGCTACGGCAGCAGGAGCCTCCACAACCTCAGTGGGTTTAGGAACTTTTCTACTGGTGGAATCTATGAAGGAGATGGAGGAGGGTACGGAAGGCACTGGGGGTACTATGATGGGAGATACCTGGACAGGGACTTAGGGAGAAGAGGGTATTTTGTAGGGGATTTTCAAGGTGGGGAAGGTAGGACGTATGGAGGAGGCTCAAGCAGGGGAATGCTCAGTGGAGGCCTTCGTGAGCAAGGGACTGGGCAGGGCTTGAGACACACTGCTGCTGGTGGAGGCATCAAGGAGGTCCATGTCAACACCAACCTGCTGAGGCCAACAAAAGTGCAAGTTGACCCTGAGTTCCAGAGAATGCGGTCAGATGAGAAAGAGCAGATTAAGACACTCAACAACAAATTCGCATCGTTCATTGATAAGGTGAGTCCCTGTTCTTTCTTTGCTTGTCATGGAGTGGGAAACACCAGAGCTGCTTCTTATTGGTCCAACCAATGCATCTGGTTCTCCTCTGCAACCTCATCCTCTGCCCCAAAATCTCTGCACTGTCTGGATTCCCTTCTGCCTTAATGGCTTACTGCAAACGCTGTTGTGTGAATCATGTTTAGCTGTGGAATAGGAATCTCTGTGTCATGTCTTGTGGCAGGACAGTAACGAACTACTGCATTGTTGCCAACATATCAGCTCATTTTGACTTTTGAGGAAATGGGTTTGTGATACTCCAGGGCCTACGAATTGTTTGTGCTAGCAAGAGAAACAGATGGTGGACTTGAGCATCCTTGAGGTTTTCTGTTTCTATTTCTCAAGCCGAGCAAAACGTTTCATTTCTCCCAACCATAAAACATGGACTTATTTGCTTGGAGATTTTCCAGATGCCCCCCGCATCATTCTTTACCTCTTTCCTTGGTCTATATTCAGAACTTCCACCTCTGTATGATTTTACCTTCTCAGTCATTCCTACACACATGCACAGGGGAAAAACAGCCTGAAAAACACTTCCACCCACACAGACAAAGGTGTGTGCCTTTGTTTGGGTGTTCACGTGTGTCTGCATAGGGTGGCAGCTGGTGCCATTTGTTACACATGAAGACATAAGAGCCTCTTGTATTACCGTACAGAAAAGGTGTCGGTTACACCCAGCTGTTTTAACCATGCTTAATCCTAAAAAATGGGGTCACTTTGACTCTTTCTTCTTTATTTTAAACCTTCTGCATGAGAGCTGCCAGCATACAGTCTTGTTTGTTGTCCCTACACTGATGTCAGTGCTTCCCAGTGGCTGAGGTGCTCCTGTGTTTTGCCTTCCAGGTTCAATGCCTGGAGAGGCAGAACCAGGCTCTGATGACCAAATGGGAACTGCTGCAGCAGCAAAGCTCGCAGCCGGAGGAGAGCAGAAGCATCACCTCCTTCTTCCAGTCCTACATCAATAACCTGCAGAGGCAGCTGGACACGCTGCGGAGCCAGAAGGAGCAGCTGGATCCAGAAGCCTATGAAATACTTCAGCTTGTTGAAGATTACAAAAAGAGGTGAATAGTCACTAAACCAGGACAAGGCATACGGTAGAGCTGGAGTTTTCCCAGGCAGTGGTATCATGCTTTGGGATGGCATGGCTTTCTGGTCTCCACGCACGCTGTAGACTTGAGAACACTGCTCTGTGGTAGGCTTGTTTGGGGCTTTTGGAGCTGAAGTTGAAAGAAAGTTCAACATGTCCACTGTTCGGATGATTCTCTTTTGTTTAAGATCCATTTGGCTGAAGAATTCAGATAGGCAATTAGCTACCTGTTTCTTCTCTCTGCTACAGATTTGAGGACGAAATCAACAAGCACGCATCTAAAGAAGAGGAATATGTGGAGCTTAAAAAGGTGAAGTAACTCAAGACACTGGGTTAAACCAAAGCCATGGAAATAAAAGAGTAACTGGTTGGTTGTTGAAGTTTTCAGAAATAGGGATTATCCTCACTTCCTTTTTCTAGAGACAGAATGGAGAGAAATCACTTCTTCCAGTGAATGTCTTTGTTCTGTGTAAGATGTGTATTTAAAAGTCTCCGTCTGTTTCCATTCACTGAAGCCTAGAGGAGAGATTGTTATTAAGGTCTGAAGTTGAGGAAAATAAATCTAGCACGAAGATCTGTGTGCTCCAGGAATGAAAGACTGAAATCAAGCTTTGTATGATCTGTGATTCAGAAAGGAGTCGGCCGTCAAAAGAACATAAATAAGTGTTGGTTTCTTTCACAGGAACTGGACAGTGCCTACATGAGAAAAATGGAGTTTGAAGTTCGAGTGGAAATTCTGAAGCAGGAGCTTGAGTTCCTCAGATGCTTATATGAGGCGGTGAGTACATTTCTTGGGTCAGGAGCACAGACACCCTTTGGAAGCTGCAGGAAAATTCTCCTGAGCAGGACTTGGTGTGCAGGGTGGTGCTGTAGATGGAACCACTCCTGATTTAATAATGTTGTGGGTTTTTTTAATCTGTCAATGAAAAAAGGGGCTGAAAGAGACATGGGAAAACTGAAACTGGGGATGGAGCAGCAGGACTTGAGGGAGGCTGGGATATTCCAGCGGGTAACTGGCCAGAAGGTCCAATTTCAGTCCTCATGACAGGACCCAAACTGCTTGTCTGAACTGTGAAAATCCAAAAATCTTGTTTTCCTTGCAGGAGCTGTCCCAGCTGCAAACAGTAGTTGACAACACCAATGTCATTCTGTCCATGAACAATGGCAGAGAAGTGAACATGGACAGCATCATTGAAGAAGTCCGGCAGGAGTATGAGAGAATTGCTCAGAAAGGCAAAGATGAAGTCAATGCCATGTACCAAGGCAGGGTGAGTAGACATATCACAGAATCACAGAATCACAGAATCACCTGGGCTGGAAGGGACCTCAAGGATCATGTAGTTCCAACCCCCCTGCCCAGCAGGGCCACCAAACATCCACATTGAGATCAGGTTGCCCAGGACCCCGTCCAACCTGGCCTTGAACACGTCCAAGGACGGGGCATCCACAACCTCCCTGGGCAGCCCGTTCCAGGGCCTAAGCACTCTCCTTGTAAAGAACTTCCCCCTAACATCCAACCTAAATCTTCCCTCCCTCAACTTGGATCCATTTCCCCTCGTCCTGCTGTTGTCAGCTCTTTTGAAGAGTTTACTCCCCTCCTGGGTGTAGGTTCCCTTCAGATATTGATAGGCTGCAATGAGGTCACTCCGCAGCCTTCTCTTCTCCAGGCTGAACAAGCCCAGCTCCCTCAGCCTGTCCTCATAGGGGAGGTGCTCCAGCCCCCTGCTCATCTCAGTCGCCCTCCTCTGGACCCTTTCCAAAATCTCAATGTCTTTCTTGTACTGAGGGCTTCACACCTGGACACAGGACTCCAGATGGGGCCTCACAAGAGCCAAGTAGAGAGGGACGATCACCTCCCTGTCCCTGCTGACCACCCCTCTCCTGATGGAGCCCAGGATCCCATTTGCCTTTCGAGCTGCCAGAGCGCACTGCTGGCTCATGTTAAGTCTCTCGTCCATCAGGACCCCCAGGTCCTTCTCTGCCGAGCTGCTCTCAAGGCCCACTCCTCCCAGCCTGTACGGGTGCCTGGGGTTCTTCCGGCCCAAATGCAAAACCTTGCACTTTGCCGTGTTGAACCTCATTAGGTTCACCCGAGCCCAGCCCTCCAGCCTGTCGAGGTCCCTCTGAATGGCATCCCTTCCTTCCACCGTATCAACCGCACCACTCAGCTTGTTGTCGTCAGCAAACTTGCTGAGGGTGCACTCAATTCCCTCATCGATGTCATTAATAAAGATGTTAAAGAGCACCGGTCCCAAGACAGACCCTTGGGGGACACCACTTGTTACCGGCCTCCACCTGGACATAGAGCCACTGACCACCACCCTCTGTCTGCCGCCTTTCAACCAATTGCTTATCCATCGGGGTCGCCCACCCATCAAATCCACTTCCCTCCAATTTGGAGATGAGGATGTGGTGGGGGACCATGTCAAAGGCCTTGCTCAGGTCCAGGTAAATGACATCGGTCACCTTCCCTTTGTCCACCAATGCCGTCACTCCATCATAGAAGGCCACAAGATTAGTTAGGCATGACCTTCCTTTGGTGAAGCCGTGCTGGCTGTCTCGGACCCACGACCCTGAGATTAAGAGTCTCATGCTCTACCGACTGAGCTAGACTCATATGAATGAGTCTCCCTTACTTAGGGTTAATTGATCCAGAAACCAACATGTCCATTCTCTTCTCTCTACCCATCAGTACCAGGACCTTCAGAACATGTGGGTGAATCAGCGAGAGCAACTGAGAAGCAGTTACCAGGAAATCCAAGAACTTACCAGGCAGATCCAAAGATTGCAGCCGGAAATTGAAATAGTCAGGAAAGAGGTAAAGCTGATACATTCCAACAAGACTAAACTATTCTTGCCACTCTTACATGGAGAGAAAGTGGAGAATAATGTAGCCTGCCGTTTGGAGGCAAAGCTAAAGATGATATTTTCAAAATGAAGAAAATTTGAATTTGGAGTGCCTACTGGGATTTAATTTCAATTGATTTACCCAGTCTAATGTTGTATCTTCTAAGCTTTGTCATTGCGGTCTTTTAATTTCCAAGAAAAATGAGGAGGGCTTGAAAATCCCAGTCCCACTGGAAGAAAAGGGACAAATTCTATTTATGCCCTCTGCAGAATGACAGACACCAAGAGGCTATCAGAGATGCTGAGCAGCGTGGGAGCTCTGCAGTCAAAGACGGACAGAAAAAGCTTCAGGAGCTGGAGAACGCTTTGCAGCAGGCCAGGGAAGACCTGGGTCGAATTCTCCATGATTATCAGGAGCTTCTGAATGCAAAATTGGCCCTGGATGTTGAAATTGCCATGTACAGGTCACTGCTTGAGGAGGAGGAGACCAGGTAGGCACAGACTGCTCATCATAAGTAGCAGCAACCTATCCCATGCTACGATCCATCACTTGGTCTTAGATGAGTTCCTACCTGGAAGGGTCGAAATCTTTGTTTGCCTATTGATAGCACCTAGGATTATTTTCATGTTTGGTAGTTCCATCTTCTCAATGTCACTTTTTGTTCACAGGATACAGGAAGGTGTGCCAGCTAATGTCCGTAAGTATCTTCAGGTTTCGGAGTTCTTAAAGGCACTGTTAGTATTTTGCTTGCAGTATGCTTAACACCGACTGCCAGAACGATGCCATGTAATTCTAGATTAGTTTCCTAGGAAAAACAAACAAGTGGCACTCCCTCATGAGTGGGAAAGTGCATGTATATGTGCATGTAAATATCAACATATGTCAACCTTGATTTTAAATTTATTGGTCAAATTCTAACAAGTTCAGCCAAACACATAGGAAATAGAGGAAAGTTCAGTATGTCCATGTAGTGAATGTAAAAAGCAATTGAAATAGTCCTAAAAAATTTCTGTAAGTAGAAAATCAACTGAAGGAGAGATCAACAAGGGCTCACTCATGATCTTTCCAGAAGACCCAGACATGCCGACATGAAAGCTAATATGCAACTTATGATTACGGAAGTCAATGCTAGAAGAATAAGTTTGATATGTATTTACTTCTTGCAGGTGTTGTTACACACAGTGAGAGCAGTGCAAGTGGCTTTGGAAGAGAACATGGTGACTTCAACAGAGGAAAGGAAGAGATGAGCTCTGATGATAGCAACAGGACAATATGGACAGAGACAAGAACGGGAGGGGGAAGTGACAGTGGAAGACGAAGTGATACGGGATCAACACATGGCAGTAGAAGAGAAGAAGGAAGAGAAGAAAGGCAATATCATACTGGAAGGAGCTCAGGGTCGGGATCTGGATCTGGGTATGCATCAGGAGGGAGAATTAGCACAGGAGGATCCTCATACAGAGGTGGCCACAGCTCTGGAGGCTTTGGGTCGAGCTCCGGCAGTGGCCGAAGCAGTCCTCACGGTGGAGGGCTGAGCTCTGGAGGGAGCAGTGGCTCTGGCAGGAGAGGGTCCATTTCGGGAGAAGGAGGGAGCTCAGGTCATGGGGGATCGAGCTACGGCAGTGGAAGTGGAGGCTCCATCTGTGGAGGAGGAGGCTCTGGCTCTGGCTCTGGCTCTGGCTCTGGGTCAGGTTCTGGAGGAAGCTTTGGCAGTGGTGGGTCCTCGTCTGGAGGTGGCCACAGCTCCGGAGGCTTTGGGTCGAGCTCTGGCAGTGGATCTGGCAGGAGGGGGTCTATTTCTGGAGGAGGTGGAAGCTCAGGTCATGGTGGTTCCAGCTATGGCAGTGGAAGTGGAGGCTCTATCTGTAGAGGAGGAAGCTCTGGCTCTGGGTCGGGATCTGGGGGTGGCTTTGGCAGTGGTGGTTCGTCACCTGGAGGTGGCCACGGCTCTGGAGGCTTTGGGTCGAGCTCCGGCAGTGGCCGAAGCAGTCCTCACGGTGGAGGGCTGAGCTCTGGAGGGAGCAGTGGCTCTGGCAGGAGAGGGTCCATTTCGGGAGAAGGAGGGAGCTCAGGTCATGGGGGATCGAGCTATGGCAGTGGAAGTGGAGGCTCCATCTGTGGAGGAGGAGGCTCTGGCTCTGGCTCTGGGTCAGGTTCTGGAGGAAGCTTTGGCAGTGGTGGGTCCTCGTCTGGAGGTGGCCACAGCTCCGGAGGCTTTGGGTCGAGCTCTGGCAGTGGATCTGGCAGGAGGGGGTCTATTTCTGGAGGAGGTGGAAGCTCAGGTCATGGCGGTTCCAGCTATGGCAGTGGAAGTGGAGGCTCTATCTGTAGAGGAGGAAGCTCTGGCTCTGGGTCGGGATCTGGGGGTGGCTTTGGCAGTGGTGGTTCGTCACCAGGAGGTGGCCACAGCTCTGGAGGCTTTGGGTCGAGCTCCGGCAGTGGCCGAAGCAGTCCTCACGGTGGAGGGCTGAGCTCTGGAGGGAGCAGTGGCTCTGGCAGGAGAGGGTCCATTTCGGGAGAAGGAGGGAGCTCAGGTCATGGGGGATCGAGCTATGGCAGTGGAAGTGGAGGCTCCATCTGTGGAGGAGGAGGCTCTGGCTCTGGCTCTGGGTCAGGTTCTGGAGGAAGCTTTGGCAGTGGTGGGTCCTCGTCTGGAGGTGGCCACAGCTCCGGAGGCTTTGGGTCGAGCTCTGGCAGTGGATCTGGCAGGAGGGGGTCTATTTCTGGAGGAGGTGGAAGCTCAGGTCATGGCGGTTCCAGCTATGGCAGTGGAAGTGGAGGCTCTATCTGTAGAGGAGGAAGCTCTGGCTCTGGGTCGGGATCTGGGGGTGGCTTTGGCAGTGGTGGTTCGTCACCAGGAGTTGGCCACAGCTCTGGAGGCTTTGGGTCGAGCTCCGGCAGTGGCCGAAGCAGTCCTCACGGTGGAGGGCTGAGCTCTGGAGGGAGCAGTGGCTCTGGCAGGAGAGGGTCCATTTCGGGAGAAGGAGGGAGCTCAGGTCATGGGGGATCGAGCTACGGCAGTGGAAGTGGAGGCTCCATCTGTGGAGGAGGAGACTCTGGCTCTGGCTCTGGGTCAGGTTCTGGAGGAAGCTTTGGCAGTGGTGGGTCCTCGTCTGGAGGTGGCCACAGCTCCGGAGGCTTTGGGTCGAGCTCTGGCAGTGGATCTGGCAGGAGGGGGTCTATTTCTGGAGGAGGTGGAAGCTCAGGTCATGGTGGTTCCAGCTATGGCAGTGGAAGTGGAGGCTCTATCTGTAGAGGAGGAAGCTCTGGCTCTGGGTCGGGATCTGGGGGTGGCTTTGGCAGTGGTGGTTCGTCACCTGGAGGTGGCCACGGCTCTGGAGGCTTTGGGTCGAGCTCCGGCAGTGGCCGAAGCAGTCCTCACGGTGGAGGGCTGAGCTCTGGAGGGAGCAGTGGCTCTGGCAGGAGAGGGTCCATTTCGGGAGAAGGAGGGAGCTCAGGTCATGGGGGATCGAGCTACGGCAGTGGAAGTGGAGGCTCCATCTGTGGAGGAGGAGGCTCTGGCTCTGGCTCTGGCTCTGGGTCAGGTTCTGGAGGAAGCTTTGGCAGTGGTGGGTCCTCGTCTGGAGGTGGCCACAGCTCCGGAGGCTTTGGGTCGAGCTCTGGCAGTGGATCTGGCAGGAGGGGGTCTATTTCTGGAGGAGGTGGAAGCTCAGGTCATGGCGGTTCCAGCTATGGCAGTGGAAGTGGAGGCTCTATCTGTAGAGGAGGAAGCTCTGGCTCTGGGTCGGGATCTGGGGGTGGCTTTGGCAGTGGTGGTTCGTCACCAGGAGGTGGCCACAGCTCTGGAGGCTTTGGGTCGAGCTCCGGCAGTGGCCGAAGCAGTCCTCACGGTGGAGGGCTGAGCTCTGGAGGGAGCAGTGGCTCTGGCAGGAGAGGGTCCATTTCGGGAGAAGGAGGGAGCTCAGGTCATGGGGGATCGAGCTACGGCAGTGGAAGTGGAGGCTCCATCTGTGGAGGAGGAGGCTCTGGCTCTGGCTCTGGGTCAGGTTCTGGAGGAAGCTTTGGCAGTGGTGGGTCCTCGTCTGGAGGTGGCCACAGCTCCGGAGGCTTTGGGTCGAGCTCTGGCAGTGGATCTGGCAGGAGGGGGTCTATTTCTGGAGGAGGTGGAAGCTCAGGTCATGGCGGTTCCAGCTATGGCAGTGGAAGTGGAGGCTCTATCTGTAGAGGAGGAAGCTCTGGCTCTGGGTCGGGATCTGGGGGTGGCTTTGGCAGTGGTGGTTCGTCACCAGGAGTTGGCCACAGCTCTGGAGGCTTTGGGTCGAGCTCCGGCAGTGGCCGAAGCAGTCCTCACGGTGGAGGGCTGAGCTCTGGAGGGAGCAGTGGCTCTGGCAGGAGAGGGTCCATTTCGGGAGAAGGAGGGAGCTCAGGTCATGGGGGATCGAGCTATGGCAGTGGAAGTGGAGGCTCCATCTGTGGAGGAGGAGGCTCTGGCTCTGGCTCTGGCTCTGGCTCTGGGTCAGGTTCTGGAGGAAGCTTTGGCAGTGGTGGGTCCTCGTCTGGAGGTGGCCACAGCTCCGGAGGCTTTGGGTCGAGCTCTGGCAGTGGATCTGGCAGGAGGGGGTCTATTTCTGGAGGAGGTGGAAGCTCAGGTCATGGCGGTTCCAGCTATGGCAGTGGAAGTGGAGGCTCTATCTGTAGAGGAGGAAGCTCTGGCTCTGGGTCGGGATCTGGGGGTGGCTTTGGCAGTGGTGGTTCGTCACCAGGAGTTGGCCACAGCTCTGGAGGCTTTGGGTCGAGCTCCGGCAGTGGCCGAAGCAGTCCTCACGGTGGAGGGCTGAGCTCTGGAGGGAGCAGTGGCTCTGGCAGGAGAGGGTCCATTTCGGGAGAAGGAGGGAGCTCAGGTCATGGGGGATCGAGCTACGGCAGTGGAAGTGGAGGCTCCATCTGTGGAGGAGGAGGCTCTGGCTCTGGCTCTGGGTCAGGTTCTGGAGGAAGCTTTGGCAGTGGTGGGTCCTCGTCTGGAGGTGGCCACAGCTCCGGAGGCTTTGGGTCGAGCTCTGGCAGTGGATCTGGCAGGAGGGGGTCTATTTCTGGAGGAGGTGGAAGCTCAGGTCATGGCGGTTCCAGCTATGGCAGTGGAAGTGGAGGCTCTATCTGTAGAGGAGGAAGCTCTGGCTCTGGGTCGGGATCTGGGGGTGGCTTTGGCAGTGGTGGTTCGTCACCTGGAGGTGGCCACGGCTCTGGAGGCTTTGGGTCGAGCTCCGGCAGTGGCCGAAGCAGTCCTCACGGTGGAGGGCTGAGCTCTGGAGGGAGCAGTGGCTCTGGCAGGAGAGGGTCCATTTCGGGAGAAGGAGGGAGCTCAGGTCATGGGGGATCGAGCTACGGCAGTGGAAGTGGAGGCTCCATCTGTGGAGGAGGAGGCTCTGGCTCTGGCTCTGGGTCAGGTTCTGGAGGAAGCTTTGGCAGTGGTGGGTCCTCGTCTGGAGGTGGCCACAGCTCCGGAGGCTTTGGGTCGAGCTCTGGCAGTGGATCTGGCAGGAGGGGGTCTATTTCTGGAGGAGGTGGAAGCTCAGGTCATGGCGGTTCCAGCTATGGCAGTGGAAGTGGAGGCTCTATCTGTAGAGGAGGAAGCTCTGGCTCTGGGTCGGGATCTGGGGGTGGCTTTGGCAGTGGTGGTTCGTCACCAGGAGTTGGCCACAGCTCTGGAGGCTTTGGGTCGAGCTCTGGCAGTGGCCGAAGCAGTCCTCACGGTGGAGGGCTGAGCTCTGGAGGGAGCAGTGGCTCTGGCAGGAGAGGGTCCATTTCGGGAGAAGGAGGGAGCTCAGGTCATGGGGGATCGAGCTATGGCAGTGGAAGTGGAGGCTCCATCTGTGGAGGAGGAGGCTCTGGCTCTGGCTCTGGGTCAGGTTCTGGAGGAAGCTTTGGCAGTGGTGGGTCCTCGTCTGGAGGTGGCCACAGCTCCGGAGGCTTTGGGTCGAGCTCTGGCAGTGGATCTGGCAGGAGGGGGTCTATTTCTGGAGGAGGTGGAAGCTCAGGTCATGGCGGTTCCAGCTATGGCAGTGGAAGTGGAGGCTCTATCTGTAGAGGAGGAAGCTCTGGCTCTGGGTCGGGATCTGGGGGTGGCTTTGGCAGTGGTGGTTCGTCACCAGGAGTTGGCCACAGCTCTGGAGGCTTTGGGTCGAGCTCCGGCAGTGGCCGAAGCAGTCCTCACGGTGGAGGGCTGAGCTCTGGAGGGAGCAGTGGCTCTGGCAGGAGAGGGTCCATTTCGGGAGAAGGAGGGAGCTCAGGTCATGGGGGATCGAGCTACGGCAGTGGAAGTGGAGGCTCCATCTGTGGAGGAGGAGGCTCTGGCTCTGGCTCTGGGTCAGGTTCTGGAGGAAGCTTTGGCAGTGGTGGGTCCTCGTCTGGAGGTGGCCACAGCTCCGGAGGCTTTGGGTCGAGCTCTGGCAGTGGATCTGGCAGGAGGGGGTCTATTTCTGGAGGAGGTGGAAGCTCAGGTCATGGCGGTTCCAGCTATGGCAGTGGAAGTGGAGGCTCTATCTGTAGAGGAGGAAGCTCTGGCTCTGGGTCGGGATCTGGGGGTGGCTTTGGCAGTGGTGGTTCGTCACCAGGAGTTGGCCACAGCTCTGGAGGCTTTGGGTCGAGCTCCGGCAGTGGCCGAAGCAGTCCTCACGGTGGAGGGCTGAGCTCTGGAGGGAGCAGTGGCTCTGGCAGGAGAGGGTCCATTTCGGGAGAAGGAGGGAGCTCAGGTCATGGGGGATCGAGCTACGGCAGTGGAAGTGGAGGCTCCATCTGTGGAGGAGGAGACTCTGGCTCTGGCTCTGGGTCAGGTTCTGGAGGAAGCTTTGGCAGTGGTGGGTCCTCGTCTGGAGGTGGCCACAGCTCCGGAGGCTTTGGGTCGAGCTCTGGCAGTGGATCTGGCAGGAGGGGGTCTATTTCTGGAGGAGGTGGAAGCTCAGGTCATGGTGGTTCCAGCTATGGCAGTGGAAGTGGAGGCTCTATCTGTAGAGGAGGAAGCTCTGGCTCTGGGTCGGGATCTGGGGGTGGCTTTGGCAGTGGTGGTTCGTCACCTGGAGGTGGCCACGGCTCTGGAGGCTTTGGGTCGAGCTCCGGCAGTGGCCGAAGCAGTCCTCACGGTGGAGGGCTGAGCTCTGGAGGGAGCAGTGGCTCTGGCAGGAGAGGGTCCATTTCGGGAGAAGGAGGGAGCTCAGGTCATGGGGGATCGAGCTACGGCAGTGGAAGTGGAGGCTCCATCTGTGGAGGAGGAGGCTCTGGCTCTGGCTCTGGGTCAGGTTCTGGAGGAAGCTTTGGCAGTGGTGGGTCCTCGTCTGGAGGTGGCCACAGCTCCGGAGGCTTTGGGTCGAGCTCTGGCAGTGGATCTGGCAGGAGGGGGTCTATTTCTGGAGGAGGTGGAAGCTCAGGTCATGGCGGTTCCAGCTATGGCAGTGGAAGTGGAGGCTCTATCTGTAGAGGAGGAAGCTCTGGCTCTGGGTCGGGATCTGGGGGTGGCTTTGGCAGTGGTGGTTCGTCACCAGGAGTTGGCCACAGCTCTGGAGGCTTTGGGTCGAGCTCTGGCAGTGGCCGAAGCAGTCCTCACGGTGGAGGGCTGAGCTCTGGAGGGAGCAGTGGCTCTGGCAGGAGAGGGTCCATTTCGGGAGAAGGAGGGAGCTCAGGTCATGGGGGATCGAGCTATGGCAGTGGAAGTGGAGGCTCCATCTGTGGAGGAGGAGGCTCTGGCTCTGGCTCTGGGTCAGGTTCTGGAGGAAGCTTTGGCAGTGGTGGGTCCTCGTCTGGAGGTGGCCACAGCTCCGGAGGCTTTGGGTCGAGCTCTGGCAGTGGATCTGGCAGGAGGGGGTCTATTTCTGGAGGAGGTGGAAGCTCAGGTCATGGCGGTTCCAGCTATGGCAGTGGAAGTGGAGGCTCTATCTGTAGAGGAGGAAGCTCTGGCTCTGGGTCGGGATCTGGGGGTGGCTTTGGCAGTGGTGGTTCGTCACCAGGAGTTGGCCACAGCTCTGGAGGCTTTGGGTCGAGCTCCGGCAGTGGCCGAAGCAGTCCTCACGGTGGAGGGCTGAGCTCTGGAGGGAGCAGTGGCTCTGGCAGGAGAGGGTCCATTTCGGGAGAAGGAGGGAGCTCAGGTCATGGGGGATCGAGCTACGGCAGTGGAAGTGGAGGCTCCATCTGTGGAGGAGGAGGCTCTGGCTCTGGCTCTGGCTCTGGCTCTGGGTCAGGTTCTGGAGGAAGCTTTGGCAGTGGTGGGTCCTCGTCTGGAGGTGGCCACAGCTCCGGAGGCTTTGGGTCGAGCTCTGGCAGTGGATCTGGCAGGAGGGGGTCTATTTCTGGAGGAGGTGGAAGCTCAGGTCATGGCGGTTCCAGCTATGGCAGTGGAAGTGGAGGCTCTATCTGTAGAGGAGGAAGCTCTGGCTCTGGGTCGGGATCTGGGGGTGGCTTTGGCAGTGGTGGTTCGTCACCTGGAGGTGGCCACAGCTCTGGAGGCTTTGGGTCGAGCTCCGGCAGTGGCCGAAGCAGTCCTCACGGTGGAGGGCTGAGCTCTGGAGGGAGCAGTGGCTCTGGCAGGAGAGGGTCCATTTCGGGAGAAGGAGGGAGCTCAGGTCATGGGGGATCGAGCTACGGCAGTGGAAGTGGAGGCTCCATCTGTGGAGGAGGAGACTCTGGCTCTGGCTCTGGGTCAGGTTCTGGAGGAAGCTTTGGCAGTGGTGGGTCCTCGTCTGGAGGTGGCCACAGCTCCGGAGGCTTTGGGTCGAGCTCTGGCAGTGGATCTGGCAGGAGGGGGTCTATTTCTGGAGGAGGTGGAAGCTCAGGTCATGGCGGTTCCAGCTATGGCAGTGGAAGTGGAGGCTCTATCTGTAGAGGAGGAAGCTCTGGCTCTGGGTCGGGATCTGGGGGTGGCTTTGGCAGTGGTGGTTCGTCACCTGGAGGTGGCCACGGCTCTGGAGGCTTTGGGTCGAGCTCCGGCAGTGGCCGAAGCAGTCCTCACGGTGGAGGGCTGAGCTCTGGAGGGAGCAGTGGCTCTGGCAGGAGAGGGTCCATTTCGGGAGAAGGAGGGAGCTCAGGTCATGGGGGATCGAGCTACGGCAGTGGAAGTGGAGGCTCCATCTGTGGAGGAGGAGGCTCTGGCTCTGGCTCTGGGTCAGGTTCTGGAGGAAGCTTTGGCAGTGGTGGGTCCTCGTCTGGAGGTGGCCACAGCTCCGGAGGCTTTGGGTCGAGCTCTGGCAGTGGATCTGGCAGGAGGGGGTCTATTTCTGGAGGAGGTGGAAGCTCAGGTCATGGCGGTTCCAGCTATGGCAGTGGAAGTGGAGGCTCTATCTGTAGAGGAGGAAGCTCTGGCTCTGGGTCGGGATCTGGGGGTGGCTTTGGCAGTGGTGGTTCGTCACCAGGAGTTGGCCACAGCTCTGGAGGCTTTGGGTCGAGCTCTGGCAGTGGCCGAAGCAGTCCTCACGGTGGAGGGCTGAGCTCTGGAGGGAGCAGTGGCTCTGGCAGGAGAGGGTCCATTTCGGGAGAAGGAGGGAGCTCAGGTCATGGGGGATCGAGCTATGGCAGTGGAAGTGGAGGCTCCATCTGTGGAGGAGGAGGCTCTGGCTCAGGCTCTGGGTCAGGTTCTGGAGGAAGCTTTGGCAGTGGTGGGTCCTCGTCTGGAGGTGGCCACAGCTCCGGAGGCTTTGGGTCGAGCTCTGGCAGTGGATCTGGCAGGAGGGGGTCTATTTCTGGAGGAGGTGGAAGCTCAGGTCATGGCGGTTCCAGCTATGGCAGTGGAAGTGGAGGCTCTATCTGTAGAGGAGGAAGCTCTGGCTCTGGGTCGGGATCTGGGGGTGGCTTTGGCAGTGGTGGTTCGTCACCAGGAGTTGGCCACAGCTCTGGAGGCTTTGGGTCGAGCTCCGGCAGTGGCCGAAGCAGTCCTCACGGTGGAGGGCTGAGCTCTGGAGGGAGCAGTGGCTCTGGCAGGAGAGGGTCCATTTCGGGAGAAGGAGGGAGCTCAGGTCATGGGGGATCGAGCTACGGCAGTGGAAGTGGAGGCTCCATCTGTGGAGGAGGAGGCTCTGGCTCTGGCTCTGGGTCAGGTTCTGGAGGAAGCTTTGGCAGTGGTGGGTCCTCGTCTGGAGGTGGCCACAGCTCCGGAGGCTTTGGGTCGAGCTCTGGCAGTGGATCTGGCAGGAGGGGGTCTATTTCTGGAGGAGGTGGAAGCTCAGGTCATGGCGGTTCCAGCTATGGCAGTGGAAGTGGAGGCTCTATCTGTAGAGGAGGAAGCTCTGGCTCTGGGTCGGGATCTGGGGGTGGCTTTGGCAGTGGTGGTTCGTCACCAGGAGTTGGCCACAGCTCTGGAGGCTTTGGGTCGAGCTCCGGCAGTGGCCGAAGCAGTCCTCACGGTGCAGGGCTGAGCTCTGGAGGGAGCAGTGGCTCTGGCAGGAGAGGGTCCATTTCGGGAGAAGGAGGGAGCTCAGGTCATGGGGGATCGAGCTATGGCAGTGGAAGTGGAGGCTCCATCTGTGGAGGAGGAGGCTCTGGCTCTGGCTCTGGGTCAGGTTCTGGAGGAAGCTTTGGCAGTGGTGGGTCCTCGTCTGGAGGTGGCCACAGCTCCGGAGGCTTTGGGTCGAGCTCTGGCAGTGGATCTGGCAGGAGGGGGTCTATTTCTGGAGGAGGTGGAAGCTCAGGTCATGGCGGTTCCAGCTATGGCAGTGGAAGTGGAGGCTCTATCTGTAGAGGAGGAAGCTCTGGCTCTGGGTCGGGATCTGGGGGTGGCTTTGGCAGTGGTGGTTCGTCACCTGGAGGTGGCCACGGCTCTGGAGGCTTTGGGTCGAGCTCCGGCAGTGGCCGAAGCAGTCCTCACGGTGGAGGACTGAGCTCTGGAGGGAGCAGTGGCTCTGGCAGGAGAGGGTCCATTTCGGGAGAAGGAGGGAGCTCAGGTCATGGGGGATCGAGCTACGGCAGTGGAAGTGGAGGCTCCATCTGTGGAGGAGGAGGCTCTGGCTCTGGCTCTGGCTCTGGCTCTGGGTCAGGTTCTGGAGGAAGCTTTGGCAGTGGTGGGTCCTCGTCTGGAGGTGGCCACAGCTCCGGAGGCTTTGGGTCGAGCTCTGGCAGTGGATCTGGCAGGAGGGGGTCTATTTCTGGAGGAGGTGGAAGCTCAGGTCATGGCGGTTCCAGCTATGGCAGTGGAAGTGGAGGCTCTATCTGTAGAGGAGGAAGCTCTGGCTCTGGGTCGGGATCTGGGGGTGGCTTTGGCAGTGGTGGTTCGTCACCAGGAGGTGGCCACAGCTCTGGAGGCTTTGGGTCGAGCTCCGGCAGTGGCCGAAGCAGTCCTCACGGTGGAGGGCTGAGCTCTGGAGGGAGCAGTGGCTCTGGCAGGAGAGGGTCCATTTCGGGAGAAGGAGGGAGCTCAGGTCATGGGGGATCGAGCTACGGCAGTGGAAGTGGAGGCTCCATCTGTGGAGGAGGAGACTCTGGCTCTGGCTCTGGGTCAGGTTCTGGAGGAAGCTTTGGCAGTGGTGGGTCCTCGTCTGGAGGTGGCCACAGCTCCGGAGGCTTTGGGTCGAGCTCTGGCAGTGGATCTGGCAGGAGGGGGTCTATTTCTGGAGGAGGTGGAAGCTCAGGTCATGGCGGTTCCAGCTATGGCAGTGGAAGTGGAGGCTCTATCTGTAGAGGAGGAAGCTCTGGCTCTGGGTCGGGATCTGGGGGTGGCTTTGGCAGTGGTGGTTCGTCACCTGGAGGTGGCCACAGCTCTGGAGGCTTTGGGTCGAGCTCCGGCAGTGGCCGAAGCAGTCCTCACGGTGGAGGGCTGAGCTCTGGAGGGAGCAGTGGCTCTGGCAGGAGAGGGTCCATTTCGGGAGAAGGAGGGAGCTCAGGTCATGGGGGATCGAGCTACGGCAGTGGAAGTGGAGGCTCCATCTGTGGAGGAGGAAGCTCTGGCTCTGGGTCGGGATCTGGGGGTGGCTTTGGAAGTGGTGGGTCGGTATCCCATGGTGCTCGATCTTTCAGTGGAGGATCTTGTATTTCTCCTGTTGGTCACAGCTCTGGTTTTTTGGGTTCAAGTTCTATTGGTGAAGGTTATGGCTATGATGGTTCTTGCTCTGTGGATATCTGTAGTTCTGGCACTGGGGGGTATGGCGTTGAAAGCGGGCATTTTTCTGGTGGCGATGTATCTTACCAGGCTGGTGGTGAGTGTGGCGGATTTGAATATTATGGTCCTAGGGTTGAAACTCGAGAATGCAGCTCTGAGGTTGAGCCATCTTGTCCTAGATGTTCATTCTCGTCTGGCTCGGTTTTTGGCTCAGAGACTTCTGATTTTTCTGGTGATCCTTACCACAAGTAATTTTTTCTGCTGGAATGGGAGAAAGGCTTTCCCCTTGCTTTCAATGCAAGTATGGCTTTTCTGTCCATCACTGGGTCACCTGTGACACCGACCATTTTTCTCCATATACAGCCATGTGCTGAATTCTCCAATCTGCTGCACCTCTCTCTTGTGACTGTGTTTTGATGATTTGTCTTGTTTCCTTAGTCTTTTTCTGTAATGGCCTGAGCCCTTCAGCTCATTCTGTCTGGTGTTTTTTCTTTGCCAACTAAAAGCTTGACACCCTGTCCTGTGTCTGTGTGTCTATTCGTGAGTGCAGCTCTGACATCTATGAGACTTTCGAACCAACTGAATGAAATACAAAAAACATTTTATGCAGACCTGATCCAAAGTCAGGGCAAATTTATTAGAAACAGGATAACTTTTGGTTGGTGGTGTGTAAGTGGACCATTTGCTGTGAAGAAGGGTTTCAGGGTACACGTTCCATTGGCCAAATCCACAACCAGGACACGTGGATCCATCTCAGTTCATGGAATCTCTCTATGAGGTTGGGTTTGGAAGGCATCTCTGGGCCCATCTAGTCCAACCCCTCTTCTCAAACAGGGCCACTCAGGTCACGGACCATGGGCCCAAGACAATATCCATGGTTTTTGGTTATTTTTGAGCAACCTTTTCCAGTCTTCGTACTTACAATTAAATATTTCCTACTATTTAGCTGGAAGCTCTTGTCTTGCAGTTTATGCTCATTTCCTCTTCTCCTGGCAATGGGCACCACTGCAAGGAGACCTGGCTCTATCCTATTTGCATCTTCTGATGATGGACAGAGCAGCTGAGGTTACCAGGAAGGTTTGTTCAAAAAGCTCAATGCAATGGTGTCATCTTAATTTAGCAACACTTAGATAACTGGAGTATCATAACCCACACCAGGAATATCTCTTGTCTATTCCCATTCAGAGAGAAAGTAGGAACCTCTAAACTGTTTTCCTAGGAAATCAGATTGTGAATAGCAGTGGGAAGGGCAACCAGTGGCAGCTCTTTTCTGGGGTGTGAGGTGTTCCCTAGGCAGGAAATCCACTGTGGAGATCCATCTACAAATGTCCATCAAATCATGAAAGCTAGTAGAGAAGATTCACAGACACAAAAGGCTAAATTGAACCTTAATGATGTGGTCTGGAAGCAGCTTGAAATGCCCTTCAAACAGGGAGGGCTAGGAAAATTTCAGGCAAAACTGAGTTATCACTGCTCTCACCCAACGCAGAAAGCCCCACACGTGTGGAAACTGCCAGCTGTTGCGAGGCTGTGCTGGAGGTTGTATTATCAAACCCTGATAAGATAAACTCAAGTTTTCATCCACACTGGCTCACACCCCGCAGGTTCAGTGTGTGGGTGGTGTGAGTGCACCTCAGCTTGCACAATGCCCTGCAGAGCTGTGCTCGGATAGCTGGGACACTTTGCTCGCCTTGTTAATGGCTGCTGCAATGCCAGGCACTGAAACAGCTCAATTCTTCAGGACCCAAGGGGCAAGTTACATCATTTTTACCTAACAGAGGAGATAAGACAATGCTCCTCTCCCACAGCAAAAACTGAAGGCCCCTTCTATTTTAAGTGCACCTTACAAAGTGTTGCTGGGCTTTTGTTTCACGCTTAAATTATGTAGAGAGGATGCCTGGAGCTTTTCATCTCTAATCCGTGCCATCAGAAGAAATAAAGAATTAATATGAACACTGTGGTCAGGTCTGTGGGTTTCTTTTTTTTCTGATGCATTCTGTAGAGTGAAAGGGAGAAAAGGAAGAAGGTAGAGTCAACGGAGAGAAACAAGCATTTCTGGAGGCAGTTCAAAAGGTCTAATTTGTGCATCCACCTTAGTGCAGGATGAATCACTGCTGGAGATCAGACAAACCATCTGCTTCAGTTGACTTTGCAGGAGCCTGGGAGACCAATGTGGAAGAGAGATTGCTAACCCTGACCTTATACGAGGGCTGGATCAGCATTTCCACCACGTTGCTTTAAGTACTGTTTACACACTGGTAGTACATAGCCTTGAGTGCTGGGCTAATTTTGTGAACGAATGGTTTGGAAAGGTACATCAAAACCTGTTCTGCTTGTCAGCTGAGCTATAATGATATCTCCAGTTTCTGGAGATGAGTGTTTTGGCAACTCTTTCTACACCAAATTACCTGTGTGTAAAGGAGTAAAAAATCTGACCTAGAATTTAACATATCTAATAATATAATATTAAAAAAAAAAATAAAATTGCAGAGAGTAGAGACCAGTGCCTACCTCTGCCCTCCTTCAGAGGGGGCTGTAGGGTCATGAGAAGCTATAGGGTCATGAGGGATTGTTGGGCCATAAGGGGTGGTAGGGCCATGAGGATCTGCAGGCCATGAGGGGCTGTAGGGCCATGAGGGGTTATAGGGCCATTTCTGCTCTCAGATGCCACCAGATGGCTAAGGTTGCACCCAGAGACATTTGGAATT
The DNA here is from genome assembly GCF_026119805.1 of Tympanuchus pallidicinctus. NCBI lineage: Eukaryota > Metazoa > Chordata > Aves > Galliformes > Phasianidae > Tympanuchus > Tympanuchus pallidicinctus. The sequence continues at coordinate 293,721 of NW_026294766.1, forward strand.
TTGAAGGCTGAGTCAAAATCATGAGAACAAGGGCAGAAATTGAGACCTTCAGATCAACGTGTTAAAGACTTGAGGTGGGTAGAAGCAGTCAACTGTGAACGTGGCTGGCATGTAACACTGCAGGAAGGACACATGAACAGCCTGGGCCTCAGCATGGTGTGAGCATCCAGAAACTCTGACAGCAGGAGCAAAACTTCAGGTAGGAGGGGAGGACACCGAGATGGCGAAGATGACAGTAGGTCAGTGGTGGTAACTCTGCATTTAGAAAACATCCCAGGCTCACAGCCAACATCAGGGTACAAATCCATAAGGAATTTCACCTTCTTGCAAGACTGGGGACCTTGTCCCCACGCCGTCCTTCCTCCCAAACGTTGCCCTCTGCAGGAGGGAGCCAGCCCTTGCTAGCTATATCCTTGCAGAGTGTTGGAGGAGTTGTGATCAGGATCATGTCACCACCAAGAACTTAACCAGGAACCTTTCTGGGCAGGGCTGCTGAAGATGCAATAGATGCCACCACCTAGTGGGAGAAAGAAGTTGTGCTGCAGAGCTGGTTATGGAGCTCTCTCCCAACCTGACAGAGTTTGAAGCTTGTGCCCAGTTTGCCAGAACAAAAAGTTCCCTCCTGATTTACTTTGGCAGAAAGCCGTGAAATTAGTCACGGCAACATCAGAATTGTGGGTCTTCTATATTTACTGCTGGGCCTCTTTCCAAAATTCCTGGTGATTAGAAGAAAATTAGCGAGCTGTGATCACCTTAATAGCCATTCCCCTTTCTGCTAGGTGCTCGCAAACACATACAACTCCTATCACCTGCAAGAGGGCTGCAGTAGCTGGGATTGCTGTGACAGTGACATGGAGTCCCATCAGCAGGATGCAAGAGGAGAAGAGTTGTTGAATGCTAAACCTAGGTCATCTCTCTGAGCCAACGCCACACACAAATTCTAGCTCCTGCAGCAAGTTGGGTGGGACGAGGTGAAGCTGGGAGAGGAGGGCAGAGCTGACTGTACGTCCCATTAAAGCACTGCTGAGCAGCAGAAAACAACCAAAAGGCTCATGTGGCACTGCTGCCTTCTGGGGACTCAAAGTCATGGGGGGACATCAGGACTTGGAGTCAGAGGTGAGGCTGCTCCAGACAGATGAACCTTTTGCTGTGTCTAGGGGAGCAAAAACCAGAGTTCAGGAGTTTTACTCATCAAAGTGTGTCTAGGGAGAGAAAACTATTGAAAGCAGGAGCTATAACCCTGTGGGCTCTGCACCAACAAGGGAATAAAAGCTTGGAGCTAACCCTGAGAGGTGCAAACACTCATTGCCAGGCGGAGCACCATGAGATCTCTGCTCCTAAGGTGCAGCAGAGTCACCAAGCACCACAACAGCCCGTCTCCGGGCCACAGGATGCAGCAAGGAGTTCTGTGGGAGACCAAGGAGAGACAGCCTGGAAGCACAAGATGAGCATGGAGTTGGAGCAGCTCCAGGCCAAGTCCTCCTCCTGGGCTCTGATCCTGCTCTTCCAGCTGGGACTGCCATGGACTCTGCCAGTATTTAAGCAGGCAAGTGAGACACCCAGGGCTTCAATCATTCCTGCTCTTCTGTGCGTAGGTGTAATTGATAGTGCTGTCAAGAACCTGCAATTAAGCTGGTTGTCTTTCCAGCTACTGCATACCATCAATTATCTCTCTTGCTGGGCTAAGGGCAAACTGTTCCAGTGAAGAACATTTGCAAGTAATGAGGTACAAGAAAACCTTTGACATCAGCCGCTCCTCAGACAGAATACCAGCAAGGTTTCTGGTAACCAGTTTTGCTTTTCGTCAGTCTTCTTGTGAAAGGTGGCAAGAAAGCCTTCCAATGAAACCAGGAAATGAACAACAACAACAAAAAAATCTCCTTGCTAAAGCCAGGAAAGAAATAAACAAATGAAATCTTTCCTTCCTTCCTTCCTTCCTTCCTTCCTTCCTTCCTTCCTTCCTTCCTTCCTTCCTTCCTTCCTTCCTTCCTTCCTTTTTTCCAAAAATTGAAACATTTGGCTGCTTCATTGCCAAAAATATTGGTCAAGTTTTGAGCCTATTGAGAAGTTACACCTTAAGATGGCATAATAGAAGGGGAAAACCTCTTTTTCCAAACCCTCTGAAATGAAACCCTTTGCCTTTCTGTTTTGGAAGAGGCTTTAGAAAGATGCCACCAGGACAGAGATGTAATCTTGGCTCCACCCTGAGGCATTGTGAGGATCTCAGCAAAGGTATTAAAATTATCAGCCTTTTCTTCCCCATCTGTCAAGCAACCCTAATAAATCATTTTTATTTGCCTTGAGGTATCCTGAGTTTTAATTACAAGCTCAAATATAAAGGATAGTGACAGGGAATAGCCATAGAGTAGCTGTATTAATAAGGTGCGTGGTTTTGAATGGTTGCTGCTCCATTTGCTGCCTTCCCACCAAGGCCAAGCCTACCAGTGCTCCCAATTAAATGGTTAGCAAGCATCCAGCTAACAGCTTTGTGGCTAAGCTTTCTAGAGTATTTATTATCTTCAAGGAATCTTTTCTTTTTTTTTTTTTTTTTTTTTTTTTTTTGGTGGTGGTGTATTCTATACAATCAGGGTTAAAAACTTAGTGAGAAGATACAGCTGCACTTATCTGTACTTCTAAAAGTTGGGCATCTAAGCCTGACCTTGTCATTTTAGGCTTTCATTGCAGTCAGTGAAGAAGAGAAAGGCTCTCTGGAGAGCTATCTCAGCACAGCTTTGCATCGAAAGTTAGAGGAGGTGACTCATGCTCAACCAGTGATGTTCTTTAACAAGGGATGGTGTGTAGAGGGCTATGTAAAAAGAATTATTCACACTCCTGTGTGAGGAAATCTGTGTCCCAGTCCACCCCGTGTCCCAGCTTCGAGGTGTCGTGCCTGGTGGACACGTCCCATCTTTGCTACTCTGTGAAAGACTTGGAATTATAGAATCTTAGAATTATTAGGGCTGGAGAAGACCTCTAAGATCAGCAAGCCTAACCACCAGCCCATCCCCACCATGCCCACTCACAGGATCATTCAAGTTGGAAAAGACCTGCAAGATCTTCCAGTCCAGAGGTTGACTCAACCCACCATGCCTGCTGAGCCAGGTCCCTCAGTGCCACCAAGAGTCTCCATGGCTCTTGAACACCTCCAGCAATGGTGACTCCCACCACCTTCCTGGGCAGTCTGTGCCAGTGCCTGACCACTCTTTCTGAGAATAAATTTCCCTAATAACCAGTGCAAGACTCAGAGAATCCCAAGGGAGTGGCTACAAAAGGAGCAGATAATGCAAAACTCAGTTTTAATTTGCTGTCCAACAGAAAATTGCCCTACAAACTTTCCTTCACCGAGTGGGAGATTCTCTCAAGGGTGATTAATGGAAGGAAGGAAGACATGCTGAGAAAAAGAAGAATCCTTGCAAAACTCAGCCCACGGTGTCCTCAAGGCTGGGAAGGCAAGCAAAGCAATTTACAAACAGCAAAATTCCATAGGATTTCACAAATGTTCAGTATTAGGCATTGTTTTGCATATTTAAACCTATGAATTGCTGCCAGGTGAGGCAAACCTCGCAAAAACCCCAAATTATTTATCTGCCTTAACCAAGCCCTGCTCCTGAGATGTGTATAAAGGTGGTGCTCGGGGGTGGCAGAGCAGAGGGGCCCTTTTGGAGCTGCCTGCTCCACTCTCTTCCTGCAGCCCTGTGTCCTTCATCCTCTCTTGGGTTACATCAACCAGCATGAGCCAGCAGCTCGCAGCTGGAAGGGCTCTTCATGGAAGGAAGTTCTCAGCATCTTCTGCTGGTGGTGGCATGAGCTGCTGCCGGAGCAGTGCCTTCCCCTCCACTGCTCCGTTTGGAAGAGGTTATGGAACCTGGAGCAGCCAAAGCCTGCAAAACGTGGATGGGTGTAAATGGATTTCTTCTGGTGTTCGTGCCAGTGGAGAGGGCGGGAAGCATGGGAGAATGCTGGGCTTCCCCGGCTGTGGAAGGGAGGGCATTCGTGCAGTGCGTGTCAATGAGAACCTGCTGCGGCCGCTTGATGTGAAGATCGACCCCGAAATCCAGCGCATCCGAAGGCAGGAGAGAGAGCAAATGAGGAGCCTCAATAACCAGTTTGCCTGTTTGATTGACAAGGTGAGAGATGGGGAAAGATTAAGAGAGTGATGAGGTTTAAGTATAGAGGAAAGCTATTCGTGCTTGGATCTTTCATTCCTTTCCTTCTCCTGTCCCATTCTTTGTATCACAAGCTGTTTTAATACATATGGCTCCATTGCCATTAACTGTAAGTGCAGATCTAGCTGATAATGTAATTTTAATCTGATTACTATTATGCTTTGACAAGCTGCCATTAATGGCAGAAGGGAGCTGTTCCTCTAAGGGATCTGCCTGAACTCCTGCACTGCTGCCCTCTCTCTGTGCAGGTAGACCTTGTAAGCTGCATTGCCTCCTACTCACAAATGATGGTTTCCTTTATCAGCCTGCTGATCTGCTTAAAGAGCCCATGGTTCCTTAGCAGCCACAGAGGCTGTGGGGCTTTCTTGGAGAATGGCAGAGCAGCACGCCCAGCTTGCTTTAGCATTCTTGGGTGGCAAAGCCTCCAATGCTCCCCTTTTGTCCTTTTGTTGCCTTCAAACCATAATTTGTCCCTGGAGCACGAACTCAGGAGAGAATGTCTGTTCCCTCACATTTATCTGGTCCCCATATGATATGCCTTCACATGTGCTTTGCATTCTGAACTCAGGTGCAGCATCTGGAGCAGCAGAACAGGCTGCTGGCCACCAAATGGGCCCTCCTCCAAAAGCACCTCCTGCCATCCCAGAAGAATTTTAAGCACGTCTTCAACACTTTCATCTGCAGCCTTCAGAGGAGGCTGGACTCACTGCTGCACGAGCAGGAGCAGATGGAGCTGGAGCTGAACAACACTGAGAAGCTCATTGAAGAGGCCAAATGCAAGTGAGTTCCCAGGACAGAGAGCTGAAACAGCTTCTCCAGCCGGACTTCCTTTCGTCAGTACCAACAAACTTCTGTCTGATAAAGGCTGAGATCCCAAAGCACCCCAAACTCCCCCAGTACGCAGACAAGGCTGCAGCCTCAGGGTGACTCAGCAACTGGTCCCATCTCTTCCCCAACAGATATGAGCAGGAGGTGAACAGATGCACAGCTGCTGAGACTGAGCTTGTGCTGCTGAAGAAGGTAAGGAATTCGGGTGGGCAGAAAGGATGGGTTGAGGTATCCAAGGAATTTCCTCAGACCCAGTGCTTGCAAGACATGGGTCAGGTTTTGAGAATGCTGAAAGTCATTGGACAAGTGTGGATTCAGAAAAAATTCCCCATTACATCACCTAAACAAAATCTCTTAGGCTAAAAACTTAATGAAGTTACCCTTAATGCTGGAACCCTTTTAGGATGTGGACTGTGTCTACCTCACCAAAGCAGAGCTGGAAGCGAAACTGGAAACCCTCAAGCAGCAGACAGAGCTCCTGAAGTGTGTGTCTGCTCAGGTATGGATGCTCCTCTCCCATTCTTGCAGACGTTCCTGTAAACCTCTCCTTGTCTACCCTGATGTAGGCCTGATTAAACCAACCCAGCAGACTCCCTCTGAGAGGCAGTGGGAACAAGGAAGCCTTTGCGACCTTAAAAGAACTCCTTCTAGCTGCATGCATGACCAAATCAAGTGACAGCTCATGGGCTCTGGCTCCAGACAAACTCTCATTGATGGTGAATCACTGGAATGTGAGATAAGAAATGCTGACAGCTTCTTCTTATGGCTCCTAGGGAACTGCTGAGCTGGAGAAAAGTCTCTGTGACACCTCTGTTGTGGTGAAAATGGACAACAGCCAAAGCCTGGGCACAGAGGGCATCCTCAGGGGCATTGAGCTGTGGTATGAAGATGCAGCACAGAAAAGCAAGGCGGAATTGGAAGCACTGTACAGAGCTAGGGTAAGTTGTAACAACCAGGAACACATTGTTAGCTCTGTAGGTGCCAAATGTAGTAGCTCAGAGGCAATGACTTCACTCATTGTGTCTTGAGTATGTGACTTCCAGACTTAGCTTTCCATTCTTCTAAACCTGATGGAATCTCCAAGTCAGGAGATCATCCCCCAAATGCACACAGTGCAATAGGACAGCACTGAGCCGTGCAGGCAATGGAGAGGTGGTGGGTGAGTTGAGGGCTGCAGGAGGAATGCTCTGTTTGCTGCTGACAGCCTCAGGAGCTCTATGCATGAGAACTTTCCTCAAGTTTGGAAACAGAGGAAAGGCTCCTATGTTGCAAACACCACCAGTGCTTTCTGCCAGCTCTGTCTTTTCTGTCAGTACCAAGAGCTCGAGGAGGCAAAGAGGAAGCAATGCAGTGAACTGAAGTCCCACCAGCAAGAGATTGAGGAGCTGAGTTTTGTGATGCAGAGATGGCAGAGGGACCTTGAGAACGTGAAGAACCAGGTACAATGGGCTGCATTTACCCTTGAAAATGTACCTTCTTTTATCCTAAGTGTGGGATCCCAAGTCTTGTTTCTGCATCTCTTACGTTTCTTCTGCTTTCATGTAAGAGCATGGTCTCATTGCCATAAGGAACTCAGCATTGCCAAGCAGGGAAGAAGGGTTATTTGCTGGCCTATTCTCTGTTGGATTGATTGCAAAAAATCATGGAGCCATATTAGATGTTTGGAATTGCTACAGCACTCAAACAATTGCTTCAGTGAGAATTCCAGCGGGAGACAATGCTTCTGACACAGGTTCAAAGCATCCAATAGGTTGGGTGGAATTATGAGTCACCAGTAATTCAGCAAACATAGTAACCTGTGCAATTTTCAGACCATCTGATTCATTAAATATTTTATAACGGGAAGTAATGGAAAACCTTAATTATTAGTTCCAATTAGAACAAAGTGTTAGTATCCTCGAAGCAAAGCTTAGCACAGTAAGGAGACATGCTCAGCCTTTCTTTAGTATTTCAGAATCGATACTTGATTTTGGAAGCGTTTGGCTTTCGGAAAAACGGCACCAATAATTCCCAGATTACAAATAATTTCAGACTCCTGAAAGAGGAGAGAATTTAGGTTTTGCAGATGATTATGGAAAATAAGGATTCATTTATTGCCCACACAGGTGTCAACTCTGCAGACATCTGTTAGTGACACTGAGCAGCGTGGGGACCGTGCTCTGAAGGATGCGCAGGAGAAGCACAGTGAGCTGCAGAATGCCCTCCAGAAGGCCAAGGATGAGCTGGCTTGCATGCTGCAGAATTACCAGGAGCTGCTGAATGTCAAGCTGGCCCTGGACATTGAGATTGCCACCTATAAGACTTTGTTGGAGGGTGAAGAGAGCAGGTGGGTTCCTCTATAATGTGTGAGCAGTCTTCAGCCCCCAGGGCTCTAAGCGTAGACAAGAAGATTGGAAAACACTAGAGATGCAAGTTATGTGATGGATAATCTTCTGATAATGTTTGATGAGAGGTTAAGGAAACTGGCATTGTTCAGCCTGGAAAAGAGGAGGATCACAGGAGACTTTATTGCTCCCTTCAGCTCCCTGAAAAGAGGTTGTGGTGGGGTGGGGGTTGCTCTCTTCTCTCAGGTAGCAGTGGTAGGATGAGAGATAGGCCTCAAATTGTATCAGGGGAGAGTCAGGTTGGCTGTTAGGAACAATTTCTCCTCTGAAAGAGTGGTTATGCACCAGCACAGGCTGCTCAGGGAGGTGGTGTGGTCACTGTACTGGAGTGGTTCAAGAACCACGGAGATGTGGCACTGAGGGACGTGGTCAGTGGGCATGGTGGGATGGGTTGGGGGTGGACTGGATGGTCTTAGAGGTCTTTTCCAACCTTTAATGGTTCTATGATTTTCTTGCCCTTCAGGTTGCGCACTGAGTGCCCTGTGAGAATGTGTAAGTAAGCTCCAGGTTTTCCATTTTCCTTACAACACTACAAAAGCCAGGGGGTGATTTGCAGGGACATAAAGCAGGATTTGCATTATTCACATGGAAATAAGTCCCACTCAGTGGTTCAGTTTGTGTTTCCCCATGGCAGTGATCACGACACCGTGCAACACCTTCTCTGGCTGCAGCACTGGCCTGGGACATGGACCTCGTGCAGCCAGCAGAAGACGTGGGTCCTCCCCTGGTGCCAGCAGAGCATCCCAACCTGGGGATGATGGTGTCTATCACAAAGGGTCCACCAACGCTGCAGGCAAGAAATGTCTCCCCAGTGCTCCCAGATGCAGCTGCTTCCCAAGGGGCCACCAATGGAGCTGTGGAGGTGGGGCCCATGCTGGCCAGAGCTCAGCCCATGTGAGCACTGCTGAGCTCTGCTGTGGGACTGCAGGGAGCTCAGAGAGCTCAGCTCAGCCATCAGCACCGTGCTGGATAGGAGCGAGGATCTCAGCTGGGACGCCGTGCTCCAGGAGCACCACCCGTGTCTGAGCTCCAGATCTGAGAGGATGCAAGATCCAAAGTAGAGAATGAAAGCTCTGCTCCACCTCAGTTCCGCCTTGCGTGAGGGGAACAGACATCAGGAAATCACATCAGAGCAGCCCCACCAGGATCGCATCAAAAAAAGAATGCTTAGAACATGCTGCTTCTCTAAAAGCACTTATATTATCACTCAATCTCAGCTTCCCACCAGCCTTTTCTTTTTTCCCAATTAAAGCTTCGCTTTCTATGAAACGAGTTATGACATTTAAAGCAAAAGCCTTTCCCTAGAGTGCTTCAGCAAGAGAGGAGGGGCCAGACTCCTGTGTGCTCTTTGTGCACTGTCTTGGAGCATCTTTGTCATCCTCATGCAGGCAGGAAAGTCATAAAAGAAAACTCAATTAAAAAAAAAAAAAGGCATTTCACCTTCTGTAGCCAGCAAAAACTAATTATATTTCCTGTAGTTCTGTTAGCTTCCTTCTTTATGTCCTGACAGGCAGTCTGCACTTTGACATGTGCATACATTTCTGCATCCCAGCTTGTGTCTTGATGACTTGAGCTCTGCAATTTTTGCTCTTGTTCCAATAAAGTGCATGGAGAATGAATGTGTTGCCACTTCATTTGTTGTGTTTAACAAAGATACAGAAATTCCTTCATTGGAAGAGGCAGATCTGCTGTTGAAAAGCCTCAACAGCTAAGTGGGCTGCACAGAGACTGTCATGTCAGTGTGGCAGATCCACATTTTGCTAACTGTAAACTATTGAAGCCATTTAAGGCCAGCTTTTTTATGCCAATTTTGCACCAAATTTGGATCCTACCCAATTCCACTCAATGAGAGTTTTAAGATTCGTGGAGAAGTCATCTCAGCTGCTTTGCATTTTTATAGCACATATGCTACCAAGGAGTGATGAAAAAACACATTTTATCGCTGCTCAAATCTTCTGCAATGGGGACATTATTGGAAAAACACCAGGAATGTGTTTGGTTGATGTTTTCAGCTTCATTTTGGAAATTCAGTGATGGCCAGTTTTAAAAGGGTTTTAAAACAAATCAGAGGATGAAATTTTGCTGTATTTGCCTGAACAGGCTGAAAAGAAGCCAACAAATTAATGTGTTAAACCAACTACTGAGGACTGAATTGTTTTGTGATTAAAGCAATTATAGCGAGCTGGCAGAGCAAAGAAATGAACCATACAGGCACAAGTCAGACAGAGAAGTGTTTTACAAAATCCAGAGGGAGGTCCTTTCCTATCTGAAGCAATTGTTGGGATCTGGGACTGAAAGACACTTCTCTCCCTCTACCATTCCTCTTTCCCAATCAAATACGAGCAGAAAATCAGGACCACAGAACAGTCACAATCGTTAGTGAATAAAACCATGGGAAAGATTTGACAAGAAAGGAACAGTTGAGCACCATAAGCATGCTTTAAGAGGGGGTTAAGTGTCTCATAAAGGTTATAGTGTTCTCACTGAAAACAGATGATTCTGTCACAAGAGAAGTCAGGGAGATGAGGTAGAATTAATATTCTCCAAACTCTCTCCCCCAGCCATGCTTCATGAACCAGCACTCTTTAGAAATTCAGCAGAAATAGATCACAAAGCTCTGCAGACCCAACCAGACAAGGGCTGGGGCACTGATGCCTTCACATTACAAAGGGAAGAACCCATCCCCTTGTTACGCTTCCCAGGAGGACCTGCCCCATCTTCCACAGGCAATTCCTTCCTCCTGTAGTGCTCATGGAACCTCATCTCCCCAAGAAAACAGCTTTCAGGGAAGAGCTCAGCATTTATAGGGATGTTGCTGTTGCCCAGTGACAGTTGCAATGTTTTCTTTTCCTTTTCTCATCCTACAGGCAGTTGGATGCTGTCCCATTTGAAGGCCTGGATTCCCATACACCACACCTTTATTTCTGCTATGCAGGGGGAAGGCATCAGCGTGAAAAAGATCAAAACAACCCTTTGCTTTGTCGCAAGCCTTGGCTTTACAGGCGCTAATCACAGCACGGAGATAGGACATATGCATCCACGGGGAACGGAGCGAATCCAGAAGAGCGTGTGATGTTGTGTGCTCTCATTAAGACTTCAAAGGTGATGAAGAAATGTGGCACCCAAAGGGTGGGACTCATCTCGCCCAGCTGTGCCCATCCAGCAGCTGGGCGCCGGGGCTCTTGTCTGGTTGTCTAGACTGCCTCTGGTCGTCAGTAAGGAGCGAGGCAAGTGCCTCCAGAGGCTGATTCCTCCCACCTGTCTTCGCTGCCTATTTTAGGTAGTGATGAGTCACTGTCTGGAGATGCCTATCTCCCTCCATCAGCCATAGAGGGAGTCTCAAAGAGGAAATTAGAATACATGGCGAGTTTGATGGCTCAAGCTGGGAGGGAGGTGAATCCAGGCCCAGTGTTTGATGCGTTTTTTGAGGAGCGTGCTTTGAAAATCCCAGCCTTGACTTCTAAACATAGAGCAGATGTAGGGTATGAGAGGAAGAAGCACATTACCACACAGAATTCTTTTGGCTTTAGGATACATGAGAACAGGGATGCACCAATCAAATCAAGACTTGAAGATCTCATGAATGTCACAGACAAGAGATTACACAGTCCTTGGAGTTGTGTGTGTGTGTAAAAATGCATACTGTGACCCAATCTCATGTCTATCAAATGCTGTTAGCACAGGTAGGTTATTGCCATTGTCTTGTCTGAATGCAATGAGTTCTTCATGGCTGTCTGTAATTACAGAGATGGAGCACAGCTCTTTGAGACTATCGCATAAAATGCATTTTAAGAGCTAGTTCAGATTCACCTCCAGAGGCAACAAACAAATTAGTGAACTTCACATGTTCTCATAATGAATTCCATTCTCAGCAGCACATACAGAACGCTGACAAAGGGAGAGATTGCAAGTCGTTAAAATGATTCATTCAACCCATCAAAATATTTTCCTTCTTTCCCTTCTTTGTCCTTCTTTTCTATGAGATGAAAGTAGGATGGATCCCTCTTTTTTTTTTTTTTTTTTTTTTTTTTTTTTTTTTTCAGTCAAAAAATGTCTTTTTTTTTGCTTCAAAGTGCTCTCCCATCTCCCATGTTTGTACTCACGACAAATTGGTGACTCCTGAGGCCTGGTGTCGCAACAGAAGAAACACTCTGTGTCCTTTGGAAAGACCTGAATGACATTGAGTGAACCTTCCACAGAGCTGCCTGATAACTGAGATCATGAGCAGGAGGTTGGCCAAGAGAAGTGTCACCCAACACTGGACAACCCATGCCCAAAATCTCGCACCTCTCATGGAGCTCTGGTGAGACATTTTGAAAGTGGAGCTAATTCAGTGCAGTTAGTTGGCAGACGTTTAATTGCAGTCTATGATGCGTTTCAGGCGTCTCCCACACAGCCTGCAAGTATAATGGGGTGCAGGAAGGAGGACACAGCTCTCAGTCTGACTTCTGATTTGGGATTCAGTCTTCCTATGTAGAGCACGCATTAGTTCCAGCTGAGTGAAAGAGCTGGAACAATTGCCTTTTGTACTGCTCTTTGGATTCAAATATGCATTTTGCTTTTGATAAGCCTTTGTTCAGAACTTAAAGGATCTGAGACGTTGCAAGCTTTAGCTTTAAGCCTCTAATATTTGCCAGCAGAATGTTTTAACTGATATTGCCAGTTGCGCTGGCAACACAACATGAACTGTGAGCCTAAGATATTATAAACAAAAAAGTCATGCTATAAATATGTTGAATTATTCCACCTGTATAGGGCAAGAGTATCAGTTTACACAACTAATTTATACCACCAGCCCCTCAGACTCATGCAAGTTGCAATTACACATTCAATTAATAGCCTGGTGAATCTCGGTGCTGCAGTCACGTCCTATGGTTTGCTAAGGTTCAAGGTGTGCGTTCCTTTAAGAGAGCTTGATATAAGAAGGTTTTATGTTATAAGGAGGTTTAGCCTTCGTTTTGTGACTTGCAATGGAAATGTCTTCAGCGGGACTAAAGAGGATGCAGGAACGTACTACTGGCTGTCTGCAGATACCATCATTGATATAGAGAGAGCATGAAGATTTCTCCAAGCATAGTTCCCTTTTGGAAGGGCTGAAGGCAATTGGTTGAGTGTGTGGTAATGTGTCTTTCTATCCCGAAATCTTTACTCTCAAAGAGCTGAAAAAGCCCTATTGTTTTGACTTTGCAATTGTCATTTAGAAAGGCCCAGGAAGGGTTGGCTCAGCCTCACCTCCTTGGGCTGGTGATTAGGAGCGACAGATTTGTCTTGCCAACGTGAGTCAAAGCCATCCCAGGTGTTCAGTTTAATCTACTCATTAAGACTTCCTCTGTTGATGAAGAAGACCAATGCCTGTGGGTGTGAATCACCTCAGCTCCCCGGACACTGAGCCGGGGGCTGTTGTCTCTCCCTAATGCATTTCCATTGGGTCAAGGACGTGCCTGGCAATGTCACCCAACTTTCAGCACTCATTTCTGGAATACTCCCCAGGCTGGAAGGTGCAGCTCTTCCCTTTTTGTTAGTTGTAGAGACCACCAGACAATGAAACAAAAGGTCTCGCGTTCAGATGGGAAGAAGCTCCAAAACGGCAATAGATGAAGATTTAACAATGTCAAATGGACCCCAGGTTAAGAATTTGCAACATCGTTCAGGTGAGTTCATCCCTGAAATGCTACAGAATGTAAATCCAGTGGGCAGACTGGAAGATGCCTCAATTCCTGGGGGAACCTGCCCTGTTTTGGTGGGGTTTCATGGTGGTAGGAGAAGGTCAGTGAAATGCTGTAAGAGAATGCTTTTGCAGGGCACTTTGAATCCTCGCATATGAATGCAGACCCATAACTCAGTAGATCTACCTGTGGTACAGGCAGGGAAACAACGCATACATCATAACATGACTGCTAGTGTTTTTCCATGGTTGATTTTGGTAACTTTTCCGTGTCCAAAACAAACCTGGTGAGGAAAAAAAGGAGAGATTGTGAAATTAACCACACAAAGTGCAAGCCTGCAAAATATGCCATCATTCACAGAAACCCATGAGACACAAAACCCCAAACGACACACAGCAAACAAATCACAAAGAGTTTCTTCAGAAAAAACGTTCACTAAACTATAATTAGCCTAAGTTAGGGGAGCACTTCAAACCGTAATATATTCTAAGCCAACTTGCAAACAGAGCACTTTTAGATTCCTTTTTATTTCCTCAGTAGTTGGTATTTGCTGGGCTGCTTTGCATTTTGAGGAGCATTTATTGCTGCCAGGCAAACCAAACCCTTAAGCGCTTTAAATTAACGTCCTGATCCTATCAAGGACCAGCTTCCCAAACGTATATAAGGAGTGGCATCGCGGTGTCACCCCAGCGGGATCTCTGTTCCTCTCCTGCAGAAGAGCTTCCCCTCGACTCCCGTGATCCGCCCTCACCCAAGATGAGCAGACAGGCACCGACGGTGAGGTCCATGCTGGGACGGCGAGGCTTCAGCTCAGCGTCGGAGATCTGTGGTCGGAGCTATGCTGCTGCATGCCAGCCTGCCCGGTGCGCAGCCGGAGCCTACAGCAGCCGCAGCGTCTGCAACCTGGGTGGGAGCAGAAGAATTTCCTATGTGAATGGGGTCTGTGGCAATGGGTGTTTTGGAGATTTCGGCTTCGGAGGTGTTGTTGGCTACGGTAACGCCGGAGGAAGGGTCGGCCTTTGCGGTCCCAGGGGATTCAGCATCGTGAGGGGTTACCCCGATCGCAAGGGGGAAGGAATCCAGGGCATCTGCATCGATGAGAGGCTCCTGAAGCCCCTCTGTGTTGGGGTTGACCCTCTGGAACATGAAATACGCTGTCAGGAGAAGGAGCAGATCAAGACACTCAACACACAGTTTGCCTGCTTCATTGACAAGGTGAGTGCAAACTGCTCCTTGCTTGCAGCTGGTGGTGGAAAAAGTAAAAAATAAACCCTCCCCAGATGTCCAGTGCTGCTCAGGCCATCCGTTGCTGAGCTGGGTACGTGCAAGGGCCCACATTCTTCAAAATGAGGTCTTCAGTGTAGGAGATTGTCTCAGTGTGGGCACATAGGATTTGATGGGGATTGTTCTGGCCGTGGCAGCATTGGACCTTCTTGCTGTTGTCTCCTGTCTGGGTGGCCCCAGATCAAAGCTGAATTCTTGTTTCAGCCTTTTTCTAGCACAGCCAGAATCACAAAATCAAAAGAACCATAGAATTATAAAATCATAGAATCATGGAATTATAGAATTATAGAATCACAGAATCATGGATCCATAGAATCATGGAATCATGGAATCACAGAATCGTGGAATCATGGAATTTTGGAATCACAAAATCACAGAATTATGGAATCATGGGATTATTGAATCGTGGGATTATAGAGTCATGGAATCATGGAATCATAGAATCATAGCATTACAAAATCAGGGAATCAGAGAACAGCTAAGGTTGGAATGGTCATTATTGGTCACTCAGGTCCAACAGCTCCACTTCAGATGGGCTCATCTTTCTGTCCTGTGTTAGAGTCCTTTTTCCCCTTGCCATTAAATATAGTGACTGTTCCAAAAGCATTCCTGAAGTCAGAGAAAGTTGTTCCTGATTCAAGCATTTAAATGTTAGGTGTCTAATTCTGAGCTGTTACATTAGGATCCCTTTGTAGAGAAAAGAGACAAGCAGGTCCCTCCAGTTGGGCGCTCCATTGGAGTCCATCAGAGCTTCTGGAAGAGCTCATTTGCAACCACTGGGGATAAGTGGAGTTAGCACAGGCCTGTGTGCATTTAATATTTCTAAATGCCAGCAGATAATTTCACATTCCTCATGGCATATCACCCCTCACTTTCCTAAAATCCCGTTCTTATGCCTGCAGGACTCTTGCTGCTTTCAAAGTGAGAGCAGACAGTTAAATCAGGTGCAGAACTATTGCATCCACCTTTCTTTGAAGAATCACTCCTTTTTGGCCTGCAGGTCCGGTTCCTGGAGCAGCAGAACAAGGTGCTGGAGACCAAGTGGGGCCTCCTGCAGCAGTATGTCCTGCCAAAGAAAGGGAAGAACCTGGAGCTCTACTTTGAGAACTACATCTGTGACCTGCGGAAGCGCCTGGACTGCTTGCTGTGCGAGAAGCAGAAGCTGGGCAATGAGGAGTGTGCCACAAGCCAGCTGGTGGAGGAGTTCAAGTGCAAGTAAGGACCTTTGGGTCTCTTTTGAGACTTCTCTTTAGTTTGTCTCAGACACACGGTGTGTCCCCTTTGGGGATGTCCCATTCTTCTGTCTCACTCGCAGATTCTTTGCATTGTTAATGCTGGTATTGGTGAAGAAGCTTGTGATCTTTGTATGATCTAATGTTGGCTTGCACACAGTGCCCACAGTGTCTGATGGCAGTCTGAGCAAGGGGGGCTGCTCTTCGTCGTGGTGGTTGTGTGTTTGGTAGTGTTGCTCAGCTCAGCCCTTTTCTTCTCCTTTCCCAACAGATATGAGGAGGAAATCAACAGGCGTACGACTGTAGAGAATGAGTTTGTGGCACTCAAAAAGGTGAGAAGCTCAAAGTAAATGGGTTGTTAGACCTTTCATGGGTTTATCTGGTATGAAACGTGGCTGCAATAGAGCATGGTGAGCAAACACTTGGCAGAAGTATTACAGTGAGCAAAAAGAGGGAGGCCTGTAAAGAAGCACAGTCAGAAAAAGAGGCAAATGGGAGGAGAAAGTGAAAATACTCACAGCCCACATGATCAGTGCTGCAGCAATAGCTTTGTTGGACCAAACACACCCTTAGATTGCGTGTTTCGTGATGCATTCATGGAATGGGGACAGAGTGCGAGGCCACAAAATGGTGTATGAGACACAGGTTATTTCCTGACAGTCTCTTCATATCCTTTATATTTGCACATCAGAAAAGGAGAAATCATTTGAACAATATTAAAAAATCATTTTAAAGTCCTCATTAGTCCATTCTGAGTTTGTAGCTAAGTCCAAATAAATAAACTAATCCCTGTCAGTCACGTTGGAGTGGCTTTGTTTTCCTTGAGGAGACAGTGGGGCACCTGACTCATCCCTTTACACCTTTCTGCTCCTGGAACTCTGTTGGAACATGTCTCTGCTCCTCTGCGGCTGCCTCTGCCTTCCCTATGTTTCTCCAAAGTGTTCACAGCACATCTCCTCTCTTTCAGGATGCAGACTGCATCTTCTTGAACAAGGAAGAGCTGGAGGTGAAGGTGGACCTGCTTAGAAGGCAGCTGGAGCTGCTCAAGTGTGTGTTTGAAGAGGTGAGTTCCTCGGCTCTGTCCCAGCACTGGGTGCTGCCTCATTCTTGGGTGCTCCAGTACCCAGTCCCTCTTGGATCTGTCTCATCCCAAGCCCTGAACACTTGAAAGCATGGAACTACAAGGCTGATGTTGTTGGTTGATATTAGCATGATTATGTTGGGAATTGGGTGGTTCCCCCTCTCTTAATGCATCTCTGGGTATGAATTGGCTGTGTCCTAACTCTACCCCTGAGAAGAGAGGTGAACCTGTCTCGTTACTCCAGATTGCAGTTGTCTGATTAGAGCTCCCAGCTTAATCCTGTCATTAACATCAGCAAAGCAGCTGAAGATGACAGGATACCAAGGGTTAAGTCACTTGCATACCTTGCCCTTGATGTGGACAGAATTGCTGCAGGTCAGCAGCTGGCACGCGGCAACTCATCCAGCAGGGAGGATTTTCTGCTGAGCCAACCTGAGGGAGAGCTCTCGACTTGCACCCATCAGCCGAGCAGAGTGGCTCTTTGTTCCAGCCCTCCCTTTGCTACAAAGCCTGAGAATTCCTTGCAGCTGACCAAGCCATTCCCCAATGTTTAGGAACGGGCTCAAGTTGATCGCCAGCTGTGCGACACTTCGGTCATCGTGAAGATGGACAACAACCGAGACCTGGACATGGAGAGCATCATTAAGAACGTTGAGTGCTGGTACCAAGAAATTGCTCAGAAGAGCAAAGAAGAAGTGGATGCCTTCTACCAAACCAGGGTGAGTACAAAGCAACCAATTCCAGCTCATGGGCTGCAGGTCAGATGTGGCAACTGTCTTGTTTCTGTCTTCCAGTTTCAGGAGCTTCAGGATAAAAGGGGCAAGTACTGCGATGATCTGCAGAGCAACAAGTGTGAGATTTCAGAGCTGACCCGGATGATACAGAAATTGCAGTGTGAACTGGAGAATGTGAAGAAGCAGGTAGGTGGGACCCAGAGGCCACGTGTGTCTGGAGGACAGCTCAGGCATGGGGGAAAGTGATGCATTGGCCTTCAGTAGATGTATGACCCAAATCCAGCCTACCGTGGTGACCAGCAGTGAATTTAAACAGATGAGAAAGCTGAGAGCCAAATATTCCTTTTATTTTAAAAGTTGTTGCTTTAGTCATGTATTGTACACAGTGGTACAAAAGTGGATAGAGATAACAAAGCACTCCAGGGAAGCTGGTATCTCTCCCTGTTTGCAATCAGAAGGGCTGCATGCAGAACACCCAAGCACTAAGAAAGCAAAGACACCTGCACTGTTGTCCTCTCCCCTGACAGGTCTCCTGCCTGCAAACCTCCATCTGTGATGTTGAGCAGCGCGGGGACTGTGCCCTGAAGGACGCACGGGAGAAGCATGTTGAGCTGCAGAATGCCCTCCAGAAGGCCAAGGATGAGCTGGCTTGCATGCTGCGGGATTACCAGGAGCTGCTGAATGTCAAGCTGGCCCTGGACATTGAGATCGCCACCTATAAGACTTTGTTGGAGGGTGAAGAGAGCAGGTAGGTGGCAGAGGGTTTGTCTCTTTCTTCCTGAATATCAGAGCTAAGGCCGGAATGAGTCCAGCTCTTACGTGAACTCTGCAGGTCTGGGATCCTCCCAGGCTCACAGAAGCGGGGGTGGACAGATGGCTGAAGGCCATCCCATTCACTTTCTGCCAGCAACAGCAGTTACTGTCCTAGGAATAGCCAGATGTGTTGCAACACGGGATTAAGTGACAAGTGGGCTGGATGTGGCTGCAAGTGATGAGTGACATCAAATTTCTAGATATACATGCCACTAGTTACTGGAATAATACACATTTCTCTTCTTTCCCCTAACAGGATATGTGTGGGGAACCCGGTGAGCGTGTGTAAGTAACTTGAAGTTTTACAACCTGGAGGGTTTCTCCTTGTAGGAAGGGCAGTTTATGGGGCAGAATTGCCTGTCCCAGCCCCCTCTGCCTTTGGCTCCCTGCCTCATTTCAGCCTAGGCCCACAATGAGAAACGTTTGTCCCAGAAATCCCAAATGGCCCTAAATTTCAAGAAAACCATTAATTTGATGTGGGAGGGAAAGTCAAATTCACACCCCTTTTGTACATTTGGGGGCAACATTCTGTCCTGGCCACCAGAACATGCATTATGCATGGGAGAGAGCGTTGAACCAGTCTGAAGAGCATGGGAAGTGTGAGGATATGGAGGGGATGCACTGGGTCATGAGGAGGAGATGGGAGGAGTAGTGTTGAACCAACGCAGGGGGAATCAGGCTTGGTTGGTTCTGCCATTTGTGGAATGACATGCATGCAAGACTCCCCCAGCTCCATGTAATGCATCCCCTGGGCTGTCTTGCAGCGGTGGTCAGCAGTGGCTACAACCTCCCTGATGACTGCGGGATGTTGGCTGCCAACGCAGCGGCATGTGGCTACGGCTCCTTGGGGAGACGGTCCGGACGTCACAGCTCCCAGAATGGAGGATTCAGCTCTCGCAGCGCCGGGATCCACCCCAAGAGGGTCATCAGCTCGGTGGCTAAGCCATGTGTCCCAGAGGTGTTCTGCCAAGCCGGAGGAGTCAATTGTAAAACCGGGGGGTTCAGCTCCCGTAGTGGAGGGTACCCAGCCCGCACCGTCATCAGCACAGCCAGTGGGGGCTTGAATGCTAGGATGGGAGCTTGCCAACCTGGCGGTGTGGTCAGCTTTGGGAACCAAGGCTGTGTCATCCGGCAGCTGGCGGGCCCGCCGGTGGTGGTAGCCAACAGCCCTGAGGTTGTGGCGTGCAACAACGGTGTGGTGGGGAATTTTGGGGTGGTCAGAGACCCGTGTGTGGTCCCATAGGGACAGCAGCCACAGAGGTGGCAGAGCTAGGAGCAGTGGAGCGTGGCGTGTAGACGCGCAGTTCCTACCACTGAGATGAGGCAGAAGGGTTTTTCTGCCCTCAAACAGCAACATTTGTCACCCAGTCCATTCCCAAAGTCATTAACATCACACACATGCTCTGAATAATGTTTTCAGAGTCTCCAACCTTACAGTCACATCTAGCAAGCTTCTCCAGCAGGTGCTCCACGTCATCTTACTTCTTTGAGTTTATACTGCTTAGTTGACTGCAGCTTTTAGGTTTTGTTTGTTCCATCGCATTCCCCCCAGCTTTCCCATAACAAGCAGGTGCATTAGGGGTGTTCTTCCTTACAAGACACCTTTTTTTAACAGCACCTCCCAAAGCATTTCAGAAAAGAGCATGATGATTTAACTTCCCCAGGAGGAGCTGCATGGAGCACGTTCCTCTTCTCATCCAAAGAGAAACCCCAAGCTGAGAATTTGAGCTTAAATTTTAAGCAAGGCAACTTCAGCGTTCAAAGCACCTGCTGTTTGCACTGCAACCATAGGCTTTTTGTGGAATTTGCTTACAGATGAATACGTAGTGCTTTCGTTTGCTTGTGCATGTTAGGGGTGGCTGGTTCAAAGTGTGCTGAATCTTAGAAGCGCTCACCCCCATCCCCACCCCGAAATGCTGAGGAAGTGTTAAGGCTTCTGACTCTGATGTCTTGTGCTCACACAAACAGAGCTTCTTCCACTGACTGCTCAAACTTCCCAGCTTTCCACTGTGCCTTCAATAAACTGCATTGAAAGTATTTGCTTTGTTCCTGGATTTTTCCATAGATGCAGGCTAATGTAATTACAGGACAGGGGAGAAGTGCTCTTTTGCTTTCTGTATGTCCACAGGTAGAGAAAGGACCCGTTGTCTCTGTAGACAATTTGGGACATGTTGGGGCTCAGACACAAGGAGAGTCCTAAGATGTTTATTCTATTTGCTTCCTCATGTGACATGAGCATTTAGGTATTATATAGGCCAAGGTGCCATTTGCTAAAGTAACAGCTGATATCAAAGCTTGCTAGGAATCCCCAAAATGTTTCAGAGTGTTGTAACACCTCCACAACTAGCGTGCCACCTGTATCACTCACCACTGTGCTATCTGAACAACACACTCATATGGTCTTTCCACATAGCAGCAATTGGATGAGGACAGTGCCAGTGCTGACCTCTGTGGGCTTGATGGTCTCTGCCGTATTTGTATGTACTCCAGACACTAACACCTTTGCTTCAAGTGGCATCAGGGCTGAGAAAGGGTGACGTTGCCCCATATGTCTTAAAAGGGATGAGTTGGAAGATGTCTTGGCCATAATGGGGTGGAAATAAAATTTGTCTAGTTTTGAAATTTCCCACGCAGAGCTCAAAGTGAGAGCTGGTAGCTGGGGGCTCATTTCATGGAAAGAAACCAACATTTCCATGAGATGATTCACCTGACCAAACACAGAAGCCTAGTTTAGCATGAAGTGCATCAAGTGCAAGACTCTACTGGATGCATCAATTAGATCCATCTCGGCTCTACAAGCAGCCCAGGGCAGGGGCATTAGTGCAAATGGAGACATCACCATGCAAGACGCCTGCATACACTCAGACAAATACAGCCTGCCTGTCATCCACAGGGTTTGCAGACACTATTATCACCATGAATTTCTTCCTGTCTCCAGCACACAAAGAATTACAGGTTGCACGGAGCTATTAATCTCTGTGCTCTCATGGGGCAAAATTCTAATGGCAACGTTAAAAAAAAAAAAAAAAAAAAGTGAGTATTAAAGGCTGATGCAAAGAAGATAAGCACCTTGGAGATGGGCAGGAGGTGTCACTTCAGCGCTAAAAGAAGAAATTGTCCCATCTGAATTTGGTCATCAGAATGTCAGACCCAGGTTAAGGGAGATGGGTAGTCCTCTGGCTGAGCTCCACTTGATCGAGGAAATCCAGTTTGGTGGCTCATCTGAGCAGTTAAAATTGGGTGGGATGGAGTCCACTTAAGCAGCTGATTTTGCATCTGAGTTTAGTGCATTCCTCATTACGTGCTAACAGACATGAGTTGGGAAGAAGAGCAGCGCAGAGCCTTGAGCACTGCTGGGACACTGGCAGCTCCACTGACCACCTGCATGTCATCGTCACCATGCTCTGGTCCACAGCACGGAACTGTTGTGGCTCCAAGTTTGGGTTCTCCTTTGGGTATGGAGAGGCATGGCCATCCTCTTGCAGTTCATAGCTAGAGCAACTCTGCTTGACTTTCCTTCAGAGGCTGAGTGGAGTCTGCTTTGGTTGGGGCTCAGTGTTGCTAAAGAAGACGGTTGAGAAAGATTTGGACCTGGGTTATTGCCCAACTTGATGCAGGTTGATTTGTTGGCCAGTCGGTCTGGCCCTTATATGCAGCCTGGTAGAGCAGGAACTTGCTTTGCATGACACTCCCAACCTCCAAGGGCTGAGCCCAGTCGTGGCCTTTCCAGATCTTTCCCCTCCAACCCTTAGAGACCGTAAGGCCTGCATCCCCCAACAGCACCACCGAAGAAGACATCCCCTGGAATGTTCAGGTGTGAAGGGTAACTCAACCCAACAATTCACCCTCCTCCTACAGACAGGAATCTGCCAGCAAGGTGACTTCTCCCATCCCAGGAAGGAGCAGACGACTGCCTAATTGCAATGGAAGAATAATTACCGTGTAGTGGCTTGAATAATAGGGAGAAGAAAGGAAGATGATACCACTTCTTCCAAAACACGGGCAGCACCTTTCCTCCTCGTGTTTGAGCCAACACCCAAACGTTCTCAGCTGTAATTTTCGCAAACCAATGAGGAAAATGAAGACAGCATTTACTTTTTCTCTGTGGCTACAGCTGTAAAGATTCTGTCACTGCAACAAAGGGGAAAGGTTCATCTCAGATGGTTTTCAAGCTATTCATTAATACGTGTATTACAAGCTTTGAGAGGCTGGGAACAGTTCCAAATAAGTGATTACTGTTTTTTCTTCCTAGTCTTGTTCTGTAGCTGTTTGTTTTAGGTATTGAAACAATGCCCACATCCTGAATGATGGCAAAATAGCAAAACACACATTATCGTATTTGTGAAGTCCTACCAGCTATGGAGTTTCAGTGCAAACATTTCAAAGGACAGATTTGATTTTTGAAAAGAATTCTTTTTCTTTTTCACTCCTTATTTTGATTTTCTTAAACAAACTGCTGTTTCAGGCCAACACATCCACCTGGATGATTCTGTCTCTTCAAATACCCAGAGAAAGCATTTTGATAACTGAGAAAAGATTCTCTCCAGTCCTTTTAGCAAAACTATTCATGATATGAGTATGGAAATACCATTCCAGAGATTTTATCATAGGAAATGTTCGGGGTGTGATGTTTTGCTAGACCAATACAAGCACTCTAAAACCTATCACAGCCAAGGAGATGAAGAACTGACTTTATAGGGACGGAAGGATGACTTGTCATCACCCATGGCAGTTCTCTGTGCTAAACACAGCCAGATAAGAATTTTGGGAGAGGAGGAAGAGGGGCAGTAATAGAAACAGAGGGGACTTTGCCCCTAGGGTGCCCCATGTCCCTGCAGTATGATATAGAAGAGATGGCACAACCACAGCATCAGCCTGAAGAGCACACTTTGCAGCAGGTATTTGAGCAAGTACCTTGAGTGCGACATTAAAGAAGGAAAAATTCTTCAGGCCATATTTGTCAATTAAGCTTTTTAACTTGTTTACTATTTTCCATGCTTCTGTGTGATAGCAGCTAGAATGTTTTGTTCACCTCAAATTCAACCATTGGTTGCCATGAGCCAAAGCAAATGGCACAGGTTCAAAACCATTAATTTCGTCCAACCATGCCCAACATGAGGGCTGTTTTCAAAGCGTGCCGCTAGATGGGCTCCTTCTCTTCCTGCTCTGCACTTTGCCTATGGGCAAAGCCCTTTCCATCTCTTTTTACCTGGATCAAGATGAAGATGCAGCCCCTGAGGCCCAGTGCTGGAAAATGGGTCTTTTTTTCTCCCTTTTTTGCTGGCTAGTGGATAACTGGGTTGATGGTTGGACTAGATAATGAGTTGATTGTTGGAAGCTGATGGGTTGATGGTGGGGCTAGATGACATTAGTGACCTTTTCCAATAGATTCTCTGACTGTGATAAAGAGGTTTCAAATTCATGATCAACAGCAAAGAAATGGAGCAGCTTTGCTGAAACGGAAGCTCACCTTTGGTCTCTGCAGCACTGCGGCGATCTTGGTGATGGAAAACACCGGTGAGGTGGCATGAGATGTGGAGTGCCACAGGGCTGGACTGAAGATTCCAGAGGCTGTGGGGGCCACAGATAGCACAGAAGGTTTGGGTCTTAAGGAGGGGACATAGGGAAAGTCCTGGTGATGCTGATCCTGGAGGTCCCACTCATTCTGCAAACTGAGGAAACACCAATGCACCTTTGGGGCTGAAGGAGAAGAGCATGAAACACATACAAAAACTCAGCAGCAAACCTGCCCACTTCACCAACAAAGCAGGAGTAGGAATTTTGCTTTATTCCATGGTGAATTCCTTACGCAGCTGAAGCAGGAAGTCCCCACCTGCATCAGAAGGAAATGGTTTGGAATATCCCACTTAAAAATAATAATAATAATAAAAGTAAGTATATAAAGATTTTTTTAAAAAAAGTTAATGTAATTTCACCTGAGGTGAAAAAAAAAAAAGAAATAAATTTAAATACCTCAGGATTTCCTGGGGGACCAAAGCTGCATTTTTGTGGTCTGAAAAAATGGATGCAGATTTATTGTGCTTTTTACCATTACTCAGGGAATCATTATCAGGGATCATTTGCATTTCCTTTGCTTCAGATACCCAATTTCCAAGCCACACAGTTCCCAGGAAGCACTAGAGGTTTAATTTCCCCTTCCTGACCCTTGCACTGGTTGGATTGGCCTCGGTGTCCTCCTGATGTGCTGCTTTCTATTTTTTAATGAACGCACCACTGCCTATAATTATCACCACATTATTATTATTGCTGGCAGTCAAATGGGGAACACACATGGGAAATTGGAGACAGTGCTTCCAGCCCCAAGAAGCAGATAGGTGCTTTGAACAGCAGGTGGGAGCAAATGATACCCAAGGAGCCTGCCACAAAGCAGATCATGGATAAATGCAGGTAAGAAATTAGCCAGTAATTAGTTCCTCCTGTGAATGCTCATTCCTTGCAGCCAGACGGCTCCACAATCTGCATTATATCCAGAAGCAAGTTGTTTCTTGTGATGTGGTCAATGGCACCAGGAGGGAGGAGGAGTGGGAGGCTTTAGGCAGGGATCTCACCTGGAAAAGGAGATGCTCTGGGTTTGTGGTCCACGCTTAGCCTAAGGCTGGAGGAATCCCCACCCCCTGGGTATGAGCCTCACAGGGTTGTGCTGGATTTCCTTGCTTCTGCTTAATTAACTGCATTTCCTTATAGGATTATTTTAATGGAAAATTAATCCTTTTCTTTCACTTTATTTCAGCAACACTGGAGCAAAGTGAATTTTGGACCTGGTGGCTGGGCCAAACATCTGGGTACATTCTGACCTGAGTGCACCCTTGCATTTTTTGCTACTTGGATATCAGGGCTGAGCCAGGCTCCAGGAGGCAGTGATTCTTCCCTTCATGGGATGCTCATGTTGGATATTAGCAAAAAATTTATCCTCTGAAAGAGTGGACAGGCCTTGGAACTGTTGCCCAGAGAGGTGGTGGGGTTACTGTCCTTGGAGGTGTTCAAGAACCATGGAGATGTGGCACTTAAGGACACAGTCAGTGGGCATGGTGGGGTGGGTTGGGGTTGTACCTGGTGATCTCAGAGGTCTTTTCCTGACTTAATGGGTCTAAGATTCTATGATTCTTTTTTTTTCAGAAACACCTCATCTTCAGCTGCAGCTTTAGTGCAGACAGAACTGGGCTCTGGAACTGGAATTTCTGCTGACTCAAACTCTTTGCATACGGAGCCCGAGTCACACAGATGTTCTCCATGGGTTGGGTGGGTTGGCATAGCCATCAAGTCCACAGTGCAGAACCCTCCACCCCCACCCAGGGCCCATTGGCCATGGACCAGCTCAGCAGGTTGGCTTCATCCTTTCCTGGATTAAAGGGACTATTCCTCGAGGATGAGTCACCCTGGCCTGATCCCTGCTGCAGGATGAGGATTCACATTATGCAATTAGTTCTGCATTTCCCCAAAAGTGATGCAAATGAGGCGGAATTGCTCCGAACTGCAGCTTTTCTCAACCTTTAGGCACAAACTTCGGATCATCTCCATCAGGGTGGAAATGGACAAATGATGGGCGATGGGCACTGCTGGGAACCCAGCACCGAGCACAGCTCTGAGCAGATGCACAACACAGCAACTCCTTAACCCAACTGCACAGCTGCAACACCCACAAGCTGACGTAGGATGGATCCTTAAAAAAGGGCTAATGCCAGATTTCTTGAAACAAGCTGTTTTGTACAACAGAAGTTGATGCTGTTATCATTCCTGGACAGCAGCACCTTGCAGAAAGCAGGGAGACAGAAGGGTGAAGCATGGAAGCATTTCCCATTGGAAGATATTTTTCAGTTCTGGGGTCAAGGAGAGGGAACTGGGTGTTCCTAAGGAACACGGGCTGAGCATCCAGCTGCAGTGTTAGTGATGAGGGGTGGGGGTGCCAAAGCAGCAATCACACCGAGCCCAGGAGCGATCTCATAATCAACTGCTTCTCTCTATCGCATGCTCTTGGAATAACTTGAAAGAAAGTCATTGGAGAGGGGTGGGACGCTTCAGGGACAGTGAGACTCTGGTGTTTGTCAATCCTTAATGGAAACGAGGACAGGGAAGCCACAGCTGTCACTCTTGGTAATTAAAGGGAAAGTTGCATCTTGGACAGACGGGGATTTGCGATGCTGAGCAGCGTGGTGACTGCCTTTGCAAAATTGCCTTGGGGAAAAACAGTAGCTGCTTTCTTCAGGAAGCTGAGGAGCTGGGAGGGCAGGTGTGCAAATATTGGGATGTCCAGGGCACCCAGTGGCTTCTGGTCATTGTCATTTCCCCATGCAAGCCATTCCTGGATGGAGAACAAGAGAGCCAGGTGTTGAGCACTGCCCGGTGTCGCACGCAGGTGGTTACCCCATAGGGATTTCAGTGAGAATATGCAACCACATAATAACAAGAACAAAGAGAATAATGAGGCAACACTGATGCATGGAGCAAGAAACGACGCTGGAATTCCCCAAACAAACCTTTGCCAGCGTGCAGGCAGTCCGGCTGCTAAACCAAAGCCTGGGTTTCTGAGACCCTGTTCATCCTTCTGAAAGCAGCAGGTTTCCCTAATAACATGCTTCCCTGTGTCCTTCAACAGAGGATGGCCAGGGAGTCCTGTGCGAACTGTGGTTCACAGCCAGACTTTCTCCTTTTCGTGTTTCTCTGCCAATCCCAGCTTGTTTTTTTTTTTCCCCATCTTCTGAGCTGTATTTTCTTGCAGCGCAGTTACCAATCCAGGGCAGTAGTCAAGAAAAGGTCACAGAATCACAGAATCACAGAACTGTAGGGGTTGGAAGGGACCTCCAGAGATCATCGAGTCCAACCCTCCTGCCAAAGCAGTTCCCTACAGCAGGTCGCACAGGTCGGCATCCAGGCAGGTCTTGAACATCTCCAGAGAAGGAGACTCCACCACCTCCCTGGGCAGCCTGTTCCAGTGCTCCATCACCTCACTGTAAAGAAGTTTTTGCACACATTTGAAAGGTCCCCAGCTGAATTTCAAGCCCACCATGGTCATGTGGAAGAAACAACTTCCTAAAGCAGGAGATGGAGGTCAGAAAGCTCAGGAATCCACTGCAGAAAGACATTCCAATAAATAGAAGCATGATTTTGCCTCTGATCTTGCTCCCCACAGGATGTGGCTACTGCAGAGGAGTGCTCAGCTCCTGGAGGAATCAGCTATAATTGGCACTTTTGCTTGGCTTTATCTCCCCGACTATGTGGTTTGCTGGCAATTCAGAGAGCCCATGTCTGGGGTTGGAAGCTATAAGCCCGTGAGCTGCTCAGAGGGGAGATAGAGGCTGCAGTGCCCTCCGGGGCAGATCTGAGCACCTCTGGGTGCTGAGCATTGGGCTGCAAGGAATGGAAGATGGCTGCATCTTCCTCCAGGACAAATGCTTCTCTTTATCACGCTCAGCCCAGTGAGGTCAACCATTACACAGAGCTTACGCACCCAGCCACCGCCTCTGCCATGACACACAGTCATTTTTTTACATGCAGGTGGCAAAATGAGCCACAAAACACGACTCTAACCATTCATTAAGATAATAGGTACATATTCTACAAGCTATACCTTCTGTAATCTCCTTAATCTAAGTGTCCTTCTGGAAGGCATTATGTATTGCTAGGTGCTTACCAGCACAGCATTGTTGATTCTCCCGGTTCCCATTTGTCCTTTTTTGTTTGGCTTTGACCAAGAGCCCCACCTCTGCTCCTGAATCTGCCTGTCACTGCCCTCAACTATGTGTGGGGCCTCCAGCTTCCGCGTGGTGGTGGAGGAAACCAGTGCAAGAAGTGTGTTTATTCCCTTCTTATCCTATCTGCCAAGCCGCTTAGACCAGGCCTTTAATGAGATTTGCTCTCTAACATTTCCCCATGTCCCCCTCCACAGAGTGGTGACTTCGCTCCACAAGCATGCAGAGATTGCATTGCTGATAAAAGCTCTGAGTTTTCTGCTCTGTGCATGTGTACCACTGGTACTTCATTTTTATTCAAGGGAAACCTAAATGTAAGTCTGAAAAATGAATGCTATGATACATCAATCACACACGCTGCTGCACAGCTCCTTTCTATGGCCATTACGGTGCCCAAACAGATTTCCAGACCCCCCCATTGGGAGCAGGTTGAAATTCTGGGCTGCATTTCTCTCTTCCTACACCTCCACTGCTGCAGGGCATCTATGGAGTCCCTGTGCATGAAGGAACACGCTTTGGTTGGAATTGTTCATATCTCACCGGAGGAGAGGCAGAGGCAGCTGTCCCATGACACAGCACAGCAATACTTCCAGCCTCAGCACCTGGCTGCTGTTTGCCACCTTTCCCCAGAAAAACACTTCGGGTGCAAACCTCACGCCCTGCTCCCAGCGCGTGGTTGCATTCCCTTTGCAGTGACCGTTCCCAGCGCTGCTCCATGCGCTTTCATCGTGACCCTGCCTTGCCCATTCCACCCCATTACTCAGAGCCCTAATAACCCATCAGGCCACATGGATGGCCAGGTGATGCAAAAGGGCCTTACAAATTCCTATGCAAAAGAGGAACGTTACAAAGGAAGAGGGTGGACACCCGCAGTGTTTGGTACGAAACCTATTTGTCTCTTGCAAAATAAGGCAATAAGCAAGGGCTATAAAGGAGAGTTTCTCTGCTTAGGTCACTGTCAGCATCATCAACGAGGAGATTTTCAATACCCAAACAAGATGCTGTGTGCTGCTGTTGGAACCCATCAACATTTCCAGCAATCACCCAGCAGTGCCCAAAGCAGCACTCTGCGCCCGGCTTCCCCACCATGAAAGTAGTAAAAAGGAAGCACAGAATATGGCAAAGGTGCCTCAAATGAAACACCTGGATTTGCTTTCAGGGCACCGGGGTTGGCCAAATGCTTGACAGAGGAAATAGGACAGTAGGAAACTCTCCGTGGCGTGATGCATTGCCCTTGGGAGTGACGCTCACTTCTGTTTTCCTTACCGTCACAACGCCCAGCATCGGTGCTGGTGAAGTGACTGATGTTGGTGAGCCTCTGTTCATCATTGTGCAGATCCTTTTTCCAGTAGAAAAGCTGCAAATGAAGGAAAAGATTTTGGAAAAGTCCTACATAGCAGGATGATAAATAAAGATGGTGCACGTGGGCAGTTGCTAATGCTGGTTTGGAATCACAGAATCATGGAATCATAGTCATTAAAGTTGGAAAAGACCACTAAGATCACCGAATCCAACCACAGACCCAACACCAGCATGCCTACTCATGGAAGCAAAGAATCATTAAGTCTGGAAAAGACCTCCAAGGCCATCCAGTCCAACGAAATCCATCCCTCCATGCCCACTAACTGTGACCCTCAGTGCCACATCTCCATGGTTCTTGAACATACCCAGAGACGGTGACTCTACCACCTCCCTGGGCAGCCTGTTCCAAAGCATCACCACTCTTTCAGAGATTTTTTTTCCTGATATCTGACCTGGAAGGTTGGAACTATCCTGCTCATTTTTTCTTTTGTCCAAAAGCAGCATGAAAGCCATGTGATGTCCAGTGGAAAGCAAGGTTGCGGGTGGGCAGATGGGGGGCATGGTGACCACAGCAATGGAAGGAGCTCGGATTATTGTGCCAACAAATCCACCACCTGCTTTCATGTGAGAACATCCAGCTGCAGTTAAGAGCAGGAAGAGCCCTCATGGACCTCTGCAATCAGAGGGTGATGTCCCAGGGGCCTCATTAATGCTTTTAATGGTGACTGCAGGGTCCCTTTGCAAGGAGCCACAAAAACTGCCCAGGGAAGAGAGGGAAAGCACTGACAGTGTTGGGAGCACAGCCAAGCCCTGCTGGCCCCATTTCATCAGGAAAGGGTCTTTAAAAAGTGGTTTTCTCATTGGGATAAAGCAATCTTGGGTGGCTGGTCATCACAGCAGGAGGCTGGAACACCCCTGGGGCTCTCTCTGTTTTCACAGATGACCCAACAGACCAAATGTAGCAGGGTGCTTAAATAGGACTAATTTGCCCTAATGCAGGGTGGATGTAAATCTCAAGGCCTCGGGTCCCAGGGTAGCAACCAGGGCCCGAGGCATCTTTAAGGCCAAGGACCTCTGGGGTTTTCTGGCAAATTCAAGTATCATCTGCCGCTTTAAAGCTTTGCTGAGTCCCATCAGCCTGAAAACTAGTTTCAATTTTTTCCTTTAAAGCAGCAGATCAGTGCCTCTCCACAGCTCCCCAGCCACCACCAGACCTGCATCAGACAGGACAAAGCTTGGAGAGAAGGAAAGATGTGTGACTGCAATCCTTCCCTGCAGAAGGTGAAATGGCATCGGCGCGTTCTTTGCTTTGAAGTTTATGTAACCAGAACTGGCTTTGTGACAGCTCAGCAACTGCAAACCACAAGCACTGCCCTGAACCCTCTGATGTGCGGGGCTGGGCACCTGCAAGCAGCCACCTCTCAGGGCTGGAGTATGGGCTTGGTGCTGTGAGTGCATGGGGAAACAACAGGGAGGGGTTGCAGGGATGGTAGCTATGGGAGGAACATGGGTGATGGTCCCATTTTCCTTGCTTTACAACCCTAAAATTGTGCAAGCATTGCGCATGTGGTGCAACGGGGCCATGAGGGCTCTGTGCACAGACAGCACTCCAGGTTGGACTTTAGACAACACACCTGTTGTCCTGCACCAAAACTTGGGCACAATATACATTTCTGAAATAATTCCCCTTTTTGCTTACCAGCAAGAGGTTCAGCTGCCTGGGTGACGGTGGGCAGGATGACATGGAGACAGCAGAGCCCAAAAGCCCATCTCCTTCCTCCAGCTATCATGACCTCATACATGGAATTGCATCTCATTACTAAACTTGCACCTTCGTTTCTCAGACCAATGTGGCTACAACAGAGCTACAACGTGATTAAAATTGCATTTCATGCCTCATTTCAACCCACTCTGAGATCTGTAAAAAAGAATAGAAAGACCTTTAACTGGGGAGACACCACAAATATTCTAAATTACCATAATTCCTTTGCATTATTTTCTCATTCGAGACAATCCATTTTAAGTACACAATCCCATTGTCTAGGAATCCTCCCAGAACCAGGAAATTTTGCCCTAGCAAAAATGCAAAACCTTCTTCGGGCACGCTATGCAATCACTTGTGCTTCTGTGATTAGACTCCTTTGTTAAGGCAAAAAAAAGAAAAAAGAAAAAAAAAAAAAAAAAAAAAAGAAAAAAAAAAAAGAAAAAGCACTTTATTTGTTTCCAAGCAAATTCAAAACTCTTTTTAAGAATTTTAATTAAGAAGACAAGGTGCTTTCTCATTAACAGATATCACTTGAATAATTTAACGTCCAATAGGCGTGTCGCAGGAATAAGAGGAAAAATGTTCATTCTGGCCAACATGGCTCAACCTGTCTGAAATTTCTCTCTTCATTGCTTTGTTGCACCTCCAGGTATTCACTGGTCCCATCGCACCCAGACACCGAGCACATCATTCCTACACATCCCTAAGCACATCATTCAGCACAAAATGCTCTTCCGATGGGCACCGTGACTTCTTGCCCATGAACCCCCTCTCCAGAGCATCCCCCCCACGACCAAACTCAACACAAACACAGAATGCTCCATTGGCTCCACCACCAACCCCCTGCTCTGCTCTTATCCCATCCAGGTTTGATCCGACACAGCTGCAAGCATCCACCTTGGAGAGCCATGGCCATGCACTGAGGTGCAGAAACGCGCGTACTGATGGAACCGCCTCCTGCTCCACTGTCCATTGCTCAAGAGCTGCCCAGAGACCCTGGCGGGGTGTTCTGCAGGAGGTCCTGGAATGTAATTAAACGCCGTGGTGAAACCGAACAGTAAACAAGCCATGAATAAAAACCCCTTGAATTATTTTGCTAAACTATAATTACACAATAAGGAAGCAGATTAATTAAGTAAAATATAAGTCCTGAAACTGAAGCTTGCAAGCAAAGCAGTTTATTTTAATTTCCACATTATTTCATATGAGATGGAAGTGTTTGCTGTGGGTTGGAAATGTTGGAAGCCATTCCTTGCTGCCAGGCAGACCAAACCCAGTGGATAAATTAAATTTTTGCATCTCAGGCACCTCCTGGAACGTATATAAGGAGCCGGGCTGCACCTGGGAGCAGCCACAGGAGATCTCCTCGCGCTCCTCTCTCGCTCCTCCACTTTCTTCCATCACCGTTGCTCCCATCCCCGTGTGCCGCAGCATGAGCCGGCAGTGCTACACCTCCAGCTCGCTGCTGGGCCGACGTGGCTTCTCTTCAGCCTCCGCTGTCTGTGGTCTGGGCAGGGCAGGCAGCAGCTCTGCCTCGGTGTGCCAGCCGGCGGCACGGCGCTGCGGGTTGGGTGGCTTCAGCAGCCGAAGTGTCTGCGACCTGGGCCGTGGGCAGAGGATTTCCTTCGGAGGAAGCTGCCGTAGCGCAGCGTACGGAGCGGGCAGCGTGGGACGATGCGGCGCTGCCTATGGCGGAGGTCGCTTTGGCGTGGGCACGGTGGTGGGGTTCGGTAACTGCGGAGGCTATGGGGGCCTGGGCGGCTACAGAGGCCTTGGGGATGGCGTGGCGATGGGCGGCTATGGCGGAGGCATCAGCATCGGGCTTGGAGGAGGTCGATCGGAAGGGATCCGCGGTGTCAGCATCCACCCGGAGCTCCTCAAGCCCCTGTGCGTGGGGGTGGACCCTGAGGAGTGCCAGGTGCGGACCCACGAGAAGGAGCAGATCAAGAACCTCAACAACCAGTTCGCCTGCTTCATCGACAAGGTGAGCCCGCGGATAACGTGTCACCAATGGCTCCCGGTGCAGGCACTGCTTGGATCCCAGCCCTTCTGCTGTGCCTCTTGATGGCCACCAGCCTGCAAAATGTTTCAGTTGGGGTCAGCAGCAAGCCAAAGCTTGTGGACAAAGGAGGGAGATGCTGAGATGACCTTGGAGGTCTTCTCCAACCTATGCCATGTGCGATTGGCAGTTGCTCTCCTACCTCTACAAACACCAAAGAAACACCTTGGAGGTGTCAAGACCATGGATGGGGCCTGGGCAACAGATGGAGAGGTGGGACCAGCCCAAGGCAAGGGGTGGGGATGGGGGGTTTTTGAGGACCCTTCCAACCCAACCATTCTATGGTTCTATGATCTTTAAAGTCCCTTCCAACACAACAATCCTCTGGATCTATGATTCTATGATTCTGTGATATGGTTGGATCATTAAGGTCCCATCCAATCCAAACTATTCTATAGTTCTATGACATCTGTATTCTTAAAGCTGTTCACTTCACCCTGCAGAGGGAGAAAGATGGAGGTCTAGCTAAAATGAGATCAACTTTAATTTCTCTGTCCACTGTGTCAATGAAAGGATTTGGTGATTTCCTAAACAAACATCATTTATCATTACTATCTTAGCTGAGCCTAAGGGACTTCCATTGCTGCTTAGGGGTGTGTTATGGAAAATGATTTTTCAGATGACAGAGGATTCTTTGCCCCATCCAGGCTCAGATTTCCCTGTGAGCTGTTCTGCAGCTGAGAAAAACAAACCCACGTAAAGGAGCCACCCTACTTCCTCCCGCTGAAAAATGACTTATTCATGATCCATAAAGGTTCCCAAGTACTTAGAGAGCTCTTTAATCTAGAAGTGAAAGGCATGATAAGTACTCGTGGTTAGAGCTTCAATCAGATGCATTCAAATGAGCTCTTGGATGGAGCTTTCAGCACTGGGAGAGCTCGTTCCTGGAATCAGCTTGTCAGAGCAGGAAGGGATCCTTCCTCAGTAGTGCTTTGCTCAAACAGATCATTGGGTTCCACATGGAGCAAGCATGCGGGCGTTGTTCAGCCCTGGGCTGGGAGATGATGCCCTTAGCACTCAGGCTGCCGGGAAATCAGCCCTTAACCACTTGCCTTTTAGTTTTTTTCTTATGTTCTGCAAGCAGAGGAACCAAAGTGCCTTTGCCCAAGATAAGAGAGGCCAGGTGACTTTCACATCTCTCCCTTCTGCAGGTCCGGCTGCTGGAGCAGCAGAACAAGGTGCTGACCACCAAGTGGGAGCTGCTGCAGCAGTACGTCCTGCCGGCATCCCGGCGCAACCTGGAGCCCGTCTTCGAGAATTTCATCTGCAACCTGAGGAAGCAGCTGGAATGCGTGCTGGGGGAGCGAGAGAGGCTGGAGAACGAGGAGCGTTGCCTGCGGGACCTGGTGCAGGAATACAAGTGCAAGTAAGCAGAGTGCAAAGGGGAGGCGGAGGGTGCTGGTTGCTTTTCAGAGCATGAAGCCAATGCATCTGTCCATGAGTCTAAAAACTTGGGCATAGAACAGGTCTCTGTGCTGGAGTCCCATTGCCTCACACCCAAGACTTGCAATGTACCCATAGGAGGGGACAGGGAGCTCCTTTCCTCACCCTGATACTCCTGTACACAGCAGTTTGCCATATCAATCTTCCCACTTCACCAAACTCTGTGCCTCTGGTGCTGCCCCTGCCCACAGAACCCTTCATCCACATCATCCCCACTGGGTTCATTCATTCGTCTCAGAGGAAATGTGGGAGCAGCTTTTTGATCTACGATGCAGATGTTCCTTAATTGCTCCCTGTGTGCTATGCTCAGCCATAACCAGGACGCTTGGTGGCTGGTTATGCGTAGCCAGGATGAAAGAGTCTTCTCCAAAGAGCTTACAGCCAAGCTCTCAGAAGTTTTCTCTCACTCAATGAGGTCAGACTCATTCTGTGAAAGTTCTTCTCAGACCCAATTACTCGGGCATTACGCACTGTCTCTGCTCTCATTGCAAATGGGAATTGCATGGCTTGCTCAAGCTCCTGACCCCCCCTGGAGCATTTTGGCCACATTCTGCCCATAAACTCTCAGAGTAGAGTCCTGGATGCTTTCAAAAAACCTCACAGGGTTAGAAGGAGCACACCCAGCCTTCAGCTCAGTGCACAGTTTTGCACCTCTTGTGGTTTCGCCTGTCTTGCTGCCACCTCACACCAGCCACCGATACTGCTGGTGTGGGCTATTTAGAAGTGCTGAACATAGCCAAGCAGGGAGGAAAAATAACAACAAAGCAAAAAACAAATTTGAGATGCAAAGTCAACAGGGAGAGGTCCTGGCTTTAATCATGCTGGGCTGTGGAGATGGGACCCCCAGCACTCAGCAGCCCCCTCCCTCTGTTTTCCAACACAGGTATGAAGATGAGATCAACAAGCGCACAGCAGCGGAGAATGAGTTCGTGGTGCTGAAGAAGGTGAGCAAAACCTGGGGGAGAAATGCAAAGCCACAGCACTGCCTGAGCAGGGGAAGCCCAACATAGAGGTGACCCAAGGAATGTGCAGAACCTCATCAGGTTTTAAGCACGGATAATGCAAATCCAGGTAGAGTGAGGGGTTGGCCACAGCGAGAGTCCTGCAAAGCTAACTGAAAATGAGCTTGGGCACAGCCCTTGGTTCTTTTCCCTCTTTTGACCCAACACATGGTTTCTCTTCAGGATGTGGACTGCCTCTACCTGACCAAGGAAGAGTTGGAGGTGCGGGTCGGTCTCCTGCGGCAGCAGCTGGAGTTCCTCAAGTGCATCTATGCTGAGGTAAGAGCTGCTCACCCACTGCCCCAGGCTCTGAGAGCAAAACCAACATGAGGAAAGGCGTCTTCTCCTAAAATCCTAGAACCACAGCCCCCCCAAAAGTCCCTATTGCTATGTATGGGCCTGGTAATGACACTTAGATGCTTTGGTTGTCTGCCACACTGCTGGCTGCAAAGGGAGAGATCTTTTGCATGAAAAAAAGCCCCCCAAATTTGCATCCAATCCATGACTAGGAGCCACTGAAAAGCCTTGATCTTGAAAACCCAGATTATTTTTAGCATTTCACTTTTTTAGCTGGATATGTCAACATCTTTTAGTGGAAGTAATGCTTTCACCTAAAATGCTTTCACCTACCAAAACACAGGGGATGCTTGGTGCTTGCTCTCCACCTTTTCTAACCAACACTTCCCAGCAGCCTGCAGGCATTGGGCCCAAAGCACTTACCCCAGGGGATGCCCAGCCCAAACATCTCTGGCACAGTCACAATGCTGAGCTGCAACCCAGCGAGTCACTCCAGCTGGATTGCTTTGCTCCTTCAGGCAATCCCATGTCGTGCTACCACAGCAAGTCTCAGCTGTTGGGAACCAGTCAGCTGCCTGAAGGATCCTGTGTCCCAGTTGGGCATCCATAGGACAACTGTCCCTAGTTGTCCCCAATGCTCCTTCTTCCCTTCAGACCCTTTAGCTGAGGTGCGGCCCTGTAACTGGCATGGGAAAGGGAATGACCTGTGGTGGATCTTGCAGGAAAGAGCACAGATGGACTGCCAGCTGTGTGACACTTCGGTCATTGTGCAAATGGACAACAGCCGGGACCTGGACATGGAGGGCATCATCAAAAGCGTGGAGTGCTGCTATGAGGAGATTGCCCAGAAGAGCAAGGCTGAAGTGGAGGCTTTCTACCAGACCAGAGTGAGTACTGCACAGGTGGCTATGAAACCCTCCACCAACAAAACACTGAGGGGCACTTCTGTCCTGCACGACACAGCTCAAACCCATCCCTTGGTATTCAGGCACTGTAGTTTGATAAAGAAAAATGTGTCAAAAAGACCCAATCAACATAACACCATAACTATTGCATCTGAAGAATTTCCCACAAAAACAGAACATCATGATCTCCTCTTGCACACCCATCAGGAGCACTGTCCCCTTCCCAAAGTGCCCACATAAGGTCCCATCTCAGTGCTACC
Source organism: Tympanuchus pallidicinctus (assembly GCF_026119805.1). NCBI lineage: Eukaryota > Metazoa > Chordata > Aves > Galliformes > Phasianidae > Tympanuchus > Tympanuchus pallidicinctus. The sequence goes on from NW_026294766.1 coordinate 330,648, forward strand.
TTGGAGCATTGCTGCAGCTCCAGAGAGTCGTCCCCTTCCCTGCAAGGAGTGATTCCCAGTGTAATGTTGTCCCCTTCCCATGCACAGCTGGAAGAGCTCCACAGCAGCCGGGGCAAGTTCTGTGATGACCTACGGAACAACCAGAGTGAGATAGCTGAACTGAACCGCATGATCCAGAAGCTGCAGTGTGAATCAGATAATGTGAAGAAACAGGTGGGTGAAGAGCTGAGCGTTGCACAGGAGGTAGGGTGCAAAGGAACCCCAAGCCCCAGCTCCAGCCTGGATGTGTCATCATGCTTCTCTAGGTGGCCACCTAGCAGAATCCAGTTGGTTTGTCTCTACCAGAAATAATGGTGTCTGTATATTTACTACAGCGCAGTCAACACATCCATTCCCTTCATCCTCCAGTGCATGGCCACTGCAGGTGCCCAATCAAAATCTAGGTTTCTCCACAAGTTTCTAGCTGGGAAACAAGGGGGAAAACTTGCAGCCCTGTGTTGCTATCTCAGCCACTTGTTGCCATTCACAGATCGCAGCCCTGCAGACAGCCATCTGTGATGCCGAGCAGCGCGGTGACTGCGCCCTCAAAGATGCACGGCAGAAGCTGGTGGACCTGCAGACAGCTCTGCAGCAGGCCAAGGACAAGATGGCGTGTCTGCTGAGGGACTACCAGGAGCTGCTGAACGTCAAGCTGGCCCTGGACATCGAGATTGCGACCTATAGGACTCTGTTGGAAGGAGAAGAGAGCAGGTGGGAGTATGCCCAGCTGCAGCTTGCAGCAAAACCCAAGAGGAGAGGGAGTGGGGAATGCTGGGTGGCTGCAGTTCCCCGTGAGTGCAAAGAAGAGCTCCTTCCCATCTCCTTGTGGGTACAAAGAGGAGCATTGCTCCTTCCCGTCTCCCCATGGTGTAAAGAGGAGCATTGCTCCCATCCCCCTCTCTCCCACTCAATGCAGCTGCATCGCACTGCTGGAGGACAGACAGACAGGAATGTGACATTCCACCACCTGTGGGTTTTCGGGTCCAATCCGCAGCAGTTCAGTGCCAATACAGACAACCCCTGGGAACGCAGACAAGCTGAAGTACCCCCAGGATTTCTAAGACTGGGCAGCATCTCCATGTGCATGCATGTCTGGGGAGCATCCCCTTAAGCACATCTCTGAGACGTTGCTTTGTTTTTTACAGGATATGCACTGGCAACCCTGTGAGCGTAGGTAAGCCGACCAAGCACCTCCCTTTGTAAGCCCGTAACCCCTTTCATTCCCTTTTACACTTCACACAACCTACCTGTGTGCTGCTCAGCAGTGACCAGACCCTTCTTTTCCTGCAGCCGTGGTCAGCGGCGGCGGCACGGTCGGTGAGTGCCGATCCCTATCCGGAATCGGCGGCAAATGCTCTGTGAAGACCGGAGCCAGCTCGGGGCTGGGTGGGGTGGTCTCATCCTTTGGGGTCAGCGGTGCTGGGTTCAGTGCTCGCAGCGTGGACTGCGTCCCCAGAGTGGGGGGTGGCTTTGGGGCCCGGAGTGCAGCCAGCTGTGTGGGGCGCGAGGTGCTGCCCGGTGCCGATGGGCTGCAGTGTGCAGCCGGTGTGGGCAACCTGGTGTGTGCTGGAGTGGAGCAGTGCAGCCCTGGGGCTGTCATCATCCCAGGGGCGGGGGTGTGTGGAGGGGGCAGCCGGTACAGCACGGCCGTGCGCGTGGTCAGAACGAGCCGGTAGGTGGGCAGAACCGCATTGTATTGAGAAAGAATCAGCATTTCTGCAGTAAAACAGTATTCCCCTTCCTTCTCACAGCTGAATCACACAAGCATGCATTGCACACGCAGTAAGGTCGGTAGTTCTGCCAGAAACATGGTGGTTTTTTTGAATGGTCACCACCCACCTTCTCTCACATGGTGCTCTGGGGGTCAGCGGACCCCCAGGTCTCAGGCAGGCGAGATTTGCATTTCAGTCTGCTGCCTTCGTGGCTCTTTCTGCTCAGCCCCTTTTCCAAGGGATTTCCTGTCCCCTCACACAGCAATTGCAAAAGAACAAAAAATTTGCTCATCAGAAAGAGCAGCCACATCTTACACTGCCCCAGATGAAGCCGCATCTATTATTTGGCTCCTTTAATGACACCTGAAAATCCAATTTTTCCTGTTTACGAGAGGGTTGGTAATGGTTATGTAAATGGGCCCAAGTTGCTACACCAGGTTTGGTAGAGCAGATTTTAATTACACGCCGACGAGCACCTTATATTTCTGTAGTTAAATGCATGCATTGTTTTTCCTGTGTGTGTACCAGATAGACGGATTTAACGCTTTTAATGTGTAAGTGAACAGTTGATTACCCTTCGCTTACTCCAGACTTTCAGCTGTACCTTCAATAAACTACATGCATTATTCAAGCCGCACTCCACAGGTTTCATTTCCCTCCCAGCATTACCAAAGCAGTGATGTCTTCTCAGACATGAACCTCCAAATGGGTGGAGTTTGTAGTTTGCAAAGTGTTAACTAAGTCCTTAGACGCTGCCTGCTCTCCTTCCCCACGCATTTTTGCATAGCCCTGTTCCACCAGAGGTGAGCAAATGCACAGCTTCACTCGGGACATTGGGATCTCACACGCTGCAGGCAGAACACAAGGCAGGCAGAACCTTGTTTAAAACAATTGGCGCAAAAAAAAAAAAAAAAAATCCCACACCCCACCCCTGAAACCCTCTCACAAGAGCAGGTTGATTTCTAAATGAAACAGATGTCTGTCTTTGCAAAACACAGCACCAGTGGTGTCCTCAAGCACCACGCCTTTAAAGCACAGCCTGCACCAGGGTCTGCAGGATGCACAGGGAAGGATGAGCCCTCAGTGCCCTTTTAGGCAGTTGAGATTGGGTGATTTCAGGCTCCCCAACCCTTTGCTCTGTGCTGGGCTCCTGTTCCCAAGGCACCGTACCCCTGGAAGGTCCCCACATCACAGCTGGATGGACAGCTGGATGTGGGGAAAACTGCCATCCCCACGGGTGCAGAGGGATTGCACTGTTCCTTCCCATCTTCCCATCAGTTAATAGAGGAGCATTGCTTCTTCCTATCTCCCATGGGTGCACAGAGGGGCTTTGTTCCTTCCCATCTCCCAGAGGTGTGGAGGGAACATCGCTTCTTCCCATCTCCCCATTCTCAAATGCATGGTGCCTCCTGGAAAATCTCACAGGACAGCTGGTATAGTTTGCTGTGTGGGTGCTTGGCACAGCTGGATGCATACCTGGATGAGGACAGATCAGCCATCACCATGGCCCCCTCCTTCCCCCCACTCTCCTGGGTTCCACCAAACCCCCCCAGGACATCTCTGCTTTGAGTTCCCCTTTGGAGAAATCCATTTGGAAGCAGATCAGGGTGCAGGCAGGTTAATTTACCTTTATATTGCAAACTGAAGAGGAGTGAGTGTTGCAATTTATTTCCTGATCCACTTCCTTGGCTTCACTGCTGACTCACGGCTTGTCTGCCCCATCTTTCCTGCATCTCGCTCCACAGATGGGGAAGCAAAACCATCCAGGCTTGGTCTGCCCATAGTTTCCACCAGGGGTAACCACCTCTGCTGCCCTCATGTTGCATTTGCGCTTGCTGTGTCTTGCAGGGATTTTCTGCTGGAAAGCAGGGAGGTTCTATGGGATGTGTTCACCTTGGAGCTGATGGCTGACTAATTTTTAGTGAACTGCATGGCTTAGCAGAAATCTGGGCTGTGGAGTGGTGGAATCCAAAATAATTATCCCTTGCAGAAAAGACAAAACCCACCCAGCTAAAGACAGTATCTTCCCAAATGGTTATCTATGGCTGTTCTGATTCAGTGTTCACAACTTGGACTCCATCTTGTTCGTATGTAAAACATCCAAACAAGGTGCTGGTGCCCCCAGCAGCTCATAGTTTATGTCGATCACTTCCCTGCAAAGAAAAACTGCACCACCAACCAGTTGCTCCCCATGGTACCAAAGCAGCCTGGCATCTCTCACATTTCTGGGTAAAAACCTTTCATCAACTCTGCCCTTCTCAACTCTATCTATTGCAAAACCCATGGCTGCTTTCCTGAAGGAGAAGAAAAGGTCAGGAGTCCAGGTGTAGGATTTTGGGGGCTATTTTGGGGCTAAATCTTGCAGGATGTCACTCCTGCAAAGGATGTGAACCTTTGTGGGAGCTGATCTGAAAGGACAGATGTGAAAAGCCACATCTGGGTGTGGAGCCCACGACCAACAAGAAATGGGGCCTTTCTTCCAGCCCTCGCATTGCTCGCATGCCTTACAGACAGTGGGCTGAAGGGAGAAGAGTGTGGGAGCCCCAGCTGACAATTCCCTCTTTCTTCTGGCGGCCGCACCCTTAATGCCATTATATTCATTCAGCTATAATATCTGATCCGAACCCGTTTGTCAGCTTCAGGACAATCAGCCTTCGCTGGGGTCAAGCCAGTATGAAGACAATCTAATTTTCCCATCACACGGAGGCTTTGAATTTTATGCAAATAATGAAGGCAATGGGTGTTTGTGGATTTCAGTAGTATCTCAGGTTGCTTCAGCCCAGTGAGCAGCCCAATGTGCTCCAGCCCAAGAATTTCAGTGGGAAATTCAGTGTGAGCAACCAACTCCCTTGGTCAGAGCCCAACTGGCAGCATTTCTCCAGGGATAATTGCCGATGTGGTCTCATGTATGCAGCAGAACACCAAGCACCTGCTTAATTTCTCTTCCAGTGGGACCTCAGCTCATGCTTAACAGCTCTGCAGTTCTGGGGCACATGAGCATATTGCACAGAGCATGTGGAATCCTGTCCTGCAAATGCAGAAGCAGATGTTTAAGCACCAGTCATGCACACAGCATGGGATATCCACCAGAACAACAAGCTGAAAACTTAAATTTGAAGAATAAAATATTGTAAACACCACAGTTCCCTAAAAACTGAGAGGCCAGAAAGTGCCACCACACCCCGCCGGCTTTGCTCTTTTTTCCCAAGGACTTCAGAAAGTAAAATAACCAGAATTTGTGGGAGGATTCTTTTCATGCCAGTTAAATCTTTGCTTTTGGCAGCATTTTGAAAGGTTCAAAGATCTTTCAAAGCAATTGCAGCCTGTAAGAGAGCTAGAAACTCAAGACCGATTGCTCCTAGTGCTAAGCATGCAAATCACGCAGTTCCACAAATTTGGGCAAAATATTTTTTCAGAAAATTTGCCTCTTTCATTGGCACGTTTTTAGGTTGAGGTGCAAATGCATCACAACAACATCACCTGTAGGCTGGGAGCAGTGCAATGGGCACCGCTGGGTGGATGGAGCTGTCTGATGGATTTGCTAGTATCGCCAGAAATGCATTGCAGAAAACTTGCCACAGATGAAATACCTGGCATTAAATGACCAAAATGTGAGATGACACTGAAATGCAGCAACTCAAAGGCAAATGATGGATTGGATCTCTCTGTGCTTGGGTCTGGATCAGCTCAGATTGGGTCTCTGCCTGACGAGTGTGAACAAAGACGACAGGAGAAGTCAGAGCCCTGAGGAGGTGTCAGTCCTCATGAACATCACTCCCTCACTGTGCTTTCATGCAGCAAAGTCCCATGCAATATTTATCTTCAGCTTTACTCATTTTAATTTCAGTGCCTTTCACTTGAGCTACTTTGGAGGAATCTCCACTAAGCTCTTTGGTGATCTACTGCATCTTAAATAAGGCAGGGGTATCTGGGTAGATATTTCTCTTCTTCGTCTTTTTTTTTGTTTCCTTTCTTTTGCTTCGTAGGGATGAAATAAAACAAGGCATCTGTGCAAGCATGCTTTGCAGTAAGGTTGAGTGATTCTTGCCAGAAATCAGTTAGGTAATGCTTCTAGCTGAGCAGCTTCATGCTGTCTCCAAGAGGTGTTTTTGGGTGCAATCAGTTTAACAAGTTTCAATCAGACAGCTGGCTGCCTGGCACGTCAAAACCATGAAGGCTCTGAGTTGATCTCTGGACTTCCATGCAACCAAGCCCAGATCCTCAGGGGGATAAAAAGGGCCTCCCCCTGCTTGCTCCTCTCACAGAGCTGCCCACTCACAGATTGCTGTTCTTTATTGTGATCAGCTGCTGCCATGAGCCGGCAGACGTACAGCACCAGAGCTGGGGGTGGAGGGCGGTCATACAGCGCTGCTTCAGCCATCGTTCCTGGGGGCAGCAGGGCTGGCTTTAGCTCGGTGTCAGTGTCACGATCTGGAGGAGGTGGTGGTGGCTTTGGAAGGCTCCTTGGAGGAGGAGGAGGTGGCGGAGGTGGTGGAGGTTTTGGCAGCAGGAGCCTCTACAGCCTCGGTGGTTCCAAGAGGATTTCCTTCGGTGTTGGAAGCAGCTTCCGGAGTGCTTTTGGAGGTGGTGGATCTGGCCTGGGAGGTGGCAGCGGTGGTGGCTTTGGTCTTGGTGGTGGTGGAGGGGGTGGTGGCCTTGGACTTGGTCTTGGTGGTGGCGGAGGTGGCGGTGGCCTTGGACTTGGTCTTGGTGGAGGCGGAGGCGGAGGTGGCGGTGGTGGCTATGGCTTTGGTGGAGGTCCTGGCGGGCTTGGCTTTGGTGGAGCAGGAGGCATGGGGGGACTTGGAGGGATGGGTGGTGGCAGGGCTCCCTTGGGTTTTGGTGGCCCTCCTGGCATGGGCACCATCCAAGAAGTGACAGTCAACCAGAGCCTGCTGGCACCCCTCAACCTGGAGATCGACCCCAACATCCAGCAGGTGCGCAAGGAGGAGAAGGAGCAGATCAAGACCCTCAACAACAAGTTTGCTTCCTTCATTGACAAGGTGAGGTGTCATCAAGTGCTATGGAACTGTAAGAGGGAGAAAGACAGAGCTGTATCTACAAAAATACGGCTTCAGGAATCTTCAGTCTCTTGCATGTTTCCTAAATATATGTCAAAAAGTGATATACTTCTCGACAGCTATAAGGCAGAAAATGAGATACTGAAAACTAGAGGCTTAGATTCAGGTTTTGTTCCTTGAAAATAAAACATGCTAGTTCAAATATTAGTAAGCCAGTTGCTTAAGCAAGCTGTCTCTGTGAGGTATTATAGCAGAAGTGTGGGTCCTTATGTCCAGTTTTATTGCCTGCAAGCTAAAGCCCTTTTTGCATAAGTTCAAGTCCTTTCTTGGCTTTTCCTTGGATAAGTACCTTATATATAGTGTAAATGAGCAAGAGGCAAGGCAACTTAACTGCCTTTGACTTGTCTTGTAGTGCTCAGATCTTAGCTTTAATGAAGGAAGATAAATATCACCTACAAAGAAGGAAAAAAAGATTTTAAAGCAAGCAAGTGGTGAAGGAGCTGAACCCACATTTTGTGATGATTGCTCACCAGCTTGCTGAATTACACTGTCTCTCATTAGAACTGTCCATCAATGGAAAGTTTGCTTAGCTACTGGATAGGCTAACATAGCCCTAGATAGTCCAGGTGATATTGATAACTGGACTTAATGCTCCTGGTTTGGGATTTACTGTGTCTGTGCTGTGCATCAGTCCCAGTTACTGACTCTTGGCCATCGGCATTTATCTTCTGCTAACCCCTTTTACTTCCCAATGCCCAGGTTCGCTTCCTGGAGCAGCAGAACAAGGTGCTCGAGACAAAATGGACCCTCCTGCAGGACCAGAGTCAGAAAAACAGCACAGGCAAGAACAACCTGGACCCACTCTTTGAGGCTTACATCAATAACCTGAAGCGGCAGCTGGCCAACCTGCTGAGCGAGAGAGGACGCATGGACGGGGAGCTGAAGAACATGCAAGACCTTGTTGAGGATTTCAAGAACAAGTGAGTGCCTGTTTGGTGGCACATCCCCGCAGCCTGGGGTGAAATGTGATGCAAATTGTTCAGCTTAGCATTAGGCAGTAGGATTAGTCTCACTTAGAACTAGTTTTCTCAAGGACAAACATCTAGCCTGAGATATTCATCAAACTTTCTATGAGAAAGGGGAAAAAAGTGCTTTAGTCCATAACATGAGACCGGATGAACCTCCCTGTAAAGCATGGCTCTCATGCCGTGCCTCTCCCTTCAAAGCCCTTGCTGCCTGGCATGGCAGAAGAGTGCTCCAGCAACATTTCTCCAAGCAGAAAATGCAGGTTCCGCCAGGACGTGGCAACTTGCAAATGAAAATCATCTCAAGCTGCTTTATGTAAAATGTCACTCTCAACCCAAATCATCTTGCAGTCCCACCTGTACAGCTGCTGTGCTTGCCGAGGTGTGACCTAGCACAGCTGTCTCTTTATCCCTGTAGGTATGAAGAGGAAATCAATCGACGCACAGCAGCAGAGAATGAATTTGTGGTGCTGAAGAAGGTGGGTGAGATGAATTGTATGGATGCCGAGCCATCCCAAAAAGTGCAGTAACAGATAGGAGATCTCATAGAGATGCATCCTCATCTTTTAAAGTGGTGTTATAGTTTTAGGAGAAAGGAAGGAAAGGAGCTGAAGGAGGATGAAAGTCAACTCTTGACACCAAACTATGCATTCATGCTTACTTGAGCAGAATAGATCATGTAGATATAAAGATGCTGAGCAATGCTGGGAAATGCATGTCCCAAGGCCAGATGGACTGCATGCTGTCCTTATCCTCTAGCAAGGTAACACCCAGCACTTCTCTTGGCCAAGAGATGTTCTCATGGTGGCCTTCCAGGAGCTTGTGCCAACCACAGCTTCTCCAGTCATGCATTACCACTGCAGCAGCCTGTCCCTGAGACCGACAAAATCTTGGTAGAGCCAAAGAAGAGATAACAGGCACTGCAGATGTCCCACAGCTGTTCTTTTCCAGGATGTGGATGCTGCTTACATGAATAAGGTGGAGCTGGAGGCCAAGGTGGATGCTCTGACTGATGAACTCAACTTCCTCCGAGCCCTCTACGAGGCGGTACAGACACCCTCCTCCCCTGACTGTTCTGTCATCACTCCCAGGCAGTGACAGCCACTACAGATGGCATTTTCAAGGTAAGTGTAGCTGGGTTCCCATGTGCTTCCCCACAGGAGCTGGCTCAGCTCAGCACACAAACGTCTGACACCGCTGTCATCCTGTCCATGGACAACAACCGGGACCTGGACCTCAGCAGCATCATAGCTGAAGTCAAAGCACAGTATGAGGACATTGCCAACCGCAGCCGGGCTGAGGCAGAGGCTTGGTACCAAACCAAGGTGAGCATGCTTGTAGGTGTACTTGTGGGAAGAATTATTGCTGTCCCTGCGTGAGGTTGTCTGAGCCACCTGGACATCTCTGAATGTTTCCTCTTCTGAACCCCAGTATGAAGAGCTGCAGGCCACGGCTGGGAAGCATGGGGATGACTTGCGCAACACAAAGGGGGAGATTTCTGAGCTCAACCGGCTCATCCAGAGGATCCGAGCAGAGATAGAGAACACAAGGAACCAGGTAGGAATGGAAAAAGAGCCCTATTCTGGTGTCCCTAAGCATTACAGCTCTGCTCTCTGCCACCATGTGCTGAACAGAGAAATCAGCAGCCACAGAGCATGATGTACCTGGAAGGGTATTGCTGTGTCATGCATCAAGCCAGGCTGGCTTTGCAACTGCAGGACTGTCACATATGGCTGACTGACCTCAGCCATAACCATTGTTCATGAAGACCCCAGCCAGAACGGTTTTCTTCCTTCACTGAATCATAGAATCACAGAATGTCTTGGGTTGGAAGGGACCTTAAAGATCACAGAACCATAGAATGGTTGGGTTGGAAGGGACCTCAAAATCCCCTGTCCCACCCCCAGCCATGTACTGGTGCCACTCCTCCCTCCATCAGCGGCCCAGGGACTCATCCATGGTTTTAAGCACCTCCAGGGAAGGAACACCCACAGCTTCTCCAGGAATTGTGTTGTCTTACTCTTACCCAAACAGAAAAGCAGAAGTCAGGATTCTCTGTTGTCCTCTTGCAGTGTGCCACCCTGCAAACAGCCATCGGAGACTCTGAGGAGCGTGGGGAGCTGGCTCTCAAGGATGCCAAGGCAAAGATGATGGAGCTGGAGGATGCCCTGCAGAAAGCCAAAGCAGATATGGCCCGGCAGCTGCGTGAGTACCAGGAGCTGATGAATGTCAAGCTGGCCCTGGACATTGAGATCGCGACCTACAGAAAGCTGCTGGAAGGCGAGGAGAGCAGGTGGGAGCAGAATCCCTGCAGAAATAAATAGCAAATGTCACTTTTCCACTCTGAGAGTGTTGGCCCCCTTGCCTGCATCTGCATTTTGCTCTAATGTCCCCTTTATTTGCTCTCCAACAGGCTGAGTGGAGAAGGACTCAACCCCATCGGCTACTGTAAGTAACACAGCGCATGTCTTCTTTGGGCCCATTGAGAGTAAAGGAAAAGAGAGGTTTTACCCAACTGCTCCATATAAGACATTCAGAATCTACCAGAACCCTTAGTGACTTGGGGACAGAAGTTGGGTTCAGGCCCTATGGGTCCAAGCCTTGATGGTGGTGCTTTCTGGAACTGGCTGACCACCAGATTAGATGTCCAACATTCTGTCTGTTTTTCCCTTGCAGCAGTGATCAGCTCCAGCTCTGGCACAGCTGGTGGAGGAGGAGGATTTGGTGGACTGAGCCTAAGTGGAGGTGGCGGTGGAAGTGGATTTGGTCTTGGAGGTGGCGGTGGAAGTGGATTTGGTCTTGGAGGAGGCGGTGGAAGCGGATACAGTCTTGGAGGAGGTGGTGGAAGCGGATACAGTCTTGGAGGAGGTGGTGGAAGCGGATACAGTCTTGGAGGAGGTGGTGGAGGCTACAGCTTTGGAAGCGGAGGAGGACTTGGACTTGGAGGTGGGGGTGGTCTCGGAGGTGGGTATGGAGGTGGCAGCGGGCTTGGGCTTGGAGGAGGCAGCAGCGGAATTGGGCTGAGTTCTGCAGGAGGGAATTTCAGCTCTGGGAGCGCAAAAGGCACCAATCCAGGTGTGAAAATCGTCTCCAAAACTTCCTCCAGCAAAAAGAGCATAAAGAGCCAAAGCCTGAAGAATGCCTCACAACCCGAGTAAAGTGATGCTGCCAGACCCCTTCCCCCAAAGCCATCGCTGCTGCATCACTCCTGTACCGCTCCCGCACCCATCACCTCTCTGCTGTAGTTCTTAAGCATTTGGGTTCCACCTCAGGAAAGCAGCGAGCACAAGCTAACTTGAAGCACCAAAACAGGTTTCAAAGGAAAACACAGGTCTACAAGATTTTTGGAATGGGGAATTTTTTTATTATTGTTTTTTTTTTAATGAGGGTGAGCAGCCTGTAATTGCGGCTAGCTGATGGCCCTCAGCAGCACAGATCAAATAGCAACTCAGACGCAATAACTGGGTTTTACATTCATTGTTCTGGCCTGCAGAAGCCCAGGGACGGGCTGGGAACATGGCTTCCATCCAGGCTGCTTCTCCCTTCTCCCATGGCTTCTCCCAGGCTGCTGGAACAAATCAAACTCGTCCCTTCAAGTCAAGTAACTCATCTTCACACATTTCCATACATCTGTGAGGGGTTTTTCTGCTAAGCAGAAACACTCTGGGAGGCTTCTGAAAGATCCCAGGCAGTGGTTTGCAAGCTCAGTGCTCCTCTTAAGACACCCTCTTCTAATGGCAACACATGAGGAGACACTTCTAAGTTACTGAGTTTGATGGAAAATATCCCTCTTTTCCCCACCTGTGGCTGAGCTTTGAAAAGTGCATTGCTTCCAGATGTGCTGAGCAACCACACAGCATCTGGAAAGATCCCTGAGATGTCCACAGAACCCTGAACCACTCTCACTTCTGTCCTTTCTCTTCCTAAATAAATGTTTGTCCCATAGCAGCACCTTGCATGTAACCTTGCAAGTGCATTTTGTCTCCTCTGATGGATCCCAAGCAGGTGAGAAAGACCTTGTTCCCTAAATTATCAGATTTTTGGGATTGTTTTAAAAAATAACCAGAACACAGAGGTTTTCAGCAGATCAGCCTTTGCAGTTACATTGGGTTATTGTCTTGCTTCATGCTAGGTTTTGTGGAAATGGCTTTAAAAGTGCTGAGATCACCCCAACGCCCAAACCTCACTGACTTCCCCCATGGTGTCAGCAGCAGCAATCAAGGTAAAAGCCTGCTGAGACAAAAGATCCCTGCAAAAATTCACACAGAGGGCCACGTCCATGCTGCTCCAGGGGGACCTCATCCGCTCCATGGGGTATGCGTTTCTGGGCCAAAAGAGATGCATTTGGATAAAAAAATGCATTCATATCTCAGCCCAACGCATGGAAAATGTGGCAATCAGGAGCAGGTGCCAAAGGTGCCCCTTTCTGATGGGATCTGCCCCTGTAGTGCTCCACTCTGCCTTTATTTTGATGAAAATACCAAAGAAATTTGCAGCTTTTTATACTTCAACGGTAGCAAAACAATGCTATGTTTTCCTTCCTCTCTCTTTTGGGAACGTGTCCAATAAAACAACTGTAATGTATTTGTTCCTGAGTGCTTTTCTTCCAAAGCAGAACCAGCAGAATGAGCCTGCAGAAAACTGAATGGGGTGAGGATTTGGTTTCACTTTAGGGAAAAAGTTTCAAAACTGAAAAAGAAAATGCAATTAAATGCTTGAAATCAGGTGCGTGCTGTCTGAAACTGAATCGAGGTGTATGGGAAAAGGGGAGGAAGGGGGACAAAAAAAAAAAAATCAGGCATTGTTTTCTTCTTGGATCATTAGGATTAACTCAAAAGCCTTTCTTCCATAAAAGAGGGTTTGGGACAGCTCTAAAAGCTCAGGCAAAAGTGAAAACAGGAGAAATAAAGGTCACACAGTGTTTAATTTTGGCTTTCTCAAGGGACACAGAGTGCAGGGCTCTGGGGGAGGATGTCATCAGGACAATCTGCGCTGAGGGTGGTTTTGGTGATGGAGCAGAGCAGCCTATGATGCCTGCAGGTTTGGTGATTGTAAAAGGGGAAGGAGAAAAAAATAAGAAGAGAAAAGAAAAAAAGAACCCTCAGACAAACCCTCACAGCTTATTGCATTTCAAAGGGCCAGATGCTTCACTCTGCCCCCTCCATCCCCAGGGCAGGCGCGTGCGCCCAAAACCTCGCCAGGAGCCGGCAGCACCGAGTGAAGAAGCACCACCCAAAAATCAAAGGAGCTGCAGTGAAAGAGACCAAAATCTGGAGGAAAATCCCCTCTTCTCAGCCGTCACAGAGGACGGTGTTTGGGGCAAAGAGACCAAAAATGAACAAAGGTTAAAAATAAATGGTGAGTCATCTCGGGTTGTGCGCCCTGTGCTAAGGATAGAATCTGCAGAGATTCTGCAGAGCGTGGTAGGAGTTAATGCAGCTAAGGATGACCTAACCTCAGCTCACCTTACACTGCGAGCGTCTTTTATGCCAAGGAGAATAAAAAAAGCAAAAAAAAAAAAAAAAAAAAAAAAGGAAGAAAAAACAGATAGGGCCCAAAAGGGAGGAAAGGAGGTGGGGATGCCCAAAGGGAGCAAACGCAGAAGCCCTGGGCAGCTACAGAGAGAGCAAGGAGTGAGACACTGCAAGAATTCTCCTCGAGTTCTGTGCCTAACCAGCTCACTGAGCCCTTTGTAATATTCCACTTAATTACCACTGTCTGCAGCAACAGGCTTTCCTAGAAGAGCTGGGAGGTAATGAGTGCCTTGCCTTGCCATGAAGCCTTTTTCTCTTTGTGTTAATTACAACACTGTGCTTGGTTCCCAGGTGTGACTTTGCATAGCTCTAGGAGCCAAAGGCATGCTCCCCGCACTGCTGCTTGGCCCCTGTCCATGGCTCCATCTGCAGCGATGGACCCATCCACCAGGAACCCAACCTCTGCACACGTGCTGTTCTCCCAGCACGATTTATTTCATGTCAATAGCCCCGGCAGCATTCCTGGAATTGGCGTTAGGACTGGGTTCTACAGTCGCTGTGCATCGCTGTGAAATCAGAGCTCCTTCAGCTTCGGGATAGGTGGGTGTGGGCTAGGTTTTCCTGCAAAGATTTGGTGTTTTCAGTGCCTCCATTCCTGAGCTGAGAGCACCCCCTCGCTACAGCCTGGCCCCACTCCTTTTGCTCACCCCAGTGCGCTCCATGCCCATGACTCACATCTTTGGCATCATGCAGTGGATGGCATGGATGAGGGTTGGGAGAGCTTTTATGATTGCAGCAAGGAAATAAATAAAACAAAACAAAACAAAATAAAATAAATAAATCAAAAATCCCTTCTGCTCAGGTTCTTTCAAGTTCCCAGACAGAACAAACGGCAGCTGGAAACACATCAACAGAAACAAGCCATGAGATGCCGCAGATACCCTGGAGCGACTCATCCTGGATTATGTTCCGTACTTATTGCTCACGTAGCCAATTTTTTAAAATCTCTTTGATTCAGCTTTATCTCTCTGCTGTGTGCTGTTGGTTTATCTGGCACACGGATGGCAGCTGGGCTGGGTCTGCGTTGCAGATGGGTTTGGGTGGGTGGGGGATGTGCAACTCATCCCTTTGGGGTCACAAGAAGAGATGCCATCCAGTGCTCCTGCACCATCCCAAAGCCCCACTGCAGGGCAGATTCAACCTGAGCTCAGGATCAAGGAGAAAACCATCACAGATGATCTCAGCAGAGCGAGGGAGGGGTGGGAGGGAGATGGGGGAGAAAGTGGTAAGTTCCCCTCTGCTGAGCGCAGTGACGTGGAAATGGCGGGTTTGAGGGCCAAAATGGGGGGAGCAATACAAAACAGCTTCCTAGGGAACTTCTGAGCCCTCAGTTGGCTGGAAGGCTCGGAACAAGAACAACTCCCCAGTAGCTCTGTAATATCCTCTTTAGAGGGGTCAGCACACAATTTAATGCAGTTTCATGTTATTTTGGAAAGGTGAGTCCCTTGCTGTCTTTGAAAACAACAACAGTTGATTTCTCTGTTCCTCCTGCAATGGAGAGACAGATTTTTACTAAAACAACCAGCAGACACCTCCCACTCAGCCCCTTATCCTTCAGAGCTCTTTTCCAAGAGGAACCAAAAGTACAGAGCTGGGAAGGAGATCCTCCTCTCCCGCTGCCAGCTCTCCCTAGGGCACAAAACCCCAAATCAGGCAGTACTGGGGACATCAGCCCCCATTTTTTTCACTATGTAACACAACACAGCCCTAAATCAGGTGGTCTGTGGGACATCAGCCCCCATTTGGTCACCATGTAACACAACACAACCCCATACCAGGTGGTCCTGGGGACATCAGCCTCTGTTATTTTTATTTTTTTGCATTCAGTGTGCTCAATCCCAAATTTCCTCTCACTTCAGAGCAGGGAAGCTTGCTGCAACGGGTGAGCTTGGCATAGAGAACAGGATCTCCTGGGGCTCTGGGAGCTTCGTGCCGCGTCCTGCTCGTACCGATCCCGTCCAGTTCTCCTTCGGTGACTCAGGGCTCTGGGGGTGGGGGGAGCTCCCTTGCTCCGTTACTTTCTTGCCTGCAAACAATGCATTTTTCAGCGCCTCGCCGTAGCCTAGGTGTGTTTGACAAGGCAAGTTGCTGCAAGGCACGTCAAGTTCTGAATCCCCGTGCCAAGTTTTCCAAGCAGATAAAAGAGGAGGCTCCCAGGCTCTCCCATCACAGGGGTTTCTGTCTCCGTTGCCCTCTGCTGCTCTGCTGCTGCTCAGCTTCTATCACCAGCTCTTTCCCTCGTTCCTGCTCTTTGTGTTTCCAACTGCACGAGCCATGAGCCGGATCTCATACAGATCTTCCACCGGAGGGGGCATGAGGGGCTTTAGCTCAGGTTCTGCTATCGTGGGAGGTGGCAGTGGTACGCGGAGCAGCTTCAGCTCCGTCTCTGTCTCCAGAGTTGGAGGAGGAAGAGCTGGAGGCGGAGGAGGCTTCGGAGCCGGTGGCGGCTTTGGCAGCAGAAGTCTCTATAACCTGGGTGGAAGCAAGAGAATCTCCCTTGGCGGAGGGCTGCGGAGTGGAGCTGGATACGGCTTTGGTGGAGGATCTGGCTTTGGTCTGGGCTATGGTGGAGGAGCAGGCGCTGCTTTGGGCTTAGGAGGAGCTGGTGGTGGTGGTGGCTATGGGCTGGGAGGATTTGGGATGGGAGGTACTGGATTTGGTGGTCGTGGCGGCCCCGGGTTCCCCGTTTGCCCACCCGGTGGCATCCACGAAGTGACTGTCAACCAGAGCCTGCTGGCACCCCTCAAGCTGGACATTGACCCTGAGATCCAGAAGGTGCGGACACATGAGCGGGAGCAGATCAAGACCCTCAACAACAAATTCGCCTCCTTCATCGACAAGGTGAGAGCTGTGTCTCAGCCTGGGCACATTCCCTTTTGCCTCAGGAAAGAACAGCAGGAAGCTCTTTCTTTGGATTCAGGGCTTGCCTGAACTAATCCGTGCTTGGCTGAATGTTAAGAATTGTCCTATGCTCTTTGCAAGGACAAGATCTCCAGAGCCTCGTTTTGCTGACATAGCAAATCCCCCTTTGCCTAAAAAACTGCCCAGGCACTGCGTGGATCCTCCATGGATTGTGAAGGGGCAAAGTTCCTCCACAAGATACCACCAGTTTAAACCATTAAGGAGGGCTGAGCATCCAGCGCAGAGAGAAACACGTAGAATTGCAAACGCGGATGCTTGGCAGCTTGATAACTCTTGAAAATTCTCCCTAAGCTGTTTATGCTTCTTTGGAGAATTCAGTGCCCTGAATTCCTGTGGGAAGATCCTCATTCCATGCTCTCCCTCTTCTCTTTCTGGTGGGTTACAGTCATTTTTTGTTTCCCTAGGTGCGTTTCCTGGAGCAGCAGAACAAAGTGCTGGAGACCAAATGGAGCCTCCTGCAAGAGCAGGGCCACACGGTCACCAGGAAGTCCCTGGAGCCCCTCTTCGAGTCCTACATCAACAACCTGAGGCGGCAGCTGGACAGCCTGATGGGGGAGAGGGGACGGCTGGACTCGGAGCTGCGGAGCATGCAAGACATGGTGGAGGACTTCAAGAACAAGTAAGAGATTGCGCTCTGTAGGTCAACAGACAAGAAAATTGATTTCAGAGGGGCTGGGCTCTGTGGTGCATGCCTTGTGCTCGCACTGGGCTCTTCTTGCAGTTTGCAAAATGAACACAGAGCAGCAAAATTTGATCTTGGTTACCTCTATTCACGTTGGGTTTCTTGCACACAGGTTTGGCATTTAGCACAGGACACGCTCATGCACTGTCATGGAGCCATGATCTGAACTCTTGGGCTTCCCAAAATATCACCTGTAAATAGTAAAAAGTGTAGCTCATGACCGCACTAGACATGAAAACAGGGATAAAACATGGCCAGCTCCCCAAATCCCTAATTTTCTGTTGTAGCAAAGGAAATCTCAACCTTTCCAAAGGGGCCCAGGCAACCGCACATGCTCAGCCTCGCTTAGTTCCAATCACATGGAAGATGCTCAGCTCTTTTCTTTGCCCATTGCCTCAGCTCCCCTTAAAGTAAACCTCTGGGGAAGGCTGTCAGCTTCATCACGCAGCAGAGGGGGATGAATCATTTCTGGGACGTGTTGGTGGGTGCCCACTGGCTCTGAGGACATTTAGGTGCTTTTTTTAGGCACGGCAATCTGTTTTCCAGCGGTGAGAACAGTTTCTCTCTCATGCAATGAGATCTGGTCAACTGTAAGTTTGAGTAAAACATCCTGAAGTACAGGGACATGGTAATATTAGAGAGCTAAGTGTGTGAATAGCGTGTGATTTTGGGGATGGGAGCTAGTTAGATCTGACAGGACGGGCTGACACAAACCAGCTCCTGGTATGTTGTCCTTGGGTGCATTTCAGGTCTTGGTATGAGTTAGAGCCTTTTGCAAGCATCAGCTAATACCACAAAGGGCATTGTCTGGATCTTGGAGTACTGCCTGGGCAAGAGAACATGTTTTATTTCAAGTCTGGATCTGGTTCCTCATCCTCAGGCTCATTTTGACCTTGCCTGCCGTCCACCCAAGCTCCAACTGCAGGAGATGCTCACCAGCATTAGCTGGAGGACTGGCACAAACCTGCCTTTCAAAGCCAGCTCTTTGCCACAGCAGCCCACATGCTTTGTCGGCTTTCTAGCTAAGCCCTGCCCTGATTATCTGATGAGAGGATGTTGCTCAGAGACATAAAAAGTTCCTCATAGACATAATCTGAGGCTTACTTAACGATCTGCCCTTGCACAACCGTGGTTAAAGAATCACAGACTTCTCCTTTTTTTTTTCTTTTTTAGTAAATTAAATGCTGTGGTGGGTTATTCAGGGCCATTAGCATTATTATTACATCAAATATCAAACGGTCGCGTTGCTAGGTATTACAGTCCAGCTTCACTGAAAGCTTTTGCACATCTTTGCTTTGGGCAAACGTCTCTACGAGCGCCATGCCACGCAACCCTGCATGAGCTTGGATCTAAAGGCAGCAATTGGATTCTTTAGATTTCAGCCAGGTCTTCTCACACATGGAGTCCTTGAAGGTTCAGCCTCAGTGTCCATTTGCTCTATATCTGCTCTGTAAAGAAGCGGGATGCAGGATGAATCCACGAGCCACATTGAGTGACGTGGGACCCATCTCTGCACTCTGTGGGGTTCTTTGCTGCTGCCCAAAACCTCTCTTATCTCTGCAGGTATGAGGATGAGATCAACCGGCGCACGGGTGCAGAGAATGAGTTCGTGGTGCTCAAGAAGGTGAGTAAAGAGGGAGTGAGGGAAGGGGGAATGGAATAAAAGGGCTGAGCCCAAGCAGAGCTGCTGGGAGATGGGGTCCTGCGGCATCACAGCAGGGTCAGGCAGTGAAATACAGCGTAAGCACAACCAGGAGTGGGTAATGGGCTGAGTATTGCTCCGATACCCACAGTAAGGGAGCAATTCTGACTCCAGTCAGATCCCCATGAATCTGAGCTTTGCTGTGGGTTTGCACCTGAAGCTTTGCTTTGCTTTTCTTTAGGATGTGGATGGTGCTTACATGAACAAGGTGGAACTGCAGGCCAAAGCAGATGGGCTGGCAGATGAGATCAACTTCCTGAGGGCTCTGTACGAAGCGGTGAGCAGTCAGTTCTCTGCACGACGTCCCTTGGCTCTACACTCAGTTCTGCACGGCAGTGAAGGAGGAAGCATCGCTGCCTGTTAGAAATCACAGTGCAGCCATAAGATAGAAAACTGTGGATAAGTAGAATCAGAGAAGAATTGTAGACTCATAGGATCATTATGGTCGAGAAAGACCTCTAAGATCATCCAGTCCAACCCCAATCCATCTCACCATGCCCCCTAACCTTGTACCCGAGTGCCACATCTCCACGTTTCTTGAACACCTCCAGGATGATGACCTGTGCCAAGAGAGATAGAGAGAAATGCAAGAAATTGCATCTCTTGGAAGAGCTCTGAAGCCATCTTATGGTTTCCACTGCAGAAAGCAGACAATTAACTCATTTTTTTCTATCTTCTGCAGGAATTGTCCCAGATGCAGCAGCAAGTGTCTGACACCTCCGTGGTGCTGTCTATGGACAACAACCGCAGCCTGGACCTCAACAGCATCATCGCAGAGGTGAAGGCACAGTATGAGGACATCGCCAACCGCAGCCGAGCTGAGGCAGAGGCTTGGTACCAGAACAAGGTGGGTGACAGGGACCACAGATGCTACATTATATTAGCTGAAGGGAACCAAGGAAGGACCTCAGCGCTGCACAAGAAATTGAGTAACGTTCTGTGCACGTTGCAATGGGTTCTTGCATACAGATTGCCATCGCTTGCTGGTGGACCGCTGCACAAGACAGCAGACTTTCCCTGCTGTGAACCCAACCCACCTTGATTCTGGGCTCACAGAGCTGCTGGTAGACCTGGCCTTAAAAACAGGGCACTGCTCTTTCCCTTCCAGGCTCCTAAAGCAGGTGACAACACATAGGCGCTCTATGCAAGGCACAGTTTGCCAACTCTGGACTAAGCAATGTGCTCAGAGGTCGCCCTCAACCTGCACCCAGACTTGGTACACACCATTCCCAGCCCCATGGTCCCTCACCACTGCTTTCCTCCTTTCTGCCCACCAGTATGAAGAGCTGCAGGTCTCAGCTGGGCGCCACGGCGATGACCTCAGAAACACCAAGATGGAGATCTCAGAGATCAACCGGATGGTGCAGCGGCTGCGCAACGAGATTGAGAGTGTGAAGAAACAGGTAGGGGGGATGCTCCTAGCTTTGGGCAGGGATGGAAGCCCATGTCCTGTATTGGCAGGCATGGCCATCTCTTTTCCCTACTGGAGAATGTCCCCTGATGTGAGGATGTGCTGTGATTGCTGTTTTCTTGCTGGGGAAGCAAGCTGTGAGCTATTGCATCATGCCAGCAAAACAAAGAGATGCAGATTCTGCTCATTTTCACGTGGAACAGGACTGTGGCTCTTCAGTCACCCACCCTCTGACACCTGTCTGATAGCTCCACAAATCCCAGTGCTATGCTGGAGCCCCCCGGTAGCACCAACAGTACCACAGGACTGCAGATTTGGGTAGCCCAACTTAAACAGCTATCTGCTTCCCTCTGTTTTAGTGTGCCAGTCTCCAAGCAGCCATCGCTGAGGCAGAGGAGCGTGGGGAGATGGCCCTGAAAGATGCCAAATCCAAACTGGCCGAGCTGGAGGATGCCCTGCAGAAAGCCAAGGCAGACCTGGCCCGGCAGCTGCGTGAGTACCAGGAGCTGATGAATGTCAAGCTGGCCCTGGACATTGAGATTGCAACCTACAGGAAGCTACTGGAGGGCGAGGAGAGCAGGTGAGTGAAGAATCCCTGCAGACATATCAGCAAATTTCACTTTTCCCTGCATGCTGCATCTCTCTTTGGGCCCAAAGCCTCAGCTCACCCCAAGGATCTGGAGCATAAAGGAACATAAAAAAAGAGGGAGGAGATGGGTGTTTTGAAATGTGAGGTTTCTAGGAAAAGTTGGGTTCCTTCAGTTGTTGGCATTTGTTGCACTAAGAAAAATGAGAATTGCCACTTCCACATGTGATGCAGAGATAGCCCAGCAGTGGAAGGACCCTATTGAAGGACAGGAAAGTCTAATTAGACAGGCCTCCAGACAGAAATCGTCCCCAAACTAGACGACTCCCCATTTAGATGGTCCTCCAACTGAGTGGTCTCCTAGATGAATGATTCCCCAATTGCATGTTCTCCTAATTAGATGGTCTTCCAGTTTGAAGGCCCTGCAATTGGATGGCCCCTCAGTTGGATAGTCTCCCATTCAGATGGTCCCCCCATTGGATAGTTCCCCAACTGAATGCTCCTGCAGTGAGACCCTCCCAGGTACCACTGCATCTTGCCTGTGTTACCTCCTCCTTTCCTCTTTTCCACCAGGCTCGCCGGAGAGGGCGTTGGAGCCGTGAGTGTCTGTAAGTATCTCCCCCTTTCCCAGCCTTGTTTGCTGGGGTTTGTCCCCCCACCCTGGGGATCTGCAAGACGCTGAGGTGGTCTCACTCATCCCTGTTCTCTCACAGCTGTAGTGAGCAGCTCCAGCGGGATGGGCTACGGCAGCGGCATGGGAGGAGGTCTTGGAATGGGCAGTGGTCTCGGCATGGGTGGAGGTCTCGGCATGAGCAGTGGTCTCGGCATGAGCAGTGGTCTCGGCATGAGCAGTGGTCTCAGCATGGGAGGTGGTGGCAGCTACACCATGAGCAGCAGTGGCGGCGGTGGAGGATTCGGGGGCGGGAGTGGAAGCTACAGCTATGGTGGAGGCAGCAACTTCAGCTCCAGCAGCAGCCGAGGGGTCAGCTCCAGCACGGGAGGCAGCGTGCGGATCGTTTCCAAGACCACTACCAGCAAAAAGACCATCAGATAAGGATGGTTCCGGCCAACGGTGTGTTTCCTGCCTTCCAAAAGCAACGTGCTGCCTTACCAATCAGTGCTGTACATAGCTGCGCTGCGCCCTCTCCTTCCTCCGTCCTTCGCCAGCCTCTCTCGGGGTACTGGGGGGAGACCAGGACCCCACTGCGAGAATCTGGAGCACCTTTGGCCAAAGCACAGGTTGTAGCGGGTCACCAATGGGGCTTTGGGAACTGGCACGGTACCTGATGCCAGCCCTCCTCCATTCCTCCTCACGAGATCATGTATTTAATGCAAAGCATTTAAAGCACTTTGCTGAATGGGGGGAGGCCACATGCATTTGTTTCATTCGCCCCACAGCAAGGGGACAGCCCTGTGAAACCTCAGCCCCGGGTCCTTGGCAAGGACAGGAGCCCCAAGAGGCTCTGCAAGCCCCTAATCACATCACATGTTACAACCTCCAAACCTTTCAGCTGCAATTAAAAGAATTTTCCAGCCCCTTCTATTCTCTCAGGAACCCAGGGGAAATGTTACTGCTTTCTGCATACAAGAATTGCCACTGATCTCCAACTTCTTGATCCATGGCTATAGCCTCTTCATTTCCTACCATACTGTGTTGTCCAATAAAGAGCATCTGTCATTTTTAAAAACTGCTGCTTCTTGGCTTCATTCTCTGATGGGAATTGGTTTGGAGACAAAAAGGCTCCAAGGAGGCAGATATCGTTGCAGCCTTCCAGTACTCACATGGAGCTTGTAAACAGGAGAACAGCTTTATACAATGGCAGGCAGTGATAAGACAAGGGGGAATGGCTTTAAATTAAAAGATAGGAGATTTGGGTGAGATGTGGGGAGAATATTCTTTACTCAGAGCTGGTGAAGCCGTGGCACAGCTGCCTGGAGACGTGTGGGCGCCCCATCTCTAGACGTACTCATGGCCGTGGATAGGGATGGACAGCTGATGGGGGGGTGGGAGCAGCCCATAGAGGGAGAACTTTGGGGTTCCTTTCAACTCATCCATTCTATGATTCCGTGATCTTTGAAGTCTATTCCAACCCAATCATTGTGTGATTCTGTGATTCTAAGAGTACTACCTTGAGCTCGGGGCTAGGACTCATACTCCAGTGTGGTTCTGGGGAGAGTGGGCTGGGCAGAGAACTGAGACAGAGAGAGGACAAGCTGCTTCTGGGCAAGACAAAAGCTGGAGGAACCCCACCATGGGGCTGTCTTTTTTTCTCATCCCTGCAGGAGTGAGAAAACACAGGAGATGGGGAAAGGAAGGTGATTGTCAAAGTCTTGGCCAAGATCCTTGAGTTAGCGTAGGCATAGCATGGAGCAAACCTTACAGCAAAGGAGCCCAGTGCAAGCATGAGGACCACAGCCAGGACATCAAGAACTGCACTGAGGAGGAGGGGGCTCTGCACCGAGCCCCTGGGAAGGGAAATGTCACCCCCTAAAGGAAGGAGGACAGTACCAGCAAAGAGCAGAAAATCCCCACAGCCCTTTGGAGGGATGTCCTAAGGTGAGCATTTCACTCCTTCCCAGTATCCACCCACCATCCCACATGCCCTACCAGCTCCAACCATGGGTACCCCAAAGGAGGGGGGAGGAGAAGGAGCAGCCCCACTGCCAAAAAGCCAGAGGTGTGCAGGCACCCGACAACCCAGCCTGCTGTCTCCAGTAGGTGGGGACCCAGAGCAAGGGAAAGGCACAGAGCTGGCTGACAGGCTGGAAGTGTTGGTCCTACCATGCAGGGTCCCCTCCAGACAAGGTTTTCTCCTAACAAAATTATTATTTTTAAAAAAACTTGCAAATGCATGCAGCCTGGAAATGAAGCAAGACACAAAATGGCTTCAGGGAAGGTGACGGAGGACTCAGTAAATCCAGCAGAGGAACAACACCCCTGCTACAATTCACAAGGATCAGTCAATTGTTTGGAGAGCAAAACCCCGCTCGGAGACACCTCCTAGAATATGTGAATAATACTTGTTGATTTTACCTGCTCAGAGAATGGTATTGTTTGTTTTAATTGGGAGAAATTAAATTTTGCACAAGCGCTAGGTCTGTCTGCAAGAAACCCTGAGCTGGAAGCGGTGCTGGTGCAGGATGCTAATCTGAAATCATGAGGTATCCAGCAACTTCACTTTCACTGCAGCTTTAGAATGAGAGAAGATTCACCCTAGGGCCATGAGAAAGGAGATTACAGAATCATAATCATAGGATGGTTGGGTTGGAAGGGTATTTACAGACCATAGAACCATAGGATGGCTGGGGTGGAAGGGTCCTTACAGACCATAGAACCATAGGATGGCTGGAGTGGAAGGGTCCTTACAGACCATAGGACCATAGGATGTTTGACTTGGAAGGGTCGCAGAACCATAGAATGGTTGGGTTGGAAGGGCTCTTTATGATCATAGAACCGTGGAATGGGTTAGAAGGTCATGGCTTGGGTTAGAAGGGTCACAGAGCCCTATCCAGGGCATTAAAGGTGCTCGGAAGGAGCAACAGAATAATTTGGGGGTATTTGGGATTATTTATTTGGGTATTATTTATTCTATATTATTTGGGTACCTCCATGCAAGCAGCTGTGTTGAATGCAAAGCAGGATAAGGATATATACCCACCAAGGTCAGAGGCTCTTTTGGGATGCAACAAGCCACGGGCTGAAAGGAGACCTCCTCAATCTGCAACAACAGCAAAAATAAAAGCAAAGTTACTCCAAAACCCTGAGCTGCACTGGTGTCTCTGTACTAACACAAAAACCAATTATCTGGAGAAAGCTGGTCACACCTACACTTCAAAGTCCTGCACTACTTCCAGCTGACTGGCCTCCAGATACTGCTGGGAACAGGCTCAAAGGACTGCAACGCCCAGCATGGGGCAACACCTATGGGAACGCTCAGGAGCAGCTCATCCCAATTCATTCCTTGGGGAAATGAGATTCAGGGAGGTGAATCCCAGCTCCCTCTCCGCTCCTGGAGGTCTCTGCCATGCCATGCAGCGACCATGGGGTGCAGCGTGGAGAAAGCTCAGGGTGATGATTGGGACTGCGTTAGGTTGGGATGATACGGTAAATTACAGCCAAAACGAGCAGGGTTTGAATTTAGGTTAGCAGCCCAAGTTTAACCCAAAGGCTTTAATTTAAGCAATTAACGTAAATTATAGCCTTGACTTTACTGATAATTAAACTGAGATTAGTTAGTGAACCAACACGAGTCAGTAGGACATGCTCTTATTTTATAAATGTCTATTTTTGCAAAGAAATCACATTAAGCCACTGCTAAAAGGTTCCAACCTTGTCTGAGAACAGACATCCATCGTGAAACGAAGGCTCCCATGGCAAATGCATCCGTGGAATCATCTCACGGTGGATGCTGGGCAGGTGTTGGGGGCAAGTTGTTGAAGCTGCCATCTTTCTCTCTGGTTGGGAAACAGCTCAAATTTCCCACTACAAGGACCTGAGTTGTAGCTACTGCCCTGATGCAGCCAGAATTCATTTTTCTACCCTCAAAGGAGTGTATTACCTCAATGTTAGCGTGATACCAGGCTGCACCTCAGGGATCTCCCACCTATCCCTGGAGGAGGAAAGGAGGGAGAGGGGTGGAAAAGGCTCCAGAGCTGCATTACGGGGCTCTCAGCCCCAGCACAGCTCTGTGATCTGATCAGGAGGAAAAAGCAGAGCACCACTCTGCTTTTTACACTCTGCCAGAGGAGAAGTCCGTATCAGGGTGAGCTATCTGCATTAGAGCAGCAATTTCATCCACATGCCTGGAGCTGCAGGGCACAGGGGAGACACTCCCCCGGGAGCTACCTGGAAACCCAATGTTTCATCAACAGGGCAGGGTGGGGACCCTCTGCCATCACCCATACCCCAGACCTGTAGCTGCAGCTCCTGGTGCTCCCAGTTCTGCCTTTTGTAATTACCTCTCAAATTCCTTCCAGATGAGTGACAACCGCATCACCTCCACCCTAGTGCAAATGTGAAATGGAAAGAAATTAATTTCTTTTTATTTGGTTGGAGGAGCTGTATTATTACTATTATTAACAATGGACTCCAACGCGGTTGGCGTATTCTTTGGCTAAAAAAGACGAGTTTCATATGTAAAATGGAGCCTGAGGGGGGAAAGGAAAGCACTGACTCATCACACTCGTTGGTAACCAAGGGTGGGATTCAGGCTCTGCGCACCCTGAGTCAGCCCTGTGGTGCTGCAGCTGTGCAAAGGACGGGGAATCCCTTTGGTGCTGATGCCCTCCTGAGCTGCACAGCAACGGGGAAAAGCTTTCAGGTGGAGCCACAAGGGATGGAGGGCACCCCAGGGAGCAATGCCCAAAGCATGACAGGGCTTTGGGTGTGCAAATGTGCACACCTGGCGAATAGCCCCACTGGGACTGCTGCAGTGTGGAAGGTGCAGCATCACAATGAAGGCTCAGCCCTTCATTGAAGGAGCTGAAGGAACAGCTACCAAAATAAACAAAGGATTGCTGCTCCAGAAACACGAGATGAAGCTGTTCGGGGGGATGCTTTTGCGAAGTCACCCTCTTGTGTAATTACATATGAGTCATCTTTTCCAGACCTGCCAGAAACAGAAAGGGCCAGATGCTCTTCTCCCCCCTCAAAATTGAGGCTTTATCACGATATCACAATTTGACTCATTACTTGATCTGCTTGTGATGCTCATGCAAAGCAAACGTTTTCATTGGCACACATGGATGGGAAAGGACAGGGCCAGGTATCTTTGTGCCCAGATTGCTAAGGATTTGGGCAAGAGATCCTGTGGAGCACTTTTCTCATGGATTCAGGTTGATGGGATCCCTCTTTCAGATGAGCAGAGAGCTGATTAAATCTTTGGGGAATGACATCATGTTTATAGACGGGGAGCTGGGAGCAGCCCTGGAGCACTCTATTTCCATAGAGCCAGTGGATTCAGAGCAGCTCCATTCCCACAGTCCTTCCTCCTCCTTAGTTATTTATTTTTTTTCTCATTGTTTTCGTTTCCATCCTCCTAAATGTCAAATTTGAAAGCCTGGAAGCTGGGGGAGCAGCACAGCCGTGACAGAACTCAATGGCAGCAGTGAATAGGGCGTCAAAGTCCAGGTGTGAACAAGAGACTGTGACAAAATGTTCCATTTTCATTCCTTCCTATCTCTCTCTCTCTATATATATATATATTATTTTTAAGAGTCACAGAAAGGTATGTCCACTGGAGCAGGATTTTCAGAAGACACCAGCTCAAGAAACAGCCTATATAGAGATAAAGTAGAGGTAGTTGTGTAGATGTACTGTAGAAGGGGACTATATGGCTTATTTCAAACTAAAAGAGGGGAGATTTGGGTCAGATGTGAGGGGGAAATTCTTCACCCAGAAAATAGTGAGGCCCTAACACTGCTGCCCAGAGAAGCATAGGTGCACCTTGGGCTGCTCAAGGCCATAAACAGACCCTGGGAAGCTGATGGAGGAATGGGATCAGCCCAAAGGCAAGGAGTGGGGATGGGGGGGCTTTGAAGTTCCCTTCTTGCTCAAGCCACACTGTGATTCCGTGATGCTGTGATCTTGAAGGACTCTTCCAACCCAAGCCACCAAAGGATTCTGCGATTCCATGACACCACAAAATCCTAGGATAAAGCAACGTGCAATGTTCTACAGGACTGCACAACGCTGCCCTGCCAACACATTCCTTTCCCTAAAACACCAGGGACTGCAACTTCTTAAAGCCCCATTCACAGAGATGGGCTGAGGAGAGCAGTCCCATGGTCTGAAGATCCCAAGAGCTGAGTGACAGCCACTCTAAACGGTGTTTCCCTCCCGTGACCAGGCTGATTCACTGCAGCTCCCAAACTCTTTGATATGGTGCAGAGTCTGCCCGTCTACAAAGACAGCAGAAGGCGACAGTTATTCCCAAACAATACCACTGTTGCTCAGAACTTGGCTGTATTATTTCAGAAGGGCGTGTGTGCGGAGTGAGTTCTCTCTCCAGAATGCTGTTGGACATGCCAAGCCTAATTAATCAGAAAGACGATCCACCTCATCAAACCCATCCCAGTCTCATAAATGCATAAAAGGGCTCTCCCGAGCCCGTGAGGAGCACAGGTTCATCTTTCTACTTTCCCTCCCACTCCTTGCTCCAGGCCAGCACCTCCACTGCTTCCCTCGTGCCGTAGCATCCACCCCATCCCAAACCAGCCATGTCTCGCCAGTCCACCGTCAGGATCCAGAGGGGGAGAAGTGGCTTCAGCGCTGCGTCGGCCATCGTGCCCGGCACGTGCCGCACCAGCTTCAGCTCACGCTCCGTCACCCGTGCTGGGGGCTGCAATGCTGGCAGTGGCTTTGCAAGGGTTGGAGGTGGCTTTGGAAGCAGAAGCCTCTACAATTTCGGTGGATGCAAGAGGATCTCTGCAGCTGGAAGGGGTGGGGGCTTCTATGGCCCCGCAGGGTTTGGTGGAGGTGCTGGGAGCATGCTGGGCTACGGATACGGGGCATTTGGAGGCCCTGGGTTCCCTGCTGGTGGTATCCAGGAGGTATCCATCAATCAGAGCCTTCTGAAGCCCCTCAACCTGGAGATCGACCCCAGCATCCAGAGGATCCGAAAGGAGGAGAAGGAGCAGATCAAAACCCTCAACAACAAATTTGCGTCCTTCATTGATAAGGTGAGCCATGAGCTTCCCTGCCCTCATGTTTTGATGGGGATTCTTATTGCATGATGAGCACATGAGCTGAGCAAGAAGGAACAGTGATCAGGAATGGGACTGGAAGATGCTTCTGTCCCTGGAACTCCAGGCAGTGGTACCTGCTGTGCAGTGGTTGCTATGAGTGCATCACCCAGCATCTGAGGTTCTCATTTGCTGTGAGGCAAATGGAGAGAGAAAACTCTCAAAGGCAATTCCACCCCTCTGCAGGTGTTGGGGTCTCTCCATTGAGCACTTCAGGATAACAGGTGTTGGGTAGTTAAAGTGAGATGCGAGCAATCCTGAAATGACTAGAAAAGGAAGAGCACAAGGGAAGATATAAGCCTCTCAGTGCTTGAATTTTCCTCAAAGGCATTTAAAGCTCATAATGAAACAGTACCAGCAAGTTGGGACTGCTCAAAATAGCAAAATCTGATCCGACACTTTCTGTCCACTTCATTTCCTCATTAAGCATATTAGATGCACAAGAGCACCTGCTTGATTTCTCTCCTGGTTGAGCAGCTCCTCTTGCTTCCAAGCAAAATGCTGCATTATTCTGCATTATTTCAGAGTTTTTTCAAAGTGGAGGAGCAATGCTGAGAGGGGGCTGAACTGGCACTTTTCTTAATAGGAGTTCCAATCCTGTTTACTCCTCATCTGATTTTCAACATGCTGTTTGCATCTTGCACGCTTATTCAAAGGGCAGAAGGGGAAAGGAAATTAGTTCCAGTGCTTGTTTGCAACACTGAGCAGGGAAATGGCAATCAAATTGCAAATTCCTGCTTCTATCAGAGATAAATTTATCTGTGAAAACCAGTTGGAAAGGGTACTGCAACCCCTCTCTGGTACTGGGACCCCACAAGTGCAAAGGAAGTTCACCTCAATCTCTGCCCTTTCCAAACATCTTCAACATATTTCTTCTCTCAGGTCCGATTCCTCGAGCAACAAAACAAAGTGCTGGAAACCAAGTGGAGCCTGCTGCAAGAGCAGGGGATGAAAACGGTCCGGAACAACCTGGAGCCACTTTTTGAGACGTACATCAACAACCTGAGGATGCAGCTGAACAGCCTGCTGAGCGACAAGGGGAGGCTGGAGGGAGAGCTCGTCAACACACAGTACCTGGTTGAGGACTTCAAGAAGAAGTAAGTCCATGGGAGGTGCTCTGCCCACCTGATGGGTTCAGCTTCCCCCATCCTACCGCCACCTGGGGGTCCAGGTGAGCCCTCCAGCACTGGGACATGGGAATCCCAACAGTGAAGGAATTCCCGACAGTGAAGGCTGTGCCACTTTCTCAAAATAAATGGTAACGGAGCAACAGATCCAAATGCACAAATATTCAGGGAATAATTTAGAATATGATCAAAGGCTTATTAACTAAATTACCTAGCACTGAGAAAAAATTACACGGTAGGTCTGAAAGTTTTGAGGCAGCATGCTTAATTTGCTTAAGAGAGGCTGAAGGGGAATGAGTAACGGCCAGAAAGAGGAGAAAAGGAATAGCAGAGATGCTTTCACTTTTTTTTTTCTTAATGTACTTGTTTTAACTAGTTCAGCCTAGGAAATCGCTCATGGTCTCTTATTCAGATGCAACGTAGGAGAAAAGAACATTGTATGCAAACTGCTGTTAAGGAAGTTCATTCCAGCAAAATAAAATCACCTCCGTCTGCTACCTGCCTAAACAATACTCCCTCTGCCTCCTCCATTAGGTACGAAGATGAAATCAACAGGCGCACCATTGCAGAGAATGAGTTTGTGACACTTAAGAAGGTGAGAGCGCATTGCGGCTCATCGGCTCATGACTCTTTCCATCCACTCTCCATCCACAAACCCATCCGTACTTCTTGATGCCCTCTTGACTTCTTCCCTGTCTTCTTCATGACTTCTTCTCTGCTCTGTTACTGCAGAGATACACACGTGAACAAGACTTTAAAACTCACTGTCCACTTCTCTCACCTTCCAGGACGTGGATGCTTCCTACATGAACAAGGTTGAGCTACAAGCCAAGGCAGATGCGTTGACCGAAGAAATCAATTTCCTGAGAGCCCTCTACGAAGCTGTAAGTACTATCACCCACCTCCCTCCAACAGCCCTTAATTCCTCCCCCCAGGAGATGCTGAACTCTTCACTCTTTAGAACCGTGCAGATAATGATCTGCAGCCTCTCCCAGTTTGGCGCGCTCATCCTTAGGGATGAGGAGGCACCACCGAGTGCAAGCTCACCCCGTTCCCATTGCAGGAGCTGTCCCAGATGCAGACCCAGATCTCCGACACCTCCGTGGTGCTGACCATGGACAACAATCGCAACCTGGACCTGGACAGCATCATTGCAGAGGTGAAGGCACAGTACGAGGACATCGCCAACCGCAGCCGGGCTGAAGCCGAGTCCTGGTACCAAACCAAGGTGAAGGAGATGGGGCTTTCCGTGCTTCTGTCTTCATGTCTTGTCTTGAATAGAGAAGGGCTGACTCTTCCAGGAAAATCTTCTCCTATGGAGAAGGGATGAGGGAGCTGGGGAAATTCAGCTGGAGATGGGAAGGCTTCAGAGAGACCTCACTGCAGTCTTTGCATCCATAAAGTGAGCTTAGAAACAGGAGGGAGACCTGTGGGTGCCCCATCTCTGGAGGTGCACAGATCCAGGCTCGATGAGGCCCTGGGCAGTTGATGGAGGAGTGGGACCAGCCCAGGGCAGGGAGTGGGGCTGGGGGAGCTGTAAGGACCTTTCCAACCCAAACACCCCATGGTTCTATGACCTTGAAGGACCCTCCCGACCCAAACATCCCGTGGTTCCATGATACTCACATGCTTCTTCACTCTACAATGCTGGATTCTGTCCTGACCTCTGCTCCTCTCCCTGGCAGTATGAAGAGCTGCAGGCTACCGCAGGCAGGCACGGGGACGACCTCCGCAGCACCAAGCAGGAGATCTCTGAGCTCAACCGCCACGTCCAGCGGCTGCGGGCTGAGATTGACAGCGTGAAGAAACAGGTACAGGGCAGGAAAATCCATGCTTTTAACAAATTTACCCCCCAGATTGGAAGAAAGGAAAGAAAATATCAGAAGCAATGTAGGCAAGTTCTGCTTAGCTGACACTTCTGTCAAAAACAAAAAACTCAGTAAAATTAGTTAAATTGGTGATGCTGGAATAAGACCTTGTGATTATAGGGTAGAAAAGGAACAAGTCAAATAGGGGAATGTGACCGAGATTTTCTCTCTCCTAGTGTGCAAATCTGAAAGCAGCCATTGCGGATGCTGAGGAGCGCGGGGAGATTGCCCTGAAGGATGCCAAAGCAAAACTGGCTGAGCTGGAGGATGCCCTGCAGCAGGCAAAGGCAGACCTGGCCCGGCAGCTGCGCGAGTACCAGGAGCTGATGAATGTCAAGCTGGCCCTGGATATCGAGATTGCAACCTACAGGAAGCTGCTGGAGGGCGAGGAGTGCAGGTGGGTAAAGAATCCCTGCAGACATATCAGCAAATTTCACTTTTCCCTGTGTGATCCTCCCTGGAGATGGACACATTCCATTGGGTTCAAAGAGCTGGAGTACGAAGCAGTATAAAATAAGGGAGGATCAATGTGGGGGGGTATTTTAAAACATGGGTGGGATGCTCCCTCATGAGGTACACGCATCGATTGGGGTACCCAGGAGCAGGGGGAGGTCGGGTGATGGAATATTGTGAGGAGCATCCATGGACAATACCAAATATTTACAGGAGTCCTATAAAATGGCCCATGTATTTTTCCCTGCTGTCGTCTGTATCCTTGTCCTCTTACGTTGCTGTTCTCTCCCCATACAGGCTGGCTGGAGATGGTGTCCCAGTGAATATCTGTAAGTCTAAAATCTATAAAATTACCTCGCCTGAGCGTTTTTATGCCCCTGCACTGAGAAGCCAATGCCTTATTACTTTTCTATCTCTTTTGCAGCCGTGACCAGAACCACTGTGGGATCGGGATATGGAGGAGGAAGCAACCTCAGCATGGGGGGTGGCATGTGCAGCATGGGGAACAACTACAGCTGCAGTGGGCCCGGGGGGACCAGTGCCCTGGGTGGGGGCAGCAGCTCCAGCATGAAGTTCTTCTCCTCCTCCTCCTCCCGGAGAAGTTACAGGAGCTAAAGCTCTCCCTCCCTCGCCAGAGAACACCACGACACGGGTCCTTCACCACAGCATAATCAGGGGAAGCAGAACAGGAGCCACCTGAACCCGATGTCCTGTGGCGCAGGAGCCTCACTGGAAGCCTCCTCTCTTGCACACATGCAGGGCTCTGCCGTGGATCGGAAATCCCTCTGTTTTAAATCTGCAACTCGCTTGTTACCGCTCAGCTTTTTGGTTTTTTGTTGTTTTGTTATTTTTTTTTCCAGCCAGATTTTGTATATAAAATGTGTCCCATGACTTTCTCTCTTTACTTTCTGGTGTTTGTCTAATAAAAATGCATATGTAATTTATTCTATTGCGTGGAGCTTTTAATTAAAGGCATGGAACAACAAATGCAAATACAGATAACGAGCACTTTTCATGGGGCCCTGCCCAGTTCAAGGTGCAGTTTTTTGCTCCCTGTTCATGTCTCCTCAATCTCCCCATGAGCAGCCAAATAAAGGCATGGTGCAGCAGCAAGGGGAGGGTGCCATGGGTTGCAATGCATTGCTTCTCCTCACTGAGCAAGGAAAACCCCCGGAAGCAAAACGCAGGGCACGCCAAGGCAAGAGTAAGGCACAGGGGAAAAGGTCTGGGATTCATTTAGCGTGCAGCTTGCAGCCAGCACAACAGCTCCCAGGGGGCACAAAGGGCTGTGCCAGGCGTGTGATGTACCTGCATGAACTTAGAACAATAGGGAACTAATTGGCAGGGGAGTCAGCACAACCACCCGACCTGTCCAAGGATGTAAGTCCATCTCGAAACTCTATTTACTGCGAGCTGTCTCACCTCAGTTCTTAGGTATCAGAAGAAATCTCTCTTCTAGAAGAGTCTGTTGGAGTCACAGTCCATGGAGGTGTTCAAAAACCATGGAGATGTGGCACTGAGGGAATATTAGTGGGCATGGTGGGATGGGTTGGGGTTGGACCAGATGGTCTCAGAGGTCTTGTCCTACCTCACTGATTCTGTGAGTATGCATGGTGGGGAAGGACTGATGGTTGGACTTGATGAACCTAGAGATCTTTCCCAACCTTACTGACTCCATGATTCTGTAAGTGTAAGAGCAGACATCTAGAAGAACTCCCCTTCTGCTCAGAGCTGTACTTGGGGTATTCCCTTTCTAGAAGACTGTAAGAGGTGGAGAGGCCCATCCACACACATCCATGTGCTGTGTTGAAGGGAGCTGTCTCCCATCCAACAGCTATAAAAAGTTATCCAAGAACCTGTCAGAAATAGCAAGTCTCCAACATCCACTGTTTCTTCTTGTTCCTAGAATGCACTGAAGACAAGATCTGATTTTGAGGAGGTGGAGGAGAATCAGGGGAGGTGCAGCAGTTTTAGATGTGGTTCTGTGACTAATCAGGAGAAATTAATTGAGAAGTGAAAGCAGAGCATTATCAGGCTGAAAGCTCCGAAGTAGTGACAGTTGCTGGAAGACAAGTGGGAAAGACACAGGATTTTCAAAAACGTCCCTGTTGCCTTTGTACATAAGGTCAGGAAATGGGTATAGCCACACTCTTGGGAAAATACTCAAAGAGTTGGGTTCATAGAGGAGAAAAGGCCCCTGAGTGGCAGAATATATTTAGGTTTTTCTTCAAAATCAGCAGTTTCCCATGCTTTTCTGGGATGCTCTGAACTCTTTCTGCTCCTCTCCACATCCCACAGGGAATCTCCCCTGCAGTGAGTTGCCAACAGGGTTGCAGCTCTGCTGCATCTCTGTGCCCCTCCTCCTCCATCTCTCCCTGCTGAGGGCTCCCAGTGCTGTGGGTTGCAACTCCCAGCCACCAGGACGCAGCAGTGCACGTAGCCACGGGCACAGCAGCGGTTGCATCACACCTGGGTCATAGCACTGAGATTACAAAGCTCTTCAACGAGCGTGGGAAAGACTGAGGTCAGAATTCCTTCTCCCCAGGCATTGCTTTTTATCAAGATAGCAAGAATGAAGCAAAGTTTCTCATCACACAACATGCAGCTGTCGTGCTGCAGAGCACAGTCTGCTCTCCATGCACAAATACAGACATAGAGCAGGACAGCCCTCAGTTAACACTGGCACAGACCAGAGACTCAAATTTGCAACGTGTGGAGGAAACTGTGACTCCAAACACCCATCACTGAGTGCTGCCTGTGATGGAGTTCTGCAGAGAGTTGAGACCAGTGCCTTAGGATTGGGTACTGAAGCCCTTCTTTGAGGGATGAGCTGCCTTGAAATCTGCTGAACGCTGTAGCTCACAGTGACAAAACACTACCAGGACAGTTACTTTATCTTCCTTGCAGGGTGTGTGATGGAAATACTAGGAAAGCAAGGAGAGAATAGAAGGGGTCAAAGGGGAGGAGAGGAAGGGGGAAAAGAGAAGGGAAAAAGCAGGGGAAAGGAGGGGAAGGGGGAGGGAGGAGAAGAAGGAGAAGAGAGAGGAGATAAACAGGAGGAAAAAGAAGAGGAAAAGGTGGGAAAGAAGGGTGAAAAGGGTGAAAAGAAGAGGAAAAGGAGAGAAAGGAGAGGAAAAAAGAGGAAAAAAGAAGAGGAAAGGAAGGGAGAAAGAAGGAGAGAAGAGGGAAGAAGAAAGGGAAAAGGAAGAAAAAAGAAGGGGAAGTGATAGAAAAAGAGAGAATAGGGAAAAATAAGAGGAAAAGGGGAAAAAAATAAGAAGAAAGGGGAGAAAAAGGGGAAATGGGAGAAGAAAAGAAGGGAAGAGTATGGCTGAAAAACAGAGATGATGAGCATCTGCAAATCATCCCCGGGGACATTCTGGCCAAAAGCACTTGACTTATTTCTGGCCCTGGAAATTGCTGGGCACAAAGAGCAGACACCAGGAGTGGCCTTGGAGCACCTCCGGGACAGGTTTCCACGCACACAGTGCCACAGTGCAGGGCACAGAGGACAGCGTGGATCGTTTAAAAAGTGCATTATTGGCATTTCCTGGGAACTCTGACAAATTGGAGTGGAGGGAGTTGGCTGAGAACAATGCCACAAAAGCAGATCCCCGGCACTGAAGTTCCTGGTGACTAAGAGTTATCGAAAGGGGAAGAGAAGAGATGTGGGGAGGAGAGCCTGGGAACAGGCTGGGTAAGGGCACGGTTGCTCATCAGTTAGGCTCAACATCTGTGAGGTGAAGCTGTGCAGAATCACCAGCTCAGGCTGTGCCGTCACTGCCGGCAGGAGCTCCCTCCCAGCTCATGCCGTAATATTTCATCATTTGTTGTCAGTCTGAATCAGCATGATTTGCAAATTCATTTCACAGAAAGAAAAGGTTTGAAGGTTTTGTTCACTAAGAAACTTGCATGTCCTGCCATTCTCCACATGGTTTTCCAAAGCTGATGGTCCAAGATTTCCATCAGTGCCCACTGACACATTGGCTTTGTCCACCACCTCTTTCTTCCTTTCTCCCATCATCTCAAGTTAAATGCCACATTCAGGCATGAGAAGAAAAGCCCAGAATACCCAACAAGTTGAGACCCGAGGTGCTGATGCTGATGGCTTTACTCAGAATCTCAGCAGCAGGAAAACACAGATCCACAATCAGAGATTTCCCACCCTTCGCAGAGAGGTGCAAAGTGAAAAAATGCGCTTTGACGCAAGGGAGGGACTGATTCACCCATGAAATAGAGATGAGCGAGCGCTTGCCCAACGCGGACAATGCGCTGCAGAAAGGAGTGGGGAAGGGGTGGCTGTGAGCAGCCTTTGGTGTTTTTACAGATATTTCAACAGCCAGACCATGACTGTCCCAAAAAATGCAACAGCTGCAACTTTGCGGGTGATTGGCATCGCGGCGAGGCGTGCCGAGCCTGGTTAATCAGTCTGCTGAGCAGCACACCAAACCCACCCCCAGCTCGTAAGGGGATAAAAGGGCCAACCCCAGGCCAGGGAGCACAACCTCATCTTGCTGCACTCCTCCTCATCCTCGCTGCTTTGCTCCTCCAATCTCTCCCGTTGGCTGCGATGTCTCGTCAGTGCACCGTGAGGAACCAGGGCCGGACTGGCTTCAGTGCTGCGTCTGCCTTCATCCCAAGTGCCTGTAGCACCGGGTTTGTCTCGCGCTCCATGGCTCAAGGTGGAAGCTGCGGCACTGCTGTGGGGTATGGAGGATTTGGAGGAGGTTTTGGGAGCAGAAGCCTCTACAGTGTTGGTGGATGCAAGAGGATCTCTATGGCTGGAAGGGGCAGTGGATTCTATGGACCTGCAGGGTTTGGTGCTGGCACTGGGATCTCCTGTGGGTTTGGTGGTGCTTTTGGGTTTGGTGGGGGCATGGGTGGCCCTGGATTCCTTGCTGTCCCCACTGGAGGCATCCAGGAGGTCTCCATCAACCAGAGCCTTCTGAAGCCCCTCAACCTGGCGATCGACCCCAGCATCCAGAGCATCCGTAAGGAAGAGAAGGAACAGATCCAAACCCTCAACAACAAATTTGCCTCCTTCATCGACAAGGTGAGTCATGAGATTTCTGGGCTGTGCCATGCTGATTTTTTAGTGGAGAAGCACAAAGAAGGGCAAGTTGTATTAGCCGTGCTGCTTTTGATGCAAAGCCATTTCTATCAGCAGCAGCCAGGGAATAAAACCCGAGGATTGTTTGGTTTGAGACCATTCTTTCATCCCACATAATGAGAGCAGTAGAGGGGAAATGGTGCTTTGGGATGTAGGGAAGCAGAGATAGGGAAAACCATCCTAAAGTCAAGCTACTTCTGAAGTAGCTGCTTTCTCATTCCAGGTCCGGTTCCTTGAGCAAGAAAACAAAGTCCTGGAGACCAAGTGGGCCCTTCTTCAAGAACAGGGGCACAAAACAGTCAGAAACAACGTTGAGCCCCTCTTTGAGGCTTACATCAACAACCTCAGGAGGCAGCTGAGCAACTTGCTGGCTGACAAGGAGAACCTGGGTGGGGAGCTGAGCAAGGTGCAGAGTCTGGCTGAGGACTTCAAGAGCAAGTAAGTCTTTGTTTGGGGTCTGCTTGGTGAGTAGGCTGGGCAGGGCTCCATTGCACAAACAAGGAAGTCCAACAAGGAAGAAAGGCCTTTTAAAATTATTCTTATTTTTCTGATATAAATGCCCAGGGTTAAGTTTGCATACGTGACGCATACAGCCCCATGGCAGAAACTCAGAGGCAGAAAGCTATAGGGCTAGGAGACCAAAGTACCAAGCTGTTCCTCTAAAGAAAATTGAGCCAGGTCCTACAAACACAAAACTTCTGCATAAGCCCATAGCAACCCTCCATGTCCATCCCACAGATATGAAGAGGAGATCAACAAGCGCACAGCTGCCGAGAATGAGTTTGTGATTCTGAAGAAGGTGGGTGCATGCATGCTGCACCTCCCGCTGCTGCTCAGCTGCTGCAAGAAACACTGCAGCTTCTCCTCTGGAAACAGCTCCATTCCTGTGCTGTGCTTCTTCCCCTAGGAGGTGGATTCTACCTATATGACCAAGACAGAGCTGCAAGCCAGGCGAGATGCCCTCTTGGAGGAGATAGACTTCCTCAGAGCCCTCTATGAAGCTGTAAGCACCTTCCCAGGACCTTCATGTCCTGCCCATTTTCGAACACCTTTGCTTCCTTTTCCCACCTCTGTAGCTCGGGATGGATTATTTTCCACTCTATTGTACTACATACCTCCACACTTATTCCATCTCGCCTGCTGTAGTAGCCCTTCCTAGAAGATTCATGGAAAAAAAATCACTTTGTAAACACAGCTCTGACCTTCACTGGGGCTTGGAACAAGAGATGTGCCCTGTAGTGACTCACACAACCCCCACTGCTTTGGCAGGAGCTGTCTCAGCTGCAGAGCCAGATCTCCGACACCTCAGTCATCCTGACCATGGACAACAACCGCAGGCTGGACATGGACAGCATCATTGCTGAGGTGAAGGCGCAGTATGAGGACATCGCCAAGCGCAGCCGGGAGGAGGCTGAGTCCTGGTACCAGTCCAGGGTGAGTGCCCAGGATGGGTTCTGCAAAGGGTAAACCATGCTGCCTCCCCCAGCTCTCCAACAGTAGGTTCTACTGGGACTTTTACAGCAGAGGATGCCTTTAGATTTAACAAACCCATAAAGCTCTAAGTGCTGGTTTGGGATTGAAAAGAGACACACACCTCCGAGCTGAAATACTACTTTATCTGATAGTGACAGGACAAGGGAAATTGGATTTAAGATAAAAGGGGGAAAGTGAGGTTTAAGATAAAAGGGGGAAAGTGGGAAGGAAATTCTTTACTCAAAAGATGGTGAGACCCTAGCACTGATGCCCTGAGACGTGTGGGTGCCCCATGATTGGAGGTGCTCAAGTCCATGGATGGGGCCCTGGTCTGATGGAGGGGAGGGAGCAGCCCAGGGCAGGGGTGGGGTTTGGGGGGGTCCTTAGAGCCATGGGGTCCAACCCAAGCCATGCTATGATTACATGGCTCTACATGATCTTCAAGGGGTCTTCCAACCCTTCAATGGTTCTGTGATCTTTTAGGACCCCTCCAACTCAACCATCCTATGGTTTGATGACCTTGATGGACTCTTCCAACCCAAATGTCTTATGGTTCTATGATCTTTTAGGACCATGCTGTCCAATCCAATCATCCTATGGTTCCATGATCTTGAAGGTCCCTTCCAACCCAAACATCCCATGGTTCCATGACCTTGAAGGACCCTTCCAACCCAAATATCCCATGATTCTATGATATGATACTCACATGCTGCTTTAACCTCTACAATGCTGGATTCTGCCCTGACCTCTGCTCCTCTCCCTGGCAGTATGAAGAGCTGCAGGCTACCGCAGGCAGGCACGGGGACGACCTCCGCAGCACCAAGCAGGAGATCTCTGAGCTCAACCGCCACGTCCAGCGGCTGCGGGCTGAGATTGACAGCGTGAAGAAACAGGTACAGTTCTAATGCAAAGACTCAATCAAGTCCAGCAAATAACTATAAATGCACCTCAGTGTTGTGCTGGATTGAGAATTAATTAATTCAAAGCTTTCTGCACCTATGGCTATGCATCCTGACTGTAGGGTGAAACAGACTGCTCTATGCTCCAGATGGGGAATTCAGCCACTGTTTTTCCTTCCCAGTGTGCCAGCTTGCAGACAGCCATCGCAGATGCTGAGCAGCGTGGGGAGCTGGCCCTGAAGGATGCCAGGGACAAATTGGCTGAGCTGGAGGCAGCCCTGCAGCAAGCAAAGGCAGACCTGGCCCGGCAGCTGCGCGAGTACCAGGAGCTGATGAACGTCAAGCTGGCCCTGGACATTGAGATTGCAACCTACAGGAAGCTGCTGGAGGGCGAGGAGTGCAGGTGGGTGAAATCAAGCTGTGCAGTTGCAAGATCTGCATCTTCCCCCAGCAATATTTTACATATGTTCTGTTAGCTTTTCAAGCACATCTTGTTCATGGTCTCCCCTTAAATGCTTTAAATGTCTTCTTTTGCTCAATTCCAGGCTCTCTGGAGAAGGTGCTGGTGCAGTGAATATCTGTAAGTCCTTTCCAAAGGCAGTTTTGTGACTTTTCCATCTGTCTGCCAGCTGCTCTGTCCAACTGTTTGCGGGTGCCTCTGACGAGTGTGTTCTTTTTTTGCAGCTGTGACCAGAACTACTGTAGGGTCGGGATATGGAAGTGGGAGCTGCCAGAGCTTCAGAGGCAGCAGTGGGGCTGGAGCTGGGCTCTGTGCTGGAGGAATGAGCTTCAGCTCTGGGAGTGGACAAGGCACAGCTGGGTCATGTGTGGTCGGTGGAAGCAGCTCCAGCATGCAGTACATCAGCAGCTCTTCGACCAAGAGATGCTACTGAAGTCCAGCAGCCGCGTGCCACTCTGTCCCTCATGTTGTGTGCAGTCCTCACCCCATTACTTGCAAAAGGTTTGGAATTCCAAGTTGTCTGCCCTTATTTATGCAAATGCCTTGCTCCTGTTTGTTCTTACATGCTCCAAAAGCCTCACCTCCCAGTGTTTGTCTAATAAAAGGCATATGAAATTCATTCCGTTGCATTCTCCTTGTAATTTCAATGACTTTACACAGCCATGGTGGCACTATCATCTCTTTAGCAGAAGGTGAACACAAGTCACACACATAACAGTGGTGATCTCTCCTTCCATGGCAGTCACTTATATTCAGCAGGGAACAAGGACTGGGGATGCCCCATTCCCATTTGTGTAGCAAGATTTTTTGGCATCAGCCTCCAAGGGAAAGGGAAATTTCTAGCTCTTGCCTCCATACACCAGAGAAAACATTCCTCTATCCTAATTTATGTCATCCCTCTATCCTAATTTCTGTTGTGACATCTCACCAGTGTCATGCCAGCTTGATCACCCCCAAAACCCTGTAATTTTTCAGGTTTTTATGTGATGACTCATGCAGGGACATAATTCAGTTTTCCCAAGAAGTTCAACCCGTGTGTTCTGTACACGCAATAGCTGCAGGGATTAATAAAATGCTGTCATTGGTACCACCATAATCAGAAACTGCAAAAACTCAAAAGCCCCAGACAACCTTTTAGGGAAGAGCCATGTCCAGTGTGACCCAGCTACGCTGGGTAAGCAAAGTGCTGGAGGCAAACGTGACTCAATGATCAACTCCTGGCCAAGAGAAAGTGATAGAAAACCCAGTTTCTCATTAATCCTCCAGATGTGAGCACAACAGTGCTCTACCACAAGGAAATGGCCCGTTCTCTAACGCCCGCCATTCCGTCTTCTCTGGACATGATTTCACTAACACTCACAGAACAGAATTCGGCTTGCTGGAGGCCATGCAAACGCTATCCAGCAGCAAAAAGGCACCTGATAGCTGCATTTCTACAGTCAGCACGTTTTTTAAATGTAGATACCTCAGCATCCAGCAAGCAAAGCACCCAGGCTTCTCCTATAGCAAGCAGAAGGGCAGAAGTGCCTCCCGAATTATCCCCTTCATCACAAGAAGTCATGTTTGCAAAGTAGAGGATCAAACCATCACCTCCAGCTGCCCCTTGCCTCGACCACATGTTACTCCTGGGAGCAAAGCCAGGTTTCCCTTAGCAAAGCC
The DNA here is from genome assembly GCF_026119805.1 of Tympanuchus pallidicinctus. Lineage (NCBI taxonomy): Eukaryota > Metazoa > Chordata > Aves > Galliformes > Phasianidae > Tympanuchus > Tympanuchus pallidicinctus. Next base: position 372,074 of record NW_026294766.1, read on the forward strand.
ATCAAATTGGTGTTTTCAACATTTTCACCACTCCCCTAGTGGCAGCTTCAGTTCCATCTGCTTTGAACCAAACAGGCAGTGACACCAAGCTAAAAGCAAGCCTAAAGGGAACAATCAGAGATACAGATACATATTTTCCCAGCAGACATCAGCACCCTGAAAAATACAGGCTGGAAAATTTGGGTAATTTTATGAGCCTGGAGGTTGCCAACATGGTACACCAGAGAGTTGGGTGATTAATGAGCTGGAAATGCGGCCAGGTGCAGCGCGGAGAGCTGATACACTTCGAGTGGCACTGAGCTACATGGGTCAGTGGGCACAGTGCTGATGGCTTGATGGTTGGACTTGATGATCTTAGTGGTCTTTTCCAGTCTTAATGATTCCATGATTTCACCACCCAGCCCTTTGCACAAGCCCAGAACACAGAAGGATTTAAGGCAGGGATCATTCCAGAGCCAAACCTGGAGATCTTTGTCCCTCTGCCATCTCATCCCTCTGCAGCCACACTGAAGTCAGCCAGCCAAGGTCAGGACCACTGAGAGATTTGATGTCATTTCCACACTGTGCCCATTGCTCAAAGCATCTTCAGCTCCATCTCCGTGTCCCACAGCAATGGGGGAAGTGTGGGATGGATCTGCAGTGGATTTGGCAGCAGGAGCCTGCCTAGACCAAGGGGAAGCAAGCAAGAGGATTTCCAGGAGCAGAGGGCACTGCTCTGCCAGGTCAGGATGCAACCATAGTGTGAGCGATGGAGGGTTTGGGTTTGGAAGATGTGGCCCCGCAGGTATTCAAGGGATTGTGGTCAACCCAAACCTCCTGGTCAGTATTAACTTGCAGATCAGCCCCAGTGCAGTGAGTGCACTGGGAGAAGAAGGATCAGATCAAAGCCCTCACCAGCAGATTTGCCTCCTTCATTAGCAAGGTGAGGCTCATTTCATTCATCCATCCTGGCATAGTTGTCATTATCTGTAGAGGGGGATCAGGACTGCTCTCCACGTCAGACACTCACTTCCGAATCCCTGATAAAGAGGTCAGGAGCTTAGTAAGTAGGGCTGGGTAAGGAACACACTATTTCTCCAGATTTCTTCGCAACTGAACACTGCTCCTCCTATCCAAACTTCTCTACCAATGAGCCATCACTGATGCTGAAGGCCACATGGGATAGTGCAGACCATGCACAAGGCAAACACGTCAAGATCATGTAAACAACAACACACAACAGAAGGAAAGAACCCCATCCACTATTTTCTCCATTCTGTCTTCTTTCTAGAAGAGTTTAATATGCAAGGCAACCCAGAACTGTGAGACCTCAGCAAGGACTAACCTGGCCCTGCATTCTTCAGCTGCTGTATAAATAGCAGCACTCTGTATGACATCTGCCTTTTTATTATTATTATTATTATTTCTACTGCTTTTTTTTTTAAGCTAGGAGCACACTGAACACTTCTTACTGATGTGGGTTCCTCTCCAGGAGAGAAAATTTGCCAAAAAAACAAGGATTAATTTTAAGAGCGATCTTAAGTGCTCCTTTCTCTCTCTAAAATAATAGCACCCCTCACTCCTGATGGTTGGGTTCCAGCACTGCTGGAAGCCAGGAGGTAATTTCCACCCCATGGAAAGTCTCTGAAGGTTTCAGCTCAGCTCATTAACTCTTTAGGAGGAGCTGCTCCTTCTCATCCACTCCATGCACTTTGGAAAAACTTCTGTCAAGCCTCAGAGTCTGCTACCATACCCCCGGGGGATGTACTGCGTAATGGATTTTAGTAAGTAAGGAGCTTAAATAGTTGGTGTGGAACCAGAAAAACAAGAGAGGAGAGTAAGGAGCAACTCAGCACCCTCTGCTCTGCCCTTCTGGGGAGGGAGATCATGGTCTGACACCTCTGTCACCTTCAGCAGCAGGACAGCTGAAGACATTTTCGCACAGGATTCATCTCTTTCTCCTTTAGCTTCAGCAGGAAGCCCCAAATCCTCCGTTTGCAGGAAGATGAATGAGGGTGAATCCTGGCTGTAAGCCCAACCCCACCAGTCAAATTGGAGGCAGTAACATCAGCAGGGTTAAAAACACAAGGAAATCAACCCTGGTTCAGTGCCATTGTCCTTAGCTCCCCCCAGCCTTTGTATGGAAGAGGGAGAGAGGCAAAAAAGAGTTCAGTTTGGATTCTTCTATTTGTACACATTAAACAACGCTTCTTTCTACAGCCCGGTGTCCTGCAAACATCAAATGATTGGTTCTGCTTCTCTCTTTCATGGTCACTATAAAAAAGGGAGGTTTGCAAATGCAATTGTTATGGGGCCAAGGATTCCCTCCCATTCAAATTAGAAACACAGCCCAGAACCCAGTGACAGATATGTGCTTAAAGGCAGCTCAAGTTGCTCTTCAGCAAAGGAGAAGAGTGGGATATTACCAGATACCCCAAGCTCATGAATGTGGTTTAAAATGACCATTTGGGGATGGTTGTGCAGCAAAAGCCCATTTTGGGGGGAGAAAAGAGGGTGAAAGCTCTGCTCCTCATTCCAGAGTTTCCAGCAAGGCCATCATTCATGCATTGCCTACTCCTCCCTCCACCTTCGCTCCCCTTCAAGGCAGCCACGATGGCTTTGCCAACCCCACCTAAAGCAGGAGGAGTTTCAGCTTCTGCTCTGCTGGGATCCTCAGGAGCAGGAGGAGATCCTCCACTGATTCTTGTGCCATGGAGCTAGTGGCAGAGGGTGCCCAGGACTGAGGTGTGTCAGCAGCATGAGCCTGGGTGGCAATGCAGAGATATGGCCACGGCTCCTCTGGCACAGGGTTCGGCTATGGAGGCACTGGCTTTGGTTATGGGGTCAATGGACCCCAGGGGGTCTGCACATCCATTGCCCAGATCCCCATCAAGCTCAAGCTCCCCATCAAGCCCCAAGAAGCTCAGGATGGAGATGGAACCAGTTTTGCTACCTGCAGACAAGTTGGTTCTTTAAGCCTCATTTTTTTTACATCCTTTGAATCCTAACCTGAAGCAGAATTACCCCTGCTTTATCCCATCTCAGTTATGAGTGACTTAGGGCTTTTCATATAACAGCAGAGACATTTTTCAGAACAGCCTTCTCACGAGATGTCACTTGACAGATTTCGGCTGTCTGCTTTCTGCATTCACCCACTACTATCCTGAACAATACTGATTTCATCTCTCAGTTTGCCACTTCTGGGACTGTAACTGTCCCCTTCTGTATCACTGGTAACAAATCTTTACACTTTGAATTTCAGGTCCCACTGCTGGAGCAGTGCAACAAGGGGCTGGAGACCATATGGGGATTTCTGTGGGAGCAGAAGTGTTACAACAGCAATGCTGAGCTAACATTGGGAACTTCTATTGCCAACTGGGAGAGGCAGCAGGATGTTCTGGGAAAGGAAAGAGCCAAGCTGGCAACAGAACTGAGCAATATGCAAGGTATCGCGAAAGACTGATAAATACAAGAAAAAGGAAGTTCATTTGAAAACAAAAGCTCCAAAGCTCGAGCTGGAATGGATCTGGTTCATTTTAAGTCAGCAGAGTTGCACAAGATGCAACGCCACCAGTGATGTCCATCTGTATGATTTGTGTTGGCAGCTGTGTCCATGCTGGGGTTGGGCATTTGGAGATGAGGCAAGAGGAAGAGATCAAATTCTTGCCTAGGTTGAATAAAGAGGAGCAAAATTATGTTTTCTCTTCTCCTCACAGGCAAGGAGAGGAAAGGTGTGTAGGAAAGGAGTTTGTTCTGCTCCAAGAGCTGAGGGCATTTCAGACCTACTCAAACGCTTCTTTGGTGTTTGATAGGAACAGCAGTGAAAATTGCTGGAGAGACAGCAGTGAGAATGCATCTCGCTCTTTTGATACTCTAGAGGGACCTGCAGGCCAACTTTAGGGAAGATTTAATTAAAAGAGTTGCATCCCACCTTCGGTCAGTTGTTTGCAGCTCAACGTGGCCCTTTGGGACATTTGTGTACCTCAGTTGGTCAAACCCTTCTCTGCTCTGCCCAGCAGTGTTCCTCTCATGCCTAAGAGGATGAGAGAGGAAATCCATTTAATAACACAGTAAAACTCATGTCCTTGAAAGGAGCAGCGCTGGGAGCTGTAATCCCATTGCATGTGGCATTAAGCAGAATGCTCCTTCATTGCATAAACCCTTCTGATGTGCTTGGGGACATGGATAGTGTCTCCATGAGCAAAGCCGAGCTGGAAGCTGAGGTGGAGTCCCTCACCCATAGTCAGCCTCCAGAGGAGCCCATAAGCAGAATAATGACTTCTTTTACTCTTCCTCCAACTTCCTCCTCTTGGGGAGGCCCACAGAGTTCAGCTCTTACAGCCCATCACTTAAGGTCAGGAAGACTTTTTGTGTTCCATGCATACATCAGACCAGTCCTCCACATTTCAAAGGCACTACTGCTGCATTGCATGGGCAAGATCCTAAGGAATCTGTTTCTGCAATAGAAATGGACAATTGCTCACCTTGCTGCTGTTCCCAGGGAATCACTCAGATCCAGGCACCCACTGTGGGCAAATCTGTAGGAATTTTCAAATAATATGTGAAGACAAAGCCTGAAGATGGGTGGCAGCACTGCTGTCATCCAAAGCTTTTCGATGTCCAAAGCTTCTGGACACTGCTAAAAGAAGCTGGGCTGACAGAGTCTTACAACAACAAGGGACATTCACAGAAGGATTTATGCCCTACTTTTGCTTCTTCCGATCTCCCAAGTTGGGCTGAAGATGCTCTTTAAAGGTCTCTTGTCCCAGCCATGTGTTGTTTGGGACATTCTCTGCTAACACATAGCTGCTATGGTGTAAATGAGTCAGCTGTGACACCAGTGTTGAAGATCTCAGCCTTATAGCTTGAGACTGGGGGCTGCTACCCCAGCACCCCACAGCAGTTCTCATCACTGACATCTGGTATTTATTTTCCTTGCGTTTTCTCTCTCCAGAGTATGAGGAACTGAGAGAAGCTGCTGGCAAACATAGCTTGCGTAACACAAAAACCCAAAATTACGGAGCTGAATTGGGTGATTCAGAGGCAACTGGAGAACATGAAAACACCAAAGCCCAGGGAAGGATGACTCAAATTCAGTAATGTGCCAGTGGTAATTCCCAGGCTGTGGATTTCCAACTCCTCCACGAGAGAAAGGGAGCAATTAAGGTCGTTTTGATCATAGAATCACAGAACCATTTGAGCTGGAAGGGACCTTTAAAGGCCATCCAGCCCAACTCCCCTGCAATGAACAGGGACATCCACGGGCTGATGAAACACACATCAGCTGCTCGACTCTTGCACTTGCCGATAATCCAAAGTAGAGAGCAAAACGCTCTGTGGATGCTGGTCCAGCCTGCAGGAGGTTTACATGGGGGAATCAGCAATGCACCCAAGCCCATCAGCTCCTTTTACAGCCACCACCTCTGTAAGTGTAACCACAGGAGGCACCGGGGACAAGAGCACCATCACTCCAGATGCTGCTTGTACCACTGCACGGTGCTGTGAGTAGGAAAGAGCTCCAATATCCAAGGTGCATCCTCTACAGCCTCCTGCAGATCAAAATACTCAAAAAAAAAAAAAAAAAAAAAAAAGGGGGGGGGATCACTGCATGTCTCATCCCACACACACTTCTTCCATTTTCACCACTCACCCAAGCATACTACTCCAATTCTGCTCAAGACAATTGGCACTATTTGGTTTAACTGAGCTAGCTCAAAACATCTTGGTGGGTTTTCTTGGAGTCCAACATCATGCTCTGCTGCTTTGCCCCAATCAACCAGAGGATGTGAAGATTCATTCAGGGACCCCTCTCCTTTTGGGATAGGAACACTGCATGGCCACCCACCCCTTACAACCCTTCCCCTCAAATTTCTGTCCAAAAGTGCTGTACAGTCGCACTCAGTGTTACTTGCCTCAATAACATGAGAAAGTGTTTTGCAAAATGAAGGAAAAAACGGCATTTAGAGGATGTGGAAGGAGGAGATGCACTCACTGAGCCATGAAATGCAGCCAGAGCCCAAACTGGAACAAGGTGACCTGGCACAGGAGGATGAAGGACACTGTGGAATCACCAAATTTGCTCCATCCTCTCATGCACCATCCCTGGAAAGTCTTTGAGGGCCCTGGAGCCGAGGAGTCCAGTGAGGCTACTAATTTGGGCTTGCAATCAACCACTGAACAAGGAAGGGGAAAAATGCAGTAAACAAAACCCAACCATTAGCTTGGAACTTCCACCCTGCCCCTAGAAAGCATGCTGCCCTCCCACACAGCGACGCGGGCTCCAATGCCGTTCCCATCTCTCCAAGCCGTGGACACACACATGTGAATATCAAAGGTGGAAGGAATGGAGCCCCGATGCCTCAGTGAGGGCACTCACCCAACGTGGGAGGCAAAGGAGTCAGCCCCAGGCAATGAAGGAGCCTTAGAGCTGAGGGACAAGGAGACAGCATTTTTTTCTGAGAATTTGGCCAATTTGGAACACCCACAAGAGGCACCACGTTCCAAATGCACATCTCTGTTTCAACTGATACCCCATAAAATGTTACGATGGAAAACACTCTCACCAGTAATATACAGACAAAAACCCTTGACAAATAGACCTGGTCCCTGGTCCCAGGACGTTTGCCTTCAAGGATGTTGCCTTTCCATAGTCAAAGCCAACACGAAGCTGTCATCTATTGCTAACCTGCACACAAGGCTTCATTTGCTAGCTCTCAATGAATTCACCTTTAGTACTGATGCTATTTATTGAACATCTGGTTGTGTCGTGGACTCATTCAGGTTGGAAAAGACCTCCAAGACCTCCCAGCCCAACCCCAACCCACACCACCATGCCCACTGACCATGTCCCCAAGTGCCACATTTCCATGGTTCTTGAACCCCTCCAGGGATGCTGACCCCACCACCACCCTGGGCAGCCTGCACCAATGCATCACCGCTCTTCCAGAGAAGAAATAATTCCTAATATCCAGCCACATTCTCCCTCAGAGCGCTTACTCACAAGCTGATGTAGCAGCAAAATGTAAAGCAAGGGAAGCACTTTGATGAGTGAGAACTCGACATCTTTATCCAACCCATAACAAAGCAAAATCTTTTACATTCCTGAAAACAAGGAGCACCAGCACAAGCCATGATTTTCACTGTGATTACACAAGACTTCAATATGACCCCACTGACTTAACAGCGGTCCTCCATTGCGTTATGGGGCAAATCTGCTTTCTCCATTGGTGAGCACAATGTATGCTAAGCAGCTCCTACTCTGCATCGTAAACATCTTGTGGAAGTTTCATGCAGCCTCGCCCCGTTTTCCACAAATAAAAGGAAGAAGGTTCTGCACTGGAGGCAGAGGGAACTGCACTGGGGCCCAGCACACCACCTGCACCCAGCCCTCCTCACCAGCAGCCATGTCCTGCTCCTATGGCACCAACGTTGCTCGCATTGGCAATTTCAGCTCATCCTCTCTTGCTCTTCCCAGGAATGGGCAAAGCTTTGGTAGAGTCTTGTGTCGCCAACGTGGGTTGGGTTCCTTCAGCACCAGGAGCCTCAGCGGTGTAGCATCTTCCAGGCCCAGAATAGCTGTAGGAAGGTGTCCTCCTACAAGATGTGGATATGGTTTTGGTGCTGCTGGAGCTGGATTTGGCTGCAGAGGTGCTGGTTTTGGTTACAGGGTTGGTGGATCCTCCGGGCTGTGCACCATTGTACCCATCACTGTCAATGAGAAACTGCTACAACCACTCCAACTGGAGCTCGATCCCAACGTGCAGACCGTGAAGTACCAAGAAAAGGAGCAGATCAAGACCCTCAACAACAAATTTGCTTCTTTCATTGAGAAGGTGAGCAGAGAAACCCTCCCCAGCTCCAGGCCCAGGGAGGTCTAGCACGGAAAGGGCGAGGAATCTGGGTTATACAGCTCTGTTTCAGACACTGAGGATAACTTTAGAATGTCAGTTGAGCACCGAGGTGTTCTTTTCTAGAGGTGTTATGAGTTTGATTTCCACAAGGCTTACCCACAAAAACCATATGCACAAAAGAACAGTAGAGTAGGAAACATTGCATTCAGGTGCACCAAGAGCTGCATTTTAGGGCTGTTGCGTAGACATCACCTCTCACAACCACTTAACCCTCATCTTATTTCCTATTTTGCTCTCTGGGATTCAGGTGCGATTACTGGAGCAGCAGAACGAGGTGCTGGAGACCAAGTGGAACTTTCTGCAGGATCAGAAACATTGCAGGAACACCATCGTGCCCATGTTGGAGGCTTGCATCGGGAACTTGAAGAAGCAGCTGGAAGCGCTGGGGTGCAACAGAGCCCAGTTAGAAACATGCCTGAAAGCAGCCCAAGAGGCTGTGGAAACCAACAAGAAAATGTAAGTGAGAACATTTTGATATAATAAATTGTCCCCAGAGAACAGGATCATAAAACCACGTCACAGTTTACAGTGGACCAAACAGAGGACACATCTCTTCTAGATTCTCTCATTCTTTCCTAACTCGAGGAATTAATGCAGCAATTTCAAGTGTTCCTCTGTTCTCTGGAGCAGAAGTCAAATCACAACAGTTCTGCTGCAAATATGTAAGAACACCAAAACCTCTGTGAAAGCAAGCGTGCTTTCCCATGGGCTGTGAAACAGAACAAAACATCCCCAAATATCATCTGGGGAAAAGGGGGGGGAAAAAAATAGGAAGGGTTCCATTTCTTGAAGTAAGCCTGCAGAATCCCAAACAAAGATGTAATTGTGCTGAGCTTGAAGTCTCCCATTTTCCCACGCAGGTATGAGGATGAATGCAGCCAACGGAGTTGCACTGAGAAGGAGTTCATTGCCCTGAAGAAGGTGAGCAAAGGCCATTTGAACCCTCTTGTTGTGTCCAGGTCTTTGGGGTGCATGCAGGCAGTGATTTCTTTCCCCCAAAGCATTGCACAGAACAAGTAGCAGCAGGAGCTGGTGCTCAGGTGTGCTTGAACTCAGACCAGCAGTAGTTGTGCAAGTGGGAGCTGGCGTGCAGCCACGCTACCTGCACCCAGTCCCCCACCCCAAGGGCAGCCCTGAGTCGGCTCTCACTAATCAGCTTCCACTAATCAGCTTCCTTCTTCTCTCCCCACTGCCACTTCAGGACGTGGACTGCTTTTTCTTAAGCAAAGCAGAGCTGGGGGCCAAGGTGGGAAGGATGGAAGGAGAGTTTGACTTCCTCAGGTTGCTCTATGAGGAGGTAAGCAGCTCCCCGTTGCTTCAGCTCTGCGATTCTCAGGCAGATCTGGGAGGTCTATCCTGAAGGACAGGGGAAGAATGGGTAATGTGGGGCAATGGTCAGCCCTTATGGTGAATGGGGAGCAAGAATCCACCTGTGTGGTCACTGAAAAGCGGGGAGCAAGAGTACGAATGGGGTTGGATGGGACCACAGCAGTGCCAGCATCTCATTGTCACCTCCAGGAGAGCCACCAGCTGCAAGTCCACATCTCAGACACGGCAGTGGTTGTGCAGATGGACAACAGCCGGGATCCTGATCTGGATGGCGTTGTTGCCAACGTCAAGGCTCACTATGAGGACACTGCCTGCAGGAGCAGGGCAGAAACTGAAGCTTGGTGTAAAGGCAAGGTGAGAAAAGCAGCCAGGAGGAGGGTGTGGGTGCATCTTTCCTCTGAAAACCCAGAGTTGCTCTGATTTAACTCAAAGCACGTGCTTTTGGGAATACACAACCCACATCTTTGGGGCTTTTGCAGTTTGAGGAGCTGCGAGTTACTGCAGGCAAAAATGCTGATAGTCTGCAAGAGAAGAAAAGAGAGGCGGCCGAGCTGACACGGGTGGTCAAGAAACTGAGTGGAGAAGTCAGGAGTGCCAAGGAGCAGGTGAGTACCACCAGGTCTGCTGGAACCATCAGGGCAGAGTAAAGCTGAATTGTTGTTCCAAACATGTCACATTTACAAATACCAAGAGACGTTTAAGGCTGACCACATCTTTGTAGTGCTGCAAACTGGAAATGGCCGTGGCTGATGCTGAGCAGCACAAGGAAACGTCCATCAAGGATGCAAAGAGCAAACTTATCAAGCTGCAGGCGGCTCTGCAGAAGGCGAAGCAGGACCTGGCCCGGCAGCTGCGCGAGTACCAGGAGCTGATGAACATCAAGCTGGCCCTGGACATCGAGATCACAACCTACAGAAAGCTGCTGGAGGGTGAGGAGAGCAGGTGGGTGGCAGATACCAACACAAGACCCTTCAGATCCATGTGCCAACTGGGCAGTGCTTTTCAGAGCTGCCCTGTGGTAAATCCACCTCACAGATCAGCTCTTCCCATCAGTCCCACCACACCTCCACTGGTGCAAACAGAGGCTGTCCTGCTGCCTGCAAACGTTTGAGGCTCACAGGGCTCTGCATGTGAACACACATAACCAAGTGCAACCTTCCCTTTACAGGCTCTGTGCAGAAGGAGGCATCCCTGTCAACATCTGTAAGTTGGAGCATAAAACTTCTTCCAAGCTTGGTCATCTCCTGCCTTTTCTCCCAGCAACTCCCTAAGCTGAAACTCAGCTTTGCCTTCCACAGCTGTCTGCCATTCCCAAGGACGTCTCGCCTACAGCCCAGAACCCAGCTTTGCTGGGTCGGCCAATGGAAGCTCACGCATTAGGAGTGGGAGCACCCACATGAAGGTTGTGTCTGTGGGCAAGTCAACTGTGTAAAGAGCTGCAGATGAATGGCAAGGCTGGAAACGAAGCACAATGCACACCCTTCTGCCTACACACAGCAAGAGCCTGGCTGCTACAGGAGCACATGCACCCAGCTGCCCTACACTGCACACCTATTTTCCATGCAAAGGGATACAACAGGCAAAGAGGGGTATTTCTGTCAAAGAGATTTGCTGTTTCTGCTAGGGAATTCTAAGAGCAAACCCCAAAACTTCTTCACAATCCCCTTCTTACATGCAATTCACATAAGAGGCCCTTGGTGTAATTCCTTCTCTTTCTGTTCCTACAGACTGAAGGATCAGGATGAGGTGTAGGACAGAACAGCTGCCACCCATGAGCTTCTAATTAGGCCTTCATTCAGCCCTCTTGTGTTAGCAGCTCCCATACATAACCTATTGCTATAACCTAGTTATATCAGCCATCCTGATTTACAGATACACCTCTGCCATCAGCAGAACTCACCCAAAATTGCCTAGTTTCCCTACACATACCAATTTCACATCCCAAGGAGTGGATTTCAATGGCTGTTGCTGTTTGGAGGCAGTTTGCTTTTTGTTTGCATTACCTGTTTGGAAACCAATCCTAGACTTTCCCTTTTTCTTCAGGGTTTGTAATGGCCCAGCTCATCTGATGCCGTAAATACCATCTTAAATTAAGGATCTTGGGGCCTAAGCCCACTGTCAAAAGTGACAGGGGCTGATCCATCAATAATCCTGGCCACAGGTCACAAAAGTCCTCTGCTGTCGTGCTCAAGGGATCCAGACCCAGCCTTAAACACCTGGCATCAACATCAATCACCTTTTCAATTCGCCAGTACCTATTAAGCTGAGCTGCTGGTGTAAATGCATTTATACTATCTGAGGTCTGGGAAGGGGAGAGGATGCGGTGATTTATTTCTAATGACTTCACATTTTGTCCGCAATGCTTGTCAATGGCTTTCATCCCACTTACAGTCTTGCATCTCCAATAAATCTTCAGAGCAATTCAGTTACCCAGTGACTTCTTTTTGGGGAGAAGGAGGGTTGGTTTTGTCTTTGCTCCAGGATCTTGAATGCCAACACTCACAGGGGTCTGACAGGCGGGTCCAAGCCCCACATCCCCTGACAAAGCCCTCCCATTAGTGGTCTCCCATATCCCTCAATCTAACGACATTCTGCGTGCAAGGAGCTTACAAACCTCCCTCCAAAGCACCAAACCTCTCTCCAAGGCACAGCTCTCTTCTTGCATGCACGGGGCAGGAGCCAACTCATGGGGTTAAACATCTTTATTAAGGCAGGGTGGAGCTCCAAATAATTTTCCTCCCAGGAAAAAAAAGAAACCAAAACAAAACACCATTTAGAGGGCACTGACTAAGCAAAGATGCTCTCGCAGTTTGCATAAAGCTAACTGAAACTTCTCATTACCACCATCAATGCCTAAATCCCCTGAGAACAGCACTGACTGCCCCAACTTGCCCAGGATCTCTTTGCATCCTGATGGCAGGAGCTGCTGGGTGGTTTGGGGCCAATTTGTCCTCTCTGTGCTCTGGTACCAGCTCTCAGTCCACACTATACTGCAAACACTCCAGCACCAGAGCACAGAGCATCCTCTTCCCCCAGTAGAGCCAGGGGAACCTCTTTTCCTCTTCACCAGATGGAAGGTTGGCTTTAGAACCTCATCAAGCCAATTAGGCTCCCCTGGTGTATCCCATCTTCCCAAGAGATGTGCTTCCACCTCGCTCTTCTGTGCCTGGTAGAGCTCAGACCCAGCCCAACCCATAACAAACACAAGCTGACAACCTCAGTCAAGCCCAGAGCAGGATTTTGGCCTTTGTAGCTGGTGAAAAACTGATGGAAAACACAAAACAAATGCAATTGGAATGCAGGGGAGCTGCAGAAAGCCCCAGCACCCAAAGCTTTCCTCCCAGTCATTGTTGCCCCCAAGTCCTCACTGCTCTTCTGCCTCAGTTTCCCCATAGACAATAACAGAACTTACCTCCTTTGTAAAACCCTCTGCTGTCTGGGGACAGCATGCATCTCCAAAGCTCTCAGTCCCGTTGTTACAGCAACACACATCCACAGCCACATCCTGGTGTCTGCTGCTGGAGAGAGAGCATCAGAGGAGGGGAGAAACAGAAGGGCTGAGAGCAAGCAGAGCAGCAGAAACACTCAAAGGAGAACTGGCTTAGAGAATCAGATAAATTGCATTATAAAATATACTTAAATATTATAAATGCACATAAATGTTATGTATTTTATCCCACAGAAAGCAGGAGGAAGAGGTTGAAGCGCCCTGAGCTGCAGCAGATAGCCTGGATGTACACTTGCACAGACACCAGCAAAGCTGGAAGAAGGAAAAAAACCATTTCGCTGCTTTATGTTCAGAAAGCAGCCAGATTTTATTGTATTCCAGTTGGTAGGGAAAAAAGCAAACCCTACTGACCATGAAATCAGCTGGAAGTCTTTAAGATGTGTAAGGCATTTGCATGGAGTATCCTGTCCAGCCATTAATGTGCTGGCATGGGGGCAGAGGCATTGATGTCTGATTTTAAGAGCAGCAAAGGGCTTTGAGCTGTACTGTGGGAGGCTGTAATTAATCACACAGCTGTGTGCAGAGAGATGGATGTGATCCTGCCTTGTATCCCTGCCCTGATCACAATGGCAGGGACAAACAGGCTGGGAGGGGAAACTTGGCATCACCCTTCCCCGGGGGGTGAACAAAGAGGTGCCTCTATTTGGATCAGAGGACTCACACATCCAAAGAGGGATTCCCTCTGCAATTCTTTTGCTCCCTGTTGGGCTCCATCTTCCCCTTGACTCCTCTCTTTGCAGAACTCAACAGCCTGCAGTGCTCCACGTCCTCTGAGTCCCAGTTCACAGCTCCTCCAGTATCTATAGCAGCTGCTGGGGCTGCTCCAGCACTTGCACCAGGCATGTTCCCAGCTCTCAGCTCCCAGGAACACCCTTAGCTCGACTGATGCCCATTTCAGGCGCTCATTATTCATCTTAATCACTGCTGCAAAACAAGAGGCCAAAACAAAATCCTTCTCGGTGCTGCGGTGGGCGCTGGGTCACACCTGTCTCCTTCTGGAAATGCAAACACCTCACCCACTGCAAAACTGTTCCTGAATTACAGCTCCTGAATGCAACAGGAGGCTCAGGACACACCTGGCTTTGCACTAATTTAATAAATAGAGGTTACATTCCGACCAGACCCAGACCAGACCCAAGGAATGAGCCAAAAACATGAGGTGCATCCATCCCCGTGGCCTCGCAGAGACACGAAGCACCTGAAGGGTGCAGATCCCCATCTCCCCAGCAGTGAGCATTGTTCTGCGATGTGGGAGAGCAGCAGCCACATCTCCCATATCCCGGTTCCCAGATCATCGCTGCACACAATTCTACAGCAGAGACAGAGCTTCCATTCCCAATTGGGCATCACAGAGCCATTGCAAATGACAGCAAGCAGCAGCCTCCGCTGCCCAAAAACCATCTGGGCAAGGCCTTTCTTTGCACCCTTTGTTTCCATTCACTCCAGGGGATTCCTTTTTGCATTTCACTCCCTTGGTTGTGCCATAAAAGAGGTGAGCTGGGTGTGCCAGGCTGATAGCAAGGCTCTGCTGGGCACAGGGGGAGCTCCCCTCCCTGCATTAATGCCACGTGTGCTGTAGAATCACACACCCAGCCTGAGCACTGCACTCATACAGGGGGCTGGGATGACAGGGTAGGGTTTGCCATGGGCACAGCATCTCCCAGGCTTTAATGGTCTCAGCCACCGTGGTGCTGCAGGAAACAGCTTTTCTCACTGACTACAGGAATTTCAGCCTGGCCCCATTTCCATCCCATGGAATGACACCTTCAGCACTGGGGACTCACCCCACATCTGCACACACTGCTCACCTGTGCTGCCCCAAAAGGAGCAGCAAGGAGCTGTGTGAGCCCTTGTGCAGATTTATTTTGCTGAGCTTTGGCTGCTTGCAAGCAAAGCGTTTCTCCCAAAGTTTGGCTCCCCTCTGCTCAGCATACGGTGCTCAGAGGGGGGTCAGTGCCAACTGGCTCCAGTTGTGCTGAGGGCTGGGCTGAGCCAAGTTGAGGGAACAAAACCAGTCCCATCACCCAAACCCAGTGCAAAGCAGGGGAATAAATTCACCCATGGGTGAGACTGCAGGCAGCAAACCCCAAATCCTCATCCTGACCACAGAGTGGCACTGCTCCAAGGGACACAGCCTGCAGGGAGGTGAGGACGGCGATGGTTCTCCAGGCTCTTGAGCAGCAACACACGAGGAAATCAGCTGGGACTGAAGAAGCATACAGCAGGGCAACTTTATTAACGGCCTCATGGCAAACTCCCAGACCACAAAGGTATAAAACATCGACCAGAGATACGCTGCTGGGACACGGCAGAGCAACAAATCCCATGCAGTTTCTTTGACTTGTTTATTTAAAAATCCTTCCCACCGCAGTAACAAACTATTTCCCTGGCGTGTTTAGGTTGAAGACTCATTTTGGCAGGAACAAGGAGTTATTGTAATGAAGCATCAACAAAACACGCTTTTTTCCCACTGGTAGGAGAGACCCTGGATATCACTAGCAATGCTCTGCAATATAGGGTAGTAAACAGAGGCACCCAAGAATGGGGAGTGCTATCTCCCATTTCAGTGTGCTGCTTGTAATTTTAAGCAATTTCCATACCCTTTAGGCTTCAGACTTCTGTTAAGAAGACAGAAAGGATGAGTTTGTGAGTTATTTTGTTATACAGAACCTATAAAAGAGATCTGTCTGCATTGCCTTCAATAAGAAATTAGCTTTCATTAGACCAGAATTGTCCAATTCCATTTCTGAGCCAATTTCTAAAGAACATAAGGAGAAACCCAAAGCAGTTCCACCATTTTCTTCCTGGTATATTTTAAGAAAACAACCCCAGACTGAAATCTCAGTCAGGTCTGGCACTTTCTGAGCAGCCCAAGGGAATGAAGTCTTCCAAATCATATTCAGAGGGAGATAATCTTCTGGTCTCTTTTGTAAAGCCACAGCAGAAATGTGGAAAAGCTTGCCACAATGATTGTTTTGCCCTTCAAAGGGTGAAAGCCAGCCCTGAACAGGGGTACCAAGCATACAAGCAACAAAAGCATTAACCTGCCTGCTTCCCTGAAGGAATTTCACCCTACAGGCTTGAACCTGTTCTCAGTGGGATGGCTCCCACTGAGTTCAACAGTACAGGATCAAGCCTTAGGTGTGACGCAGCAGGGTCAGGTACTCTGGTATATCTTATTCCAATTCATTCATCACTGCAGAAATTTTGCAGCCAATTTGTCCTACGAAAGGCAACCAAACTTCTCTTTCTGTGTTCTCCCTCCTCCTGTTTCGTGGGTACCGCTGGGTTCCGTTCCTGCCTTTACTTCCTGAAGCTTCTGGTGGAGGAGGTCGTGGTGACGGTGTAGGATTTGCTGGAGCCCCCCGAGGAGAAGCCGAGCGCCCCGCTGCCCATCCCTGCTCCCAGGGCAAGGCCTCCACGGACCCCTCCTCCCAGGAATCCACTGGATCCACCGCCGCTGGAGGTGACCATGGCTGCGGCGCAGAGGGAAGCAAAGCAACCGTAAGCATTGGGGAACAGCAAAACCCAGCCTGGCAACCTTCTCAGAAAGGGCGTTTTTAAATCACAGAATCACAGAATCACAAGGTTGAAAACGACCTGCAAGATCATCCAGTCCAACCACCCTCCCATTCCTATCAGTACCACAAGCACTAAACCATCTCTCATAGCTCCTCATCCAGGCGCCTCTTGAACACTGCCAGGGACGGCGACTTCACCACCTCCCTGGGCAGCCATTGCAGTGCCTGACCACCCTTTGAGAGAAGAAGTTTCTCCTAATATCCAACCTAAACCTCCTCTGGTACAACTTCTGGCCATTTCTTCAGGTCCTACTATTTGCCTGGGAGAAGAGGCCAGACCCTTTTGCACCACAGCCTCCCTTCAGGAAGTTGTAGAGTGCAATGAGGTCTCCCCTGAGCCTCCTCTTCTCCAGACTGAACAATCCCAGCTCCCTCAGCCGCTCCTCATCAGCCTTGTGCTCCAGACCCCTCACCAGTTTCGTTGCCCTTCTCTGGACACGTTCCAGGGCCTCAATGTCTTTCTTGTAGTGAGGGGCCCAAAACTGAACACAGCACTCGAGGTGCGGCCTCAATCTCAGCAAGCAGATGAGAGCTTTCTAAGACCACCTGCTAAACACAACGCCCAGGACACAAATATCTTGCTCCAGTTTGGCGCAGAGCATGTACCAGCTGTGTGTGCAGGGGGAGTTGCACACAGCCCCCACCCCTCCCTCAATGGCTCAGGGCCTCCTGCAGAATGGGGAACCCAGTCCCACAAACACAGTATCAGAAATACATTCTGCTCATCTCGTGGTGCACCAGGCATGTCCACAGCCATCAGCAGCAATGATAAGTAGACGAATGGATGAAAAGTAGAGTCTGGTTAAGAGCAGTGTCTCCAAAACACCTGCTTGTGTCCAACACCCAGGTAAGGCAAGTGACCAGTGCTTCCCAAGGTGGAAAGACACCCTCTAACATCACCTTTGAGCTGCCTTCTAATGCAGGTTCTTATCTTTCTCTCAACTTTTCTTTTTAGTGCACTTTTCTCCATACAAAAATGGGAGGAGGAAGGGGACAGGGCAAGGGGGAGTCAGCATTCCCCCATTTTAACACTCACACATTCATTCATTCATTCCCCCATTTGTACAGATGAGTTAGAACTGAAATCTGCCATGGAGCCAACAGCACTATCAACATTTGGCCCGGGGGGCTTCCATTTAAGAAGGGGTTAATTAAGGCAGGGCACTACAAGGCTCCTGCTTGCAGACCAAGCTGATCCCATCTGCATTTCCCATAGAAACTATAAGAGTAAATGTTATAAATAATAAAATCAACTCACAGATGTTGACGCTGCCAACCCCATCGCCAGCCAACCTGTTGGAGCAGAAAAACACAAAGGCAAAAGGGAAGAGAATGGGTTAGACTCTGCATTACTCAGTGTTCCCCCAGGGCCTCAGTGCTGGGGATGAAGACAATGGCAGTGAGTTATTACTGCTGCTGTAAATAATTCAGACAAGATAAGTGTGCCATCCAGCGCTTTGTTCTGGCCCTACATTTACAAGCTCTGTTATCACCTGGAGGGGAGGTGCTGAAAGAGCACAAGGAACTGTGGCTTAATTCTATGGGGATTTAGGCCACTTGGAAATCTTCTTCCACGTCCTCAAATGTACAACGGAAAGCAGCACTTATTTCCTTGTATGTTTTCATCAACCTATCCACTCTTCCCCAGAGCTTGACAGTTTGGCTCTATGGCCAAAGCATATTCAGAATCAAAAAATCAGTTTAAAACGCAAAGTTTTCTCTTCCATGCTTCCTTCCAGAAACTGGAACTGGGCCCTCATGATGTCACCACGATACAAAGGGTTGGATCCTTCATCATGTAAACTCCCCAGGCAGCACCCAACAGCCAACAGAACATCTGTAAAATACTGCTGGGGAAAGATGCAGATCTTGCAACTGCACAGCTTGATTTCACCCACCTGCTCTCCTCGCCCTCCAGCAGCTTCCTGTAGGTTGCAATCTCAATGTCCAGGGCCAGCTTGACGTTCATCAGCTCCTGGTACTCACGCAGCTGCCGGGCCATGTCCTGCTTTGCCTTTTGCAGAGCAGCCTCCAGCTCCTCCAGCTTTGTCCTGGCATCTTTGATAGCCAACTCACCACGTTCCTCAGCTTCAGCAATGGCAGCTTCCAGCTTGGCACGCTGCAGTGACAAAGCAGAGCATGTTAGAGGGCATCTCACCACCCATGGACTTCTGGCATCTACAGGCCAGTACATCTGTGGTTCTGCAGAGCTCAAAAAAACTCCTTCCAAAGCCATACAAACTCATGCCTCCACATTTTTTGGGTCACCAGAGGGAGATCAGCCTGTGAAGGAAGCTCACTTAATTCCAGGACATATTATTCTGAAAAGCAATTCATCAGATCCTATTTCTCTGCACCAATTACACTTTCAGAGGACTTTCAGTTGACCCTCAGTTTCTCAGCCCACCCACACCGCACACAACAACCCCACACTTAGGGTTGATGCAAGCTCTGGGTTTCTCTATGCCCCAGAGCTCGTTCACAGCCAGTTGATCTCCAGCAAGCTTTGATCTGAGGCAAGCATGGGCTGCAGCAGACCTGCAATTAACCGACAATGCACATACCCCAAAAAGCATCTCTATGGGGGTACATCAAGCTGACAGCCTAATGCACACCCACCAGTGTCCTCTGCACACCCAGAGAGCATGCTTGGCAGGAAGGGCTCACAGTGAACATATGTTTTATACTCTCATTCATTATTTAAGGAGCTGCACTGGGTCAGCCTTTTGCTTGTAAATGTATGTGGATGTATGTGGAAACATCCCTGCCCTGAAACCAAATAAACATGAATGGATGAATCACAATGGCTTATCTCCAGCCTGTGAGCTGCTGGTTTTTCACAGCCAGCCTTCAGCCCCAAAAATGGTCTGAGCCATGCACTGTTCTGGCTCTCACCAGCTCTACTGATAAAGCGATAACCGCTGCTGGAGAAAGCAAACAAAACTCCCATACGGCTAAAAAATCCTTTTGTGTGCTCAAACATGCTGTTCCCTTCTGCACAAAAGGGAGTGGACAAAGATCCCAGCAGCAAAAGGGCACAAGGAAGGTGTGCAGCTGAGCACAGCTGAGCAGGTTGCTGCATTCAGCGCTGCCCTTTGGAAAGGGCTCTGCATCTCCCCTCTTCTGCACTCCCAGGACTCTGTAGCTCAGCTCCACCATATCTGTGGTTTTTTCCCCCTCCTGCAGAACTGATGTCTTCCAGGATGATGGCTGCAGCTATCCCAAACTGCTTCTAACAGATGCTGCCTTAAGCTTTGTCCCCCTGTCCACCCGCTGCTGCTAAACCCACTGCTCTGCAGCAAGAGAACAAGGGCAGCTCCTCACCTGGGCCTTTGCATTTTCAATCTCGCCCTGCAGCCTCTGGATCACGCGGTTTATCTCTGTGATTTCATTCTTGGTGTTGCGCAGATCATCCCCGTGCTTCCCAGCAGTGACCTGCAGAGCTTCAAACTGCGACACAAGGAAGGTTGGAGTCAGACCAGCAGCCCACCGCAGGCTGAAACCTCTCCACACTCATTACATGTAGGAGAGATGGAATAATAGAAGCTGTTGCTGCCCTTCTCTCTCCCATAACTCACCTTGCTCTGGTACCAGGACTCAGCCTCTGCCCGGCTCCTGTTGGCGATATCCTCATACTGTGCTTTGACCTCTGCAATGATGCTGTCCAGGTCCAGGTTTCTGCTGTTATCCATGGACAGCACCACGGAGGTGTCAGAGATTTGGGCCTGCAGCTCACGAAGCTCCTGCCAGTCACAATAAAAACAATACTATTAATCATTGATAAGGGCCTCTCTTTTAGAAGCCATTTACAGAGAGAATCCGAGAAGAAAAGGGAAGCAGATAAAAGTTCGTTGAAACCACCACTAATTAAAAGGAAACCAACTGAGTCACATTAACCGTGCAGAGTGCAGCAGCAGAAAGGGAGCCACTTGTTATCACTCCCAGGTTAAGAGCAAGGTTAGCTGACTCCTCTCCTGAGATAAGACCTCGGCATGAAGTGCTGGCCTAAGAAGCCTGAGCATCAGCTCCTCAGCAAAGGGCCAAATTCCACCATCTTGCACAAGGGTGCAATGTGCCTGCTTGCATCAGTCTCTTATCTTGTAAACGCTGCCAAAGATAAATGAGTCTGGGGCAAGGAGCTTTCCTTTCTCTGTTCCTCAGACAGCACAGAAACACACACATCAGTGCTTCAGCACTGAGTATAATGTGTTGCTTTTCTTGCTTTCACACCAACTGCATAAATAACTAAAGCATGCCCTAGGTGTGTTTGCAACAAAACCAACTCACATCCCTGACAAGGAAAAACTACTGTGAGAGCTCACAGAACCTGGACTTCACGTGCAGCTCCGTTTTGCTTACTTGATCTCTCCACTGCCTTTCTTATCTCTGACAACAGCATAGTGATGCTCTCAGGCATCAACAGTGGTACTGCATTGTAGCACCCACAGGAAGCAGAAGGGCCTTACCGCTTCGTAGAGAGATCTCAGGAAGTTAATCTCATCCGTCAGCGCATCCACCTTGGCCTCCAACTCCACTTTGTTCATGTAGGCAGCATCCACATCCTAGAAGAGTGACAATCCAGTGAGGTTGATGGAGTTTTGGTGACCTACCCAACCAAACTTTGGCTTCAAAAGCAGCTGTGCACCCAGCAAGTTCCCCACATCACCTGCTCGCCATCCCTCAACCCCCTCAGTGTGCCCTGAAAGTTACCCACTGGTGCACTGAACTGCTGGTCCCTGTACGTTCTGCAGGGTTCATAGAATACCTCGAGTTGGAAGGATCCATAAGGATCATCCATTTCAACTCAGTGATCCCAGGACTGTGCCTGCACCTATGTTTGCACAGTGACAGTTTGGACCACACAAACCATACAAACTGGGCCTTATGGTCTCTCTGACTTTTTAGGTTTTGAGAGTCAAGGCAGAAAAAGATAACCTAGAGAAATATACAGCCATAATGTGTGAGATGCACAGGGGCTGCTCCTCCTTCCTTGTTCATACAGTGATCCTGGTGCTCAGATAGAAGCAGAAATGAGAGGTGAAGTTGGGTATTCAGGCAAAACAGCAGCAAAGGGATTGGAGGAGCAGAAGGGGGGAGAAGGGCTGCACCCAGGTTTGATCAGACCCATATTCAAGACTCGCACCTTCTTGAGCACCACAAACTCATTCTCTGCTGTCGTGCGCTTGTTGATCTCATCTTCATATCTACCAGGAGAGAAGGGAGCAGTTAGAGCCTGGGTAAAAGGAGGCAATGTCTCAGTGAAAAGTTACCCAATTCCACCCTCTCTCCCCATTTCTCCCTTTCTGAAGCACTTTGCCAGCCTGTGATTACCCAAACAAGCCAGTCACAGGCAGAGGTTTGCTGCACCACTGAGGAATGTGCATTGTTTGCACTGAAGGTGCCACGTTTGAAAGCTATTGTTTGGACAAACTGATGCCTGAAAGCTGCTCTGGTCCACACTGCCACCACCACTGAGCTGGAAGCACTTCCCTTTTTTTCCCATTGCACATAGGGAGTTCTCTGCTCCTTATCCCCACTCATGCACAGCCCAGTGCTGGCCTGCTGTGCTCTGTGTCCTGAGGTTCTCAGCTCCTTCCCTCAGCCACTGAGAACAAATAAAAATGCAGTAGAGATGCAAACATTCAGCACATTCATCTGCACTGATCAAGGGGCTGTTAAAAGCTCTGCTCACTCTGTACTTCCCTTACTCCAGGCATCTGAGCACACTGTGCAGGTGCCAGTCGCACCTAAGAGTTGAGTGCAATTATTCTGCACAGAGTGGCTCTGCTCTAAAGCCTCACAGACCTGTAATATTGGCCACATCCCTTCTCTAAGTGTCTGACTTGAGGTGCAATGACTTCAGTTCTCAGCAGACATAAATCATGCTGCATTGGCTTTATGGACTGGCCTCACAGATTTTCTACCACCTGCAAGCCTGGCTCTCAGAGTCTGCTTTTCAGAGCTGTGCACAGCCAACCTGCTGACCCTAAACAGCAAGAACCTGCTGTGTGGATCCTGCAAGTCATCTACAAAATAGAGCAGGAAGCATTTTAACCAGCTGCTTTGGAATGGCTGCTGACAAAGTTAGACTCTGTTCTATTGACACAGTCTATGGCTAGCACTGCAATTTGCCTTCCAAAGTTTGAGCTAGTTCAGTTTTAAGCCTTCCCGTAATGCTCCTAGTGCTTTGCACTGGACGCTTGCCCATCCATGCTGGTATAAGCAGGTGTTGTCCTTTTGGAGGTCAGTGAACTGCATCCGTTGCTATTGCAGAGCACTGCACAACACGGACGCTGCACATGCATAGTAGAAAGGAATCAGAGCTTGGCCTCTAGCAGAGGTAATCACAGAGGTGTACAAATAAAATAAAATAAAACCCAGCACCAATTGCATTTTTTACAAAATGGTTTGTTGAGCTCTATTTGCAACAAATCATTCAGTGCTCTCCATAACTCCCAAGAAAAGCCCAGCACAGCCCACACAGAGCCACGTGGGCAGCACTACCCAGAGCATTCCTACCCTTGCTTACTTTGAACCACACCCTGAGTCAAGGCAGTGACCAAATAAGAGACAGAATTGCATCCCTATCAACCTCCTCCCCTACCTGAGATATCGGTGGGGAATGGCTGTGTATGAAAATGAGGCAACAGGCACATAAGGGGCTACTCATGTTTTAGGTATTTGACTCAGGAGATGAGATTTTCTTCATACGAATGAGGAGAAACTGGTTCTGAATTCCAGTTACCAAATCCAGCACCTCAGGCTCCTAATTCCTGCTTCCCTCCCCATAGAAGGTTTTGCTCCCCAGCATGGACCCCTGGGTGGGAGGAATAAATAAGCACCTGTGCCCCTTGCGTTCACGTGATACGCAGCTGAAATTAGGGCTACAGCTCCTCTGGGTGCAAACCAGTTCCCTGCTGCTGCCGTGCAGAGAAACACGGTGCAACTGTGGATGAGCATGGAGTAACTGAGCAGGGCTGGGAGAACACCATTCCCATGCTCCTCCTTGGGAAGTGCTGGCTATTGACTTTCCCTAAACACACCCCGGGGATTATCAGATGTTTGCTTTCAGTTCCTGCTTGATCCAGTTTGCCAGCTCCCTCTTTTCTTTCCTTTCAGGCATTTCCCTGTAGGGCTGCACTGGGCACAAAGGCTACTTTCTCAATAGCACTCCTCACAAGCAACGTGATTTGGATAGAAAAACTGCTAAAAAAGAATGCAAGTCATCTGCTCCATTGCCTCCCCATGGAACAAGAAGCAGTTTACCCACTGCCTGCAACCTGCACAGCTCCTATGGGGCTCCTACAGACCCAGACAGTCCAGCCCAAAGTAGGAATCGATCCCTGAGGAGGCTGCAAAGCAAAGCCACGGGGATGGAGCACGTGGGAGCAAGGTGCCAGGAGCACCACGTAACCCAGGCGGCTTCCTTGGACAGACACCTAGCAAAAAACAAATCACCCTCCTTAGCAGAAAAGCTGGGGACACCTCTACCAATCTAACTGTTCAGCTATACCGTTAGATGGTTGGATTATACATTACTTGGCCTTGAAATCCTCAACAAGATCCTGCATGTTCCTCAGTTCGCCCTCCAAACGCCCTTTGTCATTTAACAACCCATCCAGCTGCCTCCTCAGGTTGGTGATGTACGCCTCAAACATGGGGACGATGTTACTCCGGGTGGTCTTCTGGTCCTGGAGCAGACTCCATTTGGTCTCCAGCATTTTGTTTTGTTGCTCCAGGAACCGGACCTGCCGAGAAACCAAGGTGTCATTTGTGAAAGGATGGGGAAGGGGGGGATCTGACACTGCAGAGCTGGGATGCTGGGGGATGCCTGTGCCGTGGATGGTATCTGAAGGATTCACTGTGTCTATGAAAAGCACCTACATTCTAAAGGGTGATAATGTCCAGAAGGAGCATGGCTGCTCTGGGGTTTGCCTTGCAGAATTGAGGCTTTGTTTGAATTAAAAGATAAGGAGATTCTGCTTGCCTGACGCATAAGAGAAACCATTCAGAGATCACAGTGTCAGCCAATTAAACTCAACTCCACAGCTGGATTCCTAACATTTTGAGGATGCCAGAGCTGGTTTACAATACAGGGTCCCCAGTCCATTGGTGGGAGATAACAGAGCTGCAGAGGTACAGGGCAGCGCAAACAAACACAGCAAGCCCTGACTTACATCAAAGGTCTGTTCTACCAGGTCAGCCCCTTTCAAAGACCCCCCTCCCTCTGATTTGCTGGTGCGTGTGGGGCTTTGCAATGCTAGCTAAGTAAAGGGGGTGCAAAGCTGGCCTAAACAGAGCAAAAACTTCTGCTGACAGCAGACATTTAATAACAGTTATTAGACTGCAGGAAAATCACATCAGGTTGGTGAAACCCCAACCCCATTCATGAACCCCCACCCCATTAAGTGAGTTTTGGGTCAGGGCTGCATTCAAGCCCAGTGCAGCCAGCCTCACCTTGTCAATGAAGGAAGCAAAGCGGTTGTTGAGGGTCTTGATCTGCTCCTTCTCCTCCTTGCGCACCCGCTGGATGTTGGGGTCGATCTCCAGGTTGAGGGGGGTCAGGAGGCTCTGGTTGACTGTGACCTCCTGGATGCCGGCCCCGGGGACGATGGCCCCACCGAACCCCATGCCTCCATAGCCTCCATAGCCATATCCAGAGCGAACGCTGTAGGAGCTGCTGCCTCCGATGGAGATCCGCTTGTTGGCAGAGCCCAGATTGTAGAGGCTGGAGCTGCCAAAGCCCCCTGCCTTGCCAAGGCCACTGCCTCCACGGACAGAGGAGACGGAGCTGACCCGTACCTGGCTGACCCCTGGGACGGCCACGGAGCGAGAGCTGAAGCTGATGGAGCGGGACATGGCTGCTGCGGGTCCGGCGGTATCCCCTGTCCTTAAACCTGAGGGTAGCTGTGCTGGGAGACCAGGGCAGGGAGCAAGTGAGCTCTCCTGCCTCGCTTCCCCTTTTATCCGTTAGGAGAGCTGGGCTTGGCTCGAGGGCAAAAGAGGGATCGTTTTACTGCCTGCAGATCTGGGTGTGCCTGGCAGCCCTCCCACCCTCCGTCAACCTGCTGAACCCGAAGGGAAGGGCCGGGGAAGGGGGACAGGACACACCTGGCGCCCGGTGCTGCGCTCAAAGCTTTTGTTCCGCAGCTCCCCATGTCCCTGCCACCAGCACAGCCGAGGGATGTGAAGCACTGGGTTCCTCCGAGCAGAGCAGAGGTGCAGCAGGACAGGGCTGGTCCCATTTCCTCGAAGCTTCTGTTCCTCCCTGCTTGTATGAGGGGATGCTGAAATGAGAAGAGGGGGGATATGCATTGATTTCGAACACACTGCATTGCAGGCAGCCCCCTGTGCAGCAGCAGAGAGGAGATAAGGGGCCTCAACTCAGTTTCAGGTACAGCCAAGTTTGATAAGAAGCAAAGCCAGCTCACGCCATACACTGCCCAGCCAGCCTGATCTGTGCAGAAGAACATGAGATGCCAGAGCTGCCCCTGGACACGGCATTTTTGCCATCTTTCCCCTGTTAACTCTGAAACAAAGGTGTTTTTTGGTGGGTTGCACCTTGCAGGTTTAAATACTCAACATGTCAGTGCAGACTGAAAAGGAATCATAGAGTCGTTTGGAAGGGATCCTTAAAGGCCATCTATTCCAACTCCCCTGCAATGAACAGGGAACCATCAGGCTGCTCAGAGCCTGGTCCAGCCTGACTGGAGGAAACAGGACAGATTCCTGCTTAAACTCCAGGGCTCCCACACAGAAGTGGCAGAGACACAAGAAATGGTTTTACAGGCTTTCTGCATTTTTTAATCGCCTTAAAGGATACACATCTTTACTGCCAGGTCATAAATCCTCCAGTCGGGCCAGAATGTGTCACCCTCAGATCTTCCTCTCATCCGGGTGCTGAGATAGCACTGGCTCCATTTCTGGCCACAGCCTTCTGCAAGTATGCGCTTCCTTCTTCATGGGGAGAATGCAAGCTGGCTGCATATCCCAGCTACCAAAAGGAAATTCCCTTTTCAAAATGAGAAATGGAGCCTGACAGAGACAGATGAGGTGAGATCACTCCCTGCGCCACGAGAGCTGCTTCAGCTTTCAGCAGCAAAAAATAAGATTCACTGAGTGCAAAGCAAACTTCTAAGTTCCACACACCAGCTCTGCCTTGACCTGATGGCTGATGCAGACAGGATAGGGTTTGTTGCATCTGTATGCAGCCACCTGCAAGGCAGAAGTCTCCAGCTGTGTTATGTGGCTTCAGGTCCTTGCAAGCACAAGGAGAGGCCACTTTCCTGCAACTCCTCTGGGTTGTTGTGAAAGGAAGGGAATTGGAGCTCAAAGTGCCGCTTAAGAGCCCTGCTTTGGCAGGAATAACCTGCAACAAAGCAAGCTCTAATTGTGCATTTTATCAGGTTGCTTTCCAGCCTCAGCTGCCCTGCATCAGCAGATGGGATTCTTGCACAAGGCAGCACACAAACCAGAAAGCAATCCAGACAGGTAAAATACAACTCCTCTGCCAGATAAACTGTCATAAAGGCAAACTTGTTCCCAGCAACCTCCGAGGAAACAACTGGTAGGCAACCAGAGAGCTGAACTTCACCTTGCTTTGTACTATTGAGGGCCAGACCCACAAAAAGCCATTTTTCTAATTGTAATTAATTACCACCACGCAACACGACTGATTGTAGGTGAAGATGAGTCTGTTGAGGTGGCCTTCCCAAGTTTCCACACACTGTTCTGTATCGTTTCCAACCCATGCAACAACCCCGATGGGATTGGGGTCTGGTGATACAGAAGACACCGTATGGAGTAGTTAAGCACCCTTTAGGGAACTGAGTGCTTGGACACTGTGACCATTCTGCTCAGGGTCACAACTTGACAACCCCTCCCACTCCAACCAACTCACTCTTATGCACTGACGCTCACAGAACCAACAAGAGCCACAGGTGATAAACCCCTCCACAAATCCTACATCAAATACACCGAGTTTTCAATTCCAGCCCTGAAAGCACAGGAGAACCCCATCAAATATGGCCACATCCTGACGGAAGAGGAAGAAATCTTTGCAGATGAGCAAAACCACTTTAAGAACGTGGGTCCGTTGTTTCCTCGCGCTCAGTTGGTATCCGTGGGCTATCTCTTGCTGTGTGTTTAGACTGCAGTGTTTGCTTTGAAAGTTTTCTGGAGCTGGGAGTGCCCTTATGTTTTGTGTTTGCACAGCACAGTCCCAGTTTGCGATTACTGCTCCAAAGTGCTTCAGCAGTGAGTCATTTATAAGTGAGCTTGCATCCTGACGACAAGCAGTGTTTTGGTGGTCTGATAAGTGGGGCTAATCATGCAAGAGCACAACATAGCACTCATGGGACCATCAGAGAATGACACTGTCAGGCTGTTATTCGTTATACCAATGCCAATGCTGGTGCTTGCAGCCATAGAGCTGCCATGCTGGTGGTGATACCTCCATGCTGCGAACACGGCTCATTCTCCTCCCAAAATCTGGCTCCTAGAGGAGCTCCTGCAATAAACATTTGCAGCTCCTCAGCTATTGCTATGAATACTGAGAGACCTCCAAAGGAAACCTGTGCGGCACCTGTGGTTTGGGGGCAGTAAGAGAACATCTACAGTGATGTCTGAACACACAGACACAAGCCACGTCAAGACAAAGTGGTTAATTCACATGAAGGATGATTCAGTTGTACTTCCTGTGTCACTGGGGCAATAAAGCTCGAAGCAATGACACAGCTCAGCAGCACAGAATCTCAATGACAGGAAAGCAGCTATTCCAGAAGGCTGCTGGTTCAAAGGATTCAGTGTTCCAGAGGTTGGTACCTCGGTACAGCACCTTCCTGCTGTAAATCAGGGCCCCACGCCTACCTGGAGGCTGTTTAATTCATGTCTTCAATATTCTGCCACTGCCCATTTCTGAAGAATTGAAGCGGTTCCCTTGAGCCTTGTATGACCTTCCTGTTAACGTTAACTCACACTCATTTGGTCTTATGTTGATAAACTGAACCCTCACACCTCTCAGAATCCAGAGGCTTTTTTGGAAACCTCGAATTCCTGCTGTGGCCTCTCTGTTCCAATTCTCATGGTGAGGTGCAGAGGCCACATGCTCATGCAATTTGCACTACGAACTCATGCAGTTTTACACATGGAAATTTTGCTCACCACTCTTACAGCCAGTGGCTCTAACAGCTTTATGTTTCCACAGCACTGGAAGCTGCTACAATGAGGCTCACTTTGCTACACTGCATCTCCCAGCTACACCTCTCCTTCTTGAAACAAAGCTGAGCAGACTTAGTGTTGACAGGGTCATCTTAAGACCAGCAGGAACAGAAAGATCACCTGCTTGCCCAGCGTGACAGCCAGCTGCCACAGAGCAGAGCTGACATCACATTAACAGCACAGCTTCCAAAAGCTGTTGCCTTCAGTGCAGGAGCTGCACTTCCCCATTCCTCCTTTTATCTGAAACACAGTGGCTCAAAGCCAGAAGCTTTTAGATCACAGAATGATGGGATGCTTGTGTTGGAAGAGTCCATAAAGATCAGAGAACCACAGGATAGTTGGGATGGAAGGGTCCTTCAAAAACAGAGAGCCAGAGGATGGTTGGGTTGGAAGGGTCCTTCAAGATCAGAGAAACATAGGATGGTTGGGTTGGAAGGGTCCTCCAAGATCAAAGAAGCACAGAATCACAGCATGGTTGGGGCAAGAGGGATGTCAAAGATCCTCCAGCTCCACCTCGTGCCCTGGGCTGGTCCCACCCCTCCATCAGCTACCCCGGGTCTCTCCCATGGCCTTGAGCAGCCCAAGGGCTGGGTCACCCCCAGCTCTCAGCCTGTCCCCACAACAGAGGCACTGTAGCCTCTCAGCATCCCTCATGTCCTCCCCTGGCCCCATTCCAACAGCTCTATCTTTCTCATGCTGGAGTCTCAGCATGATAACAGCACAAACCCACCCACTGCCATCTCCAGGATCACCTCAGACCACCATAAACAGCCCCTGCATTGCTTCCCCCCAGATATTTCCCATCCACTCAGCACAATGACACAGCTCCACACGGTGCAGCCCTGTGTACCTCCTGCCCCAGTTGCACCTGGAGCATTGCAGCTGCTGCTAAGGGAGCTGCGTTGCCAT
This sequence comes from Tympanuchus pallidicinctus, assembly GCF_026119805.1. NCBI lineage: Eukaryota > Metazoa > Chordata > Aves > Galliformes > Phasianidae > Tympanuchus > Tympanuchus pallidicinctus. The sequence goes on from NW_026294766.1 coordinate 401,509, forward strand.
GAGCTCCAGGACAAACAAGCAAACCCAGCCCATGGGATCCGTCCTGGGGACACAGTGCAGCGCAGCTCCGGCTCCCCACGCCTGACGCACGATGCAAGCATTTGAGCTATGGACTTTCTTCTCTCTCCAGCCTCCTTAACATGCACTCAAAGCTGTTTTTTTCCCCTCTCCCCCAAATTACGAGATCTTATGATTACAAGAAATCATGAAGGAATAAGTATAAATATAGCTATAATTATGTATAATCATAATTACACGGATAATTTTTTTACATGAAAGTTGAGAGCTGCTCCCGCAGCTGAAGCCTGAAGGAAAACAAACAAACAAAACCACTGCAGCTCTCCAGCCTGGCAGTGCCAGGCTCAGCTTTTCTGGAGATGGCACACCTCAGGAGAGAATGGAAAACCCACATTTTGACCCCAGAAAATCACATGTGAGCTACGGGCCTGGCCCATTGCATCTCTAGGTCTGTTTCATTTCCCGGTGGTAGAGCTGAGCTGAGCTCTGTGCATAAACCCACAGCACAGAGGGGGGCTGGGGCAGATCAGAGTCACCTATCTCAGCCAGTAACACACGCTGGGCAGCACACAAACCCAAGGCAATTACAGCTATCCTCCCAGCCATACTCCTACAGCCATCAGCACTTAGCCCTTTCCAAATTGCATCTTGCCCAGCACATTGATCTGCTGCTTATGACCTCTCTCCCCACTGCTGGTCCATTCCTTGGGTCAACCCATTCCTGCCACCACAGCCTGTGGCAATGAGATTGCTCACAGTGTGAGATCTCCCTGTCTTCCTCTTTTAATTGACTCAATTGCAAAGCAAAGCACGCCATTCACAGTAGGAAACGCAGTGCAATGGCACTCTGCATTACTACGGGAATTGTGGGCCTGATTCATGTCTAGGTTAAAGGATAATGCCATCGTAACTGAAGCCAAGTGAATGGAGCGGGGATGGAGAGGAATGATTGTGCACAGTCATCAAGAAGAAATGCCCTTATCAAAATTGTGCTTCAGACACAGCTTGGGCAGAGCCAGTGGCACAACGCCAGCTGACACCAGCTTCCACCTCCAGGTTCAGGAGAGATTAAGGACTCCCAAAGCACTGAGCGCCCAACATGACAGCCATCCCCATGCACCCTTGTTTGTACAGCCCTTGGCACAACGTAATTAAGAACAACGACTGGGTGTCTTAATAGCAGCCGCAAGACAAACAGCCATCTGCACCCCTGTGGCTGCACGGAACAAAGCGGCTCGGCAGCCTCTGGCCCCAGTTACGAATTCCGAAACCTTTTGCAAAATCAAAGCTGTCCAAACAGACCTGTTGCCTAACGAACTCTCCTAAGGAAGAAAAATAATGAAGAGCAACACAAATCTGCGTGCAGTATTTTTCAGATAAGCCGTCCTGCAGGCAGGAAGTCCGTGGGAGAGGCAGAGCTGCACCACCTCCCTCTGTTCCCTAAGCACATCGCATAATCACATCAGCACTTGCTTAAATCTTTGGGACACAGGACTGCAAAAACCCCATCAGATCTGGGGCCAACTGTGCTGCTGCAGTGGGCAGTTTGCAGCAGTTGGGTTTTCAGAGGGAGCTGCTCCTGGAGGAGCTCTGGGGACATCTCCCACATCGAGCTGCAGCACTGCGCATAGCAGGAGCTTTCAGCCCAATTTTTGGAACATCAGAGCACTTTTGTGAAAGGCAGGCAGAGAAGCAGTCGGCAAAGGTGGGGAGGGGGTTGGGTGAAAGGGAGGGGTAGGATCTCCCCAAGGATGAGTCACAGCTGAAAGACAAAGGTAAATAACATTCAAATGATTGGATATGAGTGTTTTATTACGGCTGTAATCGCAGAGATGAAACGATAACCTTTGCCTACAGAGAGGCCAGTTCAGCTCTCAGAGGGATGTAAGTGCTTTTTCCTAGTATTGCACACACAGAAATTCCTAGTATTTAGGCTCAGTGCTTCCCACCTGCCATGTTGGGGAGGTATTTTATATATTTATCCTGCTGTTTATCCTCCAGACAGCAAAACCCCTGCATAATGACACTCCAGCCTCCGCTTTTAACCCACAACACCCAAGTGGCAGCTTCCCAGTGAACTCCAAAAGGAAGGTGCACCCCTTCTCCCTCCCTTCCTCTGGTTCTTTTGCAGCTGGTGGCCGGGTCTCATGTTTTCCAGTGAGAGCAAAGTGCAGGACTAGCAGCCTTGGACCCAACAGAGCCCAGCCCTGGTGCTGATGGCAGCAGAGGGTGGGGCAGGGCGTTGTGCAGCACCATGATCGATGCATTCGGCGGTGACAATAGTAATTAGGATCAGAATTACCTCCCCATGCCCACGCTGTCTCACACGAGGTCTGTAGGAGGGGAGGGAAGATCAGGACCAGCAGCGCTGTACAGATCCAGAGCTGCTGCTCAGAATGAGCTCCTCCAGACTCAAACCCACTTGGCCTCCTCCCTACACCCTCTGGCAAACCCCAAACCAGCCTCAACCATCAGCACATGATTGCCACGAGAGAGGAGAGCAGCTGAGCAGAAATGGGGCAAAAGGAAGAACTATTCTGCATGTGCTAGGAGTGAGATTGCTCCCCGTGATGCTGAAGATGCATTGCTCCTGCAGACACATGGGCTGCACGGTCCCTCAGCTGCAGCAAAGGGGTTGAGCAGAATTTCAGCCATTATAAAGACACCTTAGGGGCCGTGCAAGGCAGAGCCAGGCTCCCAGCTTCCTGCGTTCACCAGGCATGAATCAGCCAGGTAGAATTTAACCTCAGGAATTAAACTCGGGGTGAATCAGATCGGGTACCAGATTTCACCAGGATTACAGGCTTCCTCCTGGGCTTAGCACCAGCCCAGTCCTGACAAATGCAAACACGTGCAGATACACGGGGCTGCTGCACGTGCATCCTAAAGAATGTGTCCTCCTGAAGATGAGGCTGTGCTCACTTGGGTCTGTGCAGCATGCATGAGGATAGCGGGCGGCCCCTGACAGCATGCTGAAGTGCTAAGAGGAAAGCCCAAGGGGTAAGCCAGCACCAAAGCCATGCCTGCAGCAACTGCCCCTTGCAGCAATGCAGCACTGAGCTGCAGCTGAGCATGCTGTTGCTGTGCTGTGCAGCTCTCGTGCCGCGCAGGGTTGCATCATGCAGGGAGTGTGCAGCAGGACAAAGCGCCTCGAGGAAAGTTGCACTGAGGCTGAACACCTGCTGTGCATTGCTTCCAGAAAGGTGTTGGTGGCATGAGGTGGGAAGTGAGAGACTGAGTTTGGCTGGTAAAAAGCAAAAAGGGGCCTTTTTCCTGAGGTATTGGGCCCGGGGCCTCTGCCAAAGCACAAAGCAGCTGCAAGTGAGGGGGCAAAGAGGCACTGGGGAGGGAATATAAGCAGCTCCCACTGTGATCTTTTGGGGACCTGACAGCTGAGTGGCCCCTCACTGTGCTAACAGCCATGACACTATCCTCTTCTTCTGCCATGCTCTGATCCCAGCTTGAGGCTCCCACCTGAGAACACAAGGAGCAAGAGCCACAGCCCTTGCATAGAGACAAGGCTTCCCCAAAGCCATCCTGCCTCAGTGCCATCGGGTTATTTTGGCTTGCTTTGAATTTCCGAGCTCACTTCTGCAATGCTGATTTTAAGGGAGAAGCTGCAGCAGGCTGAAATTGTTCTGATCACAGCCACTGATCCCCATTTTTGGGCAAAACAGCAGATTTCTGCAATTCCCAATGCAGATGCCCACCTACCAGCTATTACCCTGATGCCTTAGGTGCCTTCTGTCTCCTAGTAAAGACCTCCGTGTATTTTAGCCTCAGAACCTAAATGCTGCAAAACAGGTACAGGGCCTCATAAATATCCTCACAACCTCATTACCTGCTGAAGGCCCGCAGTACCAACCGAAACACAATACATCATCATTCAATGCTGCGAACCATGTGAGAATGACACACAATGCAAAAACAAAATGCCTAATTAAAAGTGACACAAGAGCACAGAGCCAGATCGTAATCAGAATGGTGGATGCTGGGTGCTGCTTAAAAGGAACAAACTCACTTGCCCAAGTGTGGATTGAGAAACACTAAGCAGTAAATCCTTGCACTGTGTGTCTCATTCACATTCTTTTTACAAGCAGGGACAAAGAAAAGAGAGACCATTTGGCAAATAACAGGACGGGGTAACATAGAGCCAGGCAACCTTCTGGCTCCCAGTGCAGCTTATGAGTGGGCTGAAAGGCACTGGGACAAGGCTGGGTGCACAGCCAAGGAGACAAGCAGGTTCACAGACTTCACCTGATAGCAAAAGCAGCGGTTTCTAAGATTAAACCAAACCCCTTTATGCTGGAGATGACAGGATGCAGCTGCTTGGGGGAAAGCCCCGGGCACAGACACTATCATCCAACCGCTGTGGGAAGGGAAGAGGCTGCAGCACTGGAGCAGAAACGAATGATGTCACCACCTCTTAATTAGTCCTATTTTTTTTCTTTTTTTTTTTTCTCAATACCTGAAATTTCCTGGAAGCTACGTGAGCAGCAGATGGGCTGGAAACCTTCCTGAGCGCAAAGCAAACTGGGGCACGTCCCATCCTGCCTTCCAAACCCTTCTGTAAATTCTTTGCAGGTGACGTCTCTTCTGGGGGAAGCGATTTAGATGGCATCAAGAGCTTCTGCTCCTGCAATGAAGTCAGAAATCAGAGAGGAGATGAAAGGGGCAGCGGGCTGGAAGGAAGAAGGGGATGTGGACAGCTCTGGGCAGGCACAGAAAGGAGTGAAAAGAGATGGTGAGAATGGAAATGTAACACTGGACAGGCGGATAGAGGGGGAGGATAGGAGCTGGGTAAGGCTGAAGAGTAGCCCCAGCCATTACCAAGCCCCATTATGGGGTGTAATTCTCTCCCCAGCCTCAGCGCCTCATCCCAATGTGAGTGACACAGACGCAGCACTTCTCCTCAGCTTCATCTCCCAGGGAGATCAAAAACCCCCACCACCAAACCAGCTTCACTGTTGGCCTGCAGTGCCACATCCAGAGCCTCCTGCAGTCCCACATTTAACCTAAGAGCCTGCTGCAGCCCCACATCTACCTCGAGAGTCTGTTGCAGCCTCCAAGTAGCTCAGCTGGGACCCAGCAGCCAAATGTAACACAGGCAATTAGGGTCTCTCTTCTTTTTCTTCATTTTTTTTTTTTTTTTTCTATCTTGGTGGACCAACCCCAGCTCTGCAACCAGGAACTGCAGCTCCTCTGCCCCATGGCCGCAGTATCAGCCATTCCCCTGCAATGTGTCACTGGGCTGAACACACACAGCTCCCACTGCAGACGCTCCTCGCGTGCCTGGCGTGGCCCAAACGCGTCCTGCTGACCCACTCATTACCTCCAAAGCCCCAAAGCCCTGTCCCTGCCTTGCTTAACCCTAATCACTCTGATTCCTCAAGGCAAGCGCTGATTCGCTGCTTAATCTTCATACGTTAGCCATGCTTAATGAACAGCAATTACTTAGGGAGCTTTGATAAATGAATTATTCTTCTGTGCATATACTTATTGAGCCAGTAACCCTATAAGGTGCTTCTCCAAGCAGCTGGGATAAATCTCCATGCACCAAGGGAACTCCAGGTTTGTCTGCACAGAGGTTTAAGCATCCCCAAGTGACTCTTCTGTGGTTTAAGTCACCCCATTCCACTCCCAAACCTCAACCTACCAAACAACCACATTGCAGACTCCAGGAATTCATTGCCTTGCTCTAGATGTCCCCACAATGGGAGATCCTCAGACTGCTCGGCATCTTTGAATGGTGACTCCTGCGTGCCAATGGATCAGGAGATGAGCGGGACCAGGAATAACACCATGGGAGCAGGAGGACACAGCAGTTTGCCTGGAGGTGGCCGAAACTTTCATCACATCCTCCAGAGCTTTCTCCACTCTCCTCTCTTCTCCCACCCTTTTTCAGCTTGTTTTGCCATGCAGACAAGAAGGCTGGTGCCTAATCTCAAAGCTAGATTTTGGAGAGCAAGCCCACTCCAAACTGAACCAAATACCTGGCCAAGGAGGAGCATCAAGAACATCAGCAGGAAGAGGAGAAACAGCCTGACTCAGCACTGCCTCTCCCATAGGGCAGGGAGGACAGCAAGGGGGAGAAACATGCAGCAAGGCTTCTACTGCCACCATGCAAAGCATATCTCCATTCTCCATCCTTGGAAGGACAACAGAGGGTAGCAGGTTTCTGCATTAAGAGCACCCAAAATACCAAAAAGCAAGCAGCAGCATCTGAGAATCAGGACAGGCTGCTGAGCATTGCCTTTGTTAGACTGAAATTAAGGTTCCCTGGGACCCAGCACTGCCTCCCCATAAAGATGCAAGCTTGGGTCTCCATCTCACCCCACTGCCTAATGGGTGGGACAACAGGAGCTTGGCACCTAGAAAAGAGAGGTTAGAAAGCAAACATTTGCTGTAGAAGGTTATGGCAAACTCTACCCATCCTTCTGGAAGGAGGCAGAGCTATAATGCTCATCTCAGAATGGAGAGGCCCCATTGCTACCACTGGAAGATAGCTTTCCACCTCACCTTTTCCAAGCAGTAAAGTCAGCTTTAATCCTAAACCATCTTCCTTCAGCATCCTTCAGCACTTGAGCAACACCTGACAGAGGGGATAAGGGATACAGTACGTAACCCTATGCAGAAAGCAGGACTCAGAGGGCACTAAACAACATATTACAGTTAAATCTGGTCACAGTGTTTTGTTTGGGTTTCTAACCCTTCCATTCTGCACTGGGTGAAGCCATTTCAGCCAAAGTAGATACACTCTTAGGCTGGATCCGGAGTTACAAATGTCATTTCAAGGAAAAGATAATGGGGGAAAGAAAGAATTGATACATGGAGCAGAAAGCAGTAGGAACTGATGCTCAGGGAGATGTGGCTGCTGATGCAATGAGCAGCAGTGCTTTCCCTGCAGCAGTCCTTCCCGGGATATTGCAAAACAGAAGCATGCTAGCATCCAGCCCAGCTCCTAGCCGCTATTAGATGGAACCAGCAATGGAGCTATCTCCTTCCCTTGGACTGATCATTCCTAGGAGCCATCACAATGGTGCTCAGTAGCAGATGAAGCAAAGAACCTGCCAGGTGACCCTGTGGCCTGATGCTAATCAGGAACATCGAAGTGCCTGCAACCGCAAAGCCACAAGCAGCCTGTGATGAGGCAGATATCTCACCTCACCTTGCAAGAGCCATGAGCTTTGTCACCTCCCAGCCATAAACATCCTTCTAATCCTTAAAATCCTCAAGATTAAGCTGGGAAGTTTTGACAAGGATCCACCAAGTGAGGGACTCGATATTCAAATGGATCACCCAAGGAAGCGTCAGATGGGCAGAGGACGTTGTCCTTGGCCAAACACCAAAACTGTGCTTGAAGAAAGGTTAAATCCTACTGGAATGGGTCAGCTTCTTTAAGAAGTCTTCTACAAGACCGAAACTACACCCCCATCAGACACAGTTCTTGTTGGAGCAAGTCTGCGACAGACCCAAGCTTTCTCCCACTTCACTCGGTGGGGAAATTCCCAGCTCACCTTCCAACCAGCCCGTAAAGCAGCAGCTTTCCCACAGAATGGAAATTCCACCTTTTGGCCAGAGAAGACCATCCCCTTTTCTGAAAGCATCACACTGTTAATAAAGCAAAGGAAGCAGAAATAGGTGTTCTGTCCTCGTTTTTCACACGAGAAACTGCGTTAAAGCTGAAAAACACTTCCAACACTTTCAAGAGAGCAGTGTCCAATGCTGGTTTATTCCTAGGTCCAAACAAGTAGTTCAGGGCGTGCCACCTTGGCAGGCTAGAATTTATTAAAAGAGAGTGGTTTTTGGTGTCTCCAGAGTTTGCTTTTAAAGGGCTTTTGGGACACGCAGGTGTCAGAGGGGCACGGACACTTTTGGGATCCAATTTGGCATCTATTTTGAACGCCTACGTTTCTGTTGGACCAAATAACCTCAACTCACTAAGGGGTCCCAAAAGCAGACCCACCGTATCCAAACACTCAGAGCATCAGGAGTTTCTCTGCGGTCAACCACCAACACCTCTAACCCAATGAGCTCACAAAGCATTCTCCAAACACCCACCTTAGCAAACTCAGAGCCTTCCTTTATGATTTCCTCAGCTCTTTCATTCTATTAGCAAAAAAAAAAAAAAAAAAAAAAAAGCCACAATTCCTTTGGCTGGAAACCCAAGAGGGCTGAGCCCAGGCTCCATGACCCAGGTGCATGCTTGCAGCCCTACTCAGCGCTGCACTCCCTGCCTGCTGCAGCCCAGCTCCTTTGCTTGCTTTCTTCACCATTTAAGGACGAGGAAAGCAGCTGCTCAGGGCCCAGCGAATTACCTGGGAGTGATTTGTTTTTGCTGTGAATGCCTATGCCTTCACCACACAAACAAGCTCCTGAAGAAAGGAGGATACAGAGAGAGGGAAGAAGAAAAAAAAAAAAAAAGAGAAGCCAACAGGTTGATCTGGATTACATCAACGGTTACACCCTCCTCCGTTTAATGAACATAGGAGAACAGGTGCTTGTAATTTATTAGCCAACCCACGAGCTGAGGAGACAGGAATTAGCTGCCCAAGCTGCTCAGCGTGCCACTGCTCTCCTTCCCTTTGAGGCAGTAACAGCAAGAAAACTTCACCTCTTTTTTTTTTTTTTTTTTTTTTTCTTTCTTCTTTCTCTACCTCCTTTCTCCTCCCCTTCAGCTGCAGAACCACGAGCTGAGCATGACTAACCCCTGCAAAGCCTTCAGCAGTGGCTCCCTCTGCTCCTGGGAGGCATCAGGGGGAATGAGCCAAGGCAGAGCAGGCAGCACGTCCCCGGAGAGCCTGGGCCGCTGCAGTCCCAGCAGTGTGAGCAGCCCCAGCTGTGGGGCCCTTCATGGAGATGGTGGGTACCAGAGTTCCTCTTACCTCTCCATTGATGGCAGGCTCCTGCCTCCCGTGCATCTTGACATCGACACCAACTTTCATGCTGTGCGAGAGCAGGAGAAGGAGGACATCAAGCTGCTCAACAACCAGTTTGTGACCCTGATTGAGAAGGTAAGGGGAGCTGCTGTGGGGATGGGGATGCTGGTGGTGGCGGTGGGGAAGTGGATGCAGACACTGCCATGAGGCTCATGAAGGCCTCCAGTGAACCACTGCCAGGCTCCGAATGTGAGACTAATTACCCAATTAGATATTTCTTCAGTGCTATCTCTTAGTACAAGGGCTACTATCACCTCTAGGTGAAGTTGGGCCACGGCTGTGGTCAGCAGCCCGTGCCTCTCCTGTGCTGTGCTGGTCAGCACAGCAGGGACAGGGACCTTCCTGCCTGGGCAGCAGGGACATGGATGAAGGCCTTGGTGTGCAATGGACTTATGGCCATGGGCAGTAATGCTGACTACAGTGGCTGCTCAAATTCCTCCCTGGCTGCAGAGAGACAGCTGGAAATTCATCTTTGTAGCTCCGTGGTGGGCAAGGGATACCCCCCACCCACCTCCCTCCTCTGCGGTTTGCACTACGAGGGGTTGCACGCTCAGCCAAGAAAGTGTCGCTTTCATCTCTTAAAAGAGCCATGAGAAGGCAGAAGATTTTTCTCAAAGGAAAACAACTCATCCAGCAAAGGCAGGTTTCTGCAAAGCCCTGGTGCTCTGTAAACAGATGGTAATCTCCTAGGATTGCTTCACTGCAGTCTACAATACCAGCACTCAATGCCAAGCTACTACAGCTTGGGATTTTATTATTTTTTTTTTCAGTACTATTTTCTTTAAGTCAATCTCTAAAAGGACCTGACCTCGTGCTGGAAAGGAGGGGGTGGGGATCCACCTCTCCCAGTATCCATCCCAATGAAGAGCTGTGCACCCACCACATCTCCACATGCCAACGATGTACAGCAGTGCCAGCGGCTGACCCTGCACGGAGGACCATAGCAGCCTTTGCAGCTCTGCTTTCCTAAGCTCTGATCTTGGCCTGGATTTGGAGAACAAGTGGTTTGGAAATCACCTGGAGAGTGATGTGTTGCATGTGCTACAGCCCTGGTCCTTCAACCACCCAGAACACGAGGCTGAGGGGTGTGTGTGTGTACTGAGCCCTGCTCAGAAACCAGACCTTGGGTGAGAGGATGGGGGCAGGGGAGATGAGAGAAGCCCACACAGTAACAGAATGTACGTGAGCCTGACCACAGGCACCAGCCTGTTCCACAGATGGAGATGGAAGAAGTGACAGCCTCTAGATTTCCTGATAAACCCAACCTGGTGACCTGCTGATAAGTGTGCATTACAGGGCCTGATGGACAGAAGATACAAATAAGCCTCCTTAGTTAAGTGGCTTTGACTTCAGCACCTGCAGCTTCTGCAGTTAGCTTTGAAGGCTGCAGCTTCAAGTGGTACATAAGTGGGAAATTTCAGCCACCTGCCTCAGGCTTCCATTCCAGAAGAAAGTTAATGACACTTCCTCGTCACAGAGAATTTGTCTTTTTAATCAGGAATTCAGATGGTCTGAAGCCTGAGCTGCTAATTCCTCGGATAATTGACAACAATAACTGCAGGAGTTTGCTGTTAAGGGTTTCCAGCAGGCTGTTCCAGATCTGCTAGTATTGTCTTTTCATCTGATTCAGGTATGTGCAAGTGGGAGACAGTCAACAGCCAAGTGATGGAATCCCTGCCTGAAGCTCTACCTTCACCCTGAGCAGCTCAGATGCAGAGGTTTCCAAGGTCCAAGCTTTGGTCACTTCTGTGTTTGTTCTTCCAGGAAATGAGGCTCGATTTGAGCGATTCTTCTGCTACAAAGCTCACATTTCATGACTTTACAAAGGATTTCTGCTGAAGCGGGATGCCACGCAAGATGACAGGATGAAAGCAGTTCAGCCTGGTGGGTGGGTGTGGTTTGGGAAGAGGGTAAAAACTAAAGATTTAGGTAGAGAAAAAAGAGCAACAAACCATCAGGAGCGAAGTCAGGAACCAAGACTTCATCTGAGGGTCAGGGAGAGACTTGGAACAGCAGCCAATGCAAACATTGACTATTCTAGCAGCAAATGGGAAAGCTGCCATAAAATGAGAGGCTGTTCTCTACATCCAACCCCACAGTTTGATCTCAGCCCCACTGACCACAGTCCCGCTGTGCAATCCTGAAGATGCCTCAGATGGAGAGAACAAATGGCCCAATTGGTTACTGGTAGCCCCAGTGGCCACTTCCTCATGCCACTGAGCTGCGTGGCCTCACGCATGCGTACGCACACAGCATGATGCTGTTTTTGTGCCAGGACAAAGCAGCCAGTCACCAAACTCCCAACTTGATGTCTATGGACACATGTTATGCTGTAAGGAAGGAGTAGGTCTCCAACAGCAAGACTTAGAAGACCTTAACACACACACACACTCAACTGTAAGCATCCGAGCACTGCTGCTTTGCTTGGCTGCCCTCTGCTCAGATGAGAAGCTGGGAATCCCCTCCATATTTGTGCAGTGCTCAGACCTGAGCACTCTGTCTCACCGATTCACTGCTGTTCTCCTGGCCAAAACTGAAGTCCAAGGAGGAGATCGAGGCCTGATAGCCCTTGTACCCCATTTCTCACTATATAGTGTACTGGTGATGCTGCATCTTCCTCATAGCACAGATGAACTCATATCAGCATTGAATCATCTCCAGGACAGAGTTAAGGCAATTGACAGCCTGGAGCTCACAGCCAAAACATGTCGGAGGGAGTTTGGTTTCCCTCACAGAGCAATGAGGAGAGGTGATGATTAAATAATTAATTAACGTTAGTCAAGAGCTTTGAACGTGAAAACTGTTGAACGCTCAGCATGATTCTTCAGAATGGAGAGCACCAGGAAAGAAGAGCGTCAGATTTGGACAGTGGGTGGATGAGAATGCAACGTATCCTCTCTTAGCAGATAGGCACTCTGAGACCTCACACAGAGCCTCATTATTTCAGTTATTCTGTAGAGCTCCCATAGTTCTCGTCTACACTGCTTTGCAATACAAACCAAGACTGTGATTCATTGCTCAGGCTTCACCATGGTGCAATCCTACAGATTAGAGGGGAGTGATTTGTGCCACCCTGAGACAGTAAATCAGAATTCAATTCACCCCAGACATCTGGGCATGAGCCATAGTGGGTTTTCAGCCTTTATCTCAATATGTTTGGAGGCAAAGGGGACCAGTGTAGATCAGCTTTTATTTTTTCAGTGACTTAACAAGAGATGCTTCTTCATTTTCACATGAATGTGATCTGTTAAGAAATTAAGCAGCATGAAATGCATAAAACCTTTGTAGCCCCTGTATTCATCCTCTGCTCTGGATCTTCAGGGGATTTTTTGCTCTTACCTGGAGATCTCAGCTGAGCTCAGCAACATTTCATTGCTGCAGAGGTCTCCAGACCAGAGGCATTTTGCTGAGCTGTCAGAATTACTGAGGTCTCTGCAATCTCTTTATCAGGTCCAATGCTTGGAGCAACAGAACAAGATCCTGACGACACGGTGGAACTTCCTGAAGGATCAAGACAATTCCCACTCCGAATCAGACATGAAGGCCATTTACGATCAGTACATGAGCAAAATGAATCAAGAGATGCAGGCACTCAACTATGAGCAGGAAAATCTCGAGTCGGAGTTGACAGAGGTCCTGAGCACCATGGATAACTTCCGAAGCAAGTAGGTGTCCAACGTGGCTCCATGTATGAGGGGGGAATGTTTGCAAGATGCTGGTTAAGCTGTGGGACCAGAAGCAGTGTGGCACTGATTGAAAGCAGTGAGTGCTGTTCCCAGAGAAAAAGAGGACAGCATGTTTGAGAAGTTGGTTTCCTACCCTCTTCCTAACTAGAGATGAAAGTAACCTATAGAATGGGTAACCTATAGTATGGGGGCATCTGAGGTCAGAGCACAGGAAACAATACTACCAGGAATAATAGCCAATAAAACAAAGAATTAGTAATCCCCCACACTGTTATCACAAACCAAAGCTTTCTCCCCAGACCAATCTATGGATTTGGGCCCCTTAGAATTAACAAACTGCCTCTCTTTTCCTCCTCCTCCCCCCAGAAATTAAAGCAAAGTTCTGTTTTCACCAAGAGGTTAAATTCTAACCCAATCCTAACCTAAACCTCTAGACAGAACTTATTGAGGCAGATGATAGTTTGAGAGGACTGGCTGCAGAGGGCTTCTTGCTGCTTTTGTCAACAGCTTTGAGATCCTCAGATAACATCTGAGATGCACCACGGCTCATTTAAGAAAACAATGCTTTCCTTATTATCGGTGTTATTTGCATACCACACAGATGAATCCACAATTAGATACTTTCCCTTCCAGTTACACCCATTTGCCTACACAGGATCTCTGGTACTTTCATGCTGATTTGCAGTGAGGAGGACCCACCTGTGGGCACTGTCAAAACAGAACAACAAAGCTAAGGGCCAACCCCTCTGCTGGCATTGACAGACATCTGAAATAACAGCCCACACCTCTTCCTGATGCATGATGTGATGTGTGAATAATGACAGCACCCTTCTCCAGAGAGCTTAGCCCAAGGATCTCAGTGATCTTTGCAGGCTTTGATTAAACCAGCTGCTCAACACGTCTGCAGATCAGGGGAAAGACTGATACCTCCATAAAGGTATCCAGAAGGACCTTATGGACAGATAGAACAGGGCAGCACTTAAATTTACTCAAGCTGATGGCAGAGCAGGACATGGAATTAGGAGTTTGCTTCCTGACCTTATGCTGAAAGCGCTTATGCTCAGCCTCCTTCTAGAAATGATGCACTGCAAATCCCTAAATTCCTTGTGGTGAGTGCTCCTGCTTTGAGATGCTGGTTTCACTTAAAGACCTGGAATCACTGATGCTTGCTTTGCTGACAGACAGCAACCCTGAACTTGGATCAAAGACCTTATAGGCACTGTACCATTTACTCCCTGTCCTAAAAGGTTTTAAGACCTCCATACCTCTGTGGAGCTCCTGCTTCTCCTTGCACATCCCCAGGAAGCAATGGCTCTGTACTTACAGAAGACACTTCTTGGTTTATTCTGTAAGTCAGAAAAACAGGCAGGCTTGTGGAGAGACATCAGATCAGCCAAATCCATCTGCTCTCCCAGTTTGTCCTTCTATTTGTACTCAAATTAACTTACTAATTGCCCACATCTGGCACTTATTATTGTTATTTCTCAACCTGATTTCTTAAGGGTAGAGGTATTTATGCAAACAGGCTGTGTATTTCCCCCTTATGTTCAATCTTGGACAGTTTAAGCCTAGCTGGACAGAGGAGCAGAAGAGGCAGAGATGCTACGCTGCTAGAAATTCAGAAATCATAACTGCTTTGAGGAACAGGGCCCACGTCCCACCCAGCACACTGGGGATAAAAACACAGCATGCAAACACGCACAGTATTATCAGGCAGCAGAAATCCAGGTGGATTTCTGCCACAGCAAAAGCCCACCGCGCTGCCTTCAGCCATTGGTGATCCATGGGGAGAGCACTGCTACTTCTGCTGAGCTTCCCAGGGCAATGCTCCAGCCCCATGCTAACCCACACCAGCTCTTTGAGTCCTGCAAGTCAAGAAGACTGCCTCTGCCCGGTTGTTTTTTTCTGTGGAGTAAATGGGCTGCTTAATCCATGCAAATTTTGGAGGTTTCCAGCTCCTGCAGAGGTTTGTTTTCCCAGGGGAAATATTTTGGGAAAAGCAAAAGGCAGAAATTCCACTACCAGTTTTAAATGGGTATCCACTTGTCCTTGCTGTGGCACCTCCATAGAGCACTGTGCACTCAGTAGCCAGGCAAGCAAGCTGCTGCCCAACAGCTCACGTGTAAAATCTGCCTGTCAGCATCCTCAGAAAGACTCCAATTTGTCTTTTTTCCCCCTCTGTTCAGGTACAGCTTTGCAAAAAACTCACAGGAGACTTAGCTAGGTGGGATGCTTCCACTTCTTCCAACCTCCTTTGGTTGCCATTGAGCAGTGCTGCTATCTGTTGTCATGGTTCCAAAGACAGAAGAGGATGGAGAGGGGACAAGGGAGAGGGTTAAAGTCTGACACAGGGTCTCAAATGCTGCTTCTTTAGGAAATCGTGCCAAAACTGAAACATACTCGGTAGGGGTGACTGCCCAGAGTTTGCTTCAGCTCCCCATGGGCAATTTGCACATGCAAAAATCCATTTGAATGAGAAGGCACAGAGTTTTTGCATGCTGAGCAACTCTGGGATGGGACTGGAGAAATACTGCAGGAAAATACAGAGTTAACAACATTCAGAGGGGCCAGGTCTAAAAGTCAGAGTTTGTGATAATCAGGTTTTCCCCTTGAACGCTGTCAGTCAGCACTCCTCCACCTTCAATCTTTACAGCTGGTTTTCAGCTGCTCCCTACCCCATTTTCTTGCTCTGCAGGAGACACAGTGATGTAGCTCTATGCTGCTGGGCTCAGATCATCCCACCACTGTATCTTTACCCTAAGACAGCCTTGAAGGTACATCCAGAGAGACATGTAGCCTGCCTGAGGATTCAGCTCAACTCTGATTTTGTTCCACTGACTCCAGAAGGAGCCCAAGGCGACCAGACGCCCATCTCGAGTGCTGTTAAAGCGACATAGGATGGATTTATACCTTCATGCATGATTGCTTGAGGATTACCTTGAAGGAGATAAATGCTGTGATGTGTTTGTAGAAGGCTCCATCTCCATGTGAGTCACCTCCTGGCTGCCAGGTCCTTCTGGAGCCGTGCGGTGAGCGCGTCGGGCTGGCTTGGCCTGCTCCCCTTTCAGTCAGGAGCGTTGTTTGCTCCACATGGGAGATTATGTCAGCGCCTGGCAATGCGCTGAAGCTGCTTTGGCAGGCTGGGACAGACTGGGATTGGGCTGAGATGCAATGAGGATGAAGGAAGAGTGGCAGGCTGTAATTAAGCTCGGTACATAGTTACTGGCAACACAGCTAACATTCCAGCTATAGAGCAGAAAAACCAGACAGGTAAATCTTGCTAGCTGCCTAGCCTTATAAGAACAGGCAAAGAGAGGGTGAGTTTAACACCATGGGGTACCTAAGGGGAACCTCAGAAGTGCCCAACTGTAGGACCTGTGACAGTCAGATCCTTCTGTGACCTCACTGTCCCCTCTGTGGAGAAAGCAACAGTTCAAGGGAGATGTTTGTGACATTCCAGATCGGCTCCTGAACAGGATGTATCCCTTCTGCCCTGCAAATCTCCTGGCTGCATTCCCAGTGCTTGTTCCTCTCTCTGCCCCTACGCTCAGCCCCTCTTTCTGGTAAGAAAGCAGCACAGAAGGCTCACTTCTAATTGGAGTGATGCACACCTGACTGCCAAAGAACAGAATCAAGCATAGAATCATAGAGTGGTTTGGGTTGGAAGGGACTCTAAGCCTCCCCCAGCCACACTCCCTGCCCTGGGCTGCTCCCACCCCTCCATCCATGGCACTGAGCCCCTTCAGGGGCACCCCCACTTCTCAGGGCAGCACTGCCAGGGCCTTAGCCTCTTTTGAGTAAAGAATTTGCCCCTTATATCCTGTCTCATCCTCCCCTCTTTTAGTTTAAAGCTATTCCCACCTCGTCCCATCTCTGTCTGCCTATGGAATGGCTGCCATTCCTGATTTCATTATCATCTCTCTGTTAGGAGATGCCATTTCACCTGATTCCTAAATGTCTCAGCCTTCCCCATACCAATTTGATGACATCTGTAAGTAGCACTCAAAGATTTAATTCCCAGCCTGGAAACGCTCTGAGCACATCTGAGTAAGAGGAGCTGGAGATGTCACAGAAGAGCAGGGAAGGTAGGGCTTCTCTAAGAGAACCACCTCCTCCATTCTCAGCAGAACCAGCATTCCTATAGTGCACCCTGCACCCATCACACAAAATTCCTGGTATCTGCACAGCCAGTCAACCAACCTGCTGGTCACAGATCTAGCCCAAAAGAGACTCTGTGTCCCAATGGGCTGGTGTATTCCCTAAACTGTCCTCCTGGCTCTGTTGCCAACCTTCAGGAAACATGCTTGCCCTTGGACCAAGTCTTTGCTGTCCTAGTCCTTATCAAACCTGTTTCTAAACACCTTCAGGGTTGGTTCCTTTGCTGGATATTAGCACTCCACCCTGTCCCATCTGGTTTTTGTTACCTTTTGCTCTGCAGGCAATGTTTTCAATGAAATGCTTTATCACAACCTCTGTTCCTCCATAAATTGTGCTTACATTTAAGATAGGCCATGATGCAGTCTGTTTTCTTGGTTTGTTTGTTTTCTTGATTTTACACATTCCAAAGCTTCCTCCTTTGAGAAGCTTTTCAGACATTGAAAACTAAATGCTGAGGATGTCTGAAAGAGACAAAAAGAATTGGGGTGAGAATCTGGGCTTCACAGAGAACAATTCACCATACCTCAATTCACAGTGCCTGCTCTCTCTCTGTGGTGACTGTGAGGTATCCTGAGGTTGCTTAGCCCTCAAATTAAATTTGTGTTAAAGCTACCTGCTCTGTACTCTGGGGTTTTTCAGGCTGAAGGTGCTAATGGTGTTAGCTGGCATGTGGGAGCTTGTTGCCCTCTCTCCTGTCCAGATGTTCACATCTAAGATATCTCGCACCTTCTGAAGGAAATAGGATGAGATGGTAAGAGCAGAAAGCCTATATTCCAATGCTTTTTTGGGGGCCAACGAGACAATCTGAAGCATCTGACCGGCTTGTGCAATTTCTGTCTGCTTTTTTCCCTCCCCTCTTTAGATATGAGGATGAGATTCGCCTCTGCAGCGGCATGGAATACACCTTCATGGAGCTCAAGAAGGTGAGTGACAAGAGAAGCTTTGCATCTGTATGGTCTGTACACCAGCCCTGCAGTCACAGAACAGCCTGAGAGAGGCAGCGTGGTCCAGGCTCAGCCAGGAGAGTCCAGAGCTGCCCAGAACCACGAGAGCCCTCAAACCACAGAGGTTTTGTAGGGCAGTAAGGCCTTGAGGAAGACAGCAGCGTGGTAAACAAGGTCACCATTTCAACAGGGAGAGTATAAGGGAATCCGGGCCACTTGCGGTTACAGAAAAGCCCCACGGCTCATGGCAGGAGCACAGGGGTCAGGCAGAGCCACACTGCACCTCAGAACCCTGCAAGGCAATGCCTCTCCTCCTTTGTGCACTGCCTCTGAATGACAGCACGGGTTGGGAAAGGCTGGAAATTGATAAATGTGTTTGCTTTTGTTTCCACAAAACATTGCATGGCCACACCCTGCACAAACATCCCGTCCCAGGAGGAGCTGCATTTGAATATCAGCTCAAATGGAAGGCTTTGTGCACGGTCGTTGTATTAAAAAAAAATAATAATCCAAGGTGTAGGAATGCAGGATATTATTAGGCAGAGGAAACATTCTCCACAAATGATCATTATGGCTAATTGCATGTTTTCCCTGACGCAGCCATCAGCCAGTAGGGGCAGTTCTGGTGACTTCTGTGGACAGCATCAGTTTTCAATAACCCCTGCTTTCTGTGGTGAACAAAAGATGAGTGGGTATGGACCAGCCCTGCCTGTTTCCTTCTCCACCCTTCCATTGCAGACTTGCACCTAAGCTCTCACCTAAGGGGAAAAAGAAGGAAAAAAAAAAAAAAAGAAAAAGCAAAAACAACCAGTGAAACAAAGAGTGCAGAGCTGAAATCACACAGGAGCTTCTGTGCTCGTAGAGCAGCTCCATGTGTGCCAGGCACAACACAGCAGGCAGAACGTTGCTGAAGATGATGGGGCAGCAGCAAGGACTTCTCCAGTTATTCATTAACACACTCAAGATGTTTGTTAATACATCTTTTGCAGGATTTAGATGCCAGTACCTTGCATAGAACGGAGCTGGAGGTGAAACTCAGCGGGCTCCAAGAGCTGATGGACCTGAAGAAAACCATCTATGAGCAGGTAGAAATGCAGCTGGGAGGGTGGCCTTGGCACACAGGCAAGGCCAAACAAAAAAAGACTTTTTTTCTTGCAGATAGCTCCAATACAGAGAGGGCTTTGTTCCCAATTTGCACCAAACTGAGATTACTTCACCAAGGGCAGGAAGGATACTGCATCTAAATAAGCCCACAGGGTGCAGCATGCCTGCATCTCCTCAAACACAGCGATGTGATTTCAGCCACTTACTCAGAGCCTGTAAAATGCTACCAAGCAGGCTTGGCAGTGTTTGGGGAATACTAATGGTTTGTCAGAATTCTACCAATACAAACAATTAGAATGCTTGGCAGAGGAGTGCTACTGCCTTTTGTGGGGAAACTGAGGCAGGAAGAAGCAGAATGACCTGCCCACTAACAGAACTGTGCTAGAACACCTCCAAGCACGAGGCCCGGATTTCTCTAAAATGATCACTCCTGGTGCAAAGCAGTTTTCAGGAGCAGTGGGATATCAGATCCTACACAGAATACCAGGATGCTTCCAGGTCTGATTTCTTCTAGGTCCAATATTGCTGTTCTTAGCAGCAGCCTGCACTATTTCTAAACACATCCTCCATGGAAAGAAATCACCTCCCGCCTCTCCCTCCCTCCCCTCCAAAGCTGATTTTCACATCAGTCATTTCCTCACCTGCATCAATTGCTTTGACTGCCATCAATGCATGGGCACGCATATCCAGGAGAGGGGCGAATGCAGGGGGAAGTGTGGGACAGATTTGCTCACAGCATGTCAGTATGAATCAGAAAAGCAACCCAGCTTCAGTCCTCTTTATCTTTTTTCCCCTTTTCTTTTTAGCAACACACGTGAGTTTTCTCACATAGCTACTGCCATGCTCAAACATTAACAAGGAAGCACAAGGATTTAACAGCTAGGAAAAAGTGCACTGATAATCCAATTCTCTGCAAAATTAGTGGGGTACCTTTTCCTCATGAATCACCACATCAGGGTGCTCTTTGTCTCCCAGTCAGGGGAAGGGAAGGCAAACAAGGCATACAGGTGTTTCTCTAAGAGATTAGAGGCAGCAGTACAAAAGGGAAGAACAAAAAACACTGAGATGAAAGCAAAGATGGGGAGAGATGTATGCTGCTCCCATTCACACTGGCGCAAATCAGAAGAAACTGAGGTGAAACTGATAGGAGTGAACCTTTGCTGGAGCAGTCTGAGGCTGGGGGAGCTGCCAAGTGAACGTGTACAGTACCTGCTTGGTGCAAGGCATCAGGTCCTGTCTTGTCAGGATACAAACTACCCAGCAGTGCAGTTTATGGGCATAGATGAAGGGTCTTTTTTAGGTTCACTGCATTCATCAC
Organism: Tympanuchus pallidicinctus; assembly: GCF_026119805.1. Classification (NCBI taxonomy): domain Eukaryota; kingdom Metazoa; phylum Chordata; class Aves; order Galliformes; family Phasianidae; genus Tympanuchus; species Tympanuchus pallidicinctus. The sequence goes on from NW_026294766.1 coordinate 421,676, forward strand.
TGTCTGACTCCTTTTGTGACCGAGTCAACTATCAAGAGTAAATACTCGAGTCAGTGATAGCACAGCTTGTGCATGCCTGTTTGTCACCCCCCAGGGCTGGTTTGAGTTTCTCCAGCATACAGAAGCAGCTCTGCCCACTATGGATGTGTTTAGAGAAGGGTCTTCATTCTCCCTTATCTTCCTAGACACAAAGCAGACAGTAACAACAGAAGTGGCAGTATCTGCCTCCATAGATACTGAAGCAGAGCTGAGTAAAGGCATCTTTCTGGAAGCACTAGGAGCAGAACCACTAACAACACCCTATTTCTTGCCCTGCACAGACATGCTCACCATCTGAACAGCAATAGATACTGAAGCATCACCTGCAATTAACCTGCTTTTGATGAAGTGCAAATACACCATTTTGTTGGACAAGTAACATATGTTACCCAAAGGTCCTAAATCCATACCATAGCCTGAGCCTGAATTTAAGGGGAAAAAAATACCAGATTCAGAATTTAAGAGAATAAAAACCTGCAAAGTCTCCCCATCCACATACTGCATATCAGGAAGGCACTTTGCCTGGCTCAGAACATCAGATCTGCCAGAGTTCAGCTCTCTTGTGGCAAGTAGCTTTGTTCAACACTTGATATCTCTATTCTCTGCTATTCAGGAACTCGAGGAGCTGCTGACAGAAATTAAGGACATTTCTGTTGTACTGGGAATTGACAACACATGCAAGCTTGACCTGAGCAGGATTGTGGAAGAAGTGAGGTCTCAGTACGAAGCCCTGGCTCTTCGGAGCTGGGAGGAGGCTGAAGCACTTACCAGGAGGAAGGTATGTCCCTTATCTGATTGGTATGGGGAGAGGAGGGAGAGAAGAGGGAAAAAGAAACTACAAGACTCAGCAAGATGTGGAGAGACATACACCTGGGAATGGAAGGAGGGACAGGGTGCTAACCTAGATCAATCCCTTCTAACTCGTGTGTGTAAATCAGGAGTTTCACAGCCTGAGGCTCTCCACACTGCCAACTGAGGAAGGCAAGATCATTGTCTAGTGGTAACTTGGCCCACTTAGGATGCAAATGTTTTTTCTCTGGTACCTCCTCCAAACAGAGCAAGAATGTGGTGAACACTAATGGACAGTGTGTTCCTACAGTACTAGAAGACACTATGAGTCCTAAATCCTTCCACATACCAGCTATTTCTTCCCGTTTAGGCATTTCTCCCCAGGGGCAGTGGGAAGCTTACTAGATTCCTTTGCTACAGCAAAGGAGCAAGAGATAACACGTGCTTTCATCTTCCCTGCAGCTGAAAGAAGGGAACACCCAGTCAGCCACCTATGGGGGTCACCTCCTTGACAGCCGACGGGAGATTGCAGACCTGAACATCCAAATCCAGAAGCTGAGGTCCTGCATCGTGTCCCAAAAAAGCCAGGTGTGTCCTGGGGTGAGTGACAAAGCTCTGACAGGCAGATCTGAAACTACAACACACCTAACGCTTCTGTTACTTTCTCCCCTTCTGTAACACCAGTGCTTGTACTTAGAGGAGAACATCAGAGAAGCAGGAGAGCATGGTGAGACGGCCCTCAAGGATGCCAAAGCCAAACTGGTCAAGCTAGAAGAAGCCCTACAGAAGAGCAAGGAGGATATGGCTCACCTGGTGAAAGAGTATCAGGAGCTGATGAACATCAAGCTGGCCCTGGATTTGGAGATCCTCACTTACAGGAAGCTGGTGGAAGGAGAGGAAAGCAGGTGAGGTGGGCTTCTCTGCGCCGGAGCAGTGGGAGGGATGCACGCAAACACCTAGGGAGAAAGCAGACACCCCATGCTTTGAGTCTGCTGTTGAAGGATTGATTAAAGAAAGAGCAAATCCCAGAAGTCCCCATAAACTCAGCCCTGTCTTTTGCTCTGAACTTTTCCTTAAACCCTTCAGACTGAAAAGCACCAGCACTTCTCTAACACTGCTTTGCCCAGATGCTGTTGAGTCAGCCTTCCCAACCATGCTTTTAGCTCTGCCCATGCAGCCCAGCTCTCATGAGCCAAACTCCAGCCCTCTACACCTTTCTGGAACTGCAGATGTTAACACACATCTTCACATTCTCTCCTTATGTTCACAGCATGGAGTCACCGATACCCACAGTCATCAGCACCGTCCACTCCAGACCAAAACACCGTAAGTGGTTTTATTCACACAAAATGGTAAAATGAAGCATAAATAAAACATTCCTAAGCTCATCCCCTCTTATCTTCCCTCACCCAGCAGTTTCTGCCAGCACCTTAAGGAACTCCAAGCTGTTTGCCAGGGGAAAAGGCAGTGCCAATGGTGAGATGAAGCTGAACGGAGGCTGCACAAAATCTCTGCTCTCCAGAAGCCACAGTGACAACCTGGCAGCACCTGAAGAAGATCCCTACACCCGCAGTGCCCGGTCAAAGCTCAGCTCCCTGCTCACTGAACAATGCTCCTAGGAGAAATGGAGCCCCGCAGCACAAACCAGACCCAATGGCACCTGGAGGCAAATGAGGCCAGAGCACTTTTTCCCAAACTCAAGCCAATGTCCAAGGGCTGAAGGATGGGATTCCACTCCATGCTGTCCCTTTTATCTTCACAGCATCCCAGTTAACATCTCTGTTACTAGTTACAAGCAGAAATCATCCCAGGATTTTAGAACCTCTCCTGTATGAAACCACACTGACATCTTCTTCCTCTCTAGGTCTGTTTCCAGAGAGGACCTGCATTCATAACCGTTGAGATCTATCTATAGAAGTTTGCCAGGAGGGGAAAGTATTATTACACAAGCTCTTAACACAGTAGCCATCAGCCCAACCTCTTTACCAGTATTACAAAACCATTCTTTTTGATCTGTCTCTGTTCTGTACATGTCCAAGAGGTGCTCACTGATGTGGCTTTCAATGGAAGGCAGCTCCAAGTCTTCCAAGCAGAGCTGGGGGAGATGTGGGCAATCAACCTGAGCCAGGTGAATTTGTGACATCTGTATTTGCATGTCTGCTGACAAACATGCTGGCTCTATTTGGGAATCCTTGCCTACTTCAGAGCGTTTAGCCAATTTAACTGCCTTTTGGGTGGCCCCTCATTCTTTCCCATACCACTAAAGCTAAAACTCCTTCAGCTTTTATTTTGATAAGCCACCTCTTTCTAAGAGAGAGCATCTCTGCCTGTTGCCCCTAAAGGCACTCCAGACTTCACACGTAATGGTGCTAGGTCCTAGAAATGGGATGGTCTCTGGTTCCCATCTAACTAAAACAAGCAGGACTTGTCTTTGTATTTATTGCACTTCTGTAGTGGCTTTCATCTTACCTGGCTGACTCCAGCTCATGCACACCAGCTACGTTGCACCAAAGCTTCTGGGGCCAACTCTATAGCTGCAGTCCTGGCCTCAGTACAGGCACTGCTGTGTCCCTCTTATACACTGACACAGGCAGAGCCCTGCAGTATTTTCCTTCATGAGGCCAGGCTCTGACCTCAATCACTGCCATGTAGCCCCACCTGAGTTCACAGGAGTTCATCAGTCTCATGGTGCATCTCCATTGAGTGCATCGCAGCGTTTCCATGTTTCTGTAGGGTAGACAATGACTGTAGCATCTACGTAACCAGCACACCTGCTCTCCAGAGTTATAATAAAGTACTGAGTGACACATGGACAGCTTGCATTCATGGTTTTCTCTGCATTTCCTACCATAACCCACCTGAAATGGCAATTCCTTCCTCAGCTGCCAGGGTTGAGAACTCTGGTTAATCCCTCACAGCCACTCAAAGCTGAAATCGCTCCCCAGACACTTTGCTTGGCCCAGATCCTCAGGGAGATGAACATGGGGCTGGAATGGCAAATATGAAGCCACAGTTTTGGGGAGCTCCCCACTGGGCACAGAGCATTTTCAGGACATGATGCGTTTCTGCAAGGGGCACCAAGCTGCTCCTCCAACCCTGCTCTGAGCTCCTCCTTGCTCAGTTCCCCCTGCAACTCTGCAAAGAACCTTTGCACAGCTGGGGCCAAGTTCTACACCAGGGAACCACACTTCCATGCAGCCCCTCACTTCAGAGGTGCTCTTTCAGAGCACAGTGGTTTTGTGCTGCTCCTTGCTCAAGAACATAACAGCTGAGGGGGATGAGGCCCCGGCACTGCTGCTCAGAGAAGCTGAGGGATGCCTCATCCCTGGAGGTGCTCAAGGCCATGGATGGGGACCTGAGCAGCTGGTAGAGGGGAAAGTCATGCCAACAGCAAAAAGGTTGGAACTGCATGATCTTTAAGGTCCCCAGGCATTCTATGATTCTATGGCTCACATGGGATATCCACAACACACAAGCCCCCAGAGGACGAGAGGACCTGAGATGGACAACATCTCTGCTCTGCCCTTTGCTGCCTAACAAAAAGAACTGCACTGCTTCCAGGGTCAGCGTATCAGAGGAAGGGAAGATGCTCCAGACTAACAGCTAAAGCTCCCAGTTGTTACACCAGCTGATGGCACAGGCAAGGGCTCTTAATTTCTCAGGCTGGTAGGGGTGGGGAGAGGGGAAAGCCACGGTAGGGTGAGCTTGCCAGCTCAGGAGGAGATGGAACTTGAGCACAGAGCTTCCCCTGGAGGCAGAACCCAGCACAGACCTTCCAAGAGAAGGAACAATGCTGGGTTTGTGCAAGAGCGTGCGACAGCAAAGCTGCACAGAGCCCAGGAGAGGAATGAATGAGAGCTCTGAGCAGCCTAGGGCTGTGGGAAGGCAGGGTGGGGTTGAGGCACGGGGAGCACGGCTGGAAGGAGACAGAGCTGGTGTTGTTCAGGGTGAAACCTGAGCAGAAGGGAGCTCAGCACTCTCACTGCAGGAGAACTGGAGGGTGGAGTGTTTGGGACCGTGCTCATAGCAAGGCTGGGGAGGGCAGGAGCTCAGCAGCAGCTCAGTCGTGTACAGGGAGTGTTTGTAGCTGCTTTCTCTCCTTTTCATGTTTCTTGGTCGCAGATTTTTTTATTTTATTTTATTTTTTCTCCAGTTTCTGAGCTCTCCACTGCCCAGGAGATTGAGAAAGAACCCTACGACCAGAGCATCAGGCTAAAAGTAGGACTACTTGAGTTGGAAAGGGACAGCTGTTAGGACAGCCCCAGCTTAACATCTCACAGTCTCACTTACTTCACTGCTGTGTGCCTCAGTTTCCCCCTGACAATGGGAAAAGTGACATCAAGCTATCGAGCACTGAGGCAACGATTCTAAGCAGCAGGATAATTCCTGTACTCCACTGACAGGACCCGAGCTATGCCCAAGATGGCCCCATACCTTTGGGACACCCCTATCTGTGCATCTACCAGTCCTACTCCTCCACCATACTATCCCTTAAGTGCTGATTTTATCTAAAGGACCAGTCCCTTCCTTAGGGCTAAACAGCAGAGAAATGGCCTGCACCCCAAAAGCAGCTGTTAAATTCCATGGGGAAGTTCTGCTAGCTTTTTTTCCCCAGTGAAGGACAACACAACTCTTGAATACTGCAGGAATACAGGGCAGTACCACCAACTCAGGATCTCACAATTCCCTTTGGGGTGGCAGCAGACAGCCCTAAAAGGGGAATAAAGCTGAGCTAGCACAGCAGTCAGTGCTGTGGCCACTGGATTTAGCTGCTGCTGAAAAAAAGGCAAGCTCAACCTCATTAGTTGGCCAGCTGTATGCACAATCCAAAGCACAGCTGATCCAGGTAAAGCCACATCACTTCAACAGCACGAGGTTTCCCAAAGATGATCTCAAACTCTCTCTGGGGCCAAAGATCGAAGTGCCTACTCCAGCACAGGGGAAGGAGACATCAGATGTCCAGGACATGGCCCAGTTGTGAGACAAAGCCCAGGGGCAAAACCCAGGCACTGATAAAGCCGTGTGCTGAAAGCAGGAGCAGAGCCAGTGCTGGTGGTGCAGACTTTGGCAGGGAGGATCAGCAGGCAAATATCTGCATCTGCACAACAGCAATTGGGACAGAGTCCAGGAGACAAGCTGGAGCAGACAGAGGGAAGAAACAGGGCTCCTCTGCTGTTTTCCACCCGGGCAGTGCCTGAGCCCCAGACCACATCTAAGGGCACCGCGTGCCTGAGCCGCTGCCTCCCGGGCTGGGGAGCACCCAAGTGTGAGCTCCAGGCTCCCTCTCCTGGGCAGGTGATACCATTGCAAGAGCTTCCAAAGGACTCGGAGGCTTCCAAGCACTGCAACAGCCAAACAACCCTCTCCTTTTTTTCCTTCCAGCAAGCCCAGCCTCCCAGGGGAAGAACAACAGCTCTCAGGTTGCAAGAAACAGTACAAAGCGTGGTGAACATCTCTCCCTGGACACTTCGTGGGGGGATCACAGTGGTTATGAAGGGAAATTGAGCCACTGAGGTCTGCCATGGGGCTAAACCTTGCCAGTAATCACCAAAATGACTTTTTATAAAGAGTTAAAGCAAGATTTCCATGGGACGTGCAACCTTCAGCCCACCTGCTTTGCAGGAACCAGGCTCCCACCTGCAGCTGGACAGCTGTCTGCTCCTTCTCACACATTTCTACCCCCTCCAGATTCAGCCACCTTCCTTCAGGAGAAGCAAAGAGAGCCTTATGAGGCTCCAATAAAGATATCACAGACATGGACTCAATGGAGGACACTAAGCAGCCAGGCTCAGAGGTACAAGGAAATTTAGACGAGGGACATCAGTGCAAGTGAGGTTCATGCTTTGTACCAGAGGGATGGCAAAGTCTTTAACACGTTCCATAATATTAAATGTGTGGGAATTGAGATGGAAACATGTTCCTGGGGTGGATAAGAGATGCCCCCAGAGTTCTACAGACTTTCCACTGCATCTTGTCCCCTGTTCCACTGCAGTAGGTCCCCCCACTGCACCCACCCCTAAGCACCCTCCAGCCCACTTTAATCTGCCCGTCCCACTTCACCCATAACTGCTCCTCCTGGTTCCAGCTCACATCTGGAGCAACTCCAAGACATAGGGTGCAAGATAAGGGGAGAACGACAGATCCCTCAGGCTCACCTCCCAGCCTGCCATTGCCACAGTCATTGCCAGGGCTGGAAGTGGCTCAGCCCAAGAACCCAGCCACTGGGAAATAGAACTCCCTCAATCCTGTGCAAAGAGAAGAGCTGTGATAGATATTTCTTCCTATATTATCTTGGACCGTGCCTCAGTTTCTCCCATGCATCTTCGCCTGCAACCTAAGACAGGATCAAGCCTTTCTGTGGTTTCTTTTTGGGGAAGGGGGCTGTGCTATAGTTTAGCTTTCCTAACCAGACACTCCCGCAGGCAATTAAACAAGCAGGAAAGAGGTTTAACCAGCAGAGAGGCAATGATTTGTACCACTACTACCATCTTCCCAGATACCCGAGCTTCATGAAATACTCAACCCTGACCACAGGCACCATTTTGTGCCCATCCATCACCCCTCAGCTCTTGGGGGCACACAAAACCAGCAGCACCCGCTGAGGGAAGCGGCCTTTTTGCAAGCCCCAGCAATCAGCCACGTTTGGGCTGCAAACCAAATGCCATAATTGTCTCCAGGGTATCTGGAGAAGGGAGGGGAGGGCAGGGGAGGATGGAGGAAAACACGCCCGACCCCATCGGCCCATCCACACCTCTCCACGTGTCTCTTCACAGGGAGGAGCACCGCCGGCATAGGCTTTTTTTTGACCATATAAGGCCAAGTTCTTCTCCCCGTGGCCAATCCAGGAGGAAGGCAAACACCCGAACCGTGCCCAGTTTGCCAAGGCCCAACCTTCCCTGCCCAACGCCCTGCCTCCTCAGGCAGGCATGCCAAGCTCTACCTGCAGCAGGGCAAGGAGACAGAGTTCTCATAGTCTTGCTCCAAACTGGCACAAGACAGGGAAATTCTGGCCCGTAGGAATCGACCATTGGGCACAGAGCACAGTTGGGGCTTTCCTCTCCTGCAGCCCTTCAGACTCCTTGTGAATGAGCTCAGTTTGACTGCTGCAAGGGAGGGCTGCCACACAACGCAGTTGTTGCATCTCACAAATCCCACCTTTCTTCCAACTATTTCCAGTCATTCACTGTCCCAGACATGTGAAAAACCTCTTGTTCTGTACTGCTGCCAGCCTGGCTGTTTTGTTTCCACCTCCACCTGTACCTTGCTTGCACAGGGCAGCCCTAGGGTCTCTACCTCCTAAATAGTACCTGGGAGACAGTAGTACCTGTGCAGACCTGCTAAAGGAGCTACAGCTTTGGGATGCCCTCAGCCTACCTTTGGGTTAGGGGAACAGGAGCCAGAGGGAGCCCCACGCATTTCCCAGTCACTGGTGGGATTCCCAGCACTGCCAGAACTGGTGTAATGGGGCTGACAGCCTACTAGCCCAGTGGCTCCCAGTCCTGGCACGGCACCTCATCCCTGAGAGGAAAAATGAAGGACAAAGTTGGACCACCGCTTATAGATTAGTGACGAAATTAAGAACATCCAAAAACCCCCAATCCAGACCCAAAACTGCTACCAGCTGAGAGGGATGCAGGAGAGACCCTGAGCTGACAGCCCTCAGTCCATTTCCAGGCCCCACTGCTCTGCTGCAGCCACGCACGTGCCAACTCTTCCCTGGCTCTGCATGCCAGCACCCTGACCAAACGAGCCCAGGAATTTCAGAGAAACCAGCATTCTCTTGTTGTGCTGCCAAGATTCGGTACCCGCCTGCCAACAATCCTGGTTAGAGCGGGACAGATTCCAGGAGAGTTGTGTCAGCTCACTGCCCTTGGGCTTATGGGGTGGGAGTGCCCATAGGTCCCACGCCTCCACCTCCAGGCATACCAGGGACTCACAGCAGCTGCTGCTTCAACGCACTCCCCACCCAAATACCTGCATTTCCACAAGGCTGCCACGGGTCTGAAAGAAGCCTTACCTGAAACAAAATGGAAATTGGGTTGGCCTTCTGGTGTTTGCCCATATATAATCCTCCACAGCCCTCCAAGAGGACAGAGGACTGATGTGGGGGCAGAGAGGATGGGGATCAGCACATGGGGGAGAGCAACGTTTTGTTCCACAGAAGGCACAAATCCAAACGATGGTGCTGCTCATTTCCCAGCACCTCCTGACCTATTCTCCCCACTGCACACACACACACCATTCATGTCATAGAGCAACATCACCTGCTGGCAGTGGGAGCCTGTGGGAACCTAGAGCATGAAGCAAAAGGGCAATGGGAGAAGCAGAAGCTCTGCCCAAAGCTGGGGACGCAAACAAGGCACCTCCAGGCAGGCAGGAGGAGTGTGTGAGCTGTGTTCTATGGCTGTGCTAACCTCCAGCTGGTCTCAGCAGAGAGGGGGGACGTTCCTCTTTCCAGCATGGGAGGTTATCTCTGAGGCTTGGAAAGGTGAGCTTGTCCAGACCACAGCCACAATGCCACAGGCAGATGTCTGAGCTGGTGGCTGAACAAACACGGGAAAATAGAAAAAAGGTCACATCAGTGATTGAGACTGAGACTTCAAAGCTCAGATGAGGCCCTGTTTGTACCAGGATTCACATGCTGCAAGCACAGATGGTAGCCAGCCCTTTAAGACAGGGTTCAGCCAAGGAGCCCTGCTGCAAACTTGCTCTGGTGGCTCAGCTGGGCAAGCAGGCACTACCAGCAGGAAGACCAGCTCCTGTGAGACTTTGCAGACATCAGCAACCGGAGCTTGTGTCTGGGCTTCAGTTTTGAATCTGCTTGAGAGGTCATGCATAGTCTCAGCCAGTGCCCCTTCTCTACTACCTTAAGCATTCAAACATCTCATACCCCTCAAAATCCTCATTAGAAACAATCAAGTGCTCATGGTGACATTTGAGCAGCGCAAGGAGCCGCACAAACAGCGCGCATTCACCCTGTGTCAGTGATGGCAGTTTGGGCCCTGAGCACCCAGCTGTGCTCCCTCCCAGCCTGACAGATGTCTGCAACGCACAGATACACCAGGCAGCCTCCAATCCTGATGCAGCAGATTGAGCTGAGAGACACGGAGGGGCCTGGGTGAGCTGGGGCAGTGCCCAGCGTGTAGGGCAGGGTAACAGAAAGTATTTGAGATTGCACATCGGCCGAGATGAGTCATAGAGCAGGATGGGCAGTCCGGAGCTGCCTGCTCAACTCTCCACCCCTACCTGCACGCTACCCTGGGAAGAAGCAAACCGTGGGAACTGGGATATCACAGCAGGCCAAGCAAGTACAAGAACATGGCTGTTGCTGAGAAGAGATTAAAACTGTCCATCTCTGCAAAGCAGTGACTTAGCGAGAGGAGCAAAACCCCAGAGCTCAGCAGGTCTAGGTGCTGGAGATTGGCTGCTCAGCCTGGCACCGTCCCCGTGGCAATCGGCCAGGTATTCATAGCATAATGGGAACAGTGCTCACCCATTCCTGCCAGGGCCTGCGTGTGTTTGTGAGATTTCATAGACACACCCTTCAATTCAAGGCTTTGGAAAAAAAGCTCAGCACCTGGGGAGGAGAAAAGGAGGGAGGGGGAAAAGAAAGGAGAAGGAACCACTTCAGAGCTGAGGAATCCCAGCTGTGACTCACCGGGAGCTCTGACGCAGGAAGAGGGTTGGGAACGCCGGGAGGGGGGCAGGATGTGTGGGGCCAGGCAGCCCCTCTGCATGGAGGGTCCCTCCGCTGGGCTTGCTCAGGATGCAGCCTCCTCCTGCGAAGGTGACCCTGGGCTGGAGTTTTGCTCATGAGAATGCACCCGGATCATTTTTCAGCATTGCCAAACCTGTCTGCTCGCTGCCTGGCTCCTCGTTGCCCACATGTCCAGCTTACTCTCACTAATAGCACTGGAATTGACACCAACAGTGCAACAAACCTCCTCATTTCAAATATTCCCACCCTGGTGGTGCCCCAGTGCAACACCAGGACCCTTCCTAGCCAGTAGCTTCAGCCTCCCAGCAAACACGTGCCTCCTTAAGCTGCCCCAACCAACATGCAGGGAAGGGATTCACACCTCAAGGGAAAAGAGAGAACCTGGGTTCTGTTTCCAGCTCTTTCAGCATACCCCAAAGTACCCACTGTGATCTACCCAGTGCAGGGTAACTGCAGCAGGGCCAAATGTCATAGAACACCACAAGTTGGAAGGGAAGAAGGGGATGCCTGAATCCCACCCCTGGCCCTATGGAGCATTAATCAAACCCCACACCTGAGAGCAGTGTCCCAGTGCCCTATGGGCTCCATCAGCTTGGGGCCGTGCCCACTACGCTGCTGAGCCTGGTCCATTCCACCAGGAGCTTTCTGCATACAAAACAGGGATGAGAAACACAAGTCAAGAAGCAAGGTCACATCAGATAGGTCCAGAACCACTCTGGGTTTATGCCTGCCTTGTCTCATTGGCCTCAAGGTATAAATCCAGGACTCCCTTAGCACTTTACTAGCTAGAAACCTGCCTGGCTCCACTGAAGCCAGTGTCACCAGCTCACCTGCTCAGTGCCAGCTCTCCCACCAGGTCAGATCAAGTCCCAGGTTTTGACATCAGGGGAACATGGTGGAACCATTGCTGGCTCAAAACTCACAAACTTGTAGTGAATATGTATAACCTAGACAAGGAAGAACCAATGCAAAACATCTTTTTCTTTTAGAATTCTGGACTGCAGCGTGCTAAAAACCTCTGAAATTCACTCATTTAGCTTTGGATTTGCTCAGAAACCTGAAACTTTGGGGCAGACAGCACATTTTCCCCTCTCAACAGCCAGACCACAGCTGGCTACTCTGGCCTTTATGTCAGAGCTTTCTCCATCTAATTCTGTACTGTGCAGTCCCGTTCTGATGGAGCAGAAGCCTCCATCCATGCCCTCCTGGCAGCTTCCCAGACAGCCAGCTCACACTCACAACAAACACCCATGGGACATGTTTTGACCTGAGCACTGAATTCAGTTCTCCCTGGAGGATTCGCTCACATTCATATCTGGAGCTTGCTCTGCAGATTATACAACACGTATTATTTAGGGCATCAATGCCAAGAGGACCTGGAGAAGGAGCCTCCACTTTAGAAGGTCCTGAGGGATCCTAGTGGGACCAAGGAAAAGGACTCAGTGGTTGGGAGGACTGAAGCTTCATAGAAAAACCAGAACCATGACCTTCAAACTTGTTCAGTGCTTCTCAGTCTTTGTTGAGACCTTAAGTAGAGCAAGAAGAAACTCAAGACAGTAGCTTTGAGTGTATAAACCAAGCCTTGATTGCAGCCGAGCCCCAGTCTGCTGTGCTGCGGCTCACAACTGGAACTGCCTCCTGGCTGCATCTCCACTCACTTTGGGGAAGGGTCAGCATTTCAATCTCCCCTACCTACAGTGGGGCTGACCCATTCCAATTCCATTGCCACTCCAGCCTGGGAAGACCCCATTTCTTCACCATCCAGGTGTCCATCCAGGTCCTCTAGCTGCACAAGGAAGAGGCAGTGTCAGCATGGGAAGACCCACGATGCTCCCAAGCTTTATAAAACCATGCTGAAGTCACAGCTCCATTCTGAAGTCAATTTACAGCAGGTAACGGACAGCACTAACAGGACAGAATTATTGGGACCAGCCTGAAACCTTATTGAAGGTTATTATGTTGTGGATGCCCCATCCCTTGAGGTGTTCAGAGCCAGGCTGGATATGGCTCTGGGCAGCCTGGTCTGGTGGTTGGCGACCCTGCACATAGCAGAGGGGTTGAAATTAAATGTTCATTATGGTCCTTTTCAACCCAGGTCATTCTATGAGGATGCTTCTTTCGACAAGCAGCAGAGCTGGTAGATTAAGTAGAACTTCAGCCTGATTATTCTCACCTTGCTCCTGATTTATGCAGCTAAAAACAGGCACTGGCATCTGTCCCTTCTCTGCCAGCTTAATCCCAAGAGGAACAGGAGAAATCTCAGTGAGCCTCAACTACAGCAGCACGGCAGGCCTGGCTCCCTGCAGAGCTCATGGGAGCTGGAATAGGCCTTCTGAGAGCTGCTTTTGTACCAACTTCTCTACCATTTACTGAGAAGTTGGAGTTTTTTGCAAACCATCCCAGCCATGCAAGGAATGGGGTGGGGATGTTTTGACACAGTCTTGGATCATTTACAGATCCCACCCAGCTGTGTCTGTGCTCACCTAATGCTCTCGCTGTCCTCTTGTTTCTCAGGAACATCCAACAGAGAGCAATTCAGATAAGCATAATGCTTCACAGAAGCTGCTATAGAAACATTGATTTCCACTGTAAAACCTGCTTACCAATTGCTGCTTGGAAAGGAGGGAGAACATAAAGCCTTAAGCAGGGGGGGAGTAGGTCCTACTTAGGTAAATTAAAGGACAGAAAGGCCCCAAGTCAGCCAAGAGTGAATCTCCCTTAGCAGCATTAAACGTCCTTCACACTTCCAGCTGCTAAACTGAAGTGAGAGAAATATTTCCCCTTACCAAAAAGCAACCCTAGCAGATGCAGAATGCATGCCATCTAACCAGAGATATTAGTAGATACTCCATAGGTTAACCCTCACCCCAGGTACAGCTCTGCTAAAGCAATTGCTCATCTTGCTGTGGCAGCTCAGATCCAACTCCCATTACTCCCATCACCTCCTCTGCTTCAAGTTGGCTGCAAATGGTCAGGACCAAGGCTGACAACATCCTTTGCTCTTCTGTTAAATCCTACCCTGTAAGACAAAAAAATGCAAGGTCCTCACACATCCACAGCTGCTTTCTGCAGAGCAGAGCAGACGTGTCTAGTGCATATGTACATAACTGCCCCCATTCTCAGTGTTTATCATCTGAGAAGACTTGCAGAATCACATTTGTTTAGATTTGTTTAGTCTGGGGTGAGATCCAAATCCAGTTTCAGATGCAGATCTGTGTTTCACAACCAGCCTTTATTCCTCACGTGCACAAAACCAACTGCACTGAGAAACCTGCAAACCTTCAGTGGAGCCTTACAGCCAGAGCTCACCTGCTAGAGCTGGCGAGGTGTCTGCAGCCCTGCAGAGCAGTGTTTCCTTCGGTTCTCAGACACTTGGGGAGAGTTTCCCTGACTTCACAGGACCGTATTGGTACACAGCAGTAGCCAAATACTCTAGATAACCACATAAAGCAGGAACAGAAAGGCCAAGAGTGACTTTGGCACAACTAAAAGAGTGGTGACAGGCATAGGTAGGGATGCTTAAGAACAAGGAGCCCCCCATCCTTCACACAAACATACACACTCGTGTCCCCCATCCGTGCAAACACTGCTCTGAAACCAGGAGAGCAATCATGGCAGGCAGACAGCCCCTGGGCTGGGGAACCTCAGGAGACACAGCTCAGGCTTCTCTTTCCACCTGGCTGGGAAAGGACAATCCCAGGCTGGGCCACCCAGCCCTGCAGGGCTCTGTCAGCATTGTTTGCAGCGGGGTGCAAGGCTGCCTGCCCCACCTGGCGCTCCCCTTTGTGCATTTGCTGAGCTCTGATCTGACGGCGTCCATCGCCCTGGGGAGGGAACTGCTCACAAACAGAGCAGGAACTGCTCACAAACAGGGCAGACGGCTCCAACCTACTTTCGCTGGGTTTTGCACAGAAGACAAACATCAGAGGCTTCAAAGCTCCCACATCAGCAAATTGTCTGGCAAGCATCTTGGCAAAGAAATGCCAGAGGGAGGGAAGTGAGGGGATTCTCTCCTGTGGGGCTGCTCTGCCTGTGGGCTACATTCAGGAACAGCTCACCTGCTGCTCCTTTCCTTTCCCCAACCCCCCCCTCCCCAGGCACAGATCAACCTGCTCCTGCCATCTCCTCTGCCCCTCATCCCTGTTTTGCCATCGTGCAACCACAATGCAGGTGCCTCTACCCCACAGCAGGTGCACATGCAAAGCAGTTCCTGTGCTGGGGGAAAAGGAGCCATTCTCCTGACTTATCACAAAGCCAGTCTGTATTTCTGCTATATGACATCCATAGACATATCACGGGGAGAGGAATTAGGATGAGCTTCTCCCTGTGGTCTCCCTCTACAAGACCTCAAGTTGAGCATCTCTGCTCTGTGGTCTGCAAGCCCACCTTTGTATGACATTACACCGAGGCTTCAGGAGGAGCTGCTGGGCTCAGCACTCACCTGCCCTGGGCTCAGCAGTCAGAGCAGGGAACCTGGTTCTGCCCCAACCAGTTGCTCTGCTGGAGATAACTGACTGTCACCAACCCACTCCTATGGAACAGCAGGCCCTCTGTTATCCCCCCATGCACAGTCTGGTATGCAGCTTCTCTCCTCCCTATCTCTACATGCACCCACACCCACGCATACACAGCATTAACAGCTTTACTCCTGGCTTTACGAGCATTTACACACTCAATAAAGCATTCTTTTTGCCTTGCAGTTGTGCCAGCTCTTTGTAAACCCTCAGCACTCTTCCTTTTGAAGCTGGAAGAGAACCAGGCCACCTCTACCAACTCTCTTCACAGCAGCTTTCAGCTCGCAACTCCTTAAAAAGACTTTCCTCCCTTTCCCCAAACCTCTGCCCTTCTGAGTCACGCTCTGTGCAATGCCTGAAGTCAGCACTTCACACGAACCAGCTGAAGCTGGTCTCTGGAAAAATGCAGACACATCCATGCAGAGCACAGGGCAGTGACCAGCCAGGACCTGCAGACCTGGCAAGGAGCAGAGCAGGTTTGCTGGTGACAACACCAGCTAGAAATGCAGATCAAGAGAGAACACAGAGGAGCAGAGCAGCTTTCCTCCCCACCTCCCCCCAAGGCAAAGCTCAGTGTTTGGGACACCGACTGCTCACCTGGGAAAATGGCTGCGGGGAGAGAAAAGCCTGACACAGGCTGCTCTTCCTTTGCGTTGTTCCTCAACCCAGAGCTCAGGTAAATGGGTCGTTTGGCCTTACCCAGCCTGGGCTGGAATCCCCCCTCCCAAATCCATTTTATACAGAAGGCTAAAGGGGACCAAGCCACAAGCCCTCCTAATTTCAGCATCGATAGCACAATGCTCAGGAGCACAGATCTTCCCATGCAGAGGTGCCCCAGGAGCACTCAACCCCATTCCCAAGTATCCTCTGCATTTCCTCTCCTTTTCTCCCTCCTATCTCCAAAGCAGTGACACATCTCACCGCCTCTGTGAGCTCCCTGCTTCCTTCCACTGAGCCATAGCCCTTCGGGACAGCATCTTTCCCCACTTGAAACCAAATGCTTTATTTTTGCACATTTCCACGCTTTGCTCTCACGTGGCTCCTCCATGAAGGCCAGGCTTACCCTGAGCACCACGCAGAGCATTACAGAAGCAGCCACACCATTTTGGAAAGTCCCACAGAAAGTCCTGAGAAGCAGGAAGGTAGGAAAGGGGTTTTCACAGCTCAGTGTGACTGCCCTGATCCAAAGGCAAGGTCAGCCACAGAGGTGATCTGCAATGGGATCAGAAGTTATCGAGGGCAAACAAAAAAAGCAGATCTCTTCTTAGGTATTTGTCCTGTTTAACAATTGCTGGTATTTGAGGAAAAGACTAAGCAGCACCTTCTTAAGTAATGGTCAAAAAAAAGGCAGAGTTAAAATTCAATCTGAGTCAGTGAGGAATGCACTGCAGGCCCCGCTCTAGGGGCTGGAAGGCAATAAATAATTCAGCATCTGCCCTACTTTGGCCACCCCAGACAAGAGGAGTCAACACTGGGAATGTCCAGAACACAGCAAATCAGTCCCAGGAGACTGAAGAGCCCTGGATAATAGCCACCAGCACACACATTCCTGAAAATCTCTGGCTATTTTCACATAGTGCCCTGCTAATCCACTTGCTTCCATGCACCAGCAATAATTAGGCTCCATTGCAATGCAGCAGGAGGGGACTGAGGTTCTCTATGCAGGGCTGGGGGTGGATGGACTCCAGACCCCACACGGAGGGTCCAGCTCCCCTGCACCTCTGTATGCATATTTAAGATGATGCATCTATCAGAAGGGTTTATGAAAGCCTTCCCTCTCCTATATGCTTTCCTCATGGAGGATAAGAGAATTCTCAGCGTGCAACCAAGGATCCCTTCCTTTGCACCTTTGCACTCACAGAAGTGCCACTTCATTTTCTCACCACCATCTCCCATGCCTGAAACATGGATCTTTGAGGAGTTAAAGGAGATTAAAGGGACACAGAAAGAGTCGAGCAGCCTTGAAGGGCCAGCCAGGAGAGGAGCCGCCCTGCTTCTCCCTTTTGATCTCCGCGTGAGCGCCACGGAGCTGCCCTTGGCTTTTGATGTGTCACCCTGCAGATTGTTCTCTCGCAGCAGGACAGGCCTGTTGCAGCATGACTGCTCCTGGATTTCAGCTGCTGGGGGAACAAAGCCGTACTCCAGCAGCTTCTACACATTTCAGAGCTGTCAGAGTCTGGGCTGACCCCAGGGGTGGAGGGGAACTGAGAAGGCCAAGGAGGGACACCACCCTCAAATTCAGCTCTAACTAAATCCCTGCCAGTCATATGGAAGGTGCAGAAACTGCTACTGCAACACTAAAATAGAGTGACTTAATCTGGCATCACAAAGCACTTCACAGATGGAAACAGGGCAGGGGATCTGCAGTGCCGTGCCCAGTCTTTGGCCCACTGTACACGATGAAGGGAGTTTAACCAATTGCACTTTAAATACAGTGCATTCTGCCATGGAAAAACGAGTAAGACCCCTTCCTTACCCCTCCTTTCAGAGAAGTACAGAGAGCTCTGCTGCTCTGAAAACATCGTCCCTCAAAACAAAACTGTGCCCTGTTAAAGGCCCATGGATTTAGTGGCTTTGTTGCAAGTGAGAACAAAAATCCAAGCAGCTGATAATATGCATTTTGTAAGCTTGATCTACAACTGACCCATTCTCTGTTCAGCTCAGTTGTGCACATCACTTTGTATTCACTGAGCTCGAGGGCTTAGCTTAACACGTCAGGTTATCCCTCCTTGTGAAATAAAGAGCACAAGGTGAGCAGCCTGATGAAAGCAGCAGCTTGCCCCAGTCCCACAGGCAGCTGGGGACAAGGCTCAGAAAGGAACCCACATTTCCCACCCTACAATCAAGTTCTTTGAGACCTGAGCACCTACCAGTCTTACCAAAGGGTTGTAAGCATATCCTGAGCCCAGATCACAACTCCAGCTTTTTTATCCAAACTGGAGACTCCTTTGGACTCCAAGACCAGTGGTTGACCCAACTGTAAGGTAAAAAGGACACTCCTACATCAACTAAACACAAAAAACTCAGGAGGCAAGGCTTCTGCCTGTAAGGCTACAAGAGATCAGTGTGCAAAGGCCTGTGGGAAACCAAACCTGCCCACATTAACACAAGCAAACCTAATGAAAAAGTTGAGGTGCCAGGAGTGAAACCCTAAATACTAAGAAGAGCAAGCCCAGTGGCAGACCAGACTGCCCACACACCACTCATCTACCTATATACTACTCCATTGGGTCCAGACAGACTGCACCAAAGCCTTGGAGACTCCAGGAGTCCACTCTCACTTAGTCATCAAATCTAAGGGTACAAAGCTACACTGCACCCGTTTCCATAACCAAGAGGACACATGGAAGTCAACAGGCAATCGTTTTGTCTCCCTCTGGCTTGCTCTGACATACCCAGTGCTCTCATTTGCAACTTGGCCGAACAGGACAGCTTTCAGCACAAGTCTGGAGTGAAGACAAGGGAAGCCCTCTCCCATAAGCCCCCCCCCCCCAGCACTGAGGAAGGGGATCAGGTTCTTCACCCCACCAGCTAACCTGACAAACCAGAACTTTGCAAGAGGACTGGCTCACACCCGGTACAGAACAGGCATCGTGTGTTTGATGCATAGCTGTTCTTCTTTCAGTTCCCCAGCATGCCAGGAACAGATGCCCGTACTTCACGGGGCTGACACCTCTCACTTTTCTCCTTTAATTCACAGGCTGCAAAGTTCCAGGAAGAACAAGAACAAACGTGCCCTCAGCTGAGCAAAGGAAATCCGAAAATCTGCAGCTCCTAACATACACACTTGTAGTGGCAAGCTGCCGGGTTTCCAGCTAGAGGAAGCTGCTTATGGGAGCAGACACTGCTGCCAACTCTCAGTTCCTAAGCTTGATTCCTCCGCTCCTGAGCTGCTCAGACATTCTGGGGAAAGTGGAGTGAGACCATAAATTCTGCTGCCATTTAGAAAGGCCAACGAACCAGCGCTTGCAAGGCTGTCAGTATGTGCGTGTGCAGGAATGGAGGCAGACAGCAGGGTGACAGGAGTTTACAGCACTCGTTTGATCTGGCAGCTGTTAATGTTACACTGATAAAGCGGCCGCTGTTGCACCACGTTTGCACACTACATTCTTCCCCACTCAGTGCATTCCTTGCTCTCATCCAGCCCAAGACCCTAAGAGACAGAGAACTGCTCCTTAGCATAAGAGTTAAAATGAAAAAGTTAATTAAAAAAATACAGAAGGAAAAAAAAAAAAAAAAAAAGGGATTTCTCATCAACTCAATTTAATTTACTTCCTACAAAGGCTGGAAACCACAGCAGAATCACACAGAAATTGGAACTCAGCCCCAGCTTCAATAGTGACTTGCTCAGCTTCAGCTATTTGGTCTAGATTTTTCTACCCAAGGAAGGAGGATAATTACACACAACTCGCTACACAGCAGTGGTGCGAGACTTAATTAGTCAGAACACTTTGAAGGTACGGCACCTAATTAATATCTGAAGCGGCTGCAGTGATCATTATGTACAATGGCATAGCTCACAGCTGATGATACAGCTCAGCTCATCAGGACTTTTTCATCCTCAAAAGTGCTGCGCAAACATCCAGCCCGTATTCCACATCAGAAATCTCCACGATGGTGGGTGGATGCCAAACTCCTTTCATGGATGGAAAAACTGAGGCAAGGTCTGACGGGGCCCAGCAACAAACCACAGAGCCTGAGAACTCAACAAGGCACTCGCATGGGAACTCCCAGTTTGGTGCTGGGTGGAACAGGGCAGCACCTTGCTGTGAATTCTGTAGGCTCCTGCAGACAACTGTGGAGCCATGGAGATGGAGGGAGCAAGCAGGATTTCCTTACTACCCTTCCAACATGCAGGAGAAAAACATGACACAAAACGAGTGGACCAGGATGGCAAAGAAGGTCAGCACAGGCAGCAGAGTAGTGTGAGCACGCTCCCATTTCCTTTGTTTTAGCAACAGCACCGTCCCTGTATTGCAAAGATGAGCACAGAGGCTTCTGCACCAGCTTTGCCATCCCTCATCATTACACAGCTATCCTCAAACAAGCAGGGACATCCCTCTGCTTCCCCAGCTGCACAAAGAACAATGACCACCCAGCTCTGCACAGCGAGAAGGAGAACAGGTGTCAGTCTTAACCCTCACCTTTACTTTCCTTATCTCCTGCCACCAGGAGACCTGTGAATACCTCTTAACCACACTGCAAAATTGAAAGAGCACAGAGTATATAAAAGAAATATTCTCCAGAGCCTCACATAAGCACAGCAGATGAGATCCACAGGCTTTCTTCTGTTGCTGTGTCATGGAGCTGTGCTCCCAGCTGTCTCCTCTCATGACACCTTCCTGGAGAACAAAAGCAGAGAGATGGAAAGAAAGGAGATTCTTATTATTTTAACACTGTCTGCTAAAGGACTGACTTCATTCCATTCCACCTGGTATCTCAAGAACCACACAGGGATTTATGTTGACATTAATTTAAGCTGTGTTTGTGGCAATATCCAAAGGAAGAGAAACAAAACACGCTGCTGTGCCAAAGTCAGAGTAGTTTTGGAGCTGAGCCATTTCTGAGTGGGATATATTGATATTAGCAATTTAGAAGTCCAGACTTGAGACAGATAAGAAGTCACTGTACTGTTACATACACACTGGGCTGGTTTGCAGGTCTGCACGCAGCCAGCACATAAAGGCTGCAAAAGAAAGAAATGAGGAAATAAGAAAACAGAATCTTTCAACAACGAGCAGACCAAAGGAATCACCCAGGCAGATGCTATCAGTGCAGAAAGAACATAAAACAGGCCCTCTTTGAAGAGGAATGCCATTCCAGGTGGGTGCAGGGAAGGTCTCCTGTAATTCTTTGGGTTGTTTACCTTCCTAGCAACGATTTATTAAGCTTTTCAGACAGCTGTGCAAATTCCCACGCAGAACTGAAAGGCAGAAAACCCTGCTCACCCCTTTACAACAGACATCTTCAAATATTTCAAAGAGAACAGCAAGGAATGTTGACACAACCCAACAGCTGTAGGCTGCACGATACTCCAGTGCCACCAGCTGCACAGTGCAGGGAACAGCAGTGGCTCAGCCACCACCACTGAGTCATTGCAGCTCACCCAGAGATTGCAGCCGAGCTCATAGGTGCTTCGTTATCAAAGAGATAAGTGGGATTCATTTATAACCTGAAAGAGAGAGAGATTGGGCACTTGGGTGAACCCTTAAGAAAATGCAGGATGAAGTTTTGCTGCGCTCTCCCACAAGGATAAGGGAAACAGCCCTGATTTGAAAGCCTTCTGTAACAAAACTAACAGCTATCACTGCTGACACCTTGGTCTGCAGCTGAGAAAGCAGACTCTGAGAGCTCCTCTTTCTGTGGCCCCTCTCAGTTCCTATAAACACTCTCACCCCATAACCACCCTTTTTTCACTCTCACTGATCTATCCACAGGTCCCATCAGCTCCTCAACCACAAGCCCAGGGCAGCCCAGCAGAGCACACACCCCCTTCACTCTTTAATCTGAGCTCATTACAAAGGAAACTAAAACTTTCCCATTTCCTGCCGCTGCCCCAGCAAACAACCAGGAAGTCCCAGCCACAACATCAACTAGAACAGCCTGCTCATGCACAAGAAGTGCTAGACAAGAGCACCTCCTGGAGGAGATTCCCTTTGGGCACACACCTGGGCTTCCCTCACTGCACAGTGAAGGAGCTGCAGAACTCAGAGCTTTGGAGGAGTCATCGCTTATCTATTGCAGTGTGTCACAGCTTACTCATACAAGCTGTTCATCTGCTTGAACACCCTGCAAGCATGACTCCTGCTGACTGTAAAAGCTAGCAAACCCACTAATCACATATGAACTAAAGCCAGTAGGGAGATTAAGCAAAGTAAAGTTAAGACACTTTACCCTTGTTTTTCCTTCTTTCTTCCCAGACCTTACTGAACAATAAGAAATGACCCAGACATTGTGATATTTTAACCTTACTCACAGACAGCATTCAAGCTTCAGGCTTACATAAGTGGCACTTAGACCTAAGAATAAATGAAAATGTTCACTCAGCTACCAGAGCCTACGAAAACTGCCTGAAAAAATAGATTTAAAAGGAAAAGAAAAAAAAAAACCTACAAAAACCAAAATGTTTACTGATAAAATTAAATTACTTTTATTTTATTTTAAGGATATTGTTACAAAGAGCTCCCACTTCGTTACACTCTTCAATGAATGCGTGCTCTGTCAAGGAAATCCTTCAGTCCAAAGAAAGTTCACATCACTGAGCCTCCAAACCAGGCAAATCCCATCTGTGAAGGTGCACAGGACACTGTGTGACCAAGATACCAACCAGACATATTCTGCAATGATCCAACTTACTCATTCATGGCTGGTAAAGCAGGCTGTGTGTTTTCCTTAAGCCTTCCATCTAGAAAACACAACAAGAGGCAGAATGAACTGCATCACATGAGTCAGTAGAAATGGATTTGCCTTTCCTTGAAAAGCTGTGTGGGCAAAAGAAAAAAAAAAAAAAGGCATGTTCTTCCTTCTTCCAAGGAACATTCTTGGTAAGAAATCACATGAACAGCAGCTTGGATTTCAAGAGCACTTTCTAGGATCGGCAACCTCAGAACCCACAAGATAGGCCAGAACTGCCACCACATTTTACAGATGTGAAGAGGAAAAAAACCAAACACAACAAGCAAAGACATTAGTTGCCTCAAACTCCCCAGGGAGGTCAAGGTCTGACCCTGACAGGGATGTAGGAATTCCTGTATGCGACTCTGTAGCTTGCCTACAAGCTCAGGAGCACAAGAGGCCCTTTGCCAGTCACTGCTGCTGTTCTGAAGGCTCCCTGCCCTCGTGATTCGAGCCATTTGATTTAAAAAGCAAGAGGCTTCTGTCCCAGCTGGTGCTCCCAAAGCAGCAGACCAGCTCCATGGTGCAGTCCCTCGTTAAGATCTGCGTGATCCTCTCTGCCATATCCCCACTGATGGCAAGAGATCGGAAGTGATCGAAGTCGTTCCTGCCCAGCTTCCGCAGGCGGCGGGCAGCTGCTCTGTAGCACTTCCAGGGCTGGGGTTCAATCAGCAAGTACCTGCACTGAGAGGACAGGAAGGCCAGGAACTCCACCAGGCCCCTGTCCCCATGGTTCAGGTGGATCCACATGGTCACAGACATGCAAAAGCTGATGTCAAAGGTAGAACGGCCAAAATGTCTCAGGTAGGAGCTGAGAAAAGGCTCTCTGGAGCTGGAGTCCATGATGTCCAAGTTGGCAAAGGATATGGAGTTAGGGAAGGGGCTGCTCTGCTGAGCCCTCTCAATGAGCACCGGATCAATGTCACAGCACAGAAGGTGCAGATCCGTCCCATCTGCAGGCTGCTCTGGGCTGCCTTTGCCCTCCTGAAGGCCGAGCAGATGTCGGTACAGAGCCACACTCAGCTCCTGCAGAAAGGAAAACAACAGGAGTTCACAGGGCCCGCGCTGCTTCCTCAGCACATCACCGAGCACACGGATCCCACTCTCAGCAGCAAGGTCCACACGCCACCACAGAGCTTTCTCTCGATGCAGTTCAGAACAACGAGCTCGCTGACATCTTCCCTTATGAACTGAAAAGCACTGCAGCAGCCCTGACTACCAGAGAGGCAGTCAGAAACAGGACTAAACCCACATCACCCCTCAGGTGGTGTTTGCAGGAAGAAAACCTGAGTAAGATGAATGGGTTTTACTAACAAGAATCACGCTGAAGGTCCCCAACCGTCGTCAAGGTGAAGACTTCACTGGCTTCCCTAGGTGACCTCAGGACTTCCTGGCAAGACCTAGGCTGCTTATGTTTGAAATAACACATTTCTTCCTCTTCTGCTAAAGGAAAAGATATTTCCTGACCATCACACAGCAGTATAACAAAGTTAAGGAGAGCTGAGCTTCCTTTGAATTTCCTTTTGTAGAGGTGTGCCACTCTGCAGCAACCAAATTTGTTTCTCATTAGAGGAGATCTGATGAAGATCCTGAATGACAGCAAGGGAAACTGTAACAGCACTGAGCTCACACAAGCAGGCAGGCAGTGTCCTCTAGTGGTGCAAGCCTGCATTTCAAAAGAACCACACAACACTTTTACCTGACCTATTCTACAAGTTCAGCTGAAACGGGACCTGGAATCGTCCTTTGTCAGTGCAGGCTTTTAAGGCATTTTAAGGCATTTTAATCGTCCTTTGTCAGTGCAGGCTTTTAAGGCTGGGGAAAGGAGCCAAAGAAACAACAGCACTCACATCCTCAGCCAGAATGACTTTTCACCCCGAATAATTATTTTTAAGTTAACGCAAAGATAAAACTTTCATCTGGAAAAAAAAAAAACAACCAGTTATATTAAGCCTTGCACTAGTGTGCTTCTCAATTACAACATAGCAAAGCTGCACGACAAGGAAAAGCCAGGAGAATAAAAGCAGTACAAGGAACAGAAAGACAACAGACTCCCAGAAGAAGGGAAATTCCATGAGATTCACCAGTTTGGTTGCAAAAATCTTCAAGAATGTGTGAGCAGGATGTTGATTTGAAGTCCTGTCTGAGCAATAACTGAGGTGCTACTGCTAAACTCACACCAGATCATGGTTTCCAGTTTCAGATCTGGCCGGTTCCCTGCCTTTTTGGTGCTGACGACACCCAGCAACCCAGGGCTCTACATGTCCAGCACTTGGTGGGAAGGAGGACAGACTGAGCACAGCCTCCAGACCACTTCTCAGCCTCAGTATTTAGGCATGGGCAGCTCCACCCTTACCTTCACCGTTCTCTCACAGGAGATTTGAGGAGGTGGCTTCCCATACTGCAGTGGTCTGTGACTCCCACCCCAGGTTGATGCCTCACACCCCCCAGCCCTCCCAGGCTGTTTCATTCTCCACCATCTCCACCTGTTCCCACAGCCTCCTCCACTGCCCCCACCACTCCAGGCCACTACACCCCTCTGTTTGCTCAGTCTGCTCCATTCCTCCCCAGAATTCCACAGCAATGCCTCCTCCATTCCTTCCTCCATACCCCCAATCACAGATTACTCCAGTTTCCCCAGTCTGTCCCACTCTACCCCAGGTTCCTGCCTCCCCTAATCTTCTCCATTTCTGGACTACCACGAGTCACTGTTTTCCCAGACCCCTCAAATTCCTCTACTGTCCCCCAGCACCTGAGAGCACTGTCTCCCTTAAACTTTTCCACTACTCCTAATGCCCCAGATAACTGTCTCCCTGCTAATTTTTCACTCGGCTACCCCAAGCTGTAGTCCACACTCCCAATCTTCCCCTCTGTCCTCCTATACCCCAGAACACTGCCTTCCTGTTCATCTTCCCCACTGCCCCAACACTCCACACCAATCTCCTCATTATCCCAGACCATTACCCATCTTAATATTTCTTCGCTGTCCCCCAATAGTCAGCACCCCAGACCACTCTCACCCCTAATTTTTCCCACTGACTCTTAATGCTCCAGATCTCTGCTTCCCCCTAATCTTTTCCCCTGCTCCCCATATTCAAGACTTCTGTCTCCCCTCTATTTTCTCCTACTGACCCCCCGGACTCCAGGCCACTCCTAACCTTTCACACTGTTCCCCCCAAGCCTTCCTGTGAATCTCCCACCATCCCCTAATGCTCCAGATCACTGCCCCCCCAAGTCTTTCTCCCCTTCCCCCCATATTCTAGACCACTGCCTTCCCATTGATGTTTCCCACTGCCCGCCAGTACCCCCAAACCAATCTTTCCCACTGTCTTCCAATGCCCCAGCCCACTCTCACTCCTGCTCCTCAAACATCCCACATCACTGTCTCCCCTTACACTTCCCCATTGCCTCCCATATCCTAGACCACTCTCCCCCAGTCTTTTCTACTGCCCTCCAATACCCCAGCCCACAGCCTCCCCTCTAATTTTTCACTTTCCCCCCAATGCCCCAGATCACTTCTTCTCCCAGTCTTTCTCCCAGACCCCCATACTCAAGACCACTGTCTCCCCTTATTATTTCCTACTGCCGCCCAGTACTCCAGGCCACCCTCACCCAATCCTTCCCACTGTTCCCCCCAAGCTTTCTGACTGCTCTCTGTATCACGGAACACCATCTCTAACCCAATCCTTCTGTCTGCCCTCCAATACCCCAGATAATTCTCAGCCCTAATTTATCCCTCGGCTCCATAGTGTCCCAGATCACTGCCTCCCCCAGTCTTCCTCTCCACCCCCCATACTCTACACCACCATCTCCCTATACATCTTTCCCACTGCCCCCCCAATAGCCCTATAACAATCTCTCCATTGCCGACCCTCCTCTCCCATCAGTCTCTTCCGTAACCCCCACGTCTGCTTGTTTGTTTGTCCGTCCGTCCGTCCCCCGCCTTTCCTTCCTTCCCTCAGGAGGCCCCACCAGGCCCACCCCGCCCCGAGGTGTCCTTACCCCGGAATTGCAGCCCACGTCGAGCCCCAGCAGCGGGCGGGCGTCCGAAGGGAACAGCTGCCGCAGGAGTCCTCCGGGTACGAGGCGGAGGCGGCCCTCGGGCGGATGGAAGCGGGAATAATTGGGGAAGTTCCCATAAGGAGCGGCGCCGGGCTCAAAAGCGAGACCCCCCTCGTTCGTGGGCGCCGCCATTTTGCCCTGTGGTTGTGCGCGCGCCGGGCGGGAACAGAGGGAGAGGAGAAAGGTTCCGGGAGAGAAAGGTTCCGGGAGGAAGATGTGCGCATGCGCAGAGTCTCATTGGGTTGGAGGTTTGCTGCGTGGCAGTGGGGGTAACAGAAAAAGATAGAATCGTAGAATCATGAAGGTTGGAAAAGACTTCCCAGATCATCCAGACCAAGCCCAGCCTGGCTTATCATACCCACAGACCATGGCCCCATGTGCCACCTCTCCATGGTTTCTGAGCACCTCCAGGGATGGTGACCAGATTTTATACAGAAAAGAGTACACCTGTACAAGCCATGTGCTGCAGCCCCTCCGGAATGTCCTGTAGGAGATACAGTAAGAAGCTTTACTAAAGTCTAGGCAGCCAATATTCATAGCCTTGCCCTCATCCACCAGCCGGTTGCCTGGTCGTACAAGGAGACCAGGTTGATCAGGAATGACATGCCTTTTGCAAACCCATGTTGCCTGAGCCTGATCCCCTAGTTGTCCCTACATCTCATCGCAGTCAAGATGATCTGCTCCATGACCTTCCTTCTGTAGTTCCCCAAATCCTCCTTCTGACCCTTCTTGTAGATGGGCGTCACGTTGTCAAGTCTGCGTTTGTATGGGACCTCCCCAGTTCACCAGGACTGCTGATAAATGGTGGATAGCAGATCAGCAGCCACCTCTGCCAGCTTCCTCAGTGTCCTCAGGTGGATCCCATCCAACCCCATGGACGTGTGACACTTCAGATGGAGCAGCAGGTCACTGCCTGCTTCCTCCTGAATCATGGGGGGTTTATTCTGCTCCCATCCCTGATAGGACCACAAGCAGGGACAAGAGGACAACGCCATCCTCCTTTAGTCCAAATGAAAATGACACTCCTGCTACGTGCACAGCCACAGCCATCCTATTCTAATCTTTCCAAATCCAACTGAGTGAAAAGTGGAATTTGTAGAGATTTTACCTAAAAGACCACTTCCCAGGCCCTGTCACACCAGAGCAGGCTGAAGAGGTGCTCGAGAAACATGAAAATGTGGCAATTAGGGACATGGGTTTTGGGGCATGGTGGTGTTGATTCAGTGATTGGACTGGATGACCTTAGTGGTCTTTTCCAACCTGAGTGATTCAGTGATCCTATGAGTGGGCATGGTGGGGATGGGCTGATGGTTGAACTCGATGGTCTTTAAAAGTCTTTTCCAACCATAACAATTCCGTGATTTGATAGGCAAGCAGCCAGTGGGAGGTTTTAAAGTAGGAAAAATAAAGGCCTTGGTAAAAAAGGAGTGAAGAAGACCCCCAGCTACATCACAGGGGAGGTTTGAGGGGAAAGCTGACAGGGAATACAGGATTCATTTTAGGCAGTGATGTTGTTTTTTTATCACAGCACGAAGAGCAGAGGGCGCCAGGAACTCAAGAATCTGGGTGCACACCAGAGCCAGGATTCAGCCCTGACTGAATTTTGCATTGGGAAAAACAAGCAGGGTTGGCAAGGAGTCCCACTGTCCTGAACACAGCTCGAGGATGGAAGGGAAGGAAGATGGGAAGGGGAGCAAAAATAAATATTTCACTCTTCTTCTGGGAGAGAAATTTGTATTTATATACTTCAGGTTTCCTCTGACTCTCTGTCTGCATTTAGACCCCTCATATTCCTGCCTTATTTTCTGTAGGCATAGGAAACAGCTCAATGCCTTCCTCTTCTGATATCCTTCAAAATGGGGTCTGTCTCCCCATCTCCTTGCTTAGAATCAGAGAAATATTAATGTTGGAAAAGACCTCCCAGAGCATCCAGTGCGACTCCATCCCACCCCACCATGCCCAGTGACCACATTCCCATGTGCCACCTCCCCACGGTTCCTGAACATCTGTAGGGGTCGTGATCCCACCACCTCCCTTGGCAGCCTGTGCCAATGCATCACCACGCTTTCAAAGAAGAAATTATTTCTAATATCCAACCCCCTAGCACAAATTGAGGCCATTCCCTCTGGTCCTATCACTGTTACCTGGGAGAAGAGTATCCTTCTCTCCCACATCCACCTTGGATTGGTCCTACTGTGCTTTAGGCCAATTGCTGTTTGCCCTATTGCTCAGTCCAGTGTTGAAGTTTGGCTGAATCATCAGTCTTTTATTTCATTTACATTAATGACTGGAGCAGACAGCGATACCTCATACAAATGCTCACAGCCACCTCACTCTTTCTATGGCAATGTTTTGCTTCAGTTATTTTTCCACAATTACTGTCCCACAGCAGAGTTTAAGTTACCCAGAACAACAATGCAACATCTTTTCTTGCTGCCAAAAAAATGCGTCTGTGGGCAGGAAAGCCCATCTGGGCCCTATCTCACTGTTTAGCCACATTTCTTGGGAAACAAATCTCACACCTGCCTTTTGGGCACGGCTCCTTCTAAGAGGCAGAGATCTGTTGCAACAAGATGCTGTGCTCGGCATTGCTCTGCTCTGACAGCCACACTAATCAGCCCTCTGTGGCTGATGGAGAGAGATAGGAGTTTTCTCTGCCCACTGTAGACATTAATTTACATCAGGTGAATTGCTCTCTGGAGGCTTTTATTTTTCCCACTGGCTCCAGAGAAGGTTTTGAGCGTCAGGTCACTCTCCAGAGACAGTGGGAAATGCTCTCTGTGCATTTGCTTGCAGCACTTGCTTGCCTCTGCTTTGTTGCTTTGGAATCCTACATCAGCTTAAGCCACGTCTAAGAGAGTCTGCTCACACCCAACTGAGAGTCCTCTGGCTCTCACTTCTCAGATACTTCATGCACGGTGGCTGTGCTAAAGCCATGAGCACTTTATTGCTTCACATAGGATGCATTCTTTGGCCATAGCAGAGAAAGAGCAGTCAGGTCTGCACTAAAACCTTGAACTATGCCACGTCACGCCGCAGTCCTGGTTGTGTTTTCCATTTCAGCTGTGCAACCAAACCATCCATCAATATGGCCTCGCAAAACAGAACAACGCTAACAGTTTTGCAACAGTTTATTAGCAACGTTTGGAGAAAATACAAAATCCTATTTCTGAAATTGTAAGAATGGGTGGACAAAAGGAGCGCGGGGATACAGAGCCAGGGGCCAGGCAGGGAAGGCCTCAGATAAGGAACATTCACATGGCGAAAGAGAAGCAGCCCAGCACGTCTGCTGTGCAGCAGGGTGAGAATACAAGGAGGGACCCAACGATGGCTGTTCCTCACCCCTAACCTTGTGATGCTCAGCCCTGTGGGGACTTCAACTTTCAAGTGATCTCTGTCTGGCTCGGGTGGACAGTAAGCTGTGGGGACAGCACGGAGAGGAACCAGGACACATGCAAGAAGGAAGCCCTGCAGAGGGACATACAAGTGATCCCTGCTGAGGTGGGCTCGAGATGGAGCAGATGCCATGCAAGCTTTTCCCACGTGGGAGCAGAAAGCCAGGAGAGAGCAGCAGCAGAGTTACTCTACATCAGAAGGAAAAAGAGCAAGAAATCCAGAGTGGGCTGCAGGTTTTTGTTCTCCTCCCCAGGTCTGATTGCAAGAAGTCCCAGTGCAGGAAGAGGGCTGCAGAGCTCCTGGTTTGTCCTCTTCCAGGGGAATTTTAGGACTGCTGTTGAGTCAGGACTCTTCACATTATGCTCCTTCCTGAAAAGCTGGAAAGCAGAAATACCCACAAGCCGCCTGCTAAGAGCAGAGGAAGCTGCATAGCCTGTCTGCTAAGGTGTTGCAGAAGTGCCTGCGTGGGTCTGAGTGAGGAAAAATCCCTGTCTGAACTTCTACTTCATGAACTTTTAGGGTGCCTCCCATGCTGTCTTTTCTCCCAACTCCTCCTGCCCAGCAGCTCACAGCCCTTATTTGGTCACTGTAATGTGCTGCAGAAAACAGGGACTCGTGGACTTTGTGCTATCCTTGTAGCATTCCTTATCCCCAAACCATGGTTGTTTTTCCTCGAAGGGAGAGATGAAAAACATCAGTTCTGCTCCTGCATTACCAACAAGGTCAGTACAGCTGCTGAGGGGTTGAAGCATTATTTTTTTATTGACTCTTGTACAGTAACTTTCCTTTTCCTCTGCCCAGCTCGGGGCACAGAACACGTGCAGTGGGAGGATGCAACATGTGAGGGGTAACAGCTGGGGCAGCAGAAGCAGAGGAATGTGCAGCACAGAGCATTCTGGCAGAGCCTTTCTCTAAGACGTGGGGATTGCTAGAGGCAGCCCGGTGACGCACTTGCACCAGCATTCCAGGGAGATTGAAGATACGGGTTCTATCAGCAGGAAGGATCGCTTTCTAAATAAGAGCAAAAGGCCCCTTATCTCCACAAGGAGCTTTATGGCTAGAAATTAGCCAGCCAATCCCCAAACAAGGGAACGTGAGCAAGGGGAAGATGGAAATTTACCTGCGTGTGCTCTGCTATCCCTGTCTGGAGATGGCAGACACCTCTTTGTAGCCAACACCAATGTCACTGCCTCAAGCAACGGGTGTCCACCCCCTGTCTTTGGGTAACGACCACTTAGGACCGTGGATCTCAAGTAACCAAGACACTTTCATGAAGGCATCAGGCCCTTGGGATGGATCACAGCACTTCAGACACTCACATCCCATGTCAGGAAGGCTCTGACACTCAGCCTCTCTCTCTGCTGTTCCCTGCTAACAACTGACCCATGGGATCCCAGCCTACCCACATGAAGAACGCTGACATCCCAGCCTCCCTGGGTTGGGAGATGAGACCACACCAGTGGTCCTACTGTCTGGGAAGGAAAAAAATGCAGCCTCATCCCCTGTACCAGCTGCAAAGGATACAGAATTCCCCCTGCAGAGGCATTTGGAATGCCCCCAAAGAACAACGGGTCCCTTTGAGCCTGGCGGGCTGACTGTGGGACATCCAGACTATGTGATCCCCTGCTCAGTCCTTCTAAGTGCTCGAGCATTTCTCTGCAGAGGCAGTGGGGCTCTGAATGAATGCAGGTGACAAGTGTGGGGATGGTGGGGCGAGGGGGCATTCCCTAGTTTTTGTTTTGTTTTGTTTTTTCCTTTGTTCAGCTGTTTTTCTTGCCAGCATCCTAGCAAAATTCCTTTCCTCTCCTGCTTCAACATCACTTTCCTTTTGCAGAGCTGTTCCCAGCACTTCCAATCCAATGATGTGCAGGCAGCTCTGACAGCCCCTGGGGAAGAGAAAACCTCAGCCTTGTGCCTCCCAGTCTCTGGTTTGGTTTGAGCTCAGTATGAGTGGAGGGAGCAGGAGAGACATCACACTTAAGCCCTGCTTTGCTGTCTGGGTCACAAAGGCTTAACAGCATATATACAAGCTGCATAAAGAAACCCAGGAGCTTTGCTCAGCTGATAGAATGGAGCCTGCTAGTGGGCCAGAAAGGGTGGGTTGTTTTGCTGTCGTTTTTTAAACCCTCTGTTCCTTCAAAGATTTCTTTTAAACATTTGCATCTAGCTAACGAAGAGAAGATACTGCCCTGCTGTGCTCACTCCTGGCTGGAGCCAAAGAACTGGAGTAAGAAGGAGAAGATGTAGATGATGTCCAGGTAGATATTGAGGGCTCCGAAGATGTATTCCTCTGGGCTCAGTGAGTAGCGGCGATTCCCCATCAGCATCTGTGTATCAAAGGCCAGGAACTGTGGGAAAAGAGGAAACTCAGTGGCAGTCATGAGTCGATTTTGCATAGGGAGGCAAAAAGAGCTTTGCTAGGAGCTCTTCAGCAGCTTCACTGTACCCACAAGAGTGCTGCCACTCTTATGGGTCATATCTGCCCTTTAGAGGCTCAAAACTATGCACTGTTGCAACTTTCTCCTTCCTTCTTTTCACTCTCGACAGTCAAACCCTGACCCTTACTCCAGGCTTGCTTCCTTCGTACCTATTCCTAAAGCTCTCCTTCACTTCTCCCACACCAGAGGCATCCCCAAGCAGCAGAGCTAACGCCTTCCAAGCTGCAATCTGAATGAATGGTCAGTTGGCATCCTTGCCCTCCCACCCATCGCTACACCCCAAATCTCCCAGGGCATGGGCAGGCTGAGCTGACAAGCCTGGCACAACTTCTGACTGAAGTTTATAGGGTGATTATAAGATGTTTAGCTTCCTCGTATTTCGCAGAAGAGTCTTTAATCGTGAATCACAGAAGAAATATCCGAGCTCACTTGAAATGACTTTATTAGCTAATAAATTAAATTGCTCAACTGCTTTTATTCACAGCATGCCCAATGGGCACCGCCTCGAGCCTCAAGGCAGCCCTCTTCCTGACCCCCACCTCAAGGTAGAGCCAAGCATCTTCCCAGACAATTCCCACACCCAAATGCAAGCAGGGCACTGCCAGGACATGCTCAGGGAGAGGGCAGCAAGGGAGCAGCCCAAGGAATGAATGGAGCCTGTTCATCTTCAGAGGAACTGCCCCATTTCAGGGCTTTTGCTGCCTGCAGTGAAGCTTCCCAATGCCCGTTGATCCCAACCCATGGCCTCTGACTGCTCTCCTGGAGCTCTGTTTATGAGTGAATGTCATAACCAGACCTTGATCCACTCCAACCCAGCCAGCCCTGCCTTGGCCTTGTACACTTTCGTAGCCTCATTTCACTCCCAGTTTCCCCTCGAGCCCCACACTGGGCCCCTGCTGCTGTGCCAAAGTCTCTCCTCCCACTCTCAATTGCCTTTTGACCTGTCCTTACAATACTTTCTGCTGTTCACACCTACTATTGCACTTGCAGCATGGGTTTGCCCATCACACCATGCTCTGCAACAGCACCATCACGTACACCAACACCTTCCCAGGTCAAAGCTGAAGTCACCGTGCTAATTGCTATTTGTGAGCCATTTGAGGATGTAAAGCTCTCTACAGTCCTTTGATTCACTCTTTTCCCTTCCCTAAGCACCTTTCCAGGCAAAAAAAAAAAAAAACAAAACAAAACAACGAAACACAACAATTATTCCATGTTTGCTTGCTTATATTTCCTGCCAGCACACTCCCAGCCCTGTGCCCAGCACCCCCACTTACCATAGTAAAGATGACGGCACCAAGCAGAGCGTAGATTGCATGGAGCCAGGGCACCTGGAGAAACAAACCCACCAATCAGTGCCTGTGGGAGAACTGGTTAAATGGGACCTGACACAGACATGCAGGGTACGAGCTAAGGAAGGTGCTCTAATAGCCCTGGAACTTGCACCACGTTCAGACCAAATGCAGTGATTGTTTTAGCAAAGAGCAAGTCCCCGTGTCTCAGTTTCCTGCCACACTCTGCCTTGATGTCCATTTGGCTCATGAGCTGCCAAGGCCACATGTTCTGTTTCTACAGATGCTTCAACTCAGTGCCAGCAGACACTTCTTAGAACAACTCTGGTGGAAACACATCCTGCAGCAGCACCAGGAGGTGTTTGCTTATCCAGGCGAGCTGATCCCGTGGGAAGAAACTCCAATTGCTTCCCAGAACCAGACTGAGTTTTGCATGTCAGTGGAAGTAGAATGATATTTGTCTGTTGGAATCACAGAGATTCAATGGGCTGGAGACCCAGTCTCAGCCCTGCTTGCTATGCATGGTAACCCAGTGCACTGCTATTCCATGACAGGTTGCCCACATGGATGGCTGATTCAACCCAGAGATTGCAGCCTGCCCAAGACAGACAAGATCATTACGTGCTGCCTCTAGCTATGCTTATCTTGACAGACTACAAGATAAAGAGCAGTTGTCTCGACGTTGTAATGGCAGCGGATTGGCACTACAAGCTGCTTTACCCTCATGTTGCAGAAGAAAGGAGGTTGATCTGAAGCCAACAAAATGCCAGCTTCCTTGTTTTGGAAACACCAACCTGCTTTCCATCATCAGGTTAAGTCCAAGGCTGACGCTAATGGAGCATCTCCTGTAGGTCTGACTCTTAAAGCATGACCCAGAAACACGTGTAGGGTTTGGAGGGCACTTGAAGGTTGCTGTGAGCAAAGCCAGGTGCTGCTGTCACAGCACCAGGAGGCGTTCCATGTGATTAATGGTGGTACAGAGCCCCACACACACCTTCCTGCTTTCATCAGAACCTTTCAGAATCTGTCAGGCTTTTGCCTGAGTGACAGTTCACCTAATGAAGCGCTCTTGGATGAGGACCAGATGTTCCGTGCTGCCACGCCAAGCTCTTTGCAAGGTGTGGTCCCAGCCAACACCAAGTTCATGCCAGGAGCAGGGATGCACAGAGCCGTGTGCAAGGCTGGAGGGAGGGCTGGACCCACACAAGAGGGACTGGGGGCAAGTGGAGAAGCAATGAGGTGGTGCCTTGTGGTCTGAAGCACCCTCCAGAGGGGCTTCTTTCTATAGGAAAGATGCAAGCTTCAAGACAAAATGCAAGACTCTGTCCTATACTGTGTGGCTACAGCCAGGCCTGGACAGACAGCCTCCCAGCTGCATGCATCCAGAGTCTAAGTTCTTCCTAAATTTGGGTTAGGAGCCCACTTGGTTTGGGGCAACCCGACACAAACACTCTCACCACCCTGATTTTAGTGAAGGGGAAACTGAGGCACAAGCAGGTGATGCCATCTGGTCACTGTGCAGCTCCAGGAACAGAAGCAAACTTCCTCCAGCCCCAGGCCAGTGCTGTCCCACAACCCGATATCTGATTGTACAAGCAGGCAGCAGCCATGTGAAGTTTTTGGGGTTTTTTGTGTTTTTTTTTTTTTGTTTGTTTGTTTGTTTTTGCTTCTGTTGGTGTTCCTGTGCATTTTCAGAGTAGAGTGGGACACCTCTCTGAAACCAAGCCCCAGGACTTGATGCTGAGCACCTCCCAGCCTTGCAGCAGAAATGGGGGAACTGGAAAGCGGAACGTGTCTCTTTACTCACATATTTGTAGGGCAGAATCACAGCCAGGATGATGCCACCGAAGAAGAGCACCATGAGCATCACAAAGAGGACGCCCTGGTAGGAGGTGAAGTCAAACTGCAGAGGCAAAGAGAAGCATTACAAGGGCAGGTAATGGAGCAGGGGGCATCGAGGGGATCCAAACACCATACCTGCAGGCAGGGACCCCCCAGCACTACTCCTATGTTCTGCTGGAGGAAATTGCTTCATCTGTACCCCAAGTCCTACAGCCCAGCACCCACATGACTGTGTGGCAGAGCCAAACGCTCACCATACCCCTCTTGTTTCTGTGCAGAAGAACCCAGAACCTATCACATCCCAAACATCCAAAAGTCCTTCCTGCATATTTGTGCCAGTGCCTTCCAGCATCCCAACCTAACCCTAAAAACCAAATCAAAACAAAAATTACAACAAGCTTCCTCCATACATTCGCATCTTCTCATCCCTTCTATACCCCTGACCCATCCCTCATCCCAGCATCTGCCATAACCTCCACTTTTGCACCCCAGCATCACTCAGATTGCTCCTACAGACCTGCTCCCCTCCACTCCTCACCCAGAGGGACTGACCTTGGTTTGGAAGCTGAAGATGGTGACAGACAGACACACCAAGGCAGTGATCCCCAGGCACAGAAGAACTGACTTGGTGTCATAATAACTGCAAAATTAACAGCAAAACCAATTTTCTGGTGAGGTTTCCACAGGTATGGGGGGAAGGAGAGGTGGAGACAGGCAGCAGCCCAGTGGGAGCGCATAGGCAACACAAATCTCGGGGGCACAGCCTGCACCAACCATACCAACACTCCTCAGGGTCAAAAGGAAAGATAGAAAACACTGAGAAAGACCCAGATGGGTTTTTCCTCCTGCTTTAAATAGAAAGGATGAAGGTAGGCAGGAGGGGGCATATCTGTGCCTCCTGAGAGCTCAGGAGTAGTTAAGATGGGACTGAGTATAGAAATCTCTCTGTGCATGGACAGATGGAGAAGGGGAGGATTCAAACTGGGAGGTAATAAAAATAGAGTGACAAACGTCACCGCAGCACAAAGAGAAGTCAGAAAGCTGCAAAAAGCCACTGTTACGTGCCTGCAACAAGGGGTTGAGCACCGATAATCTGCAGGGTGGGATCTGAGCAGCTAGAAAGACTACATAGTGATATATATATTATATATGTCTGTATCATAAAGAATGTGTATTTTTGTGTTTGATGCTGCCTTGGTTCCAGCACCATGCTCAGCCCTAAGAGCTGATGCTCCTGCTCATCCCTCCAGTTTCATTACAGAGCACTATCTCTGCTACTCTCCCCTGTTTTCTGGTATTTTCCCTCAGCTGCTGAATCCATTGATTTCTTTGTCTGCTGCACAGATCCATCAACGCCCACTGCCTCATCGCCAGGGCCCCATGTGAACCAGAGCTGATCTGAGCAGAGCGTATCAGCAAAAACAAGCAAGAGGGAGCACAAACCAAAACAACTTTGTTTCTTGTCTCACTCCAGCCCAGTCTGCTCGTTGCAAAGGGTGAGATCAACCTATGGCAGTGCCCTATAGCCCAGCCATGCAGGCAGGGGGCTCTCCAGTGCTCTCCTATAGAGTTTAGCACAGTCAGGAATTACCCTGTGCTGCCCCAGCAGTGGAGAAAAAGGGGTTAGCACCTCTTCATGTAGAGTTTCCTTGAGGGGAAAAAAAAATAATAATAAAAGGGGGTATCTTGGTGTTTTCAGAGGGAAAGTTTCTGCTTCAGGTGTCTGCTGGGGCAGATGCCCAGGGCTTGGGTGGCCCTTGTGGTTCAGAAGGGAGGAAAGGTCACGCATGGGATCAGGACAGCTCCAGGACAGTGTGCTCAACCCACCTGGAAAGCATCCCTGTGAGATAAGCCATGGAGAGGGTCTGGGAGGAGAGAGAACAGCATTATTCTTGTGTTCACATCCCAAGGAGACACTGAGCAGATAGAGCACCTGAACTGCAGCAACAGCGATAACCACAAGGGCAGTGCAACCTCAAACAGATGCCCAAGAGAAGCATTTTTGCATAGTTCCAAACAGATCAATGATGAATGTCCGTGGGAATGGGTTAAAATGAATGAGAGCAATCCCACCTTCCCCCCTCCTGCACAGGACTGTCCCACTCCCGTGACCATGCAGCCTCCGCAGGCATTTGGCTTTTAACAGAGGCTCCCTTCTTCCCTTCTTATCACATTCTAGTTCAATTACAGCTCCTCAGCCCCGAGTGCAGGGCAATCAGAGGATGGAATTCCTGCAGGAATTCAGAGCAGGGCCTTTTCTTTCCTGCCTGGAGCTCTTGTGAAGCTCGCAGTGGTCAGAGCAGACACCATTCAGATGTACTTACAAAGATGCTCAGCAGAATCAGGTTCCATGGGAAATACCTCCTGCAAGCGAAGAAACGGGCTGGTCAGTGGGATGCAATCAGATGTGCCGTGTAATTAATGTAATTAATAGCCTATAAGTAAGTGGCAGGGCAGAACAGAGGAAGACACTCATTCCAGTGGGGGTGGGGAATGGATATGTATTCCAGAGCCAGAAGGGCATTAATGCCCTTCTGTTATCCCAGCAGAGCAAATAGGGGGTCAAAAAGCAGATGGCTCCCTGCAGTATTTAACAATGAGCATACAGAGCAATACAGCAGCTCATCTGGGGCTGCAACTCATCTCCCACCCCCAACAGCAACAAGAAACTGCACCAGGCCTGGAAACACAGCCCCGTCCCATCTCTGCAATGCTGTTGGTCATGTTTGAAGCAAGATAACATTCATCCTTCACTGCATTGCATTGTTCTAAACCCAGAAAGAAAACATTTTACCTGGGCCCAGAGCAACAAGCAAGAATCAGGTAGGTCACAAAGAAAACAGCACTGCAAAGAGAAAAAGAGCAGATCAAAGGGTGAAAACACAAGCACTGCGTGCTGATGCAAGAGAGGAGCTTGCAGGTGACAAGTCTTAATGCTCCACTGCACTTCTCAAATGCAGCACAGTGCCAAAGTTGAGGCTGGGGCTGAGGCTGTTTGCTGCCCCAAGCTTCCTGCTTTACACCCATCGCTGAGGTGGGACAGGGCACCCACCCTTGAAAAAACCCTGAAGGATGGTTCAGAGCAGAGTCAATGGAGCACCCAAAGGCGTTTGTTATGGACACCTCCCCACTGCTTGTGGAGCTTGGATGGATGCAGCCAGGTTGTGCCCCTCGTTTCGATCACCTGCCCTGCTCGGTGGGACCAGGTCACCAGAGGGACATTTCTGCAGCTCTTCCCCCCAGCCCTATGAATTCTGCTTTAAGCAGCTTGCTTAAGGACAGTGGGATGCTCTGTGCTGGAGAAGGGACGTGACCTCCACCCTTCAGCAAAGCAGCAATCCCTGAGCAGAGGGATGGTCCCTGTGCCCCGCTGTCATGCTGCAGTGTTTTTCCACCACGCTGATGGGGTCCGGCGCAGTGGGAACCTGCTCACCTGCTTTCACCCTCGTGCCTGGGGGAAAGCAGCTTCCAAGCATGCCGATGGCAGCACGATAGCCACTCACCTTCGGTCTAATAAATGAACGTGACGGCAAAGGCCACGGGCCATGATAAATGCACCAGAGATAAACCTGAGCTGAGCTCTCCCGCAGGGAAACCAGGAAAGTGCTCACACTGGGAGCAGAGAGCGAGCTCTGCTGCTGTCCATCTGCTTTGCATCCCCCTGCACTCATCATCTGCTCCTGCATTATTCCTTCAGCAGTGAGAATACACCCTGGGGCATCCACTTGTACTGTGAAGGTGCAGGTGATGTCTGTGCATGAAGGAGAGCCAACCAGGACAAGGACCTGGAAATGTGGGGAGTGGGGGAGAAAGGTGGGCTTGCTGAAGGGGGCAGACCAAAATGAAATCTCTCTACCTGTCCCCAGATGCATTTGCTTCTCCTGAAGGCCAGGAGGCAGATGCCCACTGCTGAGAAGGCTGCAGGTGTGCCCAAAAGGAAAACCAAGCCCAAGTTCTGCTCAGGTCTTGTCTCTCTGCAAGACAGCACAGCTCTCCAACCTATCAGTAGGTCAGGAAGGAGCAAATTTTCCTCTAAGGTCAATGCTGGTGCCAGTTTCCTCCCATCACTGCTATTTTGGAGCTGTTTTCTAAGTTATACAAGCAGGCATCTCATCTCCAGGCTTGGACACATTCTGTGATTTGGGTGTAACTAATTAAAGACAGGTTCACAGAACATCATGCATGGGCAATTGCATCACACTCTCTGTCTGCTTAATGAACAGCATTAACACACACAGCAACCAGAAAACAGCACCACAGCAAATGTATTAAAGCACGGGGTGCAGCCAAACTCCTTCCTCTCTGACCTTTGGGACCAGGCTTGCTTAATGAATGGAGCCCCAAATTCCAAGCACTGAAAGCTGCTTTGTGATGGCAACCTCAGCATGATTGCCACCCCCCTGCCCTCCTCCCAGTGCACACACAGGCAGGGCCAGGAGACCACAATGTCTCCAAATGCCCAGATCAACACTGCCTGCATCCTTCCCCATCTCTTGGATATCCAGACATGGGACATAAACCCAGGCATCCTCCTTGCTGTCGATGAGAGGATCCAAAAATTGGTTGGACTGGATGATCTTAGCCGTAATCTTTCCTAACCCTAATGATTCCATGAAAATTAAGCCTTTAAGGCACCCGCTGCATTCTGTCAGCTCTCCAACTGCTTTTCTGCAGTGTTTACGTGGGAGCTCCCCAGTTCTACTGGATTTGCTCTACAAGCAATACTCACGTATTTACTTTGATGCTGGTTTGTAGGGTGGCAAGCCCTCTTTTAGGAAGAATTAGGAGGTATCCAGTCTATCTCATGACTTAGGCTCCTTTAGGTGAGGCTTCTCATTTCTATTTTCACCTACCCATGACTTTCCCTGTCTCCCCCTGCACACACATTAAAGCAATTACAGAACCACAGGGGTTGGGAGGGACCTCTGGGGATCAGCAAGTCCTTATACACAAAACACAGGAGTGTTTGCAAAGCATCTCCACACCACCACAGCCACGTCCAGAGCTGTTTGGCACATGCATGGCCATAGAGAGGACAGATACTCACTAGGAAGCCCAGTACCAACCAGAGTGCACCTGGACGTACCCCTTGACTGGCTCGCTGCAAAACAGAAAGGAACACTGAGCAGAGGGCATTGAAATGCCAATCACTTCACAGCTTACTGCTGAATTAAACCTGGGAATGCTCACGGGGTGACACAGCAGGAGCTATGCACAAAAACACAGCGGGCTCTACCCACAGTGAGCAAACAGAAAGCAATCCAAGCTGTCACAGCAAGGAGACAGCCCTGCTGCTATCAGTGACCCCAGGCTTGTGGTGTTGCTGAGATGTGATGGAGGAGGTCATCTCCTCAGGCTGACAGTGATCCATTATTCATTCCACTGGCAATGTGAGCTGCAATGCCCAGGATGCTCAGTCACCCGAGCTGGAGAGCTGTGGGGTGTCTGCCTGCTTCTGCAGGAGCATTAGGATGGAGTCTGATAGTGCTGATAACTCCGAGGGAGGAATGAAACAGGGACAGAGCAGCAGCAGCTGCTGAATGTGAGGATAAGAATCCCCATCTCTGCTGGGATTGGCACCCAAAGGGGCAATGCATCATTCAGGGGGCATCCAGAAGGGACACCCACCCAGCAGAAGGACCCCGTGGGGGCCCTTAGTCTTAGAGTACATGGAATAAGCGTTCGCATATCTAAATAAAAAATAACCCAGAATAACAAGTAGTACAGATCACAGACAGGAAAAAACACCACTGCAACACAGAGACCTACCAGAAGGTGAAGAAAGCAACGATGACAAGAGTCACCAGGAGCTGGACCATCAGGATGGCATAAACCTGCAATAAGAGGCACCCATAGGAGACCCACTGCATGCTCCTGGGGGGCCACAGCCACTGCAGCCAGGTCCCAGAGAGCAGAGCAGGGCTCACGACCCTGCAGGAGGCTTAGTAGAGGGACAGGGACACAGCTCCAGCTCTTACCTTCCTGATGAACACTCTGCGCACGTTCCGATCATCCCAGCTGAAGGATGTGAGCATCTCTGTGTCTCCAGGGTATGCCCCGCTGCCATAGCTGGGGCTCGTGCCTGAAGGAAAGGCAGAGATCAGCCCCATCCAGCTTTAACCTTGTGTCCTCGGCGACTGATTTCAGCTCAGGAAGACCCAAAGT
The DNA here is from genome assembly GCF_026119805.1 of Tympanuchus pallidicinctus. Lineage (NCBI taxonomy): Eukaryota > Metazoa > Chordata > Aves > Galliformes > Phasianidae > Tympanuchus > Tympanuchus pallidicinctus. Next base: position 463,326 of record NW_026294766.1, read on the forward strand.
GCAGGAACTGTAATGCAGAGCTGCGCATCGTGCAAGGATCATCTCCAAGGATGAGAAATGGGATGACCTTCCACAAACCCCAGCTCAACAAGGACACCAGGGTTGATCCCTATCTACAAGAATAGGGCATCTCTAGAGGTAATTAGAGGGCTCATGCTGTTTTCCTCATTCACCTTCTGCTGAATATTAAAATATTCCCAAGAGGAGCTGTGACTCAGCACCTCCGTCATTCCCGTCTGGAGCCCCAGTGCAGGAGGATTCCCTCTCAGCTCTGTAATTGCCTAAGCTCAGGTTGTGGCTGCATCAGTTCTTATGCCAACACAATGTTCTTCCCTCTGAGAGCAGCTCATTTCAGCTTCATCCTTACATCCAATTTCTATCCACGGAGTCAGAATCATTTAGCAGCAGGAGGGAAACACCAGCAGTGCAACCTTTGCTGAGCACCTCCAAAATTTCCACACCTCTGCACTGCCCCTGTTGCTACTGGAGCTTCTTCCACTCAAGAAAAACAACACAAAACACATATACCAAACCCACTGCAGCCTTCACACATCATCTCTCCACACTACTTCTCTTCCAAAAACCCCCATCTGTGTTTCTAACCATCTGCAAGCTGGCTTTCCTATGGGAACAGAGCTGATGACATGACATGTGCTGTACGTTCCCATCTCTGCCTGTTTGGCAGATGCCTCTGCTCCTCCTCAGAGCTTCACAGCTCATTGATAGTCAGCTCCTTTGGGCAGGTGGAGGGAAGACCCACGAAGACACCAAGGAGCACTGCAGTAAAGCCCAATTTAGAGCCCTAGCTCTGAATTTCTTCTGTTTTACTGGCCAAAGGCTGTCTGCTCTTATTGCAGAAGCCTCATCTCCAGATGCCCCTGGCAGCAAATAAATCCCTTGTGCTCTCTTGGTGCTTAACGAACCCCTTGTGCCTTTTTCCCCAGAAGGAACGTGCTCCTCCGTGCATCCTATTTCTGCACGGTCCGTTGTCACAGAGCACCTGAGGTCTGTGTCCCCGGGGCACCGCTGTGCCTCCTGCATCACAGCAATCACAGCATCCAGCACCACATCGCACCTCAGTGCCTCCGAGGAATGGAGGGCTTTCCTCCTGCCCAGAAGCATCCCCAGCACCAGCCACCTCCCAACCACGGCCCCCTTTGAGGCACAGTGTCCCCACATCTTGGGACTCCAGACAGCAGCCCTAAAGCCACGTGTCACTGCATTGTAGCCTCATATGAGCCATTAAGCAGAGCCCCATTGCATCCCCCCCTCTGAGACCCACAGCATGGGAGCAAGGAGAGAATGTGAAATCAGAGAGAAACAATAGCAGGGATGAGTGCGGGGTGCACAGGGAAGAGCTGCAGAGGGAAAACCCAGTCAGGAGTGTCAGGATGGAGCAAGGGATGACGCAGCACCAAAATGAGTCCTCTGGGAGCCCCAGAATGCTGGCACCCCAACCCATTTGGGCTTCACTCATCCTAATCCATCACAACAGCAGGAAGACCCAGATGGTGGTTACAGCCAGCTGCGAGGTTATCTATCCTCTTTTTCTGACCCCTAAAGGCAGGCATGAATGGAAAAAGACTGTGAAACCTCCAGGCCATGCAGGCACACGCACCTCAGCTTAGCTTGCTCTGCCCCCTAACCCTACAGCTCTCCACCCCCACAGCTGTGACCATCCCTGCTGGCTGGAATGGGCCAAAGAAAAACAGAGGAAAAGGATGGAGTGGAGAAAGAGGACTCAGGACCCCTTAACTGCAGTCCCTTTGGTGTTCCTTGCAACTCCAGCCATGCTGATGGAGCAGTTGCCCCCCCAGCAGCTTTTCTCCCGCTCTGCAGCCAGCAGCCACCTCCTGCACCTCCAGCTCATAGCCACAGGCAGACTTTGCTTGTCACAACCCCTGCAGAGGGGAAGAAAAGCTGTTTGTTCACCCAGGGCTGCCCTCACCGCCCTGCAGATCAACGCTGCAGCCCTGGATTGCAGTGGCGTTTCCACCTCTGCTGGCTCTGAGTGCTTCCCTGCAGCCACGGGGCATCACTGATGTCATAGTTTTGCACATTCAGCTGCTTCTCTGACAGAAGGAGATGGAAGAGGTGGGAGGAGGATGAAGCTGCATCACACCAGGGTAGCCCCAGCCCCGGGAGGTGATATTGCCCTGTGCAGCAAACTGGGATTTCCTCATCCCTATATTGGAGAGGAGCAGAGCACTGGGGTTAGTCCCATGTATGGGAAGAAGGCAGTGTATTTGAGGCACTGGGCAAGCCAGATTCTTTTCCCCACTAATTCAAGTATTTTTATATCTTTAATATATTTTTCTATAGTAAATACAGAAATATTTAACATGCTTTCCTACATTTTCTATAGCTAATAGCCATAACTCTATGAGCATCTCTACCACAGATGACACCAGCTCCCCCCCATCCCTGGCTCCTCTCCTCTCTACAAACCTGGGGAGAAACTCTGCACCCCCCTCCCAACGTGGGTACTCACTGGGGTCGACATAAGCCCAGCTGGGGTGCAATGGGACGGATGGAGGAGGAGGGTAAGCGCCCATCTTCACCCCCTCTCCTGCTGTCGCCTCCTCATAGGTTGGAGGGGCTGGGGGGGCCGTGGCATTGGCATTGTCCTTCTTCTCCCCCTGCCCCTCAGGGTTTGGAGGTTTGTTGTTCACTGAGAGCTGCACAGGAAGGGGGGAGGGGGGGGAAGGAAAAAAAAAGAAAAACAAAGATTAGACTACAAAATGGCACAGAAATTACCTTTCAGTGTGAAATCAGAAGGGCAGAAGTGGAGGTCTGGAGCTCCATGGTTTAGTCCCAAATTGCAGAGAAAGGTGACCCAGCAGCCCCCCAGCGAAGTGCATCCTCTGATTGAGAGAGAAATCGGAGGATACAACATGACAAAGGGTATGAAAAGCTGCAGATAAAAACTGGGGCTGAGGCTGCACAGTTGTGCCTCAGCTCTGGCACAGAAAAGCATCCAGGTCTTTTTTTTTTTTTTTGCTTTTTAGCCCACTCCTTTCTGAGCTCTCTCTGCCTCAGAACAAAAACTTTCAGTTTCTAGACAAGAAACACCCTCAGCTCTTCCATTTTCACTGGTACCCCCACTTTGGGCAGTTTCCCCCATCCCCAGTGAAGCGTTGTGATTTAGGCCTCCAGCATTTACCTCTGCCTGCACCAAAGATGCACCTTTGCTCACCCAAAGATGCACAATCTGAAGATGCACCAAATGGATTTGGGAACCAGCATAGCCGGAATAGGAAATCCCAGCAAACAGCCAACCTCAGACCACCTGAGAACAGCATCCATTTAACCTTCCAGCAATATCTCTGTTGTCCCAGAATGAGCCATGAACCTGGTGTCCTGCTCCTGCTGCCAACGTAGGCGCTAGCTCAGCATCAGGGACCCCATGGGCCACAGGGATGTGGGGCTGGAAGCCCCAAGAAAGAAGCAGAACAGTGAACTGGTACCGAGACAGACAGCACAGTTCCTGCAAAAAGGTCTTTAATTAAAGCCAACCCTTAGAAATAAGGCTAGATGCCACACTTGGACACAGACACATCTGCTTTGGGATGAGAGCGTGCTACATCCTCTGCTCTGCCCTCGATGGTGGCCAGGACCATGCAGACCTCCCCGAGATGCCCGAGGAGAAATGCAGGGCCAGCACCGCATCCAGGCAGCCTCCAGCATCGTTGCCATGGCAATGGTGCACTGTGCTGGCAGAGGATGCAAACCAATCCCCCCCCCTCCCCAGGATCAGAGCATCAGTGAACCCCAAAACACAGAACTCCCTGCATTAGGAGATGCAGCGCTAAGGAGTGATGGGAAAGCATGAGCACCCCGATATCCAGGATGGGGAGGCAAGAAATGGCCACGGATGGGCTGAGCCCCACATCCAGCACCACGAGAAACAGCACCAGCTCCACAATGACTGCTCCATCACCTTCCTCTGCCAAAACACCACTGTCACAGGCACCTCCAAACCAGGCTTTGCTCAGACAATCCAGTTACCCTCCCCCCCCCACCCCCACCCCCTGCAGCAGCTTCTTTATCCCTTAAACCCTCTCCATCCAACCCATTCCCCCCACTCCCACCTACCAAACCATGCAATAATTACGCATGCATGACGACTCACCAGCCCAGCGTTGACCTCCCACCTACCTTGCCCTGGGTCATGGCACCTCACTAAGGTGCTGCCAGACCCAGAGGGAAGGGATAGAGCCCCGCACTGAGCCCCTTCTGCTCCCTCTCCGAGTGATTTGGGGCTGCCTGCAGCCGCTGCAGCTCACACTGATGCCTTCACCTTCTAGCAATATCCACGGAGCAATGGGAGCTGGAGAGAGGACTGTACCATTCCCAGCCTGCAGCACAGGGGGAAGCTGGGAAAGAAACAGCTCAAAATGAGGGCAAGCACTCACTGGCAAGCGAGGGGGGGATGCACACCAGAGAGGATGCGTGCGGAGGCAGCAGTTGGGTGGGAAGCAGCTGCCTCAGAGATGCTGAACTCGGGGCAGGTATTGCAGAGGAGAGGGAGATGCAAAGGATGCTGTGTTGCTGCAGCATCACTGCTGTGTGCCAGCCTCCAACTACGGGCTGAGGAGCAACAGCCAATGGGCCCTGCTGTATCCAGGTATGGGGCAGCAATGGGGCAGAGGAACGCCAGAGTTGATCTCTCCATCACAAGAGCAGCAGGAAGGAACGGTGCACAGCCCTGGGTCCCTCCCTGGCCCTTCGTAGGCTTTGCACAGAGCAGGGCAGAGGCTCGTTCCCCCCCTTGCATTGCCCTCTTCAGGGGGCTGGAGGTGTCCCGTGTGTGTGCATCAGCCCCACACAGCCCCCACCACTGATAAATATTATTTCTATATCCCATCCATGAATGAAGGAGGTAAATGGGGTGCCCGGCTCCCATCACATCAAAAGCAAAGGGCACTGAGCAAGAGAGATTTCCTTTCTTTGGAAGGGGTTGATGGAAGGGTTAAAAGAAAAGCATGAGCTGGAAGTGAAGGAATGCGGCCCAGCAATGTACAGCTGGCACCCATACAGACCAGCCCAATCAGCTACTCAATCACATTACCGCAAAGACTGCAAAAACTTGTCAGGATCATTCAGAATCAATTAAGTGCCCGTTAACCACAAGCTCCTCAAGGGCTTTCTTTCTGCTGGGGTTGAGCAGAGGCATAGAATTGGGCAGGTCCAAAGCTAGGGCTGGAAACCTGAGCCAGAGGGGTCAGGACTGTGCTGCTGCAGCTGAGCATGAGGAAGCGGTGATGCTCAGCTCAGTGACATCACCCTCAGTCCCCATCCAAGATCTGGGGACAGAGCCTCCAGGTGACAGGTGGTGAGAAAGCAGATGCAGGTTTTCTTAATGGACCCCAGAGGGGTTCACCAGCTGCAGCCCCCAGCCCAGGCAGATTCCTCCATGGGGCACCACACACTCCATCCCAACCTGAGAATGCTTCACAGCACTGAGGCTGGAGGAAGAAAAGCTCTCAGCAGAAAAAAAAACCAGATGGCGTTGCCCACAACAACAGCCTCCCACTAAATAAAAAGCAGCAGGGAATGGAACCAGCCCCCTCCATTGCCCATTGTCTAAAAGGGCCATTCCCACCCCAGAGCTCAGTCTTCCCTCATGGCACAGCCCCAGAACCAATCTGACACCAGCAAGAGTTGTTGTCACTGGGCTCTGAAATCCATCGTGCCTTATTCCAACCACAAAATGAGCTGGGGGAGCCTACAGGCTGCAAGGCTTCAAGTGACTCCATTTCTACCACAAAATAGCAGAGGAAAAGCAAATCCCTTCAGCCTTCATGGGAAGCATCCTCCTCCTCCAGAATGAGCTGCTCCCAACTTGATTCCTTGCTTTCCAAGTTGGAAGGGCTCAAACACAGCAAAGTCCCACCATGAAGGTTATTTTTTATTTTCTCTAAATATTTGCCATTCCCCACTCTCACAGATTCATCAGGAGGATAAATGCAAACAAGGCTTACAGGTGTCAAGCACAGCATCCCTGCAACTGCTCAGCATCCTCAGCATCGTTCTGCAGCTCCCCACCAAGTGCTGGTCCAGCACTGAGCCACACGAGGCAGCTGTTTTCCTGCACACACGCAGCTTTCAGGCTCTATAATAACAACACAAAAATGTATCTGTCAAGGTCACACCCCGCCAAATCCACAAGGGATTCTGCAGGGATTACAATAACTTCGCTGAACACTCAACCGCATCAAAAACAGTGCGAAGAAAACCAGATGGGATAATTATGGGATCTGCTGCATCAACACACACGATGGCACACCCAGGAGCAAGTGTGTTTTCTCCTATTCCCAGCAGGGAAAAAGCCCCCACTAGCAACAAACGCTCTGACATTGCCTTCAAAAAGAGCCAGAAAAACAGGAATTTACTCGAGGCTTTCAAGCTGCTGAATTATCCATGGATTATTAATGCTAAGTCCTGCTGCTCGGTTTGGTTCCTGGGTGGCAGACTGACAGGCACGTATGGAAAGTAATCTGAAAGGGTAATAGAAAAAAAATCCACATGTGCTTGAGGGTCTTTGCCCCGTCATTGTCAGCACTGTCAGCACCCAGGCAGAGCTCCCTGCTGACCACTGATCCCATGTGAGCTGCCCCAGAGCTTCACCTCCATAAGAGGTGTGAACTGGGTCCTGGGAGTCAAACACCAACCTCTCCTTGGCAGCTCAGACCTTCGTCTCTTCTACAGAGCCCTTCAGGTGAAATAGCCCTCCTCCTTGCCCAGGCTCAAAGAGCAGAGAAAACTTCTCTTTACTACACATTTAAGGAGCTGAACAAACCAAAGCTATGTGGGACAGGCTCTCCCCACTGGCTTTTGCAGAGAACACAACTCTGCAACCTAAGCTTTGATACCCAACAGCTTTCCACCATCCCCATGATACCATCAATTCTTTGTCGCCTGTAAGGAAATCCCTACAAAAGCCCTGCTGATCACAACACGAAGTGAGAATTAGGCCCTCCTTTTAATTAGAGCAGGCTTTCAGTGAGTTGTTGGGCAGCACCTGGGGGTCATCATCTGATTGACTCCCACTGCTGCTTGCAATTGTTGCCCATGCCATGGGTTTGAGGCAATGCTGGGGACTGGTGCGCCCTGTTCTTCTCAACCCCGCAATTGTTTGCATTCACTGAATTACAGAAAACGGCGATGAGGTTAAAAAATAAACGGAAATGAGATCTGTGATACCCACAAACCACGTCAGCGAGAGGAACAGCACATGTGCGTTCACCAGCCAGCAAGATAGATAAACACGAGGGCAGGGCACTCCCTGGGATTACGTTGTTCAGCCGTTCAGGAGTGCACTTCACTCATCACCCCCAGAAGAACATGTTCTTAGCATCATCATGTGCATCAAATACTTTTAAACGAAAGCAATTGCACAAATACGTCCGTGCTGGGAGTGGGGGAAGAGAACAAGGTTGGGTGATGCATGGAGTGACGCCCTCATGCTGTGTGCAGTGTCCTTTTAGAGCACAAGGAATGCACTATATATAACATAATCTGGGGATGTGCATGCAGATTTTTGTAATTCTTCAGATCCCTTGGAATAAATGGTCCGTGACACTGAGGTGATGCAGCGGCCTGACAGCCAGGATGCAAACAATTAGTGGGGAGAAGAGATGAAGAGAAGAGAGGTTTGGGCAACTTCGCTGCATCCCAGAGTTCTGAAATTGGCCACAAACCCACATTTGTTGGTGCCATCCTGGGAGGAGTCTTTGCACTGGGAGCTCAGCCTCAGTTGGAAGCTGAGGAGTTTCCCATCCTGAATTACATCATGGGAATAGCTCATAACACGTTCATGCTCCAGGCCCACAACATTGGCCCCTTTGCCTATATTCTGAGCAAGCATCTTTGCATTTCCCCATGGCTGCAGAGATCCCAGGGAGCCATTTCCCCTTTTTCCTTCTCCTCCCAAAAGCACATCTTTCCCATCACATTCCTGCACACGTCATGCTATGCTGGGAGATGGGTCCCTGCCTTGCTTCTCCTCAGAGTCATCCCTCTCTCTGTTCACTATCATCCTGTGCATCCTATGGGCTGTGAGCAGGGCTCCCGTGCCCTGCAGTGCCCTTGAGCAAGAGATTTGCTGTCCTGGTGTGTGCTCTTTGCATGGGATTTTCCCCATCACTGCTGTATGACAATGGTCCCCCAGTGAGCCCTGGCTCCTCCCAAGTTTGCACTGCAGCCAATTTATAAGCTCCATTCAACCAACAAAAAGAAACAGCTCCTTGAGCAGCTCCATCCCACCCAAAGAGAGCAATGCTCCCCACATGCCTAGCTTGTCCAGCACAGTCCTGGAGGAGCTGCCAACACTGCTCTCCGATTTGCATGCTATGTGGATCTCCAGATCCCACCCGTGCAGACATAAATGCAGAAGGAAGTCTCTTCAATTGCCCACCTATTTAAAACAAACGGAAGAACAGTAGTAACGAAACCTACTCCAAATTCTTTCTACCAGAGGGTTGTAATTCACCCTGCTGAAAGCTCAGTCTTTGCACCGCACCCAAAAACCCTCAGAGGAATCGAGTAAGTAACCACAAATAAAAATATCCCAAGATGAGCCTTTATTCTCCGAAGTGGAAGAGAGCCAGAGGCCTTATGAAACCAGCTCTGTGGTTCCCTTCTTATTGCTTTTTTGGCATGGATGTTGGTATCTGCATAGCACCATAGATCAGGGAGAGAAAGAGGCACAGGAGGGAAAGGAGGACGAAGGGTGACGGGCAGACAGCCAGAAAAGGAGGATGGGAGAGGGAAGAAATACAGCACTCTCCTTTGCAAAATTAAATGCAACTTGTTGCATCTTTTCCAGTCAATGTGTGCTTTCAGTAAAATCAGAAGATTTAGGAGCAGATTGGGGTCTGCCCGAGGAGTGGTGGTCACAAACAGGGAGGCTGTGCAAAACCCAGCCTTGGTGGAAAGCACCAACAGCCAACAATGAACACCGCTGAGATCTTTCCTCAGGTGGCATCGGATACATCTCAATGTTCTGCTCCTATCCCTGCCTTTACCACCTGTTAAATATAGCATAAATCTCCATTTGATATGCAAGAAATTCCCTGAAGCTATGCAGACACCATAAAAATCACAGAAGTATTACTTTATAGGAAGGTGACCTTCACCAAAGCTGCTCTCATTTTGGGAGATTCATGAAGAGGAATCATAAAGAAATTGGGGAACTCACACAGCACCCTAACCCTCTTCCAAGTGCTCTGGCAGAACAGATGAATGGTTTCTGTCCAGTCATAGCCCTACCAGGGATAATTTCAGGCAAGTGGGTCCTCATGGCCCTTGACCAAAGCCAAGCTCCCCACAAGACCGCTCTTTCCAGCATGATGTGAGGCCAACCATCCTGTTCACTGCTGCACTGCTGGTTTCCCAAGGCTGTGTGAGATGGGAAGCCACATTGTTTGTTAACTGTTCAGCAAGTTCTGCTAAAAATCCTTTGGGCAGCAAGCTACAAGAAACTCCTGGGTGGAGGAGACACCTGCTGCTGTTGAGACTGTTGAGCATGGATCTCTGTGCTCCACTAAAACAGAGGCAGAAGCAGCTTCAAACATGTTCCTGGGTTCTAAATGACTTCTCAGGTTCACAGAATCGAGGAATTGCTAAGGTTGGAGGAGCCCTCCAAGACCACCCAGTCCAAACCCAACCCACCCCACCATGCCCACTGACCATGCTTCCAAGTGCCACATCTCCACAGTCCTTGAGCCCCTCCAGGAGCAGTGCCTCCACCACTCTTCTGGGCTGCCTGTGCCAAAGCATCACCACTCTTTCAGAGAAGAATTTGTTCCTAATATCCAACCTGCACTTCCCCTAGCACAACTTGAGGCTGTTCCCTCTCATCCCAATGGCTGGGAGGGATTTGATGCAATCTGACATCACATCTGGCTTTATCTCCCTAGCTACTGCACTGGAACCTGAAAGTGATACTTCTTTTCACCAATGGGCACAACATGCATCAGCACTGCGGTCCCTGAGGAGAGAAACTGAGATTGTAGCCTCTTCCTAAAGGTCGTGCTGGCAGACCCACCCCTGCTTCTCTCCCAGCAAAGAGATTGCAGGCAAAACGTCCTGCAACACAGGCAAGAAGTCAATACACAAATTGGTGCCCACAACACTGCTGGTGAGAAAACATCTGTGCTGCAACAACCTCTATAATATCTTACAGCATCTCACATCCATGAGGCTGCAGAAAACAGGGTAGGAGGAGATGGGGGGGGAGGGGGAACATCACTTCTAGAGCCACCAGGACAACCCCTGACAGTATCTAGACTTGCATTTAGAATAGTAATAATAATAATCCCTGAGAACCATCTAAAGACATCTGAATTCAAGGCTTTCAGCCTTGTGATGAAGCTTAAGAAGTGTGCAGTAGATGAATGGACAGTGAGGTGGGCTGAGAGCTGGTGGCCAGCAGAGCTCAGAGGGCTGCAACAAACCGTGCCGTCTGGTAGGAGGCTGTACACAGTGCTGCTCCCCAGTGATGAGTGCAGGTTTTGGTCTTGTTCAACGTCTTCATCAGTGACCTGGATGAAGGACAGAGTTCACCCTCAGCATGCTCAGTGATGGCACAAAGCTAGGAGGAGTGGCTGAGGCAGCAGAAGGCCATGCTGCCATCCAGTGAGCTGGACAGCTGGAGAGTTGGGTGGAGAGGAACCTGACGAGGTTCAACGTGGGGAACACCTGGGGAGGAAGAACACACACATCAGTCGTGGGTCAGGGGCTGAGCTGCTGGAAAGGAGCTCTGTGGAGGTGTCTTGGTGGTCTACAGTTAGAGCACAAGGCAGCAGTGTGCTCTCATAGCCAGGAAGGGCAATGGTGTCCCAGCTGACCAGCGATTGACCAACAGTTGACCAACAGTTGGCCAAAGGTTGACTGTGAGCCAGCAGTGTGGCCTGGTGCCCAAGGTGGCCAACGGTTCCCTGGGATGTTCTTGCCAGCAGATTAAGGGAGATGATCTTCCCCCTCTGCTCTGCCCTGGGGAGGCCACGTCCCATGTCTGGAACACTGTGTCCAGTTCTGGGCTTCCCAGTTCAAAGCAACCAAGGATCTTCTAGGGAGAGTCTAGTGGAGGGCCACAAAGGTTAGGGGCCTGGAGAATCTCCCATTCGGAGGCAGGCTGGGAATGTTCAGCCTGGCTGAAGGGAGATTGCAGAATCCTACACCTGGGTAGGAAGAATCATGTGCATCAGTGCAGGCTGGGAGCTGAGCTGCTGGAAAGGAGCTCTACAGAAAAGAACCTGAGGGTCCTCGTGGCCAACAGGGTGACCACGAGTCAGCAGCGTGTTTTGGTGGCCAAGAAAGCCAATGGTTCCCCAGGGGGAAATGCTTTCCTGTGATGCTATAGGGAACCTTCTTTAGCATTAAGGTTGGATTCAATGACCTCCAGAGATCCCTCCCCACCCCTGTGATTCCATGATTCTGTGAATCAAGCTTGTTCACTTCTCCTTCACGGACTTTTGATTTATCTCCAAATGAGGAAAGCCATGCAAGAGTCCGATATTGGATGCTCCATGACTGATGTCAAATCTGTGTCCCCCACTTACACCCTCTGGGAGTCTGGATCACAGATGTGATTTGTTTTGCAAACTTGACACAGCTTTTGCAGTGAAGGGTAACAGTGAGGTCTCCTGCTCGCTCCTGTCACCTGGGATGATGTTGCAATCTGATTTTAACTGATGTAATTCTCATGCCTGAGTAGGTAACACTGAGCACAAATTACTCGCACAGTCTGATAAGACCAAGGGGTCTATCTCAGATCAAAATCTGATGGCTACATGGGTATCCCGGTCTATGGCTTTGTTTTATCAATTAAAGGGAAAAAGCAATAATTATTTTCCTACAAACATTTGTGCAAAGTGTGCCATGCGTTGGCCTTGAACTTCGTCGCTCAGACAAGAGGAAAATGTCCTCCTTCCTGCAGCCCTTAAGAGGTGGTTGAAGGGAGCTCATCCCCAGGCTCAGCCCTCTCTGTGACCTTGTAATGTGCTGGGATTGGCCACATTCCCTCCATGCAGTCCCTTTGCAGAAAAGAAACCGTGATTTCTCCCTCTCCTCATTTCTGTCCATTATGGGACTCATTAGCAAAAGAAAAACGATTTTTGCTTGCAGCAAGGCCAGCAGAGGAATGCGGTGATCCTGCCATAATCCATAACCCAGCTCCACCAACACCAGTCTTGCTATGTACCTTGAACAAAGCCCTGGGCAAACATTCAGGACTGAACTTGCAAGTTCTTAAAATGGGGTAAAAAAATAAAGCAAAGCCCCAGCCCTGTTCCTGGTCTGTTCTCAAGAGCAATTCATTGAAGTCAGTGAAGGAAATCAGAGCTGCATTAATCCCTCTACTTCAATTAAAACGAGAACAATAAACACTGTAAGAGCCAGCAGAAGCTTTTGTATGAATAGGGGTTTAGGCTTTGGCCTGAAATGTTGGAAAAGGTGTTGATTTTCTTTCATTTTACTGTGTCCTTCTGAGGCAACATGACTATGGCAGAATATGATTACTCCTGGTGGCCCCCTGTCCTTGAGGGATACAGACATTATACCCCCATCCTTGGAAAAAAAAAAAACCCAACACATCACAAACAGCAGAACCCCTCAGATCTGGGTTGCTAGAAAGTTTTCTCAAGATTTAGTGCTGCTGTGGGTTCTCCTGTGCTTAATACATCGCCATGCATAGTATTTGGGTCCTTTGCTGTCTAATAAACAGGGCATTGGGATTCTCCAGTGTCTAATATTTGCTGCACAGATGAGGGTTCATCTGTTAGAGGAGTTGTCTGCAGCCTCTCTCTATCTGCAGAAAAGAGCCAAAAAATGGAAATTAGAGGTCTGGGCAGCACCTTCATCTCCTGCATCCAAGCAAGAAAACCCACACAGCTCTTTATGCAATAAATCTTTTATTCTCTGTAGCTCAGAGGTATTTCAGATGGAATGGAGATATCTGAAGGATGTTTATACTTTCCCGAAAGCCAGGGGAGCAGAGATATCTGAGCCATCTAAGTCACTTGAGAAGTACACTGTTGTGCAAGCACGGTTCCCTCGCTTGCAAAACGTTCTTCACAAAGGTGTTCCTGGGCCTTGCTCTGCCATCAGGAGGAGGCACAGTGCATCCCCATCCCCAGGGGAGGGCTGACAGTACCGCTATGCTCCATTGGATGTGGATTGAAAGGCAAAATATTGACGTTCCCATCTCCATTTCACTGCAGAGCTCTTTGCTGCTCTTAAGGCTGCAGCAGCAACAAGGCTTTGTTTCTCCAACCAGCACCAGCAGCTCCAGAAACCCCTCCTTGCTACAAGCAGCCCCACACCAGGCTCTTCAGTCTTCCCCATCTCCCATTCTGTTTTGCAGTATGGAGGTGGCACAGCGCAGCAAGGCAGGAAACACAGCTCTGCCTGGTTCACTGTCTGGCAGCAGCAAACCTGGCTCTGTTCCGTGCTCCCTCTCTGCAATCCAGATGGATTACGTTCCCTGCAATGCTGGAGCTCTCTGGGTGAAAGCTGGAATGCGTCGCTGCTCTTTGCTGGAATGCAGTGATGGTTTGCTTGGCCCCACAGCAGAGACTGCAGTGACAGAGCTTCCTTTCAGCCCGTACAACACAGCACATGATGCAACATCAAGCTTCTTCATACCCATTGCACACAGAAATCCCAAAGCACCGGGTATTCAACAGCTGCAATCAGCCTTCGCATCGCCAGCTGAAAGCGAGGAGCATGAGGCTGTGTCAGGGTTTTAAGTTGCTCAGAGCTAATCCTGCCTGCTTCTCTTGCTTTTTTAATTAGTCTTCATTAAGCAGAGACACATCACGCCTTGCTTGCCGTGAATAACTATTAATCAAACAGGGTATCAGCGCCAGGTAATTGCCATATTAGTTATCTGACATTCCCTACGCCACTGGCAGCCTGCACCTGTAATCAGGCCCTGACGTAATGCATTTTTGAGCAATGCTAAGTTTGCAAATCCACCCCAGGCAGAGAGCAGCAGGAGGCTGCAGCCGGGATGTGACCACATTTCTGTGCCTTATCAGCACCCCAAACATAGGCAGCCTCACAGTCTGCTGTTTAAGATCTGCTTCACTGCTGGAAAACCAGAGCCTGGAGCCAAAGTCACTTCTTGGCACTGCCAAAGTCACCGAGGAAGTCAGACAGAGGAGTTTTCAGAGGAAGGGGCTGAATCCACATCTTCCATCCTCACCCTGGCCTTGTTTTCCCCACAATTTCTCCTTTGTTAAGGGCAATGTTCTCATCGGAGTCTTTGTATGTAAAGAGAGGGCCAGTATTGTTACCCACCTTCTGTGGAGGAAGAAGCAATTTGAGAGATATGGAACATTTTATGCCAACTTTTCACATCCATTCAGTGGCACTCACACAGTTCCTCTGGAGGGGAAATGTTTTGTCTTGCAGCGGAAGCCTCTGTGAAGCCAAATAGAAGATGAAACGATCCTCTCATCTCCAGCTCTGCCCTGGGGGAGCACTCTTCCCAGGATGGCTTAAGAGTCTGTTAATGAGAGGAAGAAAAAGAGGGAAAAAAGGCCATTTTTGCAGCAAACCAACCTGTCCTTATGGCACAGGGAGCAAAAGGCTTTAGTGACGTGGCCAGTCCTAGCAATGGAATAGAAGGAAAATGGACTTGCTGAGCAATTGGTGGATGGTTTGATGGGAAGGGACCATACTCTGGAGAGGAAAATGTCAATGGGGATCAACGCCAGGAAGTAAAAAAGTGTTTCTGAGCATTGAGGTGGCCAAACAGTCGAGTTGGTACTCCAGCTGTGAGTGCCATTTTTTGGACACTAGAATTTCTTTCCTGGCAATCATTTCTTGGGGCTGGTTCCCATTTTTTTGTGTAGGAAATCTCTGTCTGAGCCATACAATTGTGATTCTCTGAGTTCTAGTAAGTCACATGGAGGTTGGTGCCTCTGTGCATTCAGTTTTGCCTGGGTGTTCAATCATGGCCCCCTTCTCACCACAACCTGAAATTCTCCATACTCATCAGCAAGACCCATGGAGTGTATCACTTTAAGCTAATAAAAGCTTAATTGGAAATGCACAATCTTGAGTCAAAAGCACCAACATCAGTCATTGTCCTTAAATGGATATGGCTATAAATACTAAAGAGAGGAGAAGGGAAAAATCTATATGTATGTGATGCAGGACATGAGATGGTCAACACTGAAACAAGTTGTCCATGCGGCTGGGTGGGTGATGCAGGGCTCCAGCTCAGCTCCACCTTGGCCCTACAGACTTCTCATTCACTTTCTCTTCTCCCCATGCTGCAGGTGATAGGGAGACAGAGCAAGGAGCACTTCCAAAGGCTTGGTAAGAAAGCATTGGGAAGAGGAAACAGCATTTCCTGGCATTGCTCAAGGCTGATTTATGTCCTCCCAAGGATGGTGAGCACTGCATTCCCCAGCTTTAATAGCGGGGGCAGGCTCTGAAGTTCCCTCATCTGGAACACAAATGAAGGAAAGCATCGGGTTTCCCAGGACCACAACCCCACCTCCTTCAGTGGGCAATCCTCCTGCATCCCATACCCTTATATATAGGGCTTGTACCCCCATCATCATCTCTGGACCCAGCAGTGCTACAGCGATTGTCTGAAGTCCCTGCAGGCAGGGCCAGTCCTTGCAGCCTCCATAATGTGGGAGCTCCGCTCTGTAGCCTTCACCCGGGCCGTCCTGGCAGAGTTTCTGGCGACCTTGGTCTTCATCCTCTTCGGCCTGGGCTCTGCTCTGAACTGGCCCTCAGCTTCCGCCCCGAGCACCCTTCAAATCGCGTTGGCTTTTGGCTTGGCCATCGGCACGTTGGTCCAAGCCTTGGGGCACATCAGCGGAGCCCACATCAACCCGGCGGTGACGGTGGCTTGCCTCGTCGGCTCCCACGTCTCCTTCCTGCGTGCAGTCTTCTACGTGGTGGCCCAGCTCCTGGGGGCCGTGGCAGGGGCTGCCATCCTGCACGAGATCACCCCAGCCGACTCGCGGGAAGGCTTGGCCGTCAACAAGGTGAGGCTGCAGCCCATGGCGGGTGAGAGAAGGAGCTGAGAGGTTTGGGATGAAGATTGGGGAAGGCTGAGGGCTTTGGGATCAGCAAGGACCTTTATTAAACATTGGATTGGCAGGGTGAGATATAGCATGGATTCTACCAGCAGCAGGGATGAAGACAGGGCTCCAGACCGGCTCCTCTGCTTTTAGGAACTGAAAACAGAGGTGATCCAGCTGGCTGGAGAGACACCTAGGTAGGAGACAAACCCTCATCTCAGTCTTATCTCAGGCTCTATTGAGGAAGATCTTGATTCTGTGGAGATACAGGTTAGGGAAGGACATGGGTTGGGTTAGGTTGGAAGTGGATGATTCTTAATTTCCCCTCCAACCTCAGCCATTCTATGACTCTGTGACAGAATTCTATGATTCTCTCAGCTCCTCTTGCCCCAGTCCCATCCCTTCTACCACTCTTGGTGTGGGCAGGGGAAGCCTTTTCTCCCCTCTCCATTACATTGTGCCACCACCTATAGAGCATAGCTGTGCTATGAGATTCCATGGCACTGGGGATGATGAGCCTGGATTTTTTTGTCTAAGCTCCAGCTTCTCATCAGATAGCACTGTTCATTTTGTCACATCCCACTGTGGAGGGATGGCCGTCCCAGTTCCACCTGGGACAGAACATAAAAGTGCTCCAGCAATGCCACCAGGCAAAGACACAGCATTCTGCAACCCACAGCACAAGGATCTCCCTTTACAGATGTGAGGAGAATAAAGAAAATGAGGGAACACCAGGAACCACAAAAACTCCCCAGTAACATCCCAAATCCCCTTCGCACACCATGCACATTGTACACAGAGACTGAAAGAGAAAGTCAGTGCTCACTGTAACTCCCTTCTCCATGGGTAGCAGCAGCTGTGCTTCTGCAGAGGTGTCCATGCCAGCAGCATCATCATCCAGAGCTGGTGAGGAGGAGGAAGGCAGTGTGTTTCAGGAGGAAACGGGGAAATCCTTTCTCTTGCAGAAGTCAGCTGGCACTGCCAGACCCAGCTTCACTGCCAAAGAGATTGAAAGGGTTGAAAAGGAACTGAGGATTAGTCTGAACAAGACTATTTATATCGATAGGAGCTGAGGTTTAATAAGCCCAACAAAGCAGTATGAGTTCTAAGAGACTTTCAAAATACTGTTTTAAAACACAAAGCACCTGAAAGAAGAGATTTTGATTTTCTTTTCCCCTGTGGGCTGTTCGTCATGCAGCTGCTTGCACAGATCATCCTTCAAAAATTAGGGGAATATCAGAGAGAGAAGAGCGAGATCGCACTCTGTGTTTGGGCAGGAGGATGATTGCTGCTGTGCTGTGTCACTGAGCAAAGCGTTCTTGGGATCAGCATTTGGGGGGACACCCAAAGCAGGGGTGACATGGGGCAAGAACAGGCAGAGATGTGGCAGGATGGGCTGAGGGAAGAGATAGCTGCTGCCAGATCCACCTAGATCCAGATTAAAAACCTTCAAGGATTTGTGAAGTGCCAGAAACCAGAGTTGGAGGAGAGGGTACGCAACAGGCACAGCTTTGGACCAAGTCAGAGTATTTCTGTAGACAAAGAGTGGGAAGCAAGATGGGATTATTGTTTTTTTTCTGTGCCAAAATATCTCTTTTTTTAAAAAAAGCAATTCGTATATTTTTTTTTTCCAAAAGGCATTTTGCATTTCAAACAAGAGGCAAAGAGAGAAAAAAATCCTCTGGGGGAAAGAGCGGAAAAAACAATGCCCAAATGAGTGACACAAAAGCGTTTCCTTCCATGTCCATCAAACGTTGCCCACTGAGGCACTTTCCATTTTTCCTGGGAAAATTCTCCCCCTCCTCCAAAAATCTCACCCGTTTCCTCTGCCTTTCTGGGTTTCCTCTCTAAGTCTCCAGTCCAGGCACTGAATTTGCCCATTCCTGAAATGTCTTCTCCCCTTCCAGCTGCACAATGAGACGACGACGGGGCAGGCGGTCACTGTTGAGCTCTTCCTCACCTTCCAGCTCGTCCTCTGCATCTTTGCTTCCACTGATGAACGCCGGGAGGACAATGTGGGGTCTCCTGCACTGTCCATTGGCTTTTCTGTTGCTGTTGGCCATCTCCTTGGAGTGAGTAGAACGGGTTAAAGAGCAGTGCTTGGTGGAGTGTCTCTGTGTTTCTGCCAAGAGGTCTGTAACTCGTGGGGGATTTGTGACTGATGCAGTTTGTACTCATGGTTTTGAAGCAGGTACAGCAGGAAAATTCCACCAAAGCCACAGTACAACCATAGCCTGAGCTGAGCTGTTATTGGTCACGAAAAAATCCATAACCTGCTGTATCTGCTGCTCCTCAAGTCCCATTGAGAGCTCCCACAGATCCATGGGGTCTTCTATCTTGGAGCGAACTTGTTAGCAACTGTGACTCTCAAGACCATGACAAACTGTGAATTATGTAGGATGGATAGCCAGGGAAATCCCTCACAGCTAACTTTTGCAGGGAAAAAAACGCATTATCCTCCAACACTCCCAGCCTCTCAGGATTAGAACAGCAATGTTTGCATCACATCTTCCATCCTTAATGATATGCAAGCCTCTGTGGCTTGCTGTGGAATTACTTTCCTTCAATCCTCTGTGGCAAGGAGTAGCAATGTGCTCCAGGAACAGGCACGGCAGAAACGTGTTCCCATTGCAGTATACGTCACCCAACTTGCACCATGCAGACACATCAGCTTGCACCAGAGATGCACAAATGGGATTCAAGTGTGTTGACTCAAGTGCTGGAAGCTGGTAGCATTTCTTTTCCTGTAATGGGGTACACTGGGATATGAAACACTGGCTTGGAGGATGAATCATGCTAATAACACACCGGGATATATTAAAATGTGGTAAAAGGGTTTAATGCTAGCACTCAGTGTGGTGTTTCTCTGCAGATCCGTTACACTGGTTGCTCCATGAACCCAGCCAGATCCTTTGCCCCAGCTGTAATCGTTGGAGACTTTAGTGACCATTGGGTAAGAATCGTGCTCTTGGTGTTGGGTCAGTGGGATGGGCCCCCCAGGTTATCAGCATGCTTAGAAAAACAAAAAGCCAACCAGGTCCAGCATCTCAGCACCAGCTCCTGTTTAGAGGAGAGATGTAGAGATTTGCAGAAAGAGGTGGGGCTGCCGGGTGCTTAATTAGCTTATCTAAGCAAGGTGAGTTGCAACAGAAAAAGGGGTGTGTTTTGTTGACCATGACTTAACAAAAGAGATAAAACCAATGGAGAATGAACCTCTTCTCACCATCCTGGAGACCTTTCCTGGTTCCAGTTGGATCCAGGCATGTATTTTCCATCAGCTCTTTTAGGGACACTTCCAGGCATTGCCAGCTCAGCATTGAAGCTGTGGCCATGCTTAGTGGTGTCCAAGCTGGGAGCCTCTTCCTCTCCATAGGATTGTGTAAATGGGTAGGATGACATCTTCACAGCAACCCAAACCACTGTCCTGCTCACAACAGTGCTGTCATAAGTGGAGGTCTTACAGCATTCACTCTCAGAGGAGGAAGAGACAGAAGAAGGTGGGCATGTACATTCAGGCATAAAAACAAGGGAACAGACAAGAGATGACCAAGTCAAAGAGAGGGCCAGAGCAGATCTGTCTTCTGTATTTGGTCTTAACAGCAAAACAGGATGAACAAGTCCATAAGATGCCTGTAATGCTCTCAGAGACCCAGAGACCCTCTCCTCTTCATCCTCCAAGCACGGGCAGGCTTCTGCTTACCACATTCTTCTCTTTCCTTTTTCCATAGGTCTTCTGGGTGGGCCCCCTGGTTGGGGCAGCGGCTGCATCCATCATCTACAATTACATTCTCTTCCCACAATCCAAAACCTTCTCAGAGAGGCTCGCCATCTTCAAAGGCATGGAGCCAGAGGAGGACTGGGCAGAGCGCGAGGCACGGCGGCGGCAGTCAGTGGAGCTGCACTCCCCACAGACCCTGCCGAGGGGGAGGTCTGAGAAGGTATAGCCGAGCCAACCCAGGGATAGGAGAGGAGCTGAGGGAACCCCGATGATCCAAACAGTGCTTCACCTCTCTCCTCTCTCTGCTTTTATTTTGCTGGGGTCTCGTGTTGCCTCATCGTGGGGAGATGCGCTGTGATGGCCCAACTTTGCCACCCAGCTCTATGTCTGCAGGTTTTCTAACTTTAGAGGAAAGCACCGTTAAAGCAAAGCCACCAGTGCAGCAGCAGGGATGAGTACATGCTGGAGTCCCACCTTCAAGTCCCCCTCGCAGGAGGCAGTGCGCGGTGGAGCTCATTGCCCTTCTCGAGGCGCTGCAGAGAGGTGTTATTACAGGTGTTTGCTGGGTGTGGAGGTTGCCACCCGATGCCTCATTGCTTTTGAACTCTGCTCACCCTTCTCCCACTTCTTCTCGCTGCCCAGCTGTTTGGACACACTGAGAGCATTGCTCCTTGCCACACAGATCTCACAACCTGCAAGTTTTGCTGCTGCAAGGAACCCAAGCACATTTATGACCCACAGTGGAATGCAGATGCTCTTTGCTTTTGCAGACTGGAAGAGTGTCCTCGCCTTCCCTCTGACCCCACTGGGGAGCTCTTGCAACTGCTCCCTTCTGTGATGATGGGAAACCTCCTAATTTTCAACCCCAGATAATCCACAGCTTGGCTGTTCCTAGACCACCACTGTCCCTCAGCTTCAATGCTTCTTCTTTCTGCCCAGATTTTGCTTGTTTTCCTCCATTCCTATCCCACCCTGATTCGAATGAGTAATACAAAGCATTTCAGATATGAGCTTCTCTGACTCTTGCTTTCACAGATGCACCACACCAATGGCTCTTGACCATCCCATCCTTTCATCAGAACCTGGTTACAGCTACTAGAATAGTCAAAGAATTTGGGTTTGTCTTTGGGACATGCCTTAGCTCTTTTAAGCATTAAATTTAATCTCGTTTCTATTACTCAGCCTCAAAGTTATGCATTTCCCGCATGACATCCTCATGCTTCTTTCTGTTGACGACGTCTCCCTTGCATTGCACCGTCACAGAACATCACCACCTCATTAGGGATTTTTTCTGCTAAGGTTGCTAATGGAAGTATTCAACAAGATGGGCTCCAACTCCAAACCCTAGAGAAAGTTACTGATTGTTTTCCTTCTCCCACTCTTTTGACTGGAACCACCATCAAATGATGCTCTTCCTCTGTCCGCTGTTCTCTACCTGTACCCATCTCCTCCTCCTCTTGTCCCAGTGGTTCTAGTCCTCCACCTTGGTTGTTCAGCGACGAAGGAGCACTTGAATACTATTTCAAAAATAGTTTGTTTGTTTTTTTAAATAAAATCTGTATCTGTTCTTAGTCTGAGCAGTGGGAAATGAAATCGTAGAATCATAGAACCCTCAGAGTTTTAAGGAGCCACTAAAGGCCATCCAGTCCAACCCCCTTGCAGTGAACGGGGATACCTTCAACTACATCAGGTTGCCCAGGCCCTGGGCACTCATCACTGATCTCCATTCAGACATGGAGCCATTGGCCACCACTCTCAAGATTCGATCCTACAGCCAGTTGTTCATCCATCAAACTGCTTGCCCATCAAACCCATCTCTTTTCAATTTGGAGAGAAGGGTGTTGTGGGGTACGGTGTCAAAGACCTCACCAAAGTCCAGATAGATGACATCAGTGTCTCTTCCCTTGTCCATTGATGCAGTGACACCATCATAAAAGGCCACTAAGCTGAAGCCAAGCTAGCTCTCTTGTATCACCTCCCTGTCTTCCATGTTCCTTAGCCATATTCCAGGAGAATTTGCTCCAATATGCAGGTTTTTGCTTCACGAAGCTCCTGGACTTCTCCTTTCTGGTTGAGGTACCTGTAGAAGCCTTTCTTATTCTTGGCATCCCTTGGTTCAGTTCAAGCTGGACCTTGGCCTTTCTGACCCCATCCCTACACAGCCTGGCAGCTTCCTTATGCTCTTCCCACGATACCTGTCCCTATTTCTACCAACTGTGCATTTCTTCTTGCTCTCCAGTTTGACCAGCTGGTCCCAGTTCAGCCACTGCCAGGTTTCCATTCAATCACGTTTCCATTCAAACAGAGTGTAAAGTCACGTAAAAATCACCAATTATTCACGTTTAAGATTAGTTCATATTTCTGCTGCTGTTTGAAGGAAAAACATTCTATGTGTTCCAGGGAAACCCAAACACATTTACCCAGAATTTATCCTGCCAATGAGCTTCTATAGAAAGCACCATACAGCTGATTCATGATTTTTTTTTTCTTCAATGTTGAAGTTAATTACATGCCCTCAGATCCAACCATTTAATTTATTATGTACCATGACAATGTTTAAGACATATAAACTGTGAAGAGCCCTACAAATGAGTTTTAGTGTCTAATAACTCACTGTCCTCTTTCAAATAAAGTGCTTTAAATTTACTTCTACCAATGAATTTACACGTGTGTCATTATTCGGTTCACATTTCTGGTCATATAATATCTATGTGGTCATATATGTATTATGCAGCCCAGCTTCAAGCCAACAGCCTATTGATCTGCAAAAATAACAGTGAAAACACAGCCCCCATCTTCCAACTACCGACCCACCAAATAAGGACCATTCCTCCTTGAGCACCTAACTCTGCTCCCATTCCTGCCCTGGCTGGATTCAGCTCTTGGCATGCAGTGTTAACATGAAGCATTCTCACTGAACCAGATTTTCAGATGGCTAAAACAGCCTGAATCCTCTCGAGACAATCAGGCACGCAAATTTTCCCTCTCCATGCAGCTATCATTGTCTTCAATGACACTTCCAAAACTTGCACCGTCAGGAAACCAAGCCAGTCATTCCAGACTTACACCAGTGCTGTTCAAATTAGAGATCTCAGCCACCCAGAGATCAGAGCTGCCACAGACCAACCAAAACCCTCCCTAAGCTGATAACGCTTTTTGTATTAGACCTCAAGAGGAATGCTTTGGCCCAGGATTCAAAACAACCTGTGCATTCCCACCCATGAATTCATGACTCCCCACGATGAATATCTGCAATGTTCATTGCACCATAAATTAACCTTTATTAGTGTCATCACGGACTTGTGATAAATAATATGACCATGAAATCCAAACATAAATCACTGTACAAAGTGCCTCAGATCTCATTGCTTCCTATGCCCTGCCATCGCTTGTGACCACAGACCTTTTCTCCCTCTCCTGTTCTGTTGCTCCACCTGTACACTGTCATCTTGACCAGTTTTGGGGCAGCCATCCTGCAAAGCCTGTTGGCGGTCCTGGAGCTGCTCTGAGAATTTAAGGGCATTTTGGACTTTCCTCAACCACTTTCCTTGGTTGCCAGATATTCAGCTCAACCCATTTATTTAAGACATCAGTGAAGTGCCAGAATACAGTAGGTGTTCAGCAGGAAAATGTGATTTCATGTAGATACCAGTTGGACCACCACATTGCTACCCAGGGGCATGGTGACACTCTGCAACATGATGATTTTAGAATGGGAGGGAATAGCCTGAAGTTGTGCTAGATTAGGTGCAGTTCAGATATTAGGAATAATTTATTCTCCGAAGGAGATGTGATGCATTGGCACAGATTGCCCAGGGATGTGGTGAGGTCACCATCCCTAGAGGTGTTCAGGAATGATGGGATGTGGCACTTAGGGACATGGCCAGTGGGCATGGTAGGATGGGCTGGGGTTGGACTGAATGGCTTGGGTGGCTTTTTCCAACCATAAAGGTTCTATGATTCTACAAAACCTTTGGCCTGAAGAAGTGGCTGGCAACAGTGGGGGTCCATAGGCAAAGTCAAGTCCTCAGCTAATTGCTACAGTTCCAGAGAGGCCTTTCTCCCAAGACTCTACCAATGAATCTGGGTATGAGACCAGAAGCTCTGCTTCAAATTTCAGCATGGTTTTCCAGGAACGTGAGGAATCTGAAGATAGTCAGACTTTTATCCAGAGACCACTCAGTGCAAGCCTTCAGCTCCAACAGCACATCATCATGAGTCCCTTTAAGCCCCAATCAGTGTAAATTATCTGTAACTTCTTAGGGTGAGAGGTTTCTCAGTGCCTCTCGTCTGGGCCTCAGAGGCAGAACGGGGTGAAAATAATTGTTTTCTAACCAACATTTTGCTTGGCAAAGTCCCAAGCTCTTGGAGCCAGGATGCAAGGATTTCAGCTTTTAAGAGATTCCAGACGATGCTTTATTATGTTACCTGCTGCATCCTACTTGCTTTGGAGGCTGGTCTTGTTCTCCAGGTCCCTTCTGCCCTGATGCAGCCCAGACTCCTTGCAACCCTACGAGGAGACTATGTGGGCAAAGATGAGACTTCCATGGCAAATACATTTCAAGAGGAAAACCATCTCACAAATGCAGGTCTGTCTAAATCCCAGTGAGTGGCTACTGGCCTAAGAATGCGAAGTATTTACCTAGATGAGCAGAAATGCAGCCTCCCAATGTCACAGGAGCAGGTGGCTTCACTGGAAAGGGCTAGACCTGAAAATCAGGACACCAGGGTTTCAGGCCCAGCTTTCATCCTGGATGATCTGCAGAGATCTCTTTTCTAATCAGGCTTTGCTTTCCCTACTATATGTGATTATCCCCATGTGTCAATTTAATGATTATTATGATGCAAATTAATTATTAAGGATGCTGGCATTTCCATTGCAGACCAGTACCAAAGTGTTTGCATCCACTTACTTGGATGCTTTAGAGACTGCCAAGTAATTTCTCAGCGAGGAGCAGAGCAATGCTGTTATTAAGCATTAACACTATTCAGCATTTTGATGGCATCAGCCCAACTTACACACAAGGTCTTGGTTACAAGGTCTGTGACCAGCAGGGGCTGGATGGCAACTTTGCGACCACCTTGGCAAGCCAAAGTGGCACCTGCTGCATGGTGGGATGGCAGCAAGAAAGATGAGGACATCCCAAGAGTAAACCTGGCCTGCAAAGTGCTGTAGCCCATCCCTTCTGCCTGTCCCAAAATCAAGACCCAGAACTGAGTGCAGCTCAACCAACCCCAAAGCTGCCAACGTTGGACACATCCACAGCAAAGGCTCCTACAGCCAATTTTGGGTGTTGGTCGGTGGAGCTCAAGGGCTTTTTGCTCCAAAGCACCAGATTAGGTTGCTGGGGGAAGCCAAAGCCTCCAGGGAAGGAGAAGGTGGAAATGTCACTTGCCTCAGGCCAGCAAAATAATCCCTCGACTTTAAAGCAAGCACGGGCAGATTGTGAGGTAGATTAGAGAAATCCTTGAAAGCCTCATCTGAACCTGCCTGCACAGTGACACCACGGTGCAATGAGGCTTTGCCCCAACCCCACCATAGAAAGCAGCAGCCTCAGGAATAGAATGAAAAGCAAAAAAGTTTGCTTGCTCTGCTTTGAATTCCCTACCTGGGTTTATTTCATACCTTGCTGCAAGCTCCCAGAGCTGAGCCAGCAAGAAACAGCCTTTCTTTAAAAACGAACCAAGGCAAACTTTCTCCTCCAGCCATCTAATCCCAACTAATCACGGATTCCAGCAGAAGGAGTTGGTTGCTGTTGTGGCTTGCTTGTATTCCTGTGCCAGCTGGAAAGTCCTTGGTCAAAGTATGGAGCCAGGAGAGAGGGCAAGCCCAAAAACTGGGCTAGTCTGGATCTCAGCAGCACTTATAGTCCAAACTCAACTCCATGCAAGCTGATAGAATCATAGAATCACCAAGGTTGGAAAAGACCTAAAAGATCATCCAGTCCAACCGTTCACCTATTACCAACAGCTCCCACTAAACCATGTCCATGATCTGCCGGGCTTTGAGGTCTGACACAGAGCTGAACCTGCCAGAAATTGGGGCTGCTGTGGAAAAGACGAATTAATAGAAGCATGGTACAGGTTCAGAAATGCAACCAGCGACCCAGGGACGACAGGGGCTGGCACACGTATCCAGTAATGACACACACACCTCCGTGGGTGAGGCAGAGCTGCAGGGCCCCGGGCAAGGATGAGGCATGGCTGCCTTCCTCCCTTTCAAGCAATGCAAGCAGTGGGTTCAGGTCCCTGTCTGCCTCCTGCACACTGTCCCCAAGATGCCACCAAGCCATGTGGCCCTGCAATGAATTGGGATAAGTTGGCTGTGCTTTGTTTGCTTGCAGATGCCAACAAGAAGAGTGGTTGAAGCCATTCTCCTCGTGATGGCAAAGCCTCCATGTCTCTTTACCTCCTAAACCACTGGGAGAAGTGAGGTATGCGTGGCCCTGGCACGTGGGAGTCCATCTGTCAGCAGGGCCCTGTGCAACGCCTGCTTGCCCAATTCAATTACATTTGACGCATCCAAGACACTTTCAGCTCGCACAGGTTCTTTGGAGGGCATATAGAAGGGAAGAGGAAGGGAGCCTTCCCAACACCTCGTGGTCAGACATCAGAGAAGCCAAGCAGGAACACCCTGACAGAGTAACAAAAATCATAAAACCATGACAACCCTGGAAAGTCTTCAAACAACCATGGGAAAACCCATTTTGCAAGGTCTGTAGTTTGAGAAACATCCTGCATCTCTCTCTGTAAGATTTTCCCCATCATATTCAGCATTATTTCATTACATCCCCTAGTCTGGTGGGAGGACTTTCTTACTTTTGGAGGTTCTTATCCGCAATCTGGGAGGTGAGTTCAAGCTCAGTGCTGCCGGTGTTGAGCTAAAGCCACACTGTCCCCCGAAATCACCAGCCTATATCAATACACATGGCAAAACTTGGCCACCACACACAGAGAGCCGTGCTATGAGAAAGGTGGGAGGATGAGAGCAAGGTGCATCCAATCCAGGAGGAACCACAGGAGGATGGAAGGGAAGTGATGAGCAATTACTCCAACTGGAATCTGGCCAGGGTACCTTGAAAAACCAGCTTGCAAAACTTTCACCAAAACACGCCAACGGACCAGGTGCTTCTAGGATAACAGAGCTGGTTTTTCACCCGACCAGATCCCCAGGACCTGTAGAACCGGGAGGAAATGATGAGGAGGAACTGTGCTGTAAGGAGCGCTGGATCTGTGTGCTGAGCTCAGGACTCTGGGCCCAGCTGGAGGAAAAGGGCTCCTTTATTTTTGGCTCTGTAGAAGGGAATCCCTTCTGGCTTTGACCCCAAACGGAACTGGCTACATGCAAGTCTGACTGCACCCAGCAGAAGGCAGCAGTGAATGCAGTTTTTCAGCACTTTTTGAATTCAAAGAGGGATTTGAAATGCTTTTTACCAAAAATACACGTGGAGCTTTGACTGCTGTGTGCTGGAGAGTGACTATTTCTGCAGAAGCGCACTGCAGCCTTGGATATTCCCTGCATGGAGAGATCGGTTTGCCTGAGGAAAGCAATATGCAACCAATCAGCTGTGCTGAAGAACAGCAAGGTGAGCAGAGGGGAGCCCTCAAACCCATTTGAAACAAACGTAAATCCTGGCACACAACTGCAAACGAATCAAGAAGTCATTGTGAAGCGTCACCGGAGCCATTTTCTGCCTCCAAACCTCAGCCCCCAGCAGCTCCCTGCCAGCCAAGGACTTCCAGCCAGATGGATTTGGAATGGAGACCGGTGCCGTGTGAACATGAGAAGAGACATGTAAATGTGGCTTGTGTCCATGCAATGCCTGTGGCTTTGTGCTGGCATTCCCATGAGTAAAATAATTGACTTTGTTGAGCAAGAGCTTGGAAAGCAAAAAGAAAAAAAAGGACCTGAGATGACGGGGTAGGATTCACCCTCCCTGGTATTGGCACGGAGCACCACCGACTGCCAACACTGGTGAAACCCACACCCGATGCTTATCGGTCTCTGGAAGGAGCAGCAGAGTAGAAAGGCAGCAAAGGGGCTCAGAGACTGAAATCAGCCTTTCTGTTCTTGGGCCATACCATCCCCTCCAGCCCCCGTGTGGGCACTCCGGGGAAGCTCCAGTTTGACTGTGTTCCCCAAGCTCTGCCCTTGGGGTGATCACAAAACACTTGCTTTCTGACTCTGAGCTATCTTGACAGCCCGGGAGCAGCTCCAGGTGCTTAACTTTGCTTAACATTTCGTTTCTTATCTAAATCCAATGCACTTGGCCAAGCGTGGGAGCACAGCCCTGGGACAGCTCCTCCAGCCCAACAACAGCAATGGGAGTTTTCAAGCAAAGCTGCACTGTTCTTTGTGCCACGAGCACATAGAGGAAGGGAATAACAGCTACACCTCAGCTAACAAAACACTCGGCACCTGACAAGAGGTAGTAAAAGGGAAAAGCAGAGGAGGGAGCGCAGCATCGTTATGCAACCGTGTTATCTAACGACCACGGAGACACCCTATAGGGGCTCTTTGTTTGCAGAGGGAAGAAGAAAGAAATACCACCAATATCTGAGTCATTGGTTCACCAAGAGGCTCCGAAGTTATTTTCAGATGGAAACTTTTCCAGTTTCACATGATAATTTGGGAGGACTGGCTAACTCCTCGGCTCCACCCACCGCCTTGTAACACAGCTCCCTGCTGCTGTTGCATATATAGATAGGTATGGCCCTACAACTCGGTGCAGACAGAAGAGCCTGGAGACAGAGGAAACCTAAACTTTCTTCCTTCCCAGCTGCCCTCCACCCACTCCCACCATGAAGAGGGAAATATTAACTTTGGCCTTCGCTCGAGCCGTCTTCGTCGAGTTCATCTCCACTCTCATCTTCGTCTTCATCGGCCTCGGCTCAGCACTGAAGTGGCCATCTGCACTCCCCAGCATCCTGCAGATCTCGCTGGCCTTTGGCCTGGCCATTGGCACGCTGGTGCAGGCGTTCGGCCACATCAGTGGTGCCCACATCAACCCCGCTGTGACCATCGCCTTCTTCGTTGGGAATCAGATCTCCTTCCTCCGGACACTCTTCTATGTGATTGCTCAGCTGGTCGGGGCCATCGCCGGGGCTGGCATCCTCTACGGTGTGACACCAGCCAATACCCGTGGCAACCTGGCCATCAATTCGGTAAGTCTCCGACCTGGAGATGATCCACCTGAATGCTCACCTTCTGTGCAATCTTTGCTTCTCTGGCACCGGTGCCGACCTGGAGAGCCAAATCCTTGAGGATGGTTGGTCTTGGCGTGCTGTCCCGTACGCAGAGGGGATGGGAATGAGATTGGAGTAAATGCCGAGGTAGCCAGCGAGCACTGACAGATTTATTGTGTTGTGTGATGGATGGTGTGGTTTTTTTCTCCCTTAATGAGCGCTTCCTTTATCCTAAGGGCCCCAGTGAGTCACCAGCACCATTGAGCTGTTCTTGAGTGCAGCTTCTCCACCTGGAGATTAGTGTCAGGAAAGGAGCTGTGCCAGGAGACAGAGGGGGGCAGGGAGCAGAGCCCAGTCAAACCAGTGCAGGCAGTGGGGGCTCAGCAGGACCACGGGGAGCTGGGAATGGGAGTGAATGGAGGGGGTCTGTGGAGAAGAGCTGGAGCATGTGCAATGAGGAGCAATGCATGGGAGGGCACAGAGGGGCTGTGAGGGGCAGGGACTTCTCCTGGCAGAGGAGGGGATGTGGTGAGACCCTGAGACCCTGCAAGAGCAGCAAAGGAAGACAGTGTGTCCCAAACCCTGGGGGCAGTGCTGGGAAACAGCTGAAATGGGAGCAGTGGGATTACTGCTCTGCCTGATCCTGGTCTGGACCCCTCAGAGTACTACAGACACTGCAGAAGATTGGATCACTGGAATGAGGTGCCACAGTGCATCCTGCTGCCATGCAATACGTGTCCCAAATCGATCACCTTGAGGTAAA
Organism: Tympanuchus pallidicinctus; assembly: GCF_026119805.1. Lineage (NCBI taxonomy): Eukaryota > Metazoa > Chordata > Aves > Galliformes > Phasianidae > Tympanuchus > Tympanuchus pallidicinctus. Next base: position 493,045 of record NW_026294766.1, read on the forward strand.
AGAAAAGAAAAAGAAAAAGGGAGAAAAAAAAAAAAAAAAAGCAAATAAAATAAAACAAGCTCAGGTCACCTGGCTTTTTCCATGCCTGACGAGGTTGAGTCCACCTCACAGCAAACATCCCTCATGCATTACTCCAGTGACATTCCCTGTTCCTCTGGCAGTGAGAGACCTTCATCTCAGCCCACACTCTTCCTCCTGTGCCCCCCTGCAGTGGCTGCTCCCCCACCTCCTGGGGAGTTCCTCCACAAAGTGTATGGGGGAATGAATCAGGTTAACATGGCTTGAAGTGAGCAAGATGGGGAGAGAAATGCAGGGAAAAAGTGGATTAAGCATGCAGGTGGGAAAACATCAAGTCCTGAGGGAGCAGACTCAAATCCACCATAAAAAGAGCTGAGAGCCCTCCCAGCCTGGCAGATGGTTAATTATTTTCATTCTCAACGACTCACAGCTCAACAACAACACAACCCCTGGCCAGGCAGTCGTGGTGGAGATGATTCTTACCTTCCAGTTGGCTGCCTGCATCTTCGCATCCACGGATAACAGGAGGAATGGCAACGTGGGCTCCCCAGCACTGTCTATTGGCCTTTCTGTCGCCGTGGGCCATTTGGTGGGGGTGAGTCCAGGGAGGGTGATGGGGCTGGCATTTCTCTGCAATGGGACTCCCCAAAATAGTCTTGTGCAGACAGCCCTGGAGGGATTTGCATTAAATAGATCTCATGGGCTCTTTCTCCATACCACGGGGGTCCCCACATCTCTGCAACAGAGGGCTGTTTCAGAATTGGGCTAGAAGGGTCCTTAAAGATCGTAGAACCATAGGATGGCTGGGTTGAAAGGGTTCTTAAAGATCACAGAACTATAGAATGGTTGGGTTGGAAGGGATCTTAAATCTCATCTAGTTCCAAGTCTCTACTGCAGGTAGGGTAAAGTCGCTCATATTTGTTAAGTTACACAGCATCCTGACCCCCATCTCCTTTCCTTACCTACAGATCTACTTCACTGGCTGCTCCATGAACCCAGCACGGTCCTTTGGGCCTGCAGTCATCGTGAGGAAGTTCAGCTCCACGCACTGGGTGAGCCTCAGCTGCACTCTGGGGTGGGCAGGGTGAGGATCCTCCGGAGCCAGGCATGAGTGACAAAGGGACTGGGCAGTAATTCCTATGGGAATATGGGACTGGAAGTTTCAAAGCTGATTCTGGAGCTGAAAGAATAAACAGAGGGAGTTTGTTCATCCCAAACAAAGAGGGAAGAGAGGAGGTCAACCCCTGGGACAGAGCAGAGATACAAGGGTAACCCTTGTTATGGAAAACATCGCATAGGGCATCACATGAGGTCAGCGCAGCACGCAGAAAAGCCCTGCTCAGGCTTTCCATTCACCCAGCAGTGCCTGCAGGCTCACCATCATCCTTCCAGAACATCACATCATTGCTCTCAAGGAGCTTGACATCTTCAGTTGAGGGGGCTTCAACACAAGAAGTCTACTGGAAGGGCTATTTGCATCTCTCCCGGGGACAGGAGATGTGGAGTAGTAGTGGATGCTGTGTGATGGCTGCATCTGGTGTGCCAGCCTCCAAGACCCGCTCTCACTCTCTCCCCTATTGCTTTCTAGGTGTTCTGGGTTGGGCCCATCCTTGGGGCTTGCCTGGCTGCTCTGCTGTACTTCTACATCCTCGTCCCCTACTGCATGAACATGTCAGACAGGGTGGCCATCGTCAAGGGCACCTATGAGTCAGAGGAGGAATGGGAAGAACAGAGAGAGGAGAGGAAGAAATCCATGGAGTTGACCCCACCATAGGAGCTAACGGAAAAACGAAGCAGTATTGGAGGAGGAAACTCCACACATGGGCTCATGTGTGCACATGAACACATCCAGCTACAGCAGACTCTTAAGCAAAAGCCTTCTAACTCAAAGGCCATCCGTGACTAAGGAGGAACGGAGCATTGCAGTGTGTGTATATAACCCCTCTACATGAGCATGAGCACTAGTAGCTCTCCCAGCTTTACTGCAGCCAACTGAGCCCAGCAAAGGAGGTTGCCCAGAGCAGCCCTCCGTGGTGATCCCACACCCAACAGCTGCACCCCTTCAAGCCCTTCAAGCTGTGAGATCTGCACAAGTCAGGGATGCCTGAGACCAAGCATTTGGCCCACGCAGGATCTCACCCCGCCTTTGGTGGCCCAGCAGATGGAAGCGCGGTGCAGACACCAGCAGAGAGGAACGACCACTTTGGGCAGGTGGGCACAGCAAGTCCCCCCAGTTCTCTCCCCATGCTGCTCATAGATGCTCTTTCACGCGTTAGTTGGTGCTGGTGCATCCTGTTTATTTGTGGCTGCAGAAAGAATGCAATTATTATTATATATACATATATATTTTTTTGATTTTTGTGTGAGTTCTTTGTAATGTCATCTATTATTTATTGTGAATAAAGGAAATTCAAATCAAACCGTGGGTGCAAGCACACTCAGATATTAAATTTTAGGAACAAAAATGGACTAAATCAGATGCAAAACATCCCAATGAGTGGCACTTGATCCCAAGCCCTGGGGCACCCAAGCCACATTGGCCATAGGGGAAGCGGAACGTCAAGGGCTGCCTTCCCCTGAGGGCACCTCCAAAAGATTGGAGCTGAAACAGAGGTTGCCTGGAGAGGTTACATCTTCAAATCATGCTAGAAGAAAGCCAGACCTGGGCAGGACCCGAGGGGGATTTGGCAACGCAGATGTCTTGGACACATGAAGCAGAAAAGCCCATCCCAAGGTCTGGTTTGATCGTATTCTTAGAATCATAGAACTGTCAAGGTTGGAAGAGACCTCTAGATCAACTAACCCAACTATCCACCTACCACCAGTATTGCCCACTAAATCGTGCTCCTTAGTACCACATCTCCACTCTCATCTTGCTGTGGGTAAAGGAGGGCGATGAGCAGGGTATAAAGGCATTGAGAATGGAGGAACAGGCAACGGTGTGGGGTGAGAGCAGACTGTGCCCAGTTCTGGGCATCTTGAAGCCCATCTGGAGGAGGGTGCAGCTGGGAGGAGCCCCGAGCAAAGCTCCTTCCCTGCTTTGACTCAGGCATGGCATTCTGCCATTCCAGTTCTCCCACACAGCTCCATGGATGCCCTGAAAAACTGACCTGCACCACTCCCCGGCCCCCTCGCCGCTGCCAAACACACCCCTTCACCCTGACCTTCACCAAGGGCCCTGCTCTTCCAGTTCTGCCACAACCTTCTGCCAAAGCATCTCAGTTCTATCCTGGGCTGCAACACGGCACGCTGCGCTGGCACTGCCCGCTCATTGCATCCACCCTGGGCAGAGCTCGACCACCACAGCCCCTCCACGTGCTGCAGGGATGAGGAGAACGATGCTTGCCTGTGTGCACCCCAATACCATTTGCAGCCTGACTGCAATAAGACAGGTTACCCCCAGCTGTATTTTAGCATGCCAAATTGTGTGCCAGCCAGGTGATGGCACTGCGTGAGCCTGAGTAGCAGCACATCCCCATGCTTTGTTTTCCTTTGCCACCCCCACATTCTCTGTAGGAGGGGGAGATGCCAAGCAGGAGGAGAAAAGGAAGGGGAAGAGACTTCAGATCAGTGGCAAGAAGCAAAACCACAGTGACCATGTGAAAGATGAGGCCATGGAAGCACCCAGTGCTCGTGGAAGCAGGTTGGCATCCCCAGAGCTGCAGCACACAGCCTCTGAACCCTGAGGATGTAGGGATCATCCCTGTCCATCACTCCTTGCTTTACTGCTCCAGATCCCATCCACCTTTACGCTGAAAAGAGACACAGCATTGCTCTGGCAGACCACACACCCCTTCCCATAGTGGGGAAGGGCAGGAGGGGATTGTACCCGCTGAGGAGCTGACCCCACAGCAGCAGTGACAAGTGATCTCAACAGGGAGAAGCCCAGCCCGGGTGTGAGCCCTCCATGGGATGAATCAGAGGATTCTGAAGCAGCAGCCCGGTGTCAGCACTAAAATCACCCAGAGCACAGATGGGAAACACGAGTGGGATGGCCCCACGCAGGGCTGGGGGCAGGTGGAAGGTGGGCACTGGAGGTGGAGACCCTTCCCTACTTCATAGGAGAGACTGGTCTCTGCTAAGCCAGAGGGAATACAGGACATGGGTGATGCCAGCAGCGTCCCCTCGCAGGGGAATGCCTCACATCCTTTCCAATGGTCTGTGCTGCATTAAATCTGGGCAGAGGTTGCATTGAATGCATCCAACAGACTCCAGGGTGGGCTCAGGGCTCATTCCCGGTCCCAAACAGAAACCCTGAGATCCCCCCACCTGCTCTCACCCATCCATGGGTGGAAACAATGCTTTAAAACATGTGAAAGATGGATTTTTGTTTGTCCTCCTTCCCCCAGCTCCACTCTCCCCTCCCCCCAGCATTCACAGTTTGTCCCTGCTTTTAATGGGATTATTACACCCAAACACCTTCCAGGGTTTTCTGCACCCCTTTGCAAAAATCTCCATTTCACGGAAAACAACAATTTCAGCAACTTCTTAAGGGCTGGGATAATCCCTGCACGTTTGGAACCAGATTTACCTGTCGTGCCTATTATGGGCTGCGTTACGCAGACGATAACACAACTGTGGCTGTGCCACACTCGTTCCCCAGCTCTGCCAGAAACAGGAATTTCAGTGTCGGGAACAATATCCCCACTCTTACATTGACTGCATCTCCTTGTGGCCAGGCACGGTGCTTAGCAGTCAGCCACAGTGGTGGTTTCCATTATCAGCTGTCTGGGTTTTAAGAACACATAGATATACAGTCAAGCAAAACACATAAATACACCCCGACACGCCGTTCTCGTTCACATGTGCCGTAATTAAGGGGTGGGAATTTGGATGCAGTTATTTCCTAAATGTACCTACAAGCAGTTTTTTCACACTAAGAAGATTATGCAGGTTGTTTCTCATCCTTGAGCATCTCTTCCATTGGTCGGTAGTTACTGCAAAGCTTCCAGGATTTCATGCTTTTCTGGCAGGGAGGAAATACTCAGCCATTTTCACATGTTGTGACAGCTCAAACCTTACGTGTTTATGTGCACCAGCGGCCTTTATTCTGTGCAAAGAAGGTCTGCAGAGGCTGTTTGTGAATCACTTGGTGTCCATCAGGCTGTTGAAAGGGCAGGGGTGGACCAAGTGCTTGAGAAACAGTGAGATCCAATGGGAATATCTCAAGCAACCAAAGGTTTTCAATGTGTTGCATGGGGCTGAAGCACAGAGGAGGCTTCAACGGGACAGTCCCTGCTCACTCCAACACCACCCAGGTGAAAAGTGCTGATGTTTGGGATTGTGTCCCTTCTGAGAGTGGGCTGCTCTGCAGCCCTCAATGCTTTGCTTACAGCTGTGGTTTCCAGCTTCACAGGGAAAGCATAAGGCTGTTTTTCAGCTGGAGAGCAAAGCAGAATGCTGCTGGTTGGAAAGAAGATGATGGGTGAAAAAAGGCAGAATGACGCAGCGCTGCAGAGATATTGCGACACTGAGTGCTGCCAGACAGTCAGAGCAGCACAGGACAGCAGAGTCCCCTCCAGGAGCAGTGCCACTGCTTTGCTGCAGAGCACAGAGCACCCAGAGACCAAGGTAGGATCTCCACAAACCACCAACAAGCAGAGACATCCTCCCTCTGCATTAGGAGATACCCAAGGCTCGCAAATAAATAGAAAACTTCCAGTGCATCCTGCAAGGATTGTGCAGAAAACCTGCGTGCAGGCATGGCACAAGCTGGCATGGGTGTTGGCATGAGTCATGGCACAACCCGTACTAGCACCCATCTCCTGCTGGGCACAGAATCCAACCTCCCCTCCCACTCAGCCCCTGCCCAGCCCATGGATGCTGAAGTGCTGCTTTGTTCCAAGACAACAGAGAGCTCACAGCCACCCTTCCTGTTGTCAACAGGCAGCACCCCAGCTCCACAGCCTCCGCCTGAATATCAGATGCTGCCATTTGTGTTTGGGTTGCTGGCCACATACCAGGGTTTGTCTGGGGTTGGACAGAGCTGAGCAAGCAAGCACTTTGAGTCAGGTTGTGGTGGATGTGGGGCACTGGGGGCCTGCTTGGTCCTCGCTGCTTCCAGCAGTATGCCTAGTCCTTGTGATTGCATGGGTGCGATGAGGACGTGCACTAGCACTGGAAATACAGGTAGATATGAGTACTGCACCTTAAAACACCTGCAATTATGGAAAAGTTTGGAAGGACTGAAGGGAACCTACACTCAGGAGGGGAGTAAACTCTTGCAAAGGGCTGACAACAGCAGGACTAGGGGAAATGGATCCAAGTTGAAGGAGGGAAGATTTAGGTTGGATGTTAGGGGGAAGTTCTTTACAAGGAGAGTGGTTAGGCCCTGGAACGGGCTGCCCAGGGAGGCTGTGGATGCCCCGTCCTTGGACGTGTTCAAGGCCAGGTTGGACGGGGTCCTGGGCAACCTGATCTAAATGTGGATGTTAGGTGGCCCTGTTAGGCAGGGGGGTTGGAACTACATGATCCTTAAGGTCCCTTCCAACCCGGGTGATTCTGTGATTCTGTGTCTTGTCCAGAGACCAAGTAGGATTGAAATAGATCTTCATGGAGTCTCAGTTCCCATCTCAACACCTCCTACAGCCCAAAGTGCCTCTTCTTGGCAGAACTTAAAGTTATCAGCACCATTGTGGGACTGGAGAGGATGGGCTCAGCACACCCTGAAACCCAAAGCAGCACCCATGGGTGCCCAGGGGACCTCCTGCTGCCCTCTGCTGGGATGCACCAAGGAAATGGGAAGCAGCACCTGGAAATCCTCACTTGAACACATGGAAAATCCTAATGCTCCCATCACAAAGCTCAGGCAGAGACCTTGTGTGAGAGCAAGGCTTCCTTGCCTGGCATGTGGGAGCACTGCCTGGATCATGGCTGCTTTCCCTGTGCCAGCATTCCTCTTAGTCACAACTTTGGCCTCAGCTCCCCATTATATCTCCCACTGCTGCTCCTAATCTCCTTTTTGCCACCAAGCAAAGTCCGGTGATATAATGGGTCCTTGTGTTGCTGGGTGGTGGTGACATCAATAAAATAATGAGTGATAAAGGAAAGAAGGGAAAATAACAAAGCAAACCTCAGCCCCAAGGTCTGTCTGACAAAGAGGCTTTGTTGGGAAAGGTCAGCCCAAAGCCAGGAGGGTTTCCCCAAGCAATGAGGATGCAAAGACTTAGCAAACAAGGAGAGGATTAAATGCATCTTTGTTACTCCACAGACCCAGAGAGCCATCAAGCTCCCATCCAAAGAGCAATACATGCTCAGCATTTAGGTTTGCAGCAAAGCAAAAGGTTTCCCAGGTCAGCGCCTGCTCTCAGCCTCCAGCAGCACAGCGTTTTGGGATGATGAAGAAACAAAGAACAAACGCAGAGCTGCATACAGGGGCTGGGAAACCAGCTCCAAACCCACCCTGAGAAGCAGCCATCAAAGCAAAGCCTTTGGCACACATCCTCCAGGATACTCTGCTGGCACAGCACTAATCCTGCTTGGCACGCCAGCAAGAGCTCTGTGCCCATGAGCAAGGTGCAGCTGCAGGTTTGTATAATGCCCTCTTGTGCAGCCTGGAAAAAAAAAAAACCTGGATGAGAACGAACTCAAAGCATCCCGCACAATTCACCCTTTAATGCGAGGCCACAAACAAATCGATTCCCCTTCCCCTGTGGTTCCTTCAGCTTTTGGCAGCTGTGATTTTCCGCCTGTCCCAGGGCGGCATTTCCTTGGTGGCAGAGCAATGGAGCTGCAGGCTCTGCTCCTTTCGGAGTGATTACTTTTTAATCTGGTTATCAAAACGGCCAATTGCTTTCCCACACCGAGAGCCGTTGCCCACCCCTCCCCTCCAAACTCAGAGTTCATATGAATTATGGACTCTTTAATCAGTGCTAATTGCCATCAGAGAGGAAAAGGATATAAACGCTATCAGCTTGCTTTGTTCCAAGGGCATCAAAAAAACTCTTGTCGGGTATTTCACAAAGAAATCCCATAAGAGCACTTAATCAGCAGCTAAAGCCTCCCATTTAAGTGGAGTGTGTAAATATGCACCTATTACCACTGCTGACATCAGCAGGCTTGTTTTCCATACGGCTTTGCCCTTGTTTTTGCCACGGTGACCATCTCATGATTTTGCTTTGGATTTTGAGCAAAAAGCCGCTGCTGAACGTCAGCGCCCCGCAGGCAGCATCCCTGTTCTCCAGTTTACTCATCCCTTCTGTATCATCCAGCCTCAAAATACTCTTTTTTTTAAAAAAAAACCATGGAAATAGCAACGCATCCAAAGAACGCATCTTTGCACCGGCAACCGGCGCATCTCAGCAGCACGAGCTTCCCAGCGGTTCAGCAGAGCAACACGTTCTGCGTTAATAAGGCTCTTCCTCACCGCAGAGCACATCCACCCACATCAAAGCGTGCTGCAGGACTGTCTGTAAATGAGACTTCCTTTGGCACTAGCATCACCATGAGCTGATTAGCTGCTGGGCTTCAGCTTGTGTCATTGCCACTTAGCACCGGTCCTGATGTCTCAGACACAGACCAAAGCAGACGAAATGGGTGTCCGTGGCCTCCAGGAAGGCACAGGAGCTGCAGGTCTGGAGGCGACCATTGCCTCCTACCTCCCTCTGCTCAATTCCTTCTGCACAGGGCTTGAGCACGTGTGGAGTTTGGCAGACAATAAGCCCCATGCATTCTCATTTGTCTTCAGAGGGCTGGGGGTGGCTGGGAGCGGATTCTGAGCAAAGCCCAGTTTGGGGCACAGGGGTATCATGGGGGATGGAGGGGACCTCTGGAGACTGTGGAGTTCCCCTCCTGCTAAAAGCAGGTTCACTCCAATAGTTAACACATGAAAGCACTTCAGATGGGTCTTGACTATCTTGAGAGAAGGAGACCCCATCATTTCTTTGGGCAGCTTGTTCCAGAGCTCTGTCATCCTCACAGGAAGGAAGGTCTTCTGAGTGTTTGTATGGAACTTTCTGTCTTCCAGTTTCTGCCCATTGCCCCTCATCCTGTGCCCATCCACACCTCTCACAAGAGCCTAGACCAGGCTGCCCTGGGCCCCATCCAAGTCTGGCCTCAGATCACAGGGATGCTGTGGGAGCCAAAAGCCCTGCTGAAGTCAACTATCGTGATTACAGATTTGCAAATAGTGCACTGCCCGATCCATCTAGCCATGTTCCAGTGGGCTTCTCTCAATCACCCTTAAGGAGTTTGCCCATGCCCAATGAGATCTCTCATGGCTTGATTAGTGAATAATTCATTTTATTAAAGCAATAGAATGCACATTGTTTTTATTGTAAGCAGAGCATGTGAAGTTAACCAAGAACATGAGTAATATGGCTGACTACAATCAATTTAAACCATGGAATAACTCTACAGTGATTTTTAGGTTCTCTGGGGGAAGCACTCAGCATAACTGAGTATGCAAATCTCACCTAATAGCCTTCCCTATAAGGGTGAAGAGAGCTCAGCCCATTGGCAGGTCCTGGAAGTCAGCAGCGTCCTCCCAGGTTGTACCTTCTTCCAAAATCCCTCTCTTAAGCCATTTTACACCATTTCTTACTTTCAGGTGGAGCTTCAGTGACTCCATTCAAACATACCTTTGTCTTGTAAAGTTTACTTGAGAACGTGTTTTTGAGTAGGTGGAAAAGTGCTGGCTCAGGGCTGGCTCAGAACAACAAGATAGTTTATCAGTTCCAACGGCCCCATCACGGCCCCATCCCTGCAGCACCTGCACCCGCCCCACGTTTCGTGTTGGCTTTATCTTCTAGTCAGCACACCAGGCTCCCAGGTGTTTGCTAACAGCAAGGTCGCAGGTCATGTTGCTTAGGGAACTATCACAGAATGGATTATCCCCTGCATTCCACCACAGAAGTTTACCTTCTGTTAAGAGGTGGACGTAGGAATAAGTCACCTCCAGGAAATGCTCCACAACATCGCAAGAGTATTTCATTGAATCATTAAGGCTGGAAAAGACCATTAAGATCATGCATTCTTCACTCACATCATAAAGGAAAGCTCAGATATGCTGGTTATCCAAAGCAGCACCAATGCTTGGTGCAGGCAAATCTTGCACTGATGCTTGCAAGCAGACAAACCTCCAGTCTGCAGGGCAAGGAGATGGAGCTCTGAGCTCTGAGATGCTGCTCCCCAAGTTTATCACTCTGCATCCCCTGGGGTGGATTGAAAGCCACAGCCAAACATCCCTGGCTGAGCAAACACAGCTTCCCTATCTAAACAAGCAAGTGAATCTCGAGGCATAATTTGTCATCTAATTGCACAAACACACCCAGGATTAATTGTTACATTTGAATGCGAAGAAGTTTTGATTTATGGCAAGATCAGGTTTAATCAGCTGTTTAGCAGAGGTGGCTGCCAAGCTGGAAGCTGCATTGCAAACAGCAACAAGAGGACTTCAGGAGGTGTATTTTTGCAAAGCTGAAGGGTTATTGAATCACACACAGCTTGCGAGGGGCACATAGAGACCAAAGGGGTGAAATTAAAGCCTCTAATGCATTTGTTACAGACTCCACTGTGGACTTTTTAACCTGTGCACAAAGGTAAACTTCTCTTGTTAGCTTATATAAGATTTTGATAACATTATGGACAGAAATAGAAAGCCAGTAAGAGAAGGCTGCCAAAGTTTTCCACATATCAAAGCCATTAACCACCACCCCTGTGCCTCAGATAAGAAAGTGTAATTAAACAAGAACCTGCAGCCCTAAATTGGGATTTTGGCTGCAGGCACACAGCCGCTGCAGCGAGCCAAACCCCACAGCCTCACAGCCCCAGGAGCACCCAGCCCCACATGCAGCTCCCCATGTGCTTTGCACTTGTCCAAATGCAACAGGGAAGCGCCCACCTTTCAGTGCGTTGCAGGGCATCGTGCTGCGTGCCCACTGATGCACGGATTCACTCAATAGTGAGGACAGAGCCTCTGACTTGGGCTTCACGTGGCCCCCAGTGACCATCACTTCCCATCGATGAAAAGGAGCAGAGATGCTGTGCAGGAGGTGCCACTGGTGTGGGATACACAGTGGGTGTCCATCTCCCAGCTGTGAGCTCCCTATGGCCCCTGCTTACAGTTCTCCATCAGCCCACCCATCCCTGCTCGGTTTTTGGGTACAAGCAACTTTCTCCTCCCTCTACCAGCTACCAAAATCAATTCTTCTCCAGGCTTGCATCCCCATATGGAATGCATGCCCTTGGCCATGACAACCAACAGCATTCCTTTCCATGCATGTGGTCTTTTGGTGCTCGTGGAGGGTGCTCAGGGCTAGGAGAGCAATGGGAGCTGGGAAATCCAGAGATCTCACCCAGTTTCCTGCTGCTTTGTTGGCACTGAAGGGAGAAAAACTACAGATTCATCCAAAATGGGGATCCCCCTTGAGGTTGGATACAGCCTGGGAGTGCTTTTAGGAGGGGCTACACAGCAATGATCCCCCGTTCTTATGGAGTTATGGTTCCCACCCAGCTCATGATAGCCTGCCCCACAGCTCAGCCCCATCTCTGCCCCCTGTTGTACTCCTCCTCCTGGCAGTGAAGGTCAACTATGAGCAGGAGGCTGCAGCATCAAAGGCAGATACTGGGTTCTGCCCCAAAAAACATGCATGAAGGTAAAAAAGGGGCAGCAAAATAAGCCAGGATCCTCAAGAGTTGCCAACATACCTTGCTGGGAACACAGAGTATCTTTTTTAATGGCTTTCCTTTTGCTTTTAAAGAACACCTGTGAAGGAAAACAGGTGAAAAAGTCCGAAACGATGCTGAAACTGAAACCATGACCTCAGGGTCACCCTGAAGGAGATGTTTCAGGTGAAAGCACTGACCCAAGGAGGGCTTTCTGTGCTCTGTTATGCCTTGGCAGCAGCAAGCTCTGACAGAATGGGTATAAAATTGCCTCTAATTGTGGCTGGGGAGGGGGAGGCCAACTGCACCTTCAGCCACAGGGGCAGGGAGAGCACAAAGCTGATTCATGGGGCTCTCTGGCGTGGGTTAGGGGCTGCACAGGGATGGGCTTCCCATTCTCTGCTCTTTTCAGCTGGGTTGGACCTGACATGCTCCCCACAGAGCTGTGCGGAATGGCAGAGGATCCAAGAAGGCGAATCTCAGCCTTTATTCTTTCTTAATCACAGTAAATCCCTCCAAAATTAACCACTGCTCAGTTTGGCTGAGCCTGCAGCTACAGGATGGGAGTATCGGGGTGGTTTGTTGCTTTTAATGTGCCTTCATGGTCGCCTGCGAGCTTTTGTAAAGGATGCCATCCTCATCCATTCGCTCCAGGCAGGGAATCCAAGCCCCAGAGCTGCTGGCAGTGTGATATTCAGCAATATTCAGTATGTCTTCCCTGCACTTCAAGCCTAAACTTCTTTTGCTTCTGGCCTGATTTTGGACAACCCTATAAGACTGTGTCCCACTGTTCCCATTGGATCCGCATGGCCACTGCTGCTTCTCCCAAAGATGCAGATACCAAAGCTGGTAGATCAATCACATGCTCAGTCCTGGGGGAACTTGATGGGAAAACGCCCTTCTTCAGAGGATGGAAGAGTTGATCCAAGCACTGATGAACCTGAGGTGTGCAATATGGCCCAGGCGTTTTCCCAACCCTCTTTCCTTGCAGGCAAGGTGTAGCAAGCAGGACAAGTGTGTTCTTTGGGATCCACGGAGAGATGGTGGCAGCGAGGCAGAGGCAGATAGAGGCAGATAGACAAAGGGCAGGCAGAGAGAGGCTGCCACCTGCTGCCCATAAAAACCTCTCCAAGCCCTAAAAAAAGTGCAAAATCCGGATCTGTGCGTGTAACTTAACACATGGCTCTGTGCCCCCACAGTGCTATCGTCCAGCATGGGAGAGACACTAATTGGTGGGCTACAGATGCCTAGAAAGGGAAGACTATCATAGGAGTTGGACTTGGTGATCCTTATAAGTCCCTTCCACTCGAGACTCTCCATGAATGCGTTCCAGAGAAAATTACCTGGGGAGGGGAGAGGAAGAGTCCCATTGGGACACAGCACTCTGACACCTGGAACCCCTGTGGAGAAAACTGAGACACACCATGGAGGCGTTGCATGGACTGGGTTGGATTTCTCTGCACTGCCACAGAAATCTCGTGCCCTTTCCCAGGGGCACCACAAGCAGTGCCACTGAGAGCTAATTTGGTGGCATTAATGAATGTTCCGTCCAAGTGATGGGTGGGACATCTGGACCTCTCGTCTGAAGGTTGAGCTAATTAATCTCCTACCTTTCTCCTCTGATGTCAGGCTTCCTCGTAAGGCCATTGCTGGCCCTAATTAAAAGGCTCTTCAAGCTGAGTGTCCCCTGAACACCAGTCGTATTTTGACAGTAATAATAATTACAGAAATCTCTTTGGTAGAATAATAATAACTACCCAACAGTGAGAAGAAAGGTCCCAGGGGAGAGACGGTAAGCAGTGGGGAAGTCGGGGATTCGAGTCTTCATGCCCTGGTGGTGCTGGGTGAGGGAGAAACGTGGCCCATCTCCCTCAGGCCTGCTGTTCTCTGCACCTGTGAAATGGGCACTTGGGCTGCAATGGGCACATTTAGCCCCTGAGCACTGAAACATGAGTTCCTGGGTTCCCCCAGTGCTCCCTCAGGAGCCCCCGCCCTGGGATGGCCGTGGAGCTCAGGGCTGTGTCGCTCAGGGGCTGTCAGCACCCCACAGCTGGCAGTTCTGCTCCCCTCCAGCCTCGTTTCCATGGATTTTAAAGGGATGAGCCCAGCTCTCAGGAGACACCCCAGCAGAACCCATTGTCCTTGTCCTGATGAGTTCCAGATGTTCCCCAGCCCCTGGTCTGAGCCCAGATGTCCCACGGGATGAAGCTCTGGCTCAAAACTGCAGCTGCTTCCACTCACCCCCAATGGGAGAAACGGTGGTGAACGGCCCCATACCTGACCTGGCCTTAAGGGACAACACTGGGCTTGGATTGAGAGAGGTGTCTGCCCATCTTTGGAGCTCTGAGCCTAAATTTCACCTTGCAGAAAGCAGCAGTGAGTGCTCGTGCACCCAGATGCTTCATTTACTTTTCCACTTCCTTTTATTTATTTATTTATTTTCCTCCTTTCATTTTTAATGTTTTCAACTCATACCAAAGGTGTTTGGAAGGGCAGTCCTACGGGCACAGAAATCACCTCCCTGTGCACGATGTGCTGTGGCAATGGTGACCATTGCACCTGGAAACTTGAAACCCGTGGGTCACTCCGTTGGTCCAAGCTATGAAAGAAAAAAAAAAAAAAAGAAATTCAAAGATAAGAGAAAAAGAAATGATCAAAAAAAAAAAAAAAGAAAAGAATAGAAGGAAAAAAAAAAAAAAAAAAGCAACCTAATCAACTCATTGCTGAAGGCGTAAGCTGAAAAATATGGCAACAACTATATTTTTGCAACGGCCCCTCTTAAAAAATCCTGTAATGATTCATAATGACCCATCCAACTAAAAAGAGGAGCACCGATGACCTACCTGTCAGCTTTTAGCATCCTGCTAACAAGCTTAAAAGCACCAGGAAGGAGTGGAGTTGAGCCACAACCAGCAAAGGAGGGAAATAGGATCTTGCTTTTAGGGGAGCAGTTGTCCTCGCAAGAAGGTAAGTGCCTTTCGCTCCCTTCTTTCCTACCAATCTCTGAAGAAATTAAAGTAATGATTGCCTGATGATAGACCAAAAATCTAATTTTCTGCAAACGAGAGGTGGGGGGGGGGGGGGGAGGGGTGCATTTTAAACCCTCTGAGCCGTGCAGCCCCGTTAGGAAATGTAGAACTCTAATTAGCCAACTCTTTGTAACACGGCTTCTCTGAGCAGCTGGTGGTGGGGAAAGTCCCACAGCATCGTGGTGATGAGTGTGAGGAAGGAATATTGCTGCTGGGTAAAGGGGGTGGGGGGTGGCAGAGTTGAATTTTGTCTTTGGATCCTACAAACCCTGTGTGCCTACAGCCAGGACCATGTGCTAATGGATAGTGATGGGAATGGGTTTTCAGCTGTGCACCCACCACAATGCTGCCGGCACTCCTGGCAGGGATCTCTTATTCCACATCCATCCTTACCATGCTGGAAGGGTTAGAGGGGTTTCCACAGCAATGGCAAGCTGTACTTTTCTATCTGAATTCCAGGAGGAGAAATGAAGCTCATCCGCTGGCTGTACCTCTCCGGGCTGGTGTTGGCTGTGCTGATCCCAGCAGCGTGGCAGGTGGTTCCGAGGGACACAGGAGATGCACTCAGGTATGGCATCGGGTGGTTGGCTGCAGGCGGCAGCTGCTGCAGGCTGAGAGCTGAGCCCCTCGCTATTGAGCGATGCCTTTGGATTCATCCTTTCTGCCAGCCCACATTGCCACGTCCCACAGGGGTTTCACATTGCCCAGACCCAAAGGTTGTGTTGGCAATGTGGCGAGCAGGGCTGGGTGCCTCTCTCCTTTCCATCTCTATGGGGACAGAGGCAACTGGCCCCCCCTGAGGCCAAAGGCAGCATGTGTCAGGAGCTGTTAGCTATGGCAGAACACCGCAAAGAGCAGAGATTTCTGCTGCATGGGGAGATGCAGAGGCAGACACCCAGAGTGGTGCTGAGCCTGTCTCCACACTGTGCAGAGACCCTCTGTGGTCTCTGTGCCAGGAGGGGCTGGCCCTTAAGCCCCCCGTCTGCAGAGGGCTGAGAGCAGCAGTGATGAGATCCCTGGAGCTGGAGGTGTCCATAAAGACGCAGCCAAGCAAGGTCCAGGGCACAGAACAGGACGTCTCATGCACTTAAGGGACAATACTGGCCAGGCTTGTCAGATCCCCACCATTATTTTTATGTGTTGTTACAGATTTTCTGGACACTGCTCCACTCGTTGCCGCATTTTGCAGCCTCCTGCAGGGAGGGCACAGGAGCCCTTCTATTTGATGTGCATTAATCCCTGCATTTTGCCCCATTTTTGCCCTCAGATGGCCCTCATACGAAGCCCCATCCAACACTAAGCGGCACTCGGAGGGCACCTTCACCAGCGACTTCACACGCTACCTGGACAGGATGAAGGCCAAGGACTTTGTGCATTGGCTCATCAACACCAAACGATACAGGTAGAGGGGAGAGGGGAGCAGGATGATGCAGGGAAACACCCCAGTGCAAAAGGACAACAGCAATAGAATCATAGAATCATGGAATCATTAAGGTTGGATAAGAACTCTAAGATTACCCAGCTCAACCAGCCACCTACCACCAACACTGCTCCCTAAACCACAGCTCTAAATAGAGTAGTAGAATCAGTGAGATTGGAAAAGACCTCGAAGGTCATCCAGCCCAAGCTCAACCCGTTCCACCACCCACAGGTGCCACATCTCCATGGTTCATGAGCACCTCTGGGGATGGGGACTCCACCACCTCCCTGGGCAGCCTGTGCCAATGCATCACCACTCTTTTGAAGAAAAAATGTCTCCTAACGCCCAACCCAAACCTCTCCTGATGCAACATGAGGCCAATAATTATCTCTGCTTTTACTGATGCCATTCTCACAGCAGCCCATATTTTAAATTTTGCCCGTGACCAAAAAAACAAACTTCAAAGTGCTGAAACCCAACAAATACCAGCCACGTTGGGTACGGTTGGATTTCTGGCTACACATCCTCCTTCATCCCATTTCCAGAGGCAATGAAAAGCATTTTATGAAGTCCCCAGCACATTCTCATTGGAGCATCCTCGTGTTGTGGCTGCTATGGCTGTTGTCTTATTTCCACAGCTCCACCAAGAGGTACATGAGGGAGCAGCCCCGCAGCGTCCCCTTCCTGGCCATGCTGCCAGCAGCGTAAGTCATCCAACCCCAAAAAGGATCGTTTCAAAATGCATCCACACACTGGGTGCAAAACTTCCCAACACCACCTCTTCCTTTTGCTCTCGTGTGGGTTTTATCCAGTGCTTATTGGCAATAGAGGACAATGAGGAAAGTGAAGCAGCTTTTGGGGTGGGGGGGGGGGTTAAATAGTTTATGAAATCAAAGAATGATAGAATCATTAAGGTCAGAAAAGACCATCAAGATCGTATAGCCATCCATGCAGCCCAACCATCAACAACGGGGCAGAAGCAGTTTTGCACTGAGCTGTGCTCAGCCATTTTCACTTTGTGTGTGGGAGAGTTTCTGTTCTGCTAAACTGTTTGGTGCTCAGTTCCTTCCTTCCTTCCTTCCTTCCTTCCTTCCTTCCTTCCTTCCTTCCTTCCTTCCTTCCTTCCTTCCTTCCTTCCTTCCTTCCTTCCTTCCTTCCTTCCTTCCTTCCTTCCTTCCTTCCTTCCTTCCTTCCTTCCTTCCTTCCTTCCTTCCTTCCTTCCTTCCTTCCTTCCTTCCCTTTCTCTCTTTCTCTCTTTCTCTTTCTTTCTTTCTCTCTTTCTTGCTTCCTTGCTTGCTTGCTTGCTTTCTCTCTTTCTTTCTCTCTCTTTCTCTCTCTTTCTCTCTCTCCATTTATTGACTTATTATTTCCTTTTTAAAAGGTACAATTAAACAGCAATCCCAGGCTTTCCAGCGTGCACCCATGGCTGTGGGACCCCTGCATCACCAGCAGCAATCTGACCCTCTGCAGAAGGAATGATCCATGGAACCACTGCACGAGCCCGCATGGTGTTTCCCAATCCCCTGCTGAAATCAGCGCTGCAGCTCAGCATCTCTGCCCAATTTATTTCCTCTCTACCCCCCGTTCCTGCCGTGCTGCCCTTCCTAATTCTGGTTCTGGGTGCTCCAACCCACCCCAGCACCCCATGGGGATCCTGCATGCTGCTGCCTGAGGACTTTGGGAGAACCAATCTCTGACAGGGGCTGGTTCAGGTGCCCCGTTTTTTCTCCAAATTCCTTCAATTTTAGGTAGATGGTAACCAGGGTGCCCCCTCCTGACCCCCCTGAGTATCCCATCTGCTCAGACCTATGGCTCTAAGATTAAATAAAGGAGTATGAAAGACAAGTAGAACATATTTTGTTTAATTCTGCCCTGTTTGTATTGAAAGCAGTACCAAAAGAAAATCTCACACGACAGAGGGACTGCTCTCTCTGGGTGGAGTTTTGCTACAGATCAAGGACACAAAGTGATGCTGCTCAAAAAAAACCCCAATAATGTCACGTCTTTCCCACCAGCTCACAAAACCCAGCGGGGATGGATTTCCCCCAGGTCAGTGCTGCTCACTCCCCCACCTGTCTGAAACATCCATAAACATCTCCAGGAACACCTCCAACCCTCTCCATCAGCACCACAGCCCTTCAAGAGACACCGGAGCAGCACAGAGACACAAACAGATTTTATTGGGTGGTTTTCCCATTGTGGTCAGTGAACGACAGAGAAAACCCAGCAGATGGGGCTGGGATGGTGGAACATGTCAATAGCAGCAACAATTTGAGACAGGAACCACGAGACAGCGACACGGAGTGATGGCATTTGGGTTTCACAGAATGAGCCCTAAATAAATCGAATTCTTTAAAAATATATAAATTAAAATTCAGAACTGGGAGACAACACAGATTTGGTCGGATGTTTTCTTTTCCTCCCCGTTTTATTTACAACACTGTGCGTTTCCAAACTAGATCATCTCTTGCAACAAAAATAAATTCATTTCAGTATCTCGGAACAAAAATAATTCCTCTATTTCTACATTCAGATGGCAGAAGGGAGAATATACTGGGACAAAACAGAAGTGCCAGCACCAAGCTTATTACCCTCTTACTTTCCTCCCGCCCATCTTCACTTAGGGCTCTCCATAGGATTCATTTAGGATCCTTTTTTTTTTTCTTTTTTTTCTTTTTTTTATCCTATGGGAGAGAGGAGCTTTGCTTTTTGCACTGCTGGTTGTGAGCCTTCTTCCTTCTCCTCCTCCTCCTCCTTTTCCTCCTCCTCCTCGCATCCCCAGTGCTTCCAAAGTCCCCTCATGTAACAGAGCCGCCTTTGTGCATGGCCCCAGGAGCTGCTTTAAGGCACCAGAGATGAGGATGAACCCCAGCACCCATCCTGCAATGGAGTTTGCTGCCAACTGAACCAACACGGCACGTTGCAAGGAAGTGATTTTAATCCCATGCTGATTCCAGGGCTGCCTTTGGGGTGCTCCCTGCCCCCTACATGGAAATATCAAATCCTCCCCAAATCGTGGAATCCTTACGATTGGAAAAGACCTCTAAGATCACCAGCCCCAATCAAGTCTGCTCATACAGAGCAATCCATGGGTTGGTGGTGAGTAAACGAAGCAGCAGCACCAAGAACTGCAGCTGCAATTGCAATAATGGCATTAAGAATTAGAACTCTGCTTCCTTTTAAATAATAACTTAAAAATAAAATGAAGGAGAGAAGACTAGGCCTGCAAACAGGGGAAAAAATCATTTCAGATCCGGATGTTTGTGCATCCTGTGCCAGGGCACTCTGAGGAAGCCTGGTTTGCTTTTAACATAAGGAACCAATAATATTTGCCTTCATGGCTGGGACTTTTCTGCTCCTTCAATGCCAGCTGTGGGACGCTGAGTGCATGTAGAAAACAATCCCATCCCCTGGCCGCAGTCCCTTCTGGGGCGAACAGGAGTGGAGACCGACTTTCTGCTCATAATCAGAGGCTAATAGACAGAAAGCAGCTGTCCTGCAGACAGAGGGTGAATAATTCCAAGGTCAGAGCTGCACTGCTCTCGTGCAATGAGCAAACCCAGGCTTTGCAGCTCTTCCTTCCTCCAACTCAAGTTTATTTTCCCCTGCAAGAGGTAAATCCCCTTCTCTTTCTCTGACAACCACCAGCCACCAAAGCACGGTTTGCAAATCCAAATCAGTGACTTTCTGCCCCGTTTGCTGATGCACCACTGACATCCTTACAGAAGATTATTTTCCCCCATCCATTTATTAGTGTTCTGGGTTCGTCTGAGGCATGGAAAGGTTGAACCGATGGATGGGACAGCAAATGGGATGAGGAGATGGCAGCAGCTCCAAGTGCCTGGAGCCACTTCACATGGGATGGGGACAGGACAACTGTCCCTTCTGTGTTCCCTTTCCTCCCAGGCTCCATGGCCACCCAAAGGAGTCTGTCTCAGGGGTGAGACCACAGCCCAATGGCTCCCAAAATGTGAGGAGCACATGGGTACCATCCCTGCTCAACAGCATCTTCCTGCAGGGCAGCAGGGAAAGCAAAAAGGAAAAACCTCTTCCTGCTTCCATAGAATCACCGAATGGTTGGGTTAGAAGGGACACTGAAGATAATTCATTTTCCTGATGCTCCATGCTACCTTGAAAGAGAAAAGGCTTTTTGCATGGGGTGGGGGGCAAAGAAAATGAGCAGAGTATTCTTGAGGATGTAAAGCAAGGAAAGCAATGGATGTGGCTGGCTGCTCCCATGACTACGTGGTTTATTCAAAGCAGTGGGTTTTAGGAGTTTCCTTATATCCAACTCACAGCCAGGGACAAGAAGGTGGCATTTCAGCTTTTTAGAATCAAAGCACCACAGAATGGTTTGGGTTGGAAGAGTCCTGAAAAATCATAGAACCTCAGAACGGTTGGCTTGGAAGGGACCTCAAAGATCATGGAATGATAAGATGGTTGGGTTGGAAATGATCTTAAAGGCTATAGAATCATAGGAAGACTGTGTTGGAGGGACCTCAAAGATCATAGAACCAATGATCTTTGAACGATCAATGATCACAGAACAATCCGTTGAGTTGTTAAAGATCACTCAATTCCAAGCCCTTCCATGGGCACCTGCTGATTCTGGAGTCAAAGCAAAAAAATGATGACAAAACTGGAACAAACGCTTCTCCTTTCTCTCTGCACTTCCCACCACAAAGGACATCTCTCCCACACCGGTAAGAGATGGAAGGGAAGAGCGAATCCAAGCAAGGACCCCAACCAAGCAAGGCTTGGTTGCCCAAAATCTGGCAGTGACGAAGAAGGAAGTGTAGAATGCGTCAAATATAACAGAAAATTCTTTTGTACATTCAGAGTTTATATTTGGACAGAAAAAGGGAAATGAGGGGGGGGGTGAGGGGAGAGATTAGATATTAAAAAAAAAAAACTAGATAGCACTGAATGACCAAGCGGTAGCTGCCCCTCTACCACCACAGACCGCGACAACACACGCACACACACGTACACACGGAGGCTGAGCAACACCGAGCTCCCACTGACAGCGAGGTGCACCTCAGATTGCTGGTCTAGAGATACTGAATGCCTGAAGCACACCAAGGATAACTGGAAACATCTTAAATGGCTTTAATGGGAATCCTGCTACTCGGAGGAGAGAACCAGGGAGGGTGCGTGTTTGCTTCCTCCACCCAGCACAGCTGCACCGGCTCATCCCTGAGTCACGTTCTCGCTCCTCTCCTTCAAAGCCAAGATCCCTAAAGAGGACAACTGAGGGGAGAAAGAAGAAAAAGAGGGAAACAGAATCATTAAAGTTGGAAAGGCCTCTAAAATCATCCATCCTCCAATCTCAATTTCCCCAGTACTTGCTGCCTGTTGCTGGGGATGAGCTCTTTGGCGCTGTGGCTTGCAGAGCAGCACGGACACATTCACCATTACTATTACCTTTTACCTTTTTCCTCCTCGGATTCAGAGTTTTTCTGCATTCATGGTGAGAGCCTTCCACACAGTTGTCTTCGACATTTCATCTGAGATGTTGATCTCAGAAGGGTCGGTCCTGCAATCATAGAACCAATTTTTACAGTTGGAAAAGACCTCGTGAATCGTCAAGTCCAACCGCTGACCCATCCCCACCAAGCCCACTTACCGAGTCCCTGAATAGAATCACAGAGCACTGAGGTTGGAAATGACCTATAAGATCATCCAGTCCAACCCCAACCCATCCCACCACGCCTGGCATGTGATGGGTCTTTACCTGTCCCTGCTGTTCTGGTTGGGGACACCCACGTAGCTCGTCTTCCCCAGGCTCAGCTGGACTGAGTTTGCAGCAGCAGCTTCCATCATTTGCTGAGACTCCTGCAGCAGAAGGGCAGATCAACCTCCTGTCTTTGAGCAAAAACCCCACACAGACATTGCATGCTGCCCCTCCTGGTCCTCGGCAGCTGTAGCACTGATGGAGCAGGAAGAAAACCTTTCGCTCCAAACATTTTGGGGGTTTAAAGACCCATGATGAGCAAATCTTTCCAATAATAATAATGATCAAAATAACAACAATAATAAAACAATTTTATTTTAGAAGGCATTTTAAAGTTGTATGATTGTTCAACAGTTAAGCTTAATGTATGTCTGTTCAAGTGATGATTTAAGGTAAAAAAATGGTTGCCAAAAGCCATTGGAATCTCCTTCTGCTTAGTTCCAGACTCCTCACACCGTTTAACGACTGGCTGTGATAGAAATTTCACAGCACTCAGGCACCCAGTAGCATTACCTCTTCTTCTTTGGCTTCATTTTTGGCATCGTCCAACTTCTTCTTCTTGCTTTCTGGCATGAGGTCATCCAGCCAGCTGAGCTCTCGCTTCGAGAAGCAAAAATCCAGGACTTTCCGGACAAAAACGAGAGCCAAAACCTTCAGAAACAGAAACATAGGATGGTAGGGCTGGAAGGGTCCTTCAAGATTGTAGAACCATAGGATGGTTGGGCTGGAAAAGCCCTTAGAGGTCACAGAACCATGGAATGGTTGGGTTGGAAGGGACCTTAAGGGAAGCCATGGTGAGACCAGAGGCACGACTACACCCCGTTCAATGCTGCAAGCATCTTGTTGAGAGCCACCAACCATCATGGGGAAGACGATGGCCGCACGGGACGCCTTGATGACCCAGAGCAGCACGAGGCAGGTGAGCTGCACCAGGGTGAAGAGGTGCACTTTGCGCAACGGCACGTGCCGCAGGTAGATGAAGTCAGGCTGGTGCTTGGCCGGCATCCCAAACAGCTTCAGGCGGTCAAAGAACTGCAAAACAATGAGGAGATGCCACTGTGGGACTGCAGGGAGTTGCTGGCCTTACTGAGACCTGTAGGAATTTATTAGGGCTCTCACAATAAGCGCTGATCTCTTCCTGTGGGAACGTAACCCTGCAGAGCCGTCACCAAACTGCAATTATCCCACGTGATTCTATAATTAACTTTCCTTTGCCTAGTGAATCCTCCAGCAACAACTTCCACGAGAGGGAGACATTTCCTTCCACTTGCATCGAATTCTCCCATCTTCACGTAACAAAGCACTGAGGCCATAACACAGACAGCACCAAACCCACCCGGTCCTCTCAGCCCTGCAGACCCCCTTCCTCTGCCTCTACCACCTCCAAGCAACAATTTGGGCTCCGTGATGACCCTTATGGATTCCTTCCAATATTATTCTCTATTTCCATCTCTTGCACTTGAAGAGGCTTTTCTCTTTTCCCCCACTACTGGCTGCAAGACCTTTTTTCCCCTTCTCTCAGTAAGACAAAATATCAGGGAGCAAACATCTGCGTGGTGCAACAGTCCATACCTGGATTCCTCTGAGCGACGATACACCCATGTAGAGAAAGACACCGTACAGCACAGGCATTGGTATAAACTGCAAAGGGAATGCTATTTTAAGTAAAGCCATTGCATTTTCAATCTTATCCTTTCATTCTGCATAAAGTTGCCCAAAGCCTTCCAGTTTCCACAGGGCTGGAGATGTGTCGAATTTTATCCACTGGACATTTTGTGCATGCATGTGAGAAGCGCTCTGCTTTAGGCAGAACTTCTGAGCCACTTTTTCATCAGAACAATCCAATTTTCCAGAAAGATTGCAGGAAAATAGGTGATTTCACCCATGCTACCATATGCTGCGCTCTGTGACGGCAGGAAAACAGCTCTGCATATTCCTGTGGCAAAATGCAGAGGTGGCGTGCCTGCCTTCAGCCTGGAGATTAAATGACTTTGTGGGAGGAATGTGCACGAGAAGACTGCAGCACATTTAGCCACCAGGAACGGTAGCTCTGAGCACAGTGCAACCTGTCCTCTTACTGATGGAAAGAGAGTGGATGTAGTGGTCTGAATGCATGAGGCTGTAGCCCATAAACACAGGCAGGTCCAAAAGACAATCAAAAAATGATGTGGCTTGGTGCCCTCAAGTATGCCCAACTGAAGGGTTGGGAAGTGCAAGTGGGGCCAGTTGCTATTATGGGTCACACTTCAAGGTCTGGGATCACCTCCTGTGCCCCTCGGACCTGGAGAGGGGACTAGAGACTACTTTTGTGCAATCTCCAAAAATCCTCCAGGCTGTTGGGTGCTTTGCATTTTCCTCCTACCTTTAACACAGCAGTCAAGAAGACGGAACAGCCCATGAGCACAAAGATCATCAGTCCCGTGACCCTCTGCTCTCGTATCCCCAAAAATCTGGGTTGTTCTCCAGGAGCTGAGCAGCCTGACTCCAGTTTGAGGCTGTTCACGTGGGTGATGGAGAGGACGGTCGCGGCCACAAACCAGGGCAGCCCCATCACTGAGCACACCCCGAGCATCACAGCCACCATGAAGAGGTCCAGGTGGTACCCACATCCTTTCTGCAGAACGAGAAACAGAGCATCCCACAGCAGAAGAGCAATGAGCCAAACTCGCAGCTTGCTCGAGCTCGAGTCAACTCTTTGCAAATCTAAAATAATTGGAAACAACTACAGATATGCTCAGGTTTGCACAAGTTCTCCCTGTGAAAATCTGTCCAGAGTTCAGACAAAGCAGACTCTAGGGTGGGTTTATTTTCAGTACAGCTCCTAACTCTTCAAAAAACATCGAGTTTTTCCCATCCTTGCAGCACACTCCCACCACTCACAAGTGAGACGTGACTGGCAGGTTCCTGGCACTGTGTTAAAACGATTCATTCCCCTAAATTTGCTGCTGACATTTTAAAACAAAAACACTCCTCGTTATTGTTACAAGGTTAATTTGCTGCCTCTGAAAGGTTTCCTGTACAAACTGCCTTCTTGTTTGCTCCCTGTGACATCATTAATGCAGAGGAGCATCCTGCCAAGCAGAGCTGTTTGCCCCAAGCAAATGTGTTTGCATTTTTTAGGGTTGGGGTTGGATTCTCCTCTCGCAACCACTTACCTTCAGCCTGTGCTCCTTCCTGTTCACAATGACGGCGGTGATCTGCTGGTCCATGAATATCAGGATGGTGCAGAGCAGAGCTGGGATGAGCGCAGCCAACACCGTCCACCATGGGTTGGGTCCTATGGGGTTCATGAGCCACCCACGGTCATCCCTGGTGGGCTGGGACAAAGCACCAGCATTAGTGTCACCTGCCAGCTTGGATTTCCCCTCCATCTCCACTTTGAAGCATTCTCAATGCTTTGCATTACTCTCTGCTAAGGGTTTCAGCAGCACTCTTTGCAAGCACCCATAGATATTTCTCCTGTCCATATCAAGTTTTAGGGTTGTTTTCTCGTTTCCAGAGAGAAGTGATGCATTGGAAGGTGGAAGAAAGTCACACCGCCAGCACTTCCCTCAGGCTCAGCCCTGTCCAGCCCCATTATCATCAGGTTGATGTCCCCAGCAGCACAGCCACGGGGTGAAGCCAACCCTGTGCCAAAGCTCCCCATTACCTTGAACATATGGGGGACGTGGAGCTTTGGTGATGGGATCCCAATGAGGAAGTCAATGACCACCATGACGACGATGGTGAGGAAAACAGCAAAGTCACTTATCGTAGACCGGACCTATGGGGGCAAGAAATTGATGCTGAAAGAAAGGGTCATGGCAAACACAGGAGCAGCACGAGATGAAAAAGCTTAGGGATGCGAACAACATGAAGGCTGATTAACAAAACCCCACCACTCTGAGGACGTGAGCTGAATCCCTTGGTTAGAAGCTGCTGCTGTGTTTGTCCCTGTGAGATCTGGTGTCAGATAGAAAAGAAAACAGCTTAATTAAGGGGAAAGGGATGTTTAATTCTTTTTATTTTAATCATTATTAAATATTTGGAAATAAACATTTGTCACTACAGCCACTCTCACTGCTGAAATGGGAATAAGGCACTGAGGTACATTTGTTCCCTATAGAGAAGAAATATCTCTTCTTCTATGGCAGCTGCTCATATGAACCAACCTTCCTGTAGAGTACACAATGGTGAGGGGAAAAAATAACTTTGGAGGGTCTGATTTTCATAGAATCATGTCATCATTTTACACTGCACTGGGACAGGCCTTCAGGCAGGTAGGAAATGCAGAGATCACTGAGCTCACAGAAATGGTAAGGAAACAGTTGATGGGGATCCCATCCAAATCAATGGAGATCCCATCCAAACCAATGGAGATCCCATCCAAGCCAACAGAGATCATGGCCTTCAAGGCTCTTCCATCAGCAGTTCTTGACCCAGTGGTGGCAAATGCTGCAATATCTGAGGCAATGAGTGTGGGGCCTTCTGCTGGCCCCCACCTTCTACCTACTCTGGTTGGGAAGTAGCGGCTGGTTTTAAACATCTTCAGTGAACTCGAGAGGACAAAGGTGGAGAAGAAGAGGATGCAGGACCAGAAGAGGACATTGGGTGTGTAGGGGCCATCGTGTCCACAGGCAGGTCCATGAAATTCTCCATGCAAATGTCGACATTCCTGGAGAAACAGAGCATGAGGACACAAAAGAGGTACATGTGCTCAAAGGAAATGTTGGGTAACTGAGGCAGGGTTGGGGGCCTGGTCTGAGATCCGTGACCTTGTGCCTGCTGCTGGCAGGGAAGATTTATATCTGAGGAGCAGCGGGAGCTTAACGAGTGACACATCAACAGAGGGGACAGGGAGAAATGGGCTGTGATGGGGCACAGAGTCATGGCACGTTCTCCATTTGGACTGCATGCAGCTATGGCTGAAGGCACCACAGGGGGATGAGATGCCCAAAGGGGATTCTTGGGGGCAGAGTAAAGGGAAAAAAGGGAAAGGAGGGAGGTGATCACCATGGTAGGAAAGGATAGACAAAGCACCATCTCCCAGGGCTCATCCCTGGGACACATCAGACAGGCAGACGTGTGCACGCTCAGATATGCAGATATGTGCACGCTCGGATACTAAGCCTTATGCATGTAGGTGCAGACAGCGCTGAATAAGAACTAGCCCTGGAGTTACTGAGGACCAATTAAAGAACCAATTACCACCTTCAGGCATGAACTTAAGACCTCCAACACATCCAGTGCTCACACCACCACCAACCTCACTCCCAGCCAGAAATACCGCCCTGCATCATGCCTGGGGGTGACAGGCATCACCACTAGAGCTAAGAGTATGGTGCACTCCTTCCCAAGATCGCAGGTGGGCACCACACACACCGCACCACAGCAGTGATTTTTCACATCAGTTTGAAGCACAGCATCACCCGAAGGGCTTTGGCACCGCCTTGACACCAACGGGCACTTACAGATACGGTGAGGTTTTCCCAGGCGATGGCTGCAGGGTTGACCTCATTGCTCTGCCAAAAGTGCAGCGTTTCATTGGTGGGATGGGTGGGAGCTGCACACTTACAGCTGGGAGGAGAGAACCAAGGGGAAGGGAAGGAGGAGCAGCGTTGGCGCAGCCCTAAGGTGCTGCCAGTGGGGTGTTTTAGGGGAAAAAAACCCACTAGTAGAGGGTGAGGAAGTCAAGCTGGCTGTGCATGTGCACCGGGTAGGTCTCTCCCAGACAGATGAGCTTCTCCAGAGCCTCGTAGATGAAGATGATGCAGATGAGGGCGGCGAAGGCTTCCTCGGTGAAGCGGGTGATGTAGCACACCAGGCAGCTGGCATCCGTGGCCACCAGCACCATGCAGAGGAAGGCAGTCCACAGCCCGATGCACGTCCGCAGGGACAGGTAGGAGAGCGCGTAGTCCCTGAGATGGGAGGGAAAGCGAACGGGTTTTCCCTCAGGGAAAATCCAGAGAGATGTAGGAACGTGCCAAGGAATGTGGTTTGCGTGTACTACAGACAGCCGCGGGGCTGCAGGGCCCATGGGTGGAGAGGCCAATGAGGTAATTAGCATTATTTAACAGTGATGCGGTGTCAGTATCTCAGAGGCTAACTGAGGTCAGGTCTTTGTAGGGGAGCACATTGTGTTCGCCCATCACCTTATGCCAACACCAAAACCCTCTGGTTGGGCATCCAGCACCAGCTGCCTGAATGGTGTGGGTGATTAATTGCAGCAAGGGTGGCTAATCACTGTCATCACAGCCATCACGGCAATGGCTCTCACAGAAAGTATGCATTTGGCATGAAAAGCTCCTGCTTCCTCAACAAAATCATCAAATCTCCAAATATTTCAGCAGAAGGGAAAATTGTTTGGCTGTCTGGGTGAAATGTATTTCTGCCTTTGGAAAAAAAAACTTGCTTCTGTGGCTGAGAGAAAGCAAATCTTCCTTCATGCTCCCAAAACAGAGTGATTTGTCTCCTCTCACTCATGCGTCCCATCTTGAACATCTCCATACAGGTGATTTCTCCTCATCCTGTTTTGCCTCAACCCCACAAACTCTGCACAAACCCTTGCATCCTGGAGGTAGGAATATGCAATGCACTCGGCGCATGCCACAGTAGCCAGTTCAGATCATCTCCAATCTCACAGCTACCATTAAGAAAAATAACAGAAAAAAAAAATCTCAGCCTTCAGAAGGCTCCGTGCAGCCAATCTTACTTGCAAAACTTGTAGAGGATCTTCTCGAACACGAGGACAGGGCCGGTGCTGCCAAGGATGGTGAGAGGTTGGCCAGCAAAGAGGGAATAGACAACGCCAGTCATGGATGCGCCCAGCAGCGACTCCATGGCGCTCTGCCCGGGGAAGAGAAGAGCAATTAAATCACGTGGGTAAAGCATTCGTGGATGAAAAAAAAGTGAAAAAAAAATGTGAGAAAAGCATTATTGTAGGAAAAATAAAAAAGAAAGTAAATTTGCAATTGAAAATAGAGATACAGAAATAGTAAATAGAAACATAGCGTCATTTAGGTTGGAAAAGACTTAGGTCATAAGCCCAACTGCCAACCCAGCAAGTCCCATCATGCCGTGTCCCATTGTGTCACGGCCATGCACACCTCCCCATCACCCCACACTCCTCCCCATCACCCCACACACCTCCCCATCACCCCACACACCTCCCCATCACCCCATACTCACTATGTGGCCATCGGTGGCCTCCCCCAGCAGCCCCCCGAAGGTGATGACAGGGGACATGCAGGCACAGTAGAGGAAGAGGAAGGATGCCAGGCACTGCAGACTCAGCGCATCCCGAAAGTCACTCCAGAACCACGGTGCTTTCCGCTTCACGTCCAGGATCAAACCTCCAAAGAGTCTGGAGGAGGGACAAGAAAATAGATAGGGCAGGCAGAACGGAGAATTTTGTGCAACTATGGGCATAGAGCAGCTTCCATAGCTAAAAAGCAGTGTCCCTCTCCCATTTTACACACACCAAAAAAACCCTCCAACAATGAAAAGGAGCTACCCTGAGACACCATCATAGAACCACATAGAACCATAAAACCACAGTATGGCTTGGTTTGGAAGGGAGCTCAAAGATCACAGAACCAGAGAATGGTTGGGTTGGAAGAGTCCTTTGAGATCGTAGAACCACAGGGTGGTTAGGATGGAAGGGTCCTTCAAGATCACAGAACCATAGGATGGTTGAGTTGTAAGGGTTCTCAAAGCCCCTCCAACTTCACCACCTGCCCTGGGTTGGTCCCACTCCTCCATCAGCTGTCCAGAGCCCCATCTATATCCTTGAGCATCTCCAGGGATGGGGCACCCACACTTCTATGGGCAGAAGTGGTTTCACTGCCCTCTGGCTAAAGAATTTCCACCCCAAATCTCACTCAAATCTCCCCTTTTTTTCTAAATAAGAATACTGAACCTCCCACCTTCCTGTCCGCTCCAGTTCAGGGCCGCTATGTTTTTCAGGCTTTCTGTGAGAAGCATTGTCATCCAGAGCTCCGGGCACCTTCCTTTTTTTCTGTACAGAGAGATGGATTTATTCCCAAGTCTCCCACCCACCCCCTCACACCTCCCTCCACAGCAGCACCCACCTGAGAAGGGACGTTTTTGGGGGGCTCGATGCGGATCGATGGGTCCCACTCTCCTGGTGGCAGAACTGTGACCTGATCCAGGAACTCATCGATGCCAGCCACCAGGTCAGCCCGGTTCTTGGCTTTGTAGGCAACGTCATGAAAAACCTGCAGGTAGGGGACAGCTGGTGAGGGGACAATGCAGCACTGTTGTCCTAACCAGCGCAATAAACTCCCAGATAAACGCGGAAGAGTTTTCCCCCAAGTTTCCCCAAAAGGAAAAATTTGTGCATCGTGGGATTTGGGGTCATTTCCTCCCATCCTTCAGTCATCTTAAAGAGGTTTCGCATGTTGGGGATTCTGGAGAGCAGGATGAGGTGCAGGATTGCAACCAGGATGGGAATGTGGGCTCTGGGACAGAATCGTAGAATAATTAAGATTAGAAAAGAGCACTACAGTCATCCAGTCTAATTGTCAACTCATCTCCACCATGCCCTCCATATGGGGCGATGCAGACCCCTGGTGTTGGCTTTAGGTGCAAAATTTGGGAGCTTTCAGGTCTCCAGATCTGCTTCCTTGCTACAGTGGAGGTGATCCGAAATCCTCACTGCAGTGGAGATGGGGAGAGAGGAAGAAAGCCAAAAACAACCCTGGGATCTGCATTATCTCATCACACCTCATCCGTCATCAGCGTGGCCATGGACCTGCCGATCTCGTGGTACTGATGGGCTTTTCCTTCTGGTCCCAACAACACAAACAGAAACCTGAGTGAGGAAAACAAAACAAGAGAGAAGAACAGGTCCTTGCTTAGGGAGCACCCAAAGAAATCCCAGCAGCTTCCAGTCCAGAGCACAGCCTGAGACTGGGCACACAGGTGATGGATTTTAAACTCATCAAAACCCCTTTGCCAACTGACCATTCAAGCTGACTTTCATTAAAGTTGGGCGGTTTTTAACTTTTGTGTTGATGTTCATTACAATTGGCCAGTGCATTTTATAATTTTGGGGTTGATGTTCACTGCCATCGACCAGTGCCCTTAGAAACCACAGCAGGGAAGGGAGAAACGAAGGTGGAGAACGAGAGATGGGGGAAATGTGCTTGCAGACTCGCTCCTGCTGGCCTCATTCTCTCAGGATGAATTTAGATGTTGGTTTTTGTTGTTATTTTTAAAGAAGAACCTTGTGCTTCTCCTTCTGACCTGGTTGGGATGGGGACTTCTGTCATTCCCGAGAGGAGGACAGCCGGGGTGAGGCGGGCGAAGGCCATGATGGGCTGCTGAAGGAAATCCAGCTCTCCCACCAGCACGTTTGCTGCTTCAGCCCCAGTGGGAATTTTCTTCATGAAGTGCAGCTCTGCCTGTGCACATCAAACGAAGGGCTTTTCAGGCTCTTACCCCAAAGTGGAAGCCCACAGCACTCTGCTGTAGACACATTTGCAAGAGCAAAACCAGCCCTAAGAAAGCTACAGGATCTCACCTTGCTTAAATCCATGGGGCTGGTGTCGTGGTTTACCCCATTTTTAGCTTCTATGGTGGTGGGAGGAGGATGGGGGATGAGCGTTTGGGCTGGGAGGAGAAAGAAAGACTCAGAAAGACAGACAAAGAGCAACTGGGACATAAATCCTCGTGCAGGGCAAGTCCAACGGGGCCAGATCCCACAAGAGCCTTCACCTGGTGCCAAACCCTACAGGAACCTTCACCCAGTGCCTGGCCCTATAGGACCCTTCACCTGGCTTGTCAGCGAAGGAGAGGACGATGGGGAGGAGGTTGTTTCTCTTCTTCTCGTTCTGGTGGTGGTGCTTTTTGAGAAGGACCTCACGGACCTTCTCCCGCATGCTCTCATCAAACTCACTGGAGTGGTTCTGCTGGTCCAGGATCATATCTGAGGGTGGGAAAGGGATGTGAGAGGAGAACCCCTGCAGAACCCAAGAGGGATGCAGCACAGCTCAGCACGGGCACAGCTTTACTCCATGAGGTATTTTTAATGCAACTCAGCTTTTGCAACAAAAGCAAGAATTTTCTTTTGCTAAAAAACAGCATCAAAGTGCTTATTCATTGCTCAACTACGGTAATTATTTCTCCTTCTAAATAATGCAATTTCCTCGCCTGGTCTGGTCTTTCAGTGTTGCTCCACGTATCCAACCAAATTAAAAGCAACCCAAAGCACAGACCTTCCCTGAGTTCCCTCCACCAAATGACTGCAATTTGCTGAGAAATGTGCTGAGAATGGCTGTGACTCCCCTGCCTCCTGAAAGGGCTGAATGGGGACCACCAGTCAACCATCATTTCTCCAAAGCCTGCTTTTCCAATTAACTTCTATTATCTTCCTCCTCCCCTCACCCCAAAACACACTGCCTGGTCATCTTCCAGATGAACTCTGCCTTCAAAGCTCCCAAATCCTCAGTGTTAAGGCAAAAGGGAAAAAAAGAACGTGAGGAAATAGCTGGTAATAACTAATTTATTTAACGAGGCTCAGCCCTTATGCAGACTGTGTTCATTTCTAAGAGGTTCAGCTCTATGCAAAGCTCCATGCTTCCATGAGCAGACTGCTGAGCCCTGATCGCAAACGCCTGCTTTGGATGCAAAACATTCTCCAAGTTGTTTCTCCAGCCCCAGAAATGGCTCTCAGAAGGGTCCCACATTGCAAGAAAACGCTCAGCCTTCCGCCAGGCCAAAGCAAAGCCCAACAAACCTTTGAGACACAAAACTGCAACGGGATTTCTGAAGGATGGGATGCCTGGGGGTAAGGTTTGCAGCGCACGGTCCCACCCCGACACCGAGCGGTACCTGCGATCTCCTCGGTGCTGTTGGCACACATATCCAGCAGCACTGTGCCTTTGATGATGCAGTTCCTCAGCTCAAAGAGGCTGTGCAAGGAGAGTGTGGCCACGTAGGGTTTGCTCCAGCGCTCGCCGCCGTCTTCCACGTCCTCCTCGAATTTCAGCCACCTGCAGGCACCGCTCGGGGTCAGCCCCACGGCACTGCGGACAGCCCTGATGCAGGAGGAGCTGCCATTTACCTCGCTGTCTCCTTCCACTCTGTGCCCTCGCCTTCTTTCACGCGGATCTCATCCAGTTCGGTGAACAGATCATGAGGGACGTGCTGCTCGTCCTCCTCGGTGCTGAGGATGAACTGCACCCGCTGTGATGGAGTGTCTATGGGAGAAGCACAGAGCCAAACACCCCATGTTGGGGCCAGGTCAACCATAAGATCACCAAGTGCAACCATCAGTCCATCCCCACCGTGCCCCCTAACCACATCCCTAACAGAATGAACAGAATCATGGAATCATACAAACAGAATCTCTATGAACAGAATCATAGAATCACAGAACCATTAAAGTTGAAAGAGACCTCTGAGATCACCCAGTCTGACCCCAACCCGTCCCACCATGCCCATTGACTGCGTCTCCAGGTGTCACACCTCCATGGTTCTTGAACACCTCTGGGGATGGTGATCCCACTGCTTCCCTGGGCCACCAGCCTGTGCCACTGCATCACCACTTCTTTGGAAAATAAATTTTTCCCCCCTCCAATCCCTCCCAGTCTCCTCCAATCTATTCTACGTCCTCCAATAAATGTGACTTTCCCACATGAAGACAGACTCCCTAAGATGAGGCTATGTGTTTAATTGTCTGGAAAAAAAAATCCCAAGAAAAGTTTGCAAACAGAGGTTCTTGCTCTCAATAATGCAATTTTCCCCCAAAACAGCAGCTGGCCGGGCATCAAATCAGCACGAGAATCATAGAATCATTAAGGCTGGAAAAGGCATCTATAAGATTACTAAATCCAACCACCCCCCACCACGCTCAATCAATACAGGAATCACAGAATCGTGACGGTGGGAGAAGACCTCCAGCATCACCGAATCCAACCATCAACCCATCCCCTCCATGCCCAGTAACATCCCTAACTCCCACAGCTCCCCAGCTCCAGCTCTGCAAATAGAGACCCTTGCTCAATAATGCAGTTTTGATCCCAAATAGCAGCTATAGCCCTCGAGGCCACCCCACAGAGCCAGACCCCCCCAGCCTTAAGGCTCCTCATCCCCAGGACTCACAGTGGTAGCCCTGCTCTTCAGGAGCTGCCTCCTTCGCCCGTTCGCGCTTCCGATGCTTCTGGCTGCGGGG
This sequence comes from Tympanuchus pallidicinctus, assembly GCF_026119805.1. Taxonomy (NCBI): domain Eukaryota; kingdom Metazoa; phylum Chordata; class Aves; order Galliformes; family Phasianidae; genus Tympanuchus; species Tympanuchus pallidicinctus. The sequence goes on from NW_026294766.1 coordinate 527,025, forward strand.
CCGGTGGTGCCGGTGGCTCTGCCTCACCAAGGGCATCTGCACACCCACATACAGGGTCCGGTGTCCTGTGGGAGAGCAGCACCGTGACACAGTGGGCTTATTTTTACTTGAGTTTTGCTACAACACAACAACAAAAAGCCATGGCTCCCTGTTTTTTAAAAGTAACACCGGAGGGTTGAATCTCTTCTTCAACTCAAGCTTTGCCTGGACAAAGCTCAGAGTTGTTCATTACGAAATGGGATTATCCTTAAAATAAGGACAAGGTGGTGAAATGATCAGGTCACCCTCCTGATACTGAGCTAAAGAACAAGAGGAAAACAAAGAATTGAAGCCCTGTCTGCAATTCTCATCCAGTCAGGAGCAGCCTCATTGAGAAAGGGAGCTGTGATGATGGAAGAAAAGGAGGTTATCAGAGGCAGTCAGCATGGGTTCACTGAGGGAAAATCATGTTCTCTACCTGGGGAGGAATAAGAGCATGCATCAGTGCAGGTCAGGGGCTGAGCTGCTGGAAAAGAGCTCTGCAGAGAAGGACCTGGGGGTCCCGGTGGCCAACAAGGTGACCATGAGCCAGCAGCATGTCAAGACAGTCAATGGTGGCCAACAGGTTGACCAAGAGTTGACCAAGGGTTGATCAACAGGGTGACCATGAGCCAGCAGTGTGCCATGTTGGCCAAAGGTTCCCTGTGGGGCACTGCACAGAGCACAGCCAGCAGGGCAGGGAGGTGCTTCCCGCTGTGCTCTGCACTGTGGAGAACCCATTGGGAGCACTGGGCTCCCAGTTCAGGGCAGACAGGGAACTGCTGGAATGAGCAACGTGGAGGGTGCAGAGCTACTGGGGGCCTGGAGTCCCTCCTGGTGGGGACAGGCTGAGAAGGCTGCTCGTGAGGGACAAAAGGGGAGGGGGTCCTGAGCAGTGCAGATCAACATCTAAAGGAGGAACCCAGAAGGATGGGGCTGGGATCTGCTTGGTGCTGCCCAGAGCCAGGACAAGGGCATGGAGCCCATAGAGTTCTGTCTGAGCAGGAGGAACCCAAAGGTTCTTTCCAGCTCTACTGTTCTGGGATTCACCCTGCCCTCCTCCATTAAATAAAATAATAATATGAAAATTGTGAAAGGGAGCGTGTTTCTTGGTTAACAGGCACAGCAGGTTCTGCTATCGCCTAACGGAATCATCAAGGTGGGAAAAGATCATCCAGTCCAACCTCTCACCTTCCAGCTCCTCCTTCTCATAGTGGATATTGACAACGTTGCTCGTTCCTCCTTGGTCAACCACTGCCTCTTCATCGGGTCCCTGCTGGGCAAGGAGCAGGATTACATTTTATTCTTGTGTTTTTGTAGAAATTGAGGCTGCCAGTATTTATTGCAGGAGGGGAGGGTAGCGTGTGTTAGATGCCCTCAAAGACAAAACCCGTACTTCTTTGCTTTTGCAGCTTCCTAGAACAAACAGAGGCTGTGGATGCCCCGTCCATCCCTGGAGGTGTTCAAGGCCAGGTTGGATGGAGCCCTGAGCAGCCTTGTTTAGTATCAAATGTGGAGGTTGGCAGCCCTGCCTGCGTCAGGGGGGTTGGAGCTGGATGATCCTTGAGGTCCATTCAACCCAAACCATTTTCTGATTCTATGAAATAAATAGATTTCAAGGCGGGGGGGGGGGGGGGGGGGGGGGGTGGAATGCACTTTTCCATTCCTGAAGATGCAGTGCAGCTGTGCCGGATGGAGATCCCTGCAGGGCTCGCTAGGTGGCACTTGGCCACAGGACACGGCCGTCACCAACTCCAAAAGCAGAGACCTACAAGGGCAGCTCCATCTCCAGCACGGTGGGAGCACGGTCAGCTCTGGTTGCCTTCCATGGAAAACGTGATTTTTCCCCTTGCAAAAGAGCCGATGCATTCCTGGGCTGAGATACCATTGCTGCATCAGGAGAGCATTTGTGCATCACAAGCCGAAAATCTATTCCTCCATTCACATCCACTCAGGCGGCAGGAATTCAACCACAACGACCGCAGTGTTTTCACCAACGCAAAGAGAAACTGCGACCTCCAAGTGAGCACCGTTGTGTTTCCACTGGGTTCCAAATTATTCCTCCGTGAAGGGGGATGGCAAAGGGCTGGAAGCTGTGAATTCCCATTCACCATACCTGACATCGCAGCCACCAGAAGATTGTGGGCTGTTCCAACAGACGATAATGGTGCACTTTCTGTTGGAGATTTGCAGCTGAAATTGATGCTGCAGAGGTGCTCAGGAGGATGCTCACCCCCCTATCTGTGGTTATGTGTTGGGAAGGAGAATGGGGGTCTCTCCACACCACTGCTCTCCAGATTGATGTGCTGGACAGCAGGGCTGCTCTTGGGGTTGACCTGATGATCCCATGGCCAAAGCAGCGCTCATGGCTCCCTTATTTGCTCACCTTCAGCCCATTTTAGCAGCAAATTCAGCTCCCCCAGCCCAGATTTGTACAAAACAACCTCAGAAAAAGCATGGGATGAAAGCACAGAACAAAATCACTGCCAACTTGCAAGCTTGGGTGTGTTCAGTGGGTACCACCAATCAGCACCACCCTGCCCACCACAAACCATCTCCCCAGGGCACCACCTCTGGGTGCTGTGCAAGGAGCTCTGGCCATGCTACCTGCAGCTTCTCCACAAGAGTTATCTTGCAGCTGCTCTCTGGCTCAGCCCCACGTTGGACATCACCTTTGAGGGCAGGTGGAGCCTCTGGGTCCTGCATTTAGCCAGGCTCCTCCGGGACATCCGAGTGGATCCTGCACCCCCCCCCCCCCAGCAGAGCTGCCCCCACCAGGAGGAACCCAGTGACGCCCCCAGTCCCAACAAACACGGGTGGGTTTTCTGGAACCAGAATTCATGGGGCACGGCCAGTGAGGTTAAATAAAGACACGCACTCCGAAACCGGGAGATGCTCACCAACACGGTGTCCCCACCAACGTGATGGTCCCATCAAAATGAAGGTCTCATGAACGTGATGGCTCCATCAACATGATGATCCCATCAATACAATGGTCTCACCAACTATGTCCCCACAAAAATGGTGGTCCCACCAACACTGCGTCCCCACCAGCATGACGGTCCCATCAAAATGATGCTGCCATGAACATGATGCCCCCACCAGTACGATGGCCCCACCAAAATGATGCTCCCACCAACATGATGCTCCCATCACCAACACGATGTCCCCACCAACCCTTCCACCAGCCAGTGCCCTCCAAGCCCTGGGGCTGCTCCAAAATCCCGATCCCCACATCCCACAGGAACTGAGGTCATGGCCAAAATACTGCTGGAGTTCCATCGGGATGAGGGATTTGGTTGAGCCAAGGGCAGCGGTGCCCAAAGTGCTCCAGGTTGGAGCCCATCTGTTAACGGGGCTGAAAAATGGAGCGGCTGAAGGTCGTTTGGGCGTTTAAAATCTGAGCTGCTGATGTGCGAACTGTCGGGAAAACCAATATTATGGGATGGCACTGGGTTTTGTGGCAATTTCCTGTGCAAACTGCAGGAAGGTCTCACTTTGGCACGACTTCCATTAGCCCCTTATTAGTCAAACTGAGCCCTAACACGGGACTGAAGTTGGTGAAGGATTAAAAAAGCTTCTTCCAAATTTTCAAAGCAAGGCAACCTATTTCTAACCAGCAGAACCTCCTCCCAGGTCGAGGATGCAGCAAAGCGGAGCCCCGTGCAAAGGTTTCTCATTTCCATCCCCTGCAGCTTTGCACCCCACGTTGGTGAAACCACTGCCCACAACCCTCGTGGAACACAAGAACGTGGGATCCCTCCGGGTCACCACCTCCTCTCTTCCCCAGCTCTCCACTGCCCTGCCTTACATCCCGCTCTGAGCTCATCCCTCTGTGCTGCACATTTCCCTCCTGCTATCCGCTCAGGACGGAGGTGAAGCGCTGGCCCTGAAAGGTGAGGCAGCTGTAAGACAACACGGCGAGGGAAGCCGACACCGAGCTCTGCTCAACACAAATCCCATGGGGATCCAAGCTCCAATCCTGCTGCTTTTGTATTATTCAAGCATTCGGTGCAACTACAGAAAATGGGGGGCACCTCCTTGTGCCAAACCCACAGTCTGACTGGGGTCTGAGCAGCCCATCCCTGTTTGAAGCATCGTGTAATGGTGCCAGCAAAGTAAACGGCCCTGAGAAAACATTCTGTCCCTTAAGGCACGGACCCCCAGTGTTTATTTCTCTGGGGAAATGGGAAGATCTCATGGTTTCATAGAAAACACCCAATTGTCACAATATGGGAAAGAGGACTCTGAGTTTCAAGGGTTTGTTTGTAGCTCTGGAGCAGCAGCAGCTGTTCCACGTTGCTGTTTGCTGAGCAAAAACTTCTCTTTTATTTTCATGTTGCAGTAGGGATTTATGGGTGCCCTGCCTCAGTTTCCCTGCCTCATTGCAGCTTTTCCAGTTAAGAAAGCACTTTGTGAGCCCCATCCCCACTGTCTCACCCCACACAAGCAGAGCTGCAGAGATGGGAGCACGGGGTCTGTGAGGGTCCCTGAGCAAATGGGAGGGGATTAATTGCACCCAAATGGAATGAATAAGTCTGATCTTGGGGTTCTTATGGGATGAGGACAGCTGCCTGCATGGAGCCAATCTGGGAAGGAGGCAGAGGGGGTCTGAGAGCAGTCCCTGCTCCATCCCCATCCCTACATCTTTATCTCCCTCCATTTCAGGGAAGGTGAATTCATTCCCATACCCAGTCTGGCACTGAAGGCAGCTGCTCCAGATATGAGGGGGGACCCCGGGCTGCTGTGGGGTCCCTTGGGTGCATGGGTTCCCATAGAGGCTGCAGGATCCCATGGGTGCATGTATCCCATGTGGGGTCCAGGGTGTCAGGGGGTGCAAGATCCCATGGGGTTTGTGGAGACCCATGAGGGACATGGGGACCAATGGATGCATGTGGTCCCATGGAGGGTGCAGAGGGTCAGAGGAGGTGCAAGATCCTACAAAGGGAGCAGGGTCCAATGGACATCTGGGGTCTCACTGGGGGTTCATGGAGTCCCATGGAGGGTGCATAGGGTCCCATGAGGGGTGCATGGTGTCCAGAGAGGGATCCATAGGGTCCTGTGAGGGATGTAGGAGGTCCTATGGGGTGCAGGATCCCACAGAGGGTGCAGGATGCAATGGAGGCATGCTGTCCAGTGAGGGGTGCAGGCTTCCCTGGGGTGCAGGGTCGAATGAATGGGATTCTATGGGGTCAATTGGGTTTGATGGGTTGTATGGAGTCCCATGGGAGGTGCCAGGTCCCATGGGGTGCTGGGTCCCATGAATGCTCAATAGATGGGTGCAATGGGCCAGGAGGTGCTCCCTGGGGACAGCCCAGATAAGATGATGCTAAAATGGGGGGGAAGGTGGGGGGACTTCTCTGCTGCTCCCTGCTGCACCCAACCCCTCCTGGGACTGCGTGTTGTGGGGCTTTTGTCCCTGCTCCGATGGGCTGTGGCCACACAAAGGGGACGCATCCAGGTGTGGAGGGGATGGGGGGGGTGAGGGGGGGCAGGGAGGTGCCACCAGCCAGAGACACCCCCCCCCCATACGCCCTCTGTGCCCCTCCCAGGCAGGCGCCTTTCACCTCTCTTTGCATCCACCTTGTGCATCCCCCCGTGCCCCCTTACCTCCACCCTTCAGCCTTACATCTGCCTCCTCTCTGCACCCCCATTTCAGAGCCTGCACCCCCCCCCTCCCCTCCACTCATCCCTTATGCCTCATTTTACAGATTCCCTCCCCATCCCTTGCAACCCCCACTGCAGACCAATCGCACATCCCCCTCTTTGCAGACACATTGCCCCCAACCTAGCAGACGCCTTGCATGCCCCCCATCCTGCATCCTCTCCCCCCCCCCCCTCCCTCCGCCGCTGGAAATGCCGCAGTGAGCAGCCACAGAGCATCCTCCGGCCGCACCGGGTACCCCCCCCCCCCATGCACCCCCACCTGATAGCTGAGGATGCCATCGGGCTCGGTGCTGCCCGCGGGCATAGCTGGGCTGGGGGGGGGGGCCGGGCTCCCCCCGGGGCTCGGGGCCAGGGGGGGCCGCAGCCGCTCTGCACCCCGATCCGCTCACATCGGCTCCACCATCTCCGGAGCGGGAACAGACCCCGCCCAGGGCCGGGAGGGGGCGGGGGAAGGAGGCAGAGCCCGTTGGGGGAGCATCGGGGGGACACTGGGGGGGCAGCTGACAGCCTCCCTTCTTCCCCCCGCATAGATCCCCTTCGGCACGGCCCCTACGCTCCCCGGCATCGCCCCTCGAGGCCCCCATCATCATCACCCCCATGTCTCTGTGCCCCCAGCAATTCCTTTCCTGTCCCCCACCCCTTCTGCAGCAGCCCCACAGCACTCAGACAGCACCCCCCCCCTGCTCCCTCCAGCTTCAGCCCCACACCATCACCACCCTCAGCATCAACCTCCTCTCCAGCATCATCCCCCAATTCTGCCCTGCGCAGCATCACCCTCAATTCCTCCTCAGCACCACCTCCTCTCCTGCATCACCCCACAATTCCCCCCCAACATCACCCCCTCTGTAGCATCACCCCCACCTCCAGCATCGCCTCAATTTCACCTCAGCATCAGCACCTTTCTAACATCACCTCCAATTCCCCTCCAACATCACCCCCATCTCCAGCATCACCCCACCTCCAGCATCGTTCCCACAGCATCACCCCCTGAATCCCCTCCAGCACAATTCCCTTTCCAGTATCACTCTGCTCCCCCTCCAGCATCCCCCAAGCTCCCCTCAGAATCACCCCCAGGCTCCCTCCAAGCATCCCCCTCCCCCCTTCCATCCTCACCTTCTGTTGGCCCTCCATCCTCATGCCCAGCTCCCTGCCCCTTCCTGGCCTCTTTCAGCATCCTCCCCTCAACTTGCCACCCCCAACACTCCCTTCATCCCCCAGGGACAGGACCAGTCCCCCCTGGAGGCCCCATTTCCCCAGCAGAAAGTGGTCAGAAGCACAGGGGGCTGGCAGACACTTCCCCCTCTGATGGGCATTTTTCAGAAGTGTTGGCAAAAACCTTAAAAACTGCTTTTCCCCAAATGTTTTGGGAGCTTGACATCCTCCACGACCCCCAAACGCAGTGTTTTCAAGGGAATCCAAACCCTAAAAGATCCTGCAATCACACCCAAGGCTCACCCTGCTGCAGGGACTGCACTGTTACTCCCTTTTGCTGCTCCCTGCTTTATTTTCAGTGGCAAATCCTAAAGTCAAAAGCCCCTTCCCAAATCCCCTGCCCAAGACACGGCTCTCAGCCCTCACAGTAACACTCTGCTGGTGGTAATGCTCTGATGTTATTATGTGATTGGAAACGCCCTTTGTTCCGTGTCCCAGCTTCAGACTCCTTGAGCTCGTGTCTGGGATAAGGAAAACATTTCTCTTCTATTAATGGGAGATGTAAACAGAGGATCAGTTATTAATTAACAGAGACAGTAGCAGTTTCCTACCCTCTCTGGAAGCGCAGGTGTGTTCCTGCTGTGGGTTGTGGGGTGGTGAACCCCTTCTCCTGGGGATGGGGAGCAGCTGGGGGGGGATTGGGCACAAGTGCAGCTTCCTTCCTTCAAGAAATATTGCTGCTGATGGAGGAAATGTAAATATTTCACCACATTCCCCATTAGAGGTATTGCATTCCCCCTCCTGTGTCCGGTGGGATCCTGATTGCTTTTGGGTCCTGTAAAAATGTGGTCGTAATGTTTCTGATAGTGGAGCGTGTGGATGATTGCGCTTGGCCAGGACGCCCGTGTCCCCTTTTCCCTCCCCACAGCCCAGTATTCTTCATTAGAAAACCCAACCACTGGACGTTTCCCACCCTGATCTGTTTTCCAGCTGCAGTTTCAAAGTTTGGTTTCCATTGGGAAATGGTGGCATCGCCTTCACCCAGCCCTGCTTTGAAACCAAGAGCCACAGGAGGACGCGCTGACCCCCAACCCAAGGCATTGCACCCAGCAGCAAGAAATAAAACAGGCGTAATTCTGCTTGATTTTCCAATCCAGCCTTGATTTTTCCAATTTCTCCTTACTGGAAACTGCCACCAATCTGCCATTCCTTTCCAGAAATGACAACACTGCAGACCCGGTGAGCAGACCTGGGGAAAACAATAACACCGCCCACCCTGCAGCTAAAACAAACACCCTATACTTAAGGTTATTTGGGAAGCAGCAGCATGCTCACACCAATGGAAAGTGTGGGATTAAAAAAAGCAACTCCTGTGTCACCGTGGACCATCTGGCTGGGAGGGGGGTGACTAATTGCACTGTACAACTCAACATCTAAAAATACAACGAAGCACGTTGAGAAAGTTCATGCAGTGAAGTTAGATGGTGGCAGAACCTCTATAGCTCAGCCCCAGCCTGAGTCACCAGGAAAGGAGCACAGGCAGAGCATCACACCAAAACTCGAGGTCTGGGTGACCCTAAACGAGCCCAGAGTGATTTGTCACACAATCCCAAAACCTCTCCAGTGCAGAGCAGAGGGGAGGAGCACCTCCCTGCCCTGCTGGCCATGCTCTGTGCAGCCAACAGTGTGCCTTCCTGGCCTCCAGGGAACACTGTTGGCTTGAGGTCCATCTTTGGTCAACTGTTGGTCAACCATTTGTCCACTGCTGGTCAACCACTCATCTACCACTGGCCTTCTCCACCACCAAGGCACACTGCTGGCCCATAGTCAATGGTTGGTCAATTGCTGGTCAGCTGTTGGTCAACCAGAATACCACTGGCCTTCTTGGCCACCAGGGCACACTGCTGGCTCACAATCACCCTGTCAGCCACCAGGACCCACAGGTCCTTCTCCACGGAGCTCCCTTCCAGCAGCTCAGCCCTTGACCTGCACCGGTGCATGCAGTCGTCCCTCTTTGGGTGTAGGGCTCTACACTCACACTATTCCTGTTAATTTGAACTGTGCCATGCAAACACACCTGCATCTCATCACAAAACGCATCTCACAGAAGTCGGCCCTCTGCCACGACTGCTTTGACTCTTGAGAAAAGCCATCTGTGCTCACAGTTCTTAAATTAAATTTATTGGACTTGCTCTCAGAGCAGGAGGAACTGGGTTGGTTTTCTTCCTTCTGGCAAATTCTGGATGGCTGTTACAATATCATGCCAAATGAATTTATGGCCCTTCTTGATGCAGAGCGCCGCCAGAGCTGGTGCTTCTAGTAACTCTGCAAGCTGCAAACTGATATTTTCTTCCAGGCCCTATAGAAGAGCAGAAAACACCATAGAATTATGCCACTGCCTAATTAAATCAGGGAGCCACAGGAAGCAGCTTGGAGCTGTTGGAGTTGCCAATGGGAAGGCTGCACTGTAAGAAACCCCAACCAAGTCAAGGTCTTGTCCATGCTCAGGGTGAGGAGCAGCTCCAGAATCTGCATGGAAGGAACTGAGCCCAGAGATGCAGCTCTAAGAGAGCTGAGGGCTCCATCCTGGAAAATGGTTCCCAGACCGCAAACCCCAAATCTGCAAATGCCAAACTGCCAGGACCCGGTGCTGCCCCATGCAAGTCAGTCCCTGCCCTCGGGACACACAGATGTTCATCATCAGCTGCACTGCTTCATCATGCAGCTACGCTTCTGGGAAGAGCCTCGAGTCATTGCTGTTATCTGTGCTGCTAAAGATGAGATTCTGGAGCTGGAGACGGGAATTAATCTTGATCCATGGAAGCAGAGACGTCGGACGTTGATTTAAACGCAAGTTGCCTCAGAGATGCGATGCCAGATCCGTTTCAGAGCTACTTGTTAAGCGTGAAGGTCTGAGATAAGGCTTTTCCAAAGGAAAGGAAAAGAACAAAACACAATGATTTGGAGCTAATCGGCGTTTTGCCGTGCTGTTTCCTCAGCTCTGCAGGTGAATTCCTCCACAAAGCGCATGGGTGCGTATTGAGAGAAAGCATTATAGAATAGCAGCATCACGTGTGCTGTTAATGGAAGAGTGCAATCTTCATTCTGGGTTTGCAGATGGCTCTCCAGATAGAAGGGATATGGCAGAATAACACCATGTGCCCACCTGGCTGCTGCACGGCAGGAACTCCTTCCTGTTCTGCTGTTCCCTACACCCATCAGCCCACCCCACATCCATGGGCTTCGAGCAGCCTCCTCCCACCTGGATAGCAATTAAACTCCCAGGAGCTAACGAGCCAGAGCTGATGGGGTTTTAATGAGGAGGGGTCTCAGTTGTGCCCCTCATAGGGATGGGAGCTTTGCATTGCTGCAGGGTGGGTGGCATCGTGCATGCGGTGCTGGCACCCTCTCCAAAAGCGAGTTCAGATTTAGTGCCATGAAAACATGGTGATCCCCCCTCCTGTGTTCTTGGAAAAAGCAACAATGCAGCTTTCAAATGTCTCTATTCAAGGAAAATAAAAAAGTAAAAAATTCAACATTTTCCAGTTACAGAGAACTTTGGAAAAAAACGTCCACTTCCCATTAAGCTGCAGCTCCCCAAACCTCCTACACGCATCTGGAGCTCAGCACAGAAGCAGTTTTGATACCCATGAAGCTCAGTGAGCCGAAACACACCCAGAACCCCCGCTGAGCCCCCAGGCAGCACAGCAGGAACCGATCCGGGTGGCACAGAACGGAACTGCAGCCTGAGCTGCCCCAGCAGCCGCATCTCACGCAGGTCCGGAGCCCGTTGTGCCGCTCACAGCTGCACACCCGTGGCTTTCTGAGCACAAAGTCCTAAAGCCCTACTTCATGTGGGTTAAGACGTGCTTTAAATAGTCAGCCTGAGCTGCGGTGTCCGCAGGGAAGGTCGCCTGGCAAATGTCACACATCTGAGCAGCCGCAGCTGCGCCGGGTCCAAGCGCGGCGTCCTCCAGCATCCATCCCGGCGTCCAGGAGGTCTGTAGGGAGCAAAGGGGAAAGAGATCAGTGGGAACGCAGACACAGCCTCTCCTCGAGCCCTCAGCAGCGCCCAGACCCCCCGCATCCACTGCAGGATCCCGGAAGGGTCTCCCCATCGCCTGTTGTTTCCCCCGGGGCAGAGCGTGAGAAAAGTGCTTTTGTGCGGAGCCAAATGGGGGGCAGCATTTATTTCCTCCTGTGCCATTATCATCGGAGTGCTGATAAGGCACATTAGGACTTCAGCAGACAGACAGTGCTTCTACTTCTTTCTTTCTTCTCCTCTTTCTTAAGAAGAAAACAGCTTCTAAATATAACCCAGGCCAAAAATCAATAGCTTTCCCCACGGATGGGTCACCACAGCAGCCACGAAATAATTTCTAAGGGTCTCATTTAGGAAAAGAAATTAAAGGAAAATAGTTTGGCATTTCAGAGACCCTCAGTGGCCAGCCCAGTGTTGGTGCCCCACACATAACACACACTGAAGGCTGAGCAAGAATGAGGGGATGCATCTCAGGATGTATTTTGGAATCTGTGTTTGGGAGCGTATGAATCAGAGAGACTGAAGGAAATAATTCAGAGCTTATTTAATTTGCAGATCCAACAGAGGTCGATACAGGCTGCCTCAAGGATCCCTCAGCTGGGAAAGGTCACTGGGTTTCTCCCAAAGCACACCAGGTGCTGGAATGGAGTTTTCATGGACCTGACTCCACTTGAAATCAGTTTCAGGGCATAACCACAACCACAGCTCCCCACCTTACAGGAAGGGTGAAGGAGAGGATGATGATGAGATGGACAGGTGCCCTCACACCGGGAAGAGCAGTCAGAAACCTCTGACCCCTTCATGTTTACCTTCAGAGGTCCCCGGATTTCCACTGGCACCTTTTCTGCAGCAGACAAAGCGCTGTTGCTGGGAGCATCCTCCCTCCCAAGAGCTTCTGGAGCTTCATAGAGGTCCAGGATAGTCAGAAAGGAGTGCTCAGCCTCGCTGCTCGGTGTCACAAATTCCTGTGGGCTGCAGCAAGCTCTTGCTCCTTCCTCAGGGCTGTTGGTGGTAGGAGTCATCCTACAGTCCTCCAGCCATGTGTCTACCAGCATCTTCTCCTTTCTCCCCGCCTGGCTGCTGCCAAAAGCCCCTGGGAGGGTGGCTCTCCCAGCCCCGAGGTCACTGCAAGCTGGGTACCAACCACTGGCACCAGGCAGTGTGTGGGCAGCATTTGGTGGGGCCAGAGGGTGGGCAGAGCCCTGCGGGGCCTTGGGGTGCACCTGGGGGCTGGCTGCTGGCTGCTCCCCTCCCTCTGTCCAAGCGTCCTCTGTGCACTGGATGGGCAGAGACATGGGGATGTCTTGGAAAGAAAGCAAGCCAGAGAGGTCAGTCTTGGGGCTCTGTGCTTTCATAGGGAATCACTAAGACGTCCCAGACCATCCAGTCCAACCCCAATCCACCCCACGTCCCCAGGTGCCACATCTCTGCAGTTTCTTGAACACCCCCCAGGGATGCTGGCCCAGCACCTGGCTGGGCAGCCCGTGCCAATGCATCACCACTTTCCCAGAGGAGAAACTGTTCCTAACACCCAACCTGACCCCCTTGGTGCAATGGGAGGCCATCACCTCTCATCCTATCACTGGGAGCCTCTTCCTTCCAGCGATGACCACAAGATACACAATTAAGGGAAAGCAGCCTAAAAAGATCGTTAAATATAGCGACACATTACAGCAAGCTGACTAATTTTTCTACCCCCACCACAAATAACTAAATTAGCATCCAAACTGAGACAATTTCCTTTTCTGCCTTTTGGTGCCAACTCATCCAGCACTCACAAAACTCACCCATCCTAACAACCCCCATCTCGTACCAGAGAGGTCCTTTGGAACCAAAAGACATTGCACCAAGGGCTGCGTGAGTTTGGGCTGCATCCCATCTACATTTTTTTCCCTTCCTGTTGCTTCATTCTCTGTCTGTGCTACAGTGAAACAGCCCAGTGTTATCTCCTTTGTGGCAAGCAAAGCTCGCTGCCCCCACAGAAAAGGGATGGCAAGAAATACGAGGCTGGGCCAGCATGAAGCGGCAGATGGAGAGAGATAGAGAAGGCTGAGAGCTGGAGGAAGAGCATCAGCTGCCCCACCAGGGGAGATGATGAGATATCTCTGCGTCCTCACGTGATGGCGTTGGTCCGCGTGCTGCTTGGAGATGTTTATCTGCGTTCCAGCCCCATGCAGAGGACGTGCAGAGGGCCATGCTGCAGGCTCACCCCCTTCATTGTGGGGGAAATGAGGCGATCACAGGGCTGAAAGCTTGGGAAAAGGTTGGGAAAAAGCTTGCAGGACCCTGCAGGATTCATTACTTGGAGTGCTGGAGGGGAGCAGAGCATGGTGGGGAATAGGAGGGCCATGGCTTGGATAACCATGCAGGCTGCTGGGGTGGGCGAGAGCATTTTGCATAGGCAATGTGCAGCCCTTGGAGGCCGCACCACCGCCATGCCTGCTTCCCAAAAAGTCTCCAGGCCATCAGCACCATCTGGCACAGCTCCTCCCTGCTTTTCCCAGAGTAAATCGCAGCCTGGGGTGGCTTAGCGCGGCTCTCAGCAGACCCACACACGTGGCCATGCATTAGATGGCAAAGGAAAAGCCCAAACACCATGACAGCCAGCACAGGGAGCTGTGCCTGCAGCCAGCTTCCTCATTACACCCTATTTGGCAGCAAACCTCTCAGCAGCATGAGGTTAAAGGCTGAAATCCCCTCCCATCAGCCTGTATCTGCTCTTTGCAGTGAAGGAGCAATTCAGCACGACCTCCCCCCGTCCCCAGCCCCACTGCTCACCCACAGCGGGGCCCTTCCTGGCGCTCAGTTTCTGCAGCAGCTCGCTCTGCCTGGAGCACAGCTCCCGCAGCCTGGCCACCTCCTGGCACAGCTGGAGGAAAACTTCACCCATTTCCATCACACCTGGTCAGGGAGGAAGCAAGGCAGCAAGGAGGGGACGTGGCGATGGGGAGCACGGAGCTCCGTCCTGCTGCAGGATCTCTGGAGATGTCGGTGTTTCACTGTGATGGAAAGAAGTCGTGGTTGCAGTTTTCTTGCAATTTAAAAGAAAAAAAAGCTGAAAAGGGAAGTGATGCTGTCCAAAGCAGGGGATAACCCAACTGCTGAGCTGGACTTCTGCATCTCTCAGCCCACAGTGGAGAAAAGTTCAAGGCCTTCTGATGGAGGGATTGGACATGTCCGGAGCAGGGAGAGGGCTGGGGGCTGTGAGCACCCTTCCAAAGCAACAATCCTACGGTTCTATGATCTTGAAGGACCTTCCAACCCAATTATCTCAAGGTTCTGAGATCTGTAAGTTCTCTCCCAGTACAACCATCTCATGGTTCTGTGATCTTTAAGGTCCCTTCCGACCCAACCATTCTATGGTTCTGTGATCTTTAAGAGCCCTTCCAGCCCCAGATAAGCTGTGATTCCATGATTTGGAGAAATAACTTCTTTTTTTTTGTTTGTTTGTTTGCAGCGGTGTGAGAGCAAACAAACTCCTGGCAATGAACCCCAAAGGGGAAAGAGGTCCAAGCATGGGGGCACAACTCCCATTTCTTCAGTCACTCAGCCCTGAGCTGCCCATTCTGCTCCTGAAAACACCCCACACGAAAATCCAGCTCGTGCCCACAAGGTTTGCTTTAGCCAAATATTGTCACCACGAAAAATAACCTCTCCACGCTGTGTTCAGCGCATTTCTCCTCGCTTTAACAGCTGTATTGTGCATTAGGCTTTCCAGTTTTACCATATTGCACCAATTATTACCAGTCTGAAAGATAATAAATAAAGCCAAAGCGTGGTGTAAATCTGCAAGCCATCTGCAACGCACGCTTTGATTTGAAAGATTTGTGCAATAGCAATTAGCATAAACATGCAAATCAGCTTTGCTTCCTGTCATATTTTCCAGCTTCGCCACCGCTCAGCGCTGCGAATTTAAGCCCCGGCGCTGTAATTAGGGGCTCAGCTGATGGCTTTGGGGATAACTCCTCCACCACCCAGAGCAACGTGGGAACCCAAGAGGGATGAAGGGCAAAAATCCCAGCGGAGCTGAAGGGAACGCTCCCAGCACCAAGAGAACTGCAGACACCGCGGCAAGGTCGCCTTCAGCACGGGGCTCCCTGTGCTCCTCAGCCCAAAACGAGCTGTGATGGGAGCTGCGTCGCGCTCTCAGCTCTTTGGGCCCCCACTGGTTCTTGAAAACCAAGCGCACAAAACCTGCAAAGCAGCTAACTAATTAAAGATTAAGAGGATATATTTTGTCTAGGAGTTATATATAACCGCGCCAATTAATTATTAAGACGTGTGTGACTCGGAGCTGCCATTCCCAACAAGCCCATATTGATTTTGAACGAGCCCTGCTGGCTTCTCAGTAGTTAACCACGTCTTAATTTCCCCCCCAAATTACCACTTTGTCATTAAGGGGACGGGAGATCTTAACCTCCTGTGTAACCCGGAGAAGCATTTCCCAAATTGCAATTAAAGAAGCAACTGGGGACGCAGATGATCAGGGCTCAGAGGGGCACGACCCACGTTCTCCCCCGGTGCTGGGGAATGGGGTTGCTTTAACACAGCAAAAATCCCGACCCCCACCCCACACCTCTCCATATAACCCAACGGGGACCCCGTGAAGCCCCGGGGCTGCAATTTGGGGAGCGCACTTACAGTGGTGGGGGGCTCTCCTGCCCCAATCCTGGTGGCCACAGCTCAGAATCGGCCTCTGGGCGCAACTGAAAAAGTTTCTCTAACAGAAAAATCCGGGGCAGGGAATTTCCCTTCAGTTTTTCAGTGCTCAGAGCGAAACCTCAGCGCGGCAGAGAGACAGGAAATATAGCAGCAGTGAATTACAGGCAGCAAACCCAGGGCTTTAAAATTAGCTCTCAAGAATCCGGGAGGCGATGCTGAAGGCCGACGGCGGTGAGTTTGGGCTCTCCTCTGCTCCGTGCCAGGTAAGCCGTCGTCTGTTCTGTGCCTCGGTTTCCCCCTGCCCTTCTCAAGGAACGTGTTGGTGCTTTAATGTGTTGGGGATTTGCACATCTGCCTCAAAGCCCTGCTCGACTTATCCTCCGTAAGGCAGCTAATATTCAACCTCACATCCCAATAATCCAAAGTAATTCTCACTCCACCCCAGCTCAAATCCCTCAAATCCTCCATACAGCATGGGAGCCAACACAAAATGCTCAGCAGGAGATTAAAACCCTCCCAGCATTCGTGCCTCCTGCCTTCAGGAGCCTGGAGAGGCCCCTGGGGTTTCCCCACTGGCATTTCCCTCGCGCCCCTCTGCCCTTCTGTGCATCTCAACCACTGCTGGGATGCACAGAAGACTCGGGAGGTTCTCATCCTCTGCTTTGTCTGAAAAAGCAGCCAAGCATTGGCACAGGCTGCCCAGGGAGGTGGTGGGCTGTGGGGGTGGCACTTGGGAACGTGGCCAGTGAGCGTGGTGGGATGGGTTGGAGTTGGGCTGGAGGGTCTTAGGGGACGCTTTCAGTTCTGTGATTCTATGATTTTCTTCCATTCCATCTTCGGAATCCATTGCTGATGGGGTTGCCTGTGCCTACACCTGCCATCTTGTTCAAACCACATCCTCCAGAGGGGCTACAAACAATTCTTTCACACCATCTCTACCACAGAATCATAGAATCACAGCATGGCTTAGGGTTGGAAGAGTCCTTAAAGATTATAGAACCATTGAAGGGCTCAGGTTGGAAGGAGTCCTTAAAGATCACAGGACCACTGAAGGGCTCTGGTTGGAAGGGACCTAAAAGCCAATTCAGCTTTAACGTGGAGTCCTCAGTACAGCAGAGACTTTCCCTGCCATAGCAGCCACCCGCCCTCAGCTGGAATCTTCATGGTGATACCACCACCTAGTGTTAAACGTGGGGCTGGAGGATAAGGACATGGGGTGCTCAGAGCTGGGGCTGTGCTCCATCCCAAGCTGCAGGGACAAGCAGCCCTGTAGCAGCACAGCTGGAGAGCAGCAAAGTGACGCCATCAGGAGTTCAGCGGGAAGGCTGAATAAGGATGACAGAGATGGGAGCAATTAGCAAATCCCAGCCTCGACGGTCTGCGTGTCCAGCCACCCAAAGAAACGTTGCCAGCAGTTATCACAGCCTGATAAAAATGACCTTAGAGTTCACATTGCTGCACAGTGCAACCACTGAGCTACGGGTGAGGGAGGCTTTGGAGAGCCAGAGTAATTAACAGTGAGAATAATAACAGATATGAGGTAGGACGAGGACTGAGCACGAGTAGGGAGGGCACACCTGGGCTCAGAGCTTCGCTGGGTCTCAGCACCCCACATTGGCCCCTATGGCCCATACAAGCACCTATAGGTCCCTATGGCCTCTATAAGTCTCTATCAGTCCCCTATGGCCTCTATAGGCACCTATGGCCTCTCCAGGCCCCTATCTATAGGTCCCTATGGCATCAATAGGTCCCTTTAGCATCTATAGGCCCCTATGGACTCTATAGGCATCTATGGCCTCTCCAGGCCCCTATCTATAGGTCCCTATGGCATCAATAGGTCCCTTTAGCATCTATAGGCCCCTATGGACTCTATAGGCATCTATGGACTCTCCAGGCCCCTACTGACCTCTATAGGTCCCTATGGACTCTATAGGTCTCTATCAGTCCCCTATGACCTCTCCAGGCTCATACGACCTCTGTAAGTCCCTATGGTATCTATAGGTCCTTATGGCCTCTATAGGTCTCTATCACTCCCCTATGGCCTCTATAGGTCTCTGTGGCCTCTATAGGCACCTATGACCTCTCCAGGCCCCTATGGCCTCTCCAGGCTGGTAATTCCCAGCACACTGGTGCCAGGCTATGATAGGCCCTATGGCCTCTATAGGACTCAATGACCTCCACCGGCCTCTCATTCCCAGCACACGGCTGTAAGGTCACTATGGGTCCTATTCAAAGAATCACAGAATGGCTTGGGTTGGAAGGGACCCCAAAGACCATCCTGTTCCAACCCCCCAGCCACAGGCAGGGCCAGCACCCTCCAGATCTGACACCAGCCCAGGTTGTCCAGGGCCCCATCCAACCTGGTCTCAAACATCTCCATGGATGGAGCATCTGCAACCTCTATGAGCAGCTGTTCCAGCACCTCACCTCTCTCATAGTAAAGAACTTCTCCCCAACATCCAATCTAACCCCTCCCTCCTTGAGCTTAAAACCATTCCCCCTTGTCCTATCGCTGTCTACCCTTGTGAAACATCAATCCCCTTCCTTTTTATCATCCCCTTTTAAATACTGGAAGGTTGCAATGGGGTTCCCTTGCAGCCTTCTCGTCCCCAGGCTGAACAAGCCCAGATCCCTTAGTCTGTCTTTATAGGGGAGGTGCTCCAACCCTCTGAGCATCTTCATGGTCCTCTCCTCATCCTCTGGACCCTCTCCAACAGCTCTCTTTCTTTTACTGGGGCCTCCAGACCTGGATGCAGCGCTGCAGATGGGGTCTCAAGAGGGCAAAGTAGTGGGGGATGATCCCCTCCCTGTCCCACTGCCACCCCCCTGCTGATGGAGCATAGGATCCCATTCTGAGGGATCACTGCCCTTCTGAGCTGCAAGAGCAACCTGCTGCCTCATGTTCAGTCTTTTACCAACCAGGACCCCCGGTCCTTCTCTGCAGGGAGTCTCTACGTATATCAGGGACAGGGAGGTGATCGTCCCCCTCTGCTCTGCTCTTGTGAGGCCCCATCTGCAGCACAGCATCCAGGGCTGGAGCCCCCAGGACAGGAAAGGCAGGGAGCTGCTGGAGAGGGTCCAGAGGAGCTGGAGATGAGCAGGGGCTGCAGCACCGCCCTGCAAAGCCAGGCTGAGGGAGCTGGGCTCGTTCAGCATGGAGAAGAGAAGCTGGGGGTGAGCTGAGTGCAGCCTGCAGTGCCTGAAGGGAGCCTGCAGCCAGGAGGGGAGGCAGCTCTGTGCAAGGGGAGATGGCAGCAGGACGAGGGGAAATGAAGTTGAGGGAGGGCAGATGGAGGTTGGGTGTCAGGGAAGTTGTGTGCTGTGAGAGCGGTGAGGGGCTGAACAGCTGCCCAGAGAGGCTGCGATGCCCCGTCCATCCCTGGAGGGGTTGGAGGCCAGGCTGGATGGGGCCCTGGGCAGCCTGGGCTGCTGTGAGATGGGGAGGTTGGTGGCCCTGCATGGCACTGGGGGGTTGGAGCTCCGTGATCCTTGAGCTCCCTCCCAACCCAACCGTCCTGTGACTCTGTGATTCTGTATCTGGGATTACTCCATCCCAAGTGCAAAACCCCGTGTTGTCCCCTTCACGTCCCCTTCATTCCCCACACCTCCCATATCACTCCCTTAGAGGTCAGCAGCCACTCCCAGCACCCTGATGTCAACCCACCCAAATCCCTACCACCCCGCAGCATCCCAGCCTCTCCCCAACCCCCCGCACTCCCCCAGCGCCTCACCTCGAGCCCATCCCCCATTATATCCCCTATAAACCCCCACCAACCTCCGGACTCCCACCACCAGCCTTTGGATCCCTTACGATCCCCGTTCCTCCGTTGCTGAGGACGGCGTTAGGACCTGGCGGTGCTCACCTGAGCCCCGGGGCGAGGCAGGTACCGGCTGCATCCCCGCCCCCCGCCCCGCCCCCCGGACGGCACCTGCGGCCCCGAACCCGCGGCCGCCGCCGCTCCGGAGCGGGTGAGTGGGGGTCGTTTGGGGCTGTTTGTGGGTTTCGGTTGTCGTGTTTTTGGTGCCGGTTTGGAATCTCCGTCCCGCTCTTGAGTCCGGCTCGCTCGGTCCCGATTTTCGGTCTTTGTTTCGGGTTCCGGTCTCAGATCGCTGTGCTCGGTCCGGGTCTTGGGTTCCCGGATTTCGGTTCCTCGTTCCAGAATTCGGTCCTGGTCCTGGTCTCGGTCTTGGGTCTTCAGTCCCGGTCCTGCCTTGGATCTGAGTTTTTTGTCTCTGATCCTGTCCCCGGTCTTTGGGGTCTCTTGTGTCCGTAGTCTTTGGGGTCCCCAGTCTTTGGGGTCTCCCAGATCTCCCATCCTTGGGGTCTCTGGTCTTTGGGGTCCCCCTGGGTCCCCAGTGTTTGGGGTCTGAACTTTTTGCCACACTCCTGAGTCCTGGTCTTTGGGGTCCCCTGTCTTTGGGGTCTCCCAGGTCTCCCATCCATGGGGTCCCCAGTCTTTCAGATCCCCCTGGGATCCCAGCCTTTGGGGCCCTCAGTCTTTTGGATCCTCAGAGTTTTTTGGTCTTTGGGGTCCTCTGGGTCTCCCTAGTTCCAGTCTTTGGGGTCCTCAGCCTTTGGGGTGCCCCCAGTCCCACTCTTTGGAGTCCCCCAGGTCCTTGGTCTTTGGTATCCCCAGTCTTTGGGGTCCCCCTCGTCCCAATCTTTGGAGTCTACTGGGTCCCTGGTCTTTGGAGTCCTCAGTCTTTGAGGTGCCTGCTGGGTCCCTGGTCTTTGGGGTCCTCAGTCTTCAGGGTTCCCCTGATCCTGATCTTTGGGGTCCCCTCTGGGTCTCTGCTATTTGGTTCCCCCAGTCTTTCGGGTCCCCAGTTCCCAGTTTTTGGGGTATCCTGGGTCCCTGGTCTTTGGGGTTCCGTCGGGCCCATAATCTTTTGATACCCCAGGGCCCCAGTCTAGTCTTTGGGTCCCCCAGGCACCTGGTCTTTAAGACCTCCAGTTTCTTCCTTTGTGTTCCTGATCTTCAGGTCCCATTCCCTGGTCCCAGACCTCGGTGCTCAGTTCCTTTTCTGATCATCAATCCCATTCCTGGTCCCAATCTTAACTCTCTGGTCATGGGTCCCATTCCCTGATCCTCAGATCCCTGTCTCAGTCCTGTGTCCCCATTCTCTGGTCTTGAGTCCAGGTCCTGGTCTCAGCCTTTAGTCTTCTTTCCCAGTACTGGGTCCCCAGCCTTCATGCCCCACTCCCTGATCCCAGTCCCATTTCCACCCTATTGCATCTTTGGGGTCTCCCACAGCACTCACGCCCTCTCCTACCCCCCAGCATTGCTCCCTTTTTCCCAATCTACTCAAAATTAAAGGCGTGCCATCGCACTCCCATGATGATGTGGGGGAAGGGGAAATCCCACCCGTGTGGGGCTGCTGCATCTCTTGGCTTTTTGCCTTCCCAAACATCCTTGGCACCCCAACCAATGTGGCCGCGCTGCCACGTGGAGCTGAGGGTGGTGTCAGGTGAGGCTGTGCTCCGTGCTGCGTTGATGCCTCTGCCTTTTTATTTACTTTCTGTGATCATCGTCATCGTTTTGCTGTTCTCCTGCTATTGCTTATTTCTGGGGGGGGGAAGGGAGAGAACATCTCTAGTTCAGCCTCTGGGGTTCCTCCCTCTGTCACCAAGGAGGAAGCAGCTGTCCCATCATGTGGGCACTGTCCTGCTGCCACCCGTGGCTGTGACCGTGTTGGTGACCCTTTGCCCTAAATCCCCTTTTTTTCCCCCATTTATTTCTTCTTTCTCTCTTTTATTTTTTTTTTGTTTGTTTGTTTGTTTGTTTTCCTTCCTTTAAAACCTCTTTTGAATGCAACAGGCTCAATAACTCTCTCTCCGAACAGCTTGCACGTGTCGCTCTTGCTGCGTGCATCCTGGGGATGGTTTTGGGGTGGTCTAGGGAGTTTTTGGGGTTGGGGTGGCCAAGGGAGGCTCTGGGAGGGGGGAGAGGGGGGTCGGTGGTGGCTCTGAACCTTGTTAAGGGGCTGTGCAGTGCTGGGCTGGAAATGTCCTCGTGGCAATGCCCACCCCCGAGACGCGCCCTGCGGGTGACTCAGCCCTGCGGGAGTTTGTCACGATGTCACCGCGCTCCTATGGGACACGGGGAGGGGAAGCGGGGGGGGGGAACGTCCCACGTTTCAGTGCGGTTCCTACAGAGGCCCCGTGAAACCCCCCCTCCCCCGCCCAAACGCGTTCGGGACTTTAGTGGGAAAGGAAAGGAGAGTTTTGGGGAAGGGCTGCTGTGAGATGTCAGCGCCGAGGGGGCGCTTTGGGGGTGTGTGTGGGGGGGGGGCTTCTCTTTTAGGCTTTTAGGGAAGGAGATGGGGCGGTGGTTTAGGGTAGGATCCCTTCTTCCCCCCTCTCCCCCCCCTCCCCCGAGGGATGGACCTTTTGGGGCTGAAGCTGCTGTGCACCTTCCCCAGGGTGCTGCGCTGAGGTTCGTTAGCAGATAACGAGGTGCTCGTTGGCGCGATCAAGGCAATGGGGCCAGCAGAGGATTGGGAAGGGTGGAATTGGGGTTCCTCCTCTGCACCGACGCTGCCTTCACCTCATTGCACAGAGCTCCAGGAACATTGAAGGTGAAGCTGTGGGGGGAGGGAGCTCAGATTAGAAACAATGTATGAGCAGAGATCCGGGGGGCTGGGGGAGGGGGGGGGGGGTTGAGCGGAGATTGATTTTTATTTTTTTTTTTCTCCCCCTTCATTCTGCTTTTTTTCCTTTCACGTCGGGCTTTATTTCACGTCGCGCTGTCTGATCGCCGGCGTTGTGATCCCGCAGCCCTACGGGCACTGAAAGCGCTGACCCGGAGGCGGAGTGTCCCCCTCCCCTATAGCGCATCGCTGCTCTCCCCCCGCCCCTAAACCTCATGGGGCCGTGGAAGAATGGGGACCCCGCACTGAGCTCCCTGCCCTTGAAGTTGACAGCGGGGTGCTGGGGGGGGAAGGGGGGACTGAGCAGCTTCCAAAGCATTTTAAGAAAGAAAAAAAATAAAAAAAAAAAAAGAGGGAGGGGGAGAGAGATGAGGGGGAGGGGGGGGGGGGTTGATCCTGAGGAGGAGGAGATGGCGGTGAATGGCTCCCGCGGAGCTTCTCCATGCTCCGGTGGCAGCGGCTCACAAAGAGCAGCGGGGAGGAATGGTCGGCGGATGGGGCAGAGCCCCGGGTGCTGGGATTGCTGCTCCCAGATAGCACAGCTCGGAGCGATCTGCACTCATCCTCCTTCCCAGGCAGGAGAAGTGCCCGAGGGAAGGCACTGTCCTTGCATCCCAAGTGTTGGAGTAAACTTTTTTTTGATGTTTTAGCTTTGTCGCACACCGCGTTGATCCTTCTGCTGCCTGCAGGGCTTGCAGGGTCGCACCGCTGGGGCTGGCGGTTTGGTTTGCGTCTTGCAGCCTCCTTCCAACCCGTTTCAGCTGTTCCAGGGGGGGTTTGCCGGGTGCAGGTGATGAGAAGAGCTCTGGGAGAGGCGCTGCTCTCCGACGACGCCGGGCTGCTCCGCTGACAGCTTTGCACGTTGCATGGGGGGGTGAATTAACCCCTTGTGCGTTTCTCCCCTCCAGGTTAACGGAGCCATGAAGCCCCCACGGACCCCCCGACCCTGAGCCGTGCGCCGCAGCTCCTGCAGACAGCATGAGGCTGCTCCGCCGCCGCTACAGCCCGCTGAAGGTGGCCCTGGTGGGCGCCGTCTTCCTCCTCTTCCTCTTCATCCTACAGAGGGACGTCGGGGATGGCGACCCGCGCGAGGAGCCTTGGTTGAAGAACATCGTCGATGGGAAGGACCAGGTCATCGACCTGATGCTGGGCGCCGTGCACAACCTCCGTGACTCCATGCCCAAGCTGCAGATCGGGGCCCCGGTGCCCCCGGAGGAGCCGCCCCACAGCTCCCGCTCCTGTCCTCCCGGCTTCTACACGGCAGCAGAGCTGCGCCCGCTGCTGGAACGACCCCCCCAGGACCCCTCCGGGCCCGGGGCTGATGGCAAAGCCTTCAAGAAAGAGCAGTGGACGGCAGAGGAGAGCAAGGAGAAGGAGCGGGGCTACGAGAAGCACTGCTTCAACGCCTTCGCCAGTGACCGCATCTCCCTGCAGCGTGCGCTGGGACCCGACAGCCGCCCTCCAGAGTAAGAGCCCCCTCCTCCCAAAAGTGTGCCGGCCTCCTTGGCTCCGTTCAGGCAAAGTTAAGAGGAAATCAAAGCAGAGTTGGGCCTGCAGCTCGTGCCCTCGCTCTGCAGCAGCATATTGCAGGAGCTCCATGCGCTCCCTGTGCAGCTGCCTGTTGCAGAAGCTCCATGCGCTCTCCGTGCAGCAGCCCAGCACAGGAGCTTCACAATTTTGCTCTGCAGCAGCATATTGCAGGAGCTCTGTGGATGCTTTATGCAGCAGCCTGCTGCAAGAGCTCCATGCAGCTCCCCGTTGCATGAGATCCATGACTTTGCTCTGTAGCTGCCCATAGCATGAGCTCCATGCACTCTCCATGCAGCTGCCTGTTGCAAGGAGCTCCATGCCCTCGTGCTGCAGCAGCCCCGTGCACCACCAGATGCATCAGCCCAGCAAAGAGGCTGCAAACCACTTTTGGGTGGGCCTGGCACCTTGGGAATACCCAATTTCTTCTCGATTTCTGTCTGCTTTATGCTTGATTTGTAATTGCAGCGGGTGAAATGGCACAGCAGCTCTTTGTGTACCTGCTCCAGGCTCCAGCATCTCCCCCCTTCCCCTCCTTTCTTCCAGCCCAGCCCTAAGCTGACTTTTTCTTTTCTTAGCGGAGTGGAACAGCCCCAGGCAGGGGGTGAAGGAAGCGGCTTCAGCACCGCCCGCCCGGATTAGAGTGCGCCCCCAACCCCTGCCTGGTTGGGGGTGGGTTTGGGGGGGGGGATCCTGGAGAAAAAAAAGCTCTGAATAGGAGGGAGAAGCCGCGCCGGCCGGCGATTATCCGTGCCTAGCAGGTGTAGCGGTCACAAAGGGGGAACACCGGGTCGGGGTGGGATGGGAATGTCATTCACTGGACCGGAGGCAACGGGGGCAAAGGGAGGGGGAGGAAAGAGGTAAACCCAATGGAAATCAAAGAGGCAGAGCTGCGGGGGCTGCCGGTGCCGCTGCCCCCCTGTGCGGAACGCCGCAGTGGGGGACGGCGGCGTTTTGTTCCGGCACGCCAACCCCACTGCTTCTTCATGCCTGGTGCATAGCCGCGATAAATTCTGCTTTTTCTTCCCCTTTATTGTTTTGGGTTTTTTTTATCCTCCCCTCCCTTAGGTGCATCGACCAGAAGTTCAAGCGCTGCCCTCCCCTCCCCACCACCAGCGTCGTCATCGTGTTCCACAACGAAGCGTGGTCCACGCTGCTGCGCACGGTGTACAGCGTCCTGCACGCCTCGCCTGCTGCCCTGCTCAGGGAGATCATCCTGGTGGACGACGCCAGCACGGACGGTGTGTGGGGCTGTTATAGGGCTGTTATGGGGCCGTTATGGGGCTGCAAGATGGGGAGAAAAACGCTCCTGGGCTTTTCTGAATCGTTTCCTACTGTCTGGAGCCGCCGTTGGGTTTTTTATTCCATCTGGATGAAGCCCAGCTGCTCATCCCACGTCATACCTCATTACATGGCTCGCTAATGAGTTCCACCCAAAGCAAACGAATGGCACAGCGAGGTGCTGGGAGAGGAGCAGACTTTACCCTCGTGCTCTGCTTCCGCCTCCCAGGGTGCGTAAAGCTGTGTGTGCTGCACCTGGAAAATAAAGGGATTTCTGCACCTGAAGCACCTCCTGGGGCACGGCGACGTGTTGCTCAGCGTGCAGCATCCCAGGGAGAGATGTGGTGGTGCTTTCTCTCACAGCACTCTGCTCTCTGCTGGGTTTTCTGCCCTGAGCACTGCTCATCCCCGTGCACTCACGGTGCGGGGTGACCTGGGTGGTGGTTCCCATTCTGCCCCAGTGAGATCCGGGTTGTGTTTTGGCCAAGAAGTTGTGGCCTGGCTGTGTGCAGGCATGGGCGGGGTGGGAGATGCTAGGAGAAATCCTTGGAAAAGCCAAGCGTGGAGCCAGGAACTTTGTGATGGGGACACGGTTTGGGTGCCCCTGAGATTTTGGGTCTCTTCTGGGGTGTCCAGCTCTCTGCCGAACACTTTGGGTATCCCTTCCCAAACCCCTCCTTTGGTTAGGTGGATCTGCTCCAAACCTGAGCCCAGGACAGCCCTCCTCATCCATTCCTCAGTGATGAAATTCTGTGTAGTCATACTGGTGCCTTAACCGCAGAGCCAAGAGCCCTTTTTCCCCTCATCACTCCTTGGTGGGGGCAAAATTGCAAACTTCATTTGGTGGGCATGGTGGAGTTTGGTTGGTGGTTGGACTGGATGACCTTCGAGGTCTTTTCCAACCTTTATGATTCGATTTAGGAACGTGGTTTAGAGGACGCGGTGGGGATGGGCTGATGGTTGGACTGGATGGTCATAAAGATCTTTTTTTGGCCATAATGGTTCTTTTTTTAGCAACCAAAAACCCCTCAGGCTCTGGGAATGGGGAGGACTTGTGTCACCCCCACCTTGTTGCAGGGTGCAAATGAGAGCAGGGACGCCCCTTCCCTCGCTGTGGGGACCCCGATGTGCTGGCGGGGGTGAGGAGCAGGGGCTGAGCTCACCCTGAGGCTGTCCACCCTCTTCTGTTCCCCCAGAATATCTGAAGGACGAGTTGGACCGCTACGTGAAGCAGCTGCAGATTGTGCGGGTGGTGCGGCAGGCGGAGAGGAAGGGGCTGATCACGGCCCGGTTGCTGGGAGCCAGCGTGGCGAGCGGCGAGGTGCTCACCTTCCTGGATGCACACTGTGAGTGTCCACCTCCCCACCACCCTCTGGGTGCCCCTGGGGTCGGGATGCAGCCCCCAGTCCTGGCGCATCCCATTGAAGCGATGCCGGTGAGGTCGGTTCACCCTTCCCTGTGCTCCAGGTGAGTGCTTCCACGGGTGGTTGGAGCCCCTCCTGTCCCGCATCGCCGAGGAGCCCACGGCTGTCGTCAGTCCTGACATCACCACCATAGACCTCAACACCTTCGAGTTCTCCAAGCCAGTGCAGTATGGCAAGCAGCACAGCCGGGGTAATTTTGATTGGAGTCTCACCTTTGGATGGGAGGTCGTGCCACCCCGTGAGAGGCAGAGGAGGAAGGACGAGACTGTCCCCATCAAGTAAGCCTGAGCATGGGGTGTTTCATCCTCCCTGTGCCAATGTAGAGCCCTACACCTGAGGAGGAACAACTGCACATACCGGTGAGGGCCAAGGGCTGAGCTGCTGGAAAGGAGCTCTGCAGAGAAGGACCTTGGGGTCCTGGCTGGCCAACAGGGTGACCATGAGTGAGCAGTCTGCCCTGGTAGCTAAGATGGCCAGTGGAGTTCTCTTTGACCAAGGGCTGACAAACGGGGTGACCGTGAGCTAGCAGCGTGCCCCAGTGGCCGAGAACTCCAGTGATGTCCTGGTTGACTGATGGTTGGCCAACAGTTGGCCAGTGGTTGACCACTAGCCAGCCCCAGTGGCCAAGAGGGCCAATGGTTCCCTGTGGGGCACTGCACAGAGCATGGCCAGCAGGGTGAAAGAGGTGCTCCCTGCTCTGCTCTGCACTGGGGAGACCCTATCTGGAGCACTGGACCCAGTTCAAGCAGACAGGGAACTGTTCGGCGAACCCCCCATGGAGGTTCCAAGGATGGTGGGGGCCTGGAGTTGTCATTTTTCTTGCTGCTTTGTGACTTTTTACATTCCCAGCACAGTTTCCCCATGGGTTCTGGGGCCAGGAGCTCTCTGGCAGCTGATACTTGGGTAGGGAGGGAAACCTCAGCGTAGGTTCGGTGAATCTACAGACACAAATGTAGGATAGCACTCCTCAGTTGCTTCCAGATCCAGCTAAATCTCAGTTCTTGCAAAGTCTCTCGTTAAGGGATTAATTGCTGCCTGTTCTCTTCTTGCACTCAGAGCCTGCTACCTGGGCATGGGGTGGTGCTGAGCTGGCAGAGCGGTGAGCAGGATGCTACCTGTGGGTTGGGCTGCACTGATTTTCTTTTCTTTGTTTTTTTTTTTTCCTTCCCTTCCAACCCAATTTTGCAAGCAAAGAAGCCCCCCAGCACCAAAGCACGCTGCCCTGTTTGCAGGCTACAGTGGGTGAGCACGGCTGCAGAGCTCCCTGCTCCCCATGGGGTTGTGCAGCAAAAACAAACCCTTTGCTGGGTGTGCTGGGGCTGTTGGCAGCAGATTTGCAGCATTGGCTGCAGGCAGCAAGCTGAGCCCACAGCAAGCAGACAGGGACACCAGCAGGTGCAGGAAGGATGCTTGAGGTGTTGGTTTGTGCCCCCCGAAGTCGATCTGTTGTTCACCCCACCATTGCTCCATGCAGCTGGTG
This sequence comes from Tympanuchus pallidicinctus, assembly GCF_026119805.1. Lineage (NCBI taxonomy): Eukaryota > Metazoa > Chordata > Aves > Galliformes > Phasianidae > Tympanuchus > Tympanuchus pallidicinctus. The sequence goes on from NW_026294766.1 coordinate 554,929, forward strand.
GTTAAGCTGTGAAAACACCGACAGTGCCACGGGGCTGTGTGCTGCAGGAGCTGACAGAAAGCATCCAGAAAAACGGGCTTTCTCCTAGGAAAAATGAAATAAAAACTAAAAATAATAATAACATAACTGCCCACTGACAGCCTCGGCTCTGGGAGCCCGGTGTCCCCGCCTTGGCAATGGGGTTCCTCCGGCTGCTGAGCCCCTCAGCCGTGTGGGGATACCTGACACTGTGTTTGGCTGTGCTGCATCCTGTCCAGCAGGACTGGCTTTGTGCAGAGGTCACCCGGGAGACGTCCTGGCCCCAATAAAGGTCCCTTTCTCTGTGAGCTGTGCTGGCTCCCAGCAGCGTCTCATCTCTCCCCGCTCCTCTCTGCAGGAACGTGGCTGTTCAGCGAGCTCCTTTTTGTCCTCATATTTTATTATTTTTTTTTCTCCCCCTTGAATAAAAGCAAGTTTCTGTTCCAGCCTCCGTCTTCTAAAGATCAGATAGAGCAGATTAGAAAAGCCAGAGGAGTGAATGGGGTGCCTGGTCACCGAGCTAATCTCTGCCTTTCTTTGCTGCGATAGGTTTTCTGTAATCAAATCCACCGTGCTTTGCCCTGGATCCCGAGGCGACAGAGTGAGGCCCCTCGGTGCCGTGCTGCCCTGTGTTCCTGCTGTCCCCTGCTGGCAGTGGCTCCATCCCCGTGGTGCCCTCTGCTGTGGCCATGGGAGCACGAGGGATCACATCTGGGGCTGGCACGCAGCTGGTTGAGGGGAGGCTGCTGCTGCCCAGTGCCACCCTCCGTGGTGCCCCCTGAAATTCAGATCTGCGTTCTGGTGTTTCCTTAACCTGTTCTGCAGATGGAGGTCCTCCAGCCTTATGTTTTCTCCCTGTCCTGTAGGTCCCCGACCTTTGCCGGTGGTCTCTTTGCCATCTCCAGGTCATACTTTGAGCACATCGGTTCCTACGACGACCAGATGGAGATCTGGGGGGGAGAGAACGTGGAAATGTCTTTCAGGGTGAGGCCGAGGGGGCACAGAATTCAGAGCACTGCTTTGGGGGACGTCCTCGATCCCGGGGCTGCTCAGCCCCCACGTCTCATCCCTGCAGGTCTGGCAGTGTGGGGGTCAGCTGGAAATCATCCCCTGCTCTGTCGTGGGCCACGTCTTCCGCTCCAAGAGCCCCCACACCTTCCCCAAGGGCACGCAGGTCATCTCCAGGAACCAGGTCCGCTTGGCTGAGGTCTGGATGGATGACTACAAAGAGATCTTCTACAGGAGGAACCAACAGGCTGCACAGATGGCCAGAGAGGTACCTGCACACCAGCAGTGGTCTCGCTGTCATAGAATCCTTGGGTGGCTTGGGTGGGAAGGGACCTTAAAGAGTGTAGAATTTGTAGGATGGTTTGAGTTGAAAGAGTCCCTGAAGATCACTGAACTTTGGGTCCTTAAAGATCATAGAACCATAGGATAATTGGGTTGGAAGGGTCCTTAAAGATCATAGAGCCCTAGGATAGTTGGGTTGGAAGGGTCCTTAAAGGTCATGAAGCCATGGGTTGATTGGATTGGGAGGGACTTTGAAGATCACTGAACCGTAGGACGGTCAGGTTAAAAGGGTCCTTGAAGATCATAGAGCCATAGGATATTGGAATGGTTGGGTTGGGAGGGTCCTTAAAGATCTTAGAACCATTGAATGTTGAAATTGTTGGGTTGGAATAGTCCTTAAAGATCATAGAGCCATAGTTGGGTTGGAAGGGTCCTTAAAGGTCATAGAGCCATAGGATAGTTGGATTGGAAAGGTCCTGAAAAGTCATAGAATAATAGGACAGTTGGGTTGGAAGGGTCCTTAAAACCCATCCAGCTCCAGCCCCTCCTGTGGGATCCTGAGGTCTGAGCTCCTGCCCAGAACTTGGGTCTGATCAACAGGAGGTGCAAAAGCTCTGCAGGCTCAGCTTAGAGCAATGAAATCAAATGCAGGTGGGAAAACACAACCAAGGAAAATAAATCCTTTGGGCCGTAACGCTTTCTAGCCACGTTTTTTTTTTTAACCCCAACAAAATGTTTTGCCGCAGCTCAGCTTTGCTCTGGTGCCCATTGGGGTCCTGCAATGGGGGGGAGGACGGAGCTTTTGGCCTTGGAGGGGGATGAGGGGTTGGAGGGGGGGATTTCCTGCCGGCTCCGGAGGTCAGTTTAATTTTCTCACGTGCCTTTGCCGATAGAAGACGTATGGTGACATTACAGAACGGCGCAGGCTGAGGGAGCGGCTGCACTGCAAGAACTTCACCTGGTACCTGCAGAACGTCTACCCCGAGATGTTCGTCCCCGACCTCAACCCCACCTTCTACGGAGCAGTAAGTGCAGGAAGGCGGCGGGTTTTTGCTTCAGCTGGGAGCTGGAATCCAGCAGAGCTGGTTTGGGGGCCCCCAGGGACGTCGTGTGGCCTCAATGGGGAGGAAGAGGCGAGGAGCTCCGCGCCATCGCTGCGCACAGCCGGGCATCGGCGTCCCGCTGCTGGCGCTGACGGCTGCGCTCAGCTCCGCCTCTGCGCCCGCTTCTGTTTTTCTCCCCTTCCATTTCCTCAACCTTTGCTCCCCTCCCGCCGTTGGGAGGCGTCGCTCCGGGCGCTTCGCACCGCGGCCTGGAAAGGAGCGGAGCCAAAGCAGCGCCAGGCTGCGATCCGACCGCGGACCCAGGGCGCGGGAAACCCAGGGCTGGTTTGCGGGTTTGGGGGCGCTTGGTTTTTTATCACTATTTTTTTACTTATTTTTTAATATATATATATTTTTATGTTATGCTTTTTAAAAGTTTTTTTTTAATTTTTAAATTTTATGCGTTTTCTCGGTTTTTTTAATTTTATTTTTTTATTTCATATTTTTTTATTTTGTGTATTTTTAATTTTTTTATTTTAGATTTTTTTGAGATTTTTTTTAATTTTTAGATTTTTTTAAAACTTTTTTAATTTTACTTTTTAATTTTATATATTTCTAACTTCTGCTTCCTTTTTATTTTTTAATCTTATTTTTTGATTTTATGCATTATAATTTTTTTATTTTATGCATTTTCTGTTATATTTTATTTTTATTTTATATATTTTTAATTTTATTTTTATTTTATTTTTAATTTTATGTATTTTTAATTTCATTTTCATTTTTTAATTTTTAATTTTATTTTTATATATTTTCTAATTTTATTTTTAATTTTATACATATCGTTTTATTTTTATTTTTTTAATTCACTTTTTTTTTTTACTTTTCGAATTTCTTTCATTTTAAATCGTACATTTTTTTTTATTTTTTCATTGTTTTTATTTCCGTTAATTGTACGCTTTTTATTTTTTAAACTTTTTTTAATTGTAGACTTAAAAGAAAAAAACTTTTTAATTTTTAAAAATACGGTTTTTTCTTTTTTTCTTTTATATATTTTAATTATTTATAGTTATATATAAATATAAATACATATTATAAATATATATTTTTAATAAATAAATACATATCTTATGTATATATATATTAATACATATATATTTAATATATATAAATATATAAATAATAAATATATATCCATAATATATATTTCAATAAATATCAAAATAAATAAATAAATAATAAATAAACAACAATTAATATTAATAAATAAATAATAATTAATAATGATATATAATATAAATATATATTGTTATTGTTATTTATTATTATATATTTCAATAAGTCTATATTATAAATATATATTTTTAATAAAACATTTTTTATCATATCTTCTATTTTACCTTTTTACTTTTGCAAATTCCATCGATTTTACACCTTTTCTTTTTTTTAATCTTTCGATGATTTTTTTTTTTTTTTCTTTTTCATTTTAATTTTTTTAATCGGAACAAAAAATTATGAGTGTTATTATTAATTATTAATTCTTATTTTCCCCGTGCAGATTAAGAACGAGGGCACCAACAGCTGCCTGGACGTCGGGGAGAACAACCACGGCGGGAAGCCGCTCATCACGTATCCCTGCCACGGGATGGGGGGCAACCAGGTGGGCCCAGCGCTGCCCCCGCAGCTCTTCGTTGCCCCCCTGCCCCCCAGCCGCCACCCGAGGGCCGTTTTATCACCACCCCCCCAGTGCTCTTTTATCCCTTCATCCCCCCCCCCCGGGGTCGTTTTACCCCTTCTTCTCCCCCCCCCCCCCCAGTCTCTTTCCTATCGCTTCCCATCCCAGCTCTGAGAGCTGCTTTATCCATTCCCCCTCCCTTTCCTCCCCCCGAGGTTTATTTCATTGCATTTTCTTTCAGCTGCTCCCACCCTTTGAGGGCACTCTTATCCCTTCCCACCCCACAGCTATTTTCTCATCTTCTCCCTCCCCAAGGACTATTTTATCATTATTTTCCCCCCCTCACTCTGAACGGTTCCTCACCCTTACAGGCTATTTTTTCCCCCCCCTCGCCCCCCAAAGGTCTCCTTTATTGAGCGTTCCCCTGCCCCGAGGGCTCATCCCTGCCTCTCACATGGCTGCTGAGCCCCCCTCCTCCATTTCTGCTCTCTCCCCCCGCAGTATTTTGAGTACACGACTCAGCGGGACCTGCGGCACAACGTGGGCAAACAGCTGTGCCTGCGGGCGGGCGCCGGGCCGGTGCAGCTCGGGGAGTGCAGCTTCCGTGGGCAGCCCATGCGTGTGCCCCCCGATGAGGAGTGGGAGCTGACGCAGGTGAGCAGCACTGCAAACATCCCCTGTGCTCAGAGCGTCCCCAAGCTGTGCACTCAGTGCACCCCAGCACCATGATGCACTCAGAGCATCTCAACACCACAGTGCACCCCAGCACCATGTTGCACCCCAGCACCGTGATGCACTCAGAGCACTCCAGCACCATGATACATCCCAGCGCCATGCACTCAGAGCGTCCCAAGCACCACAGTGCATCCCAGCACTGCAATGCATCCCAGCACCGTGATGCACTCAGAGCATCCCAACACCACAGTGCACCCCAGCATCACAATGCACCCCAGCACCATGATGCACTCAGAGCATCCCAGCACTGTCCACTCGATGCATCCCAACACCATGATGCACTCGATGCACCCCAGCACCATATTGCACCCCAGCACCGTGATGCACTCAGAGCACTCCAGCACCATGATACATCCCAGCACCATGCACTCAGAGCATCCCAGCACCACTGTGCATCCCAGCACTGCAATGCATCCCAGCACCGTGATGCACTCCAGCACCATGCACTCAGGGCATCCCAAGCACCACAGTGCATCCCAGCACATCCCAGCACTGAAATACATCCCAGCACCATAATGCACTCAGAGCACCCCAGCACCATCATGCACCCCAGCACCAGGGTGCACCCCAGCACCATGCACTCAGTGCATCCCAGCACCATGATGCACCCCAGCACCGTGATGCACTCAGAGCATCCCAGCACCACAGTGCATCCCAGCCCATCCCAGCACCATGATGCATTCAGAGCACCCCAGCACTGCAATGCATTCCAGCACCATATTGCACCCCAGCACCATAACGCACTCAGAGCACTCCAGCACTGCAATGCACCCCAGCACCATGCACTCAGTGCATCCCAGCACATCCCAGCACTGCAGTGCACCCCAGCACCATAACACACTCAGTGCACCCCAGCACCACATTGCACCCTAGCACCATAATGCACTCAGAGCACTCCAGCACCGTGATGCATCCCAGCACCGTGCACTCAGAGCAGCCCAGCACCAAGCACTCGATGCGCCCCTGCTCTGTGGTTCTGCACTCTGGCACCCAATGCCATCTTGCACCGTGCACTCCGTGCTGCATCCACACACGAAGCAAGTGGTGCTGCAGCTCTGGGCTGTGCACTCACCCGCATCCCTGTTCTGTGCTGTGTGTCGCATTCCCACACTGTGCACTTGATGCTGCATCCCTGCACTGTGTGCTTGGAGCCTCCCTGTGCTGTGCATTTGGTGCTGCATTACCTGCACGGTGCCTTGCACTCAGGGCTGCATCCCACCTCCATGCGCTTGGAGCATCCCCGCATCGAGTGCTTGCTGCTGCATGCTGGCACTGCACGTTTGGTGCTGCACCCCAGCACCATGCACTTGCTGCACCCCATTGCTGCACATACAGTGCTGCATCCCTGCTCCGTGCACTCGGTGCTGCAGCTCTGCACAGTGCCTTGTGCTCGGTGCTGTGTCCCCTTGCTTTGCTCTTGATTGCAGCCCTGCACTCCCTGCTGCATCCCTGGGCCATGCACGATTGCATCCCAGCAGCGTGCACTTGATGCCACAACACTGTGCACTCCGTGCTGCATTCCTTGCACGATTGCTCAGTGCTACAAACCCACACAGCGCGTTTGTTGCTGCATCTCCATGCTGTGCTCACAGTGCTGCATCCCCACACCACGCACTCAGTGCTGGAGCCCTGCACCGTGTGCTCACTGCGGCATCCCCTCACTGCACACTTGCAACATCCCTGCACCATGCACTGCTGCATCCCCACACAGCACTCGGTGCTGCATCCCTTTGTCTTGCTATTGATGCTCGCATCCTTAGGGCCGAGCTGAGCCGGACTCTGTTTTTCTCTCTCTCAATCCAGGAGCACCTCATTAAGAACCACGCATCCCGGATGTGCCTGACAGCACGTGGCAAGCACCCGGCCATGGCCCCCTGCGACCCCTCGGACCTCCACCAGCTCTGGTCCTTCACCTAACGGCAGCACACCGGGACCCAGCCACGCTCAGGGCACTGGCAGCCAACTCTTTCCCCTCCTTATTATTATTATTTTTTTAAATATTATCTTTTTTCTTTTTTCTTTTTTTTTTTAATTTAAAAGAAGCAAAACGCCTTAAATATGCTGCAATTCACGTCTGGCCTTGAACTCAGCCCTATGCCTTTTGCAAACCCCGTGGAGATGGGGTGATAATGTGAGAAGCTCCAAAGAGGAGGCGTGGAGGAACCCCAAAGTGGGGTCGTGGAGGAACCCTAAAAGGGGCCGTGGAGGAGCCCAGTGCTGCGTTTTAGTGCCTGGATGGGAGAGATGATGCTGGACTCATGCTGGGCTCATCAAAGAGACTCCAAACTTGTCCTTGGGGCATTCCAGAAGCTGTCACAGCTGCCCCACATGTGCCCCTTCCCTATACCTGAGGAGGGCAGTGGGGTTGGCCCGGCTGTGGGAGATGGACCATGGGCTCAGCCCCATAGAGAGGAACTGGGATGTATGGGGTGGCTGCCGGGACCCAGCCCCACACCAGCATCCAGTGTCCCCACTCACGGTCGGGGAGAGGGACCTCAGGCAGCTCTGTGGGGCCACCTGCCTTAAATCCCAGCCTTGATTGTAGGGGAAACATTAGAGGGTTGTTGTTGCTATTATTTTGGTCATTATGATGTTGTTGTTTCTCGGGGTGGTTCCATTGGTCCTCGTGCTGAGCAGGAGGAAGGGGCAGGGCTGTGGGGTGCTCCTGGGTGCTATGCTGCGGCCACCCAACCACAGTCCCTGCTGTTCCCCAGCCCCACTTCTCCCCCCACCCCAATTTCGGTACCATTTCGTTGGTAGCTGGGGAAAGCTCCTCCTGAAAATGGATGGGGAGGGTCCACCTTTGGGTACGTGACCTGAAATAAAGAGATGATTTATTTTACAGACCATGTCTCGGCTCTGTTTCCTCTCCCAGAACTGCCCCCGAGTCCCCAGCCCTGGAAGTCCTCTTCATTATCTGCAGCTCAGATGCTCCCTTGGAACCCCATTCTGGCAATAAGGTGTTGACTTCTGGAGGCTCAGGATTGCCATGGGTGGAACTGAGTTGTGCCTCTGCTGTGTGTGCCCTTCGGTGCTGATAAAAACAAAGAGGTGATTAATCAGAGACAATTTTTCCCCATGAAACCTCACGTTTTCTACAGTGACAAGAGCAGAAATGGGACAGCTGTGTTCTTTTCTTTCCTATTTCTTTTTTTTTCTCTTGTGCCCATGGAATTTGGGACGTGTGCCCGCTGCTGTTTTCCTGTGGCCACTCTGTTGGAGGAGCAAAACCTGAGTGGTGCTACTCCCATAGAATAGAAATAGAGGATGGTTGGGTTGGAAGGGTCCTGAAAGGTCATGGAACCATAGGATGGGTGGGTTGGAAGGGTCCTGAAAGGTCATGGAACCATAGAATAGTGGGATTGGAAGGGTGCTGAAAGGTCATGGAACCATAGGATGGGTGGGGTTGGAAGGGTCCTGAAAGGTCATGGAACCATAGGATGGGTGGGGTTGGAAGGGTCCTGAAAGGTCATGGAACCATAGGATGGGTGGGGTTGGAAGGGTCCTAAAAGGTCATGGAACCATAGAATAGTGGGATTGGAAGTGTCCTTAAAGGTCACGGAACCATAGAATAATGGGGTTGGAAGGGTCCTGAAAGGTCACGGAACCATAGGTTGGGTGGGGTTGGAAGGGTCCTGAAAGGTCACGGAATCATAGAATAGTGGGGTTGGAAGGGTCCTGAAAGGTCACGGAACCATAGGATGGGTGGGGTTGGAAGGGTCCTGAAAGGTCACGGAACCATAGGATGGGTGGGGTTGGAAGGGTCCTGAAAGGTCACGGAACCATAGAATAGTGGGGTTGGAAGGGTCCTGAAAGGTCATGGAACCATAGGATGGGTGGGGTTGGAAGGGTCCTAAAAGGTCATGGAACCATAGGATGGGTGGGGTTGGAAGGGTCCTAAAAGGTCATGGAACCATAGGATGGGTGGGGTTGGAAGGGTCCTGAAAGGTCATGGAACCATAGGATGGGTGGGGTTGGAAGGGTCCTGAAAGGTCATGGAACCATAGGATGGGTGGGGTTGGAAGGGTCCTGAAAGGTCATGAAGCCATAGGACGGGTGGGGTTGGAAGGGTCCTGAAAGGTCATGAAGCCATTGGATGATTGAGTTAGAATTTTGCTTAAAGATCACAGAACCATAGGATAATTAGATTGAATGGGTCCTGAAAGATCATAGAATGTTGGTACGGTTTATTTGGAAAGGTCCTTAACCATAGGTTCATAGCTCCTTCTGTCATAGCAGCTGCACCACTCAGCTCGGTGCCATCTGCCAGAGTTCTGAGGGCACACCACTGATGTCCCTGTTAAAGACATTGAAGACAGGCCTGGGGGTCACCACCCGTCACCACCCGAACCATCCAACCAACCCATCCTCCACCCAACTGTCCACCCTTCACTTGGATTACGCCCTGCCAGAAGCGTGCCATTGCCGAAGGACCCCAGAACAGCCTCCATTCATTTCTAACAGGCAGAAAATATACATGGGCTGGATTCCTTTTTCTTTATTCATTTTGCCAAAAGTCAGTTTCTTTGTGACAAACTGAAATATTTCAGCTCAACGAATGCACAGAGGTAGAAAACGTGAGGTTTCACGGGGAAAAATTGTCTCTGATTAATCACCTCTTTGTTTTTATCAGCACAGCAGGGCACACACAGCAGAGGCACAGCCCAATTCTACCCATGGCAATCCTGAGCCCCCAGAAGTCAAGATATGGCCGTGCAGGTGCTCTGTGCTGATAGCTGAAGCCAGGTGAGCACATCCTGCCCCCATTGTGAAAAATGGATTAAAATAAACGAGTTTACTGCAGCTTGCTTGCATTGAGGCTACTTTTAGCTCTTGGCTCCCGACTTTCATGGCCATGTGTGTTTTGGAAAAGGGACCAAGGCTGCTTGATAGGGCCAGGCCACCTGTGGGGCTCCCATACCTCCTCCTCATCCCCTATAAAGCAGCGTGAGGTGAAGTCTTGGCCACGCTGTCACCATGCTGCAGCTCCTGCTCCTCGCTGCCCTCGCGCTGTGTGGTGAGTTCCTGTGCCCAGGGCTCGTTAGCTGCTAATGAGCTCACAGATTTGGGGCTCCAGGGAGCAATGGGCGCGCGGCTGTCACTGTCCTTTCCCCACAGGATGCCATGCAGAGCCGGGTTCTGGTGGGATGCAACGTGTGGTTGGGGGGACCGAGGCTCAATCACATGCTTGGCCCTCACAGGTGGGTTGTGCTGGGGACTGGTGATGAACCCAGTGGGATTCCATCCTATTTGGTCTCCCATCCCTTTGGATCTCCCATCTCCTTGGGCATCCCATCCCCTCAGGGCTCCCATCTCCTTCAGGCTTCCATCCCTTCTGGGTATCCCATCCCCTTGGTTCTTCTGTTCCCTCAGAGTTCCCATCCCCTTGGGTATCTTATCCCTGCCTCCTTGGGTCTCCCATCTCCTTGGGTCTCCTGTCCCTTTCAGGCTCTCTTCCCCTTGGGTCTCCCATCCCCTTTGGGTTTCCTGTCCCCTTTGTGTTCCCACCCCCTGGGAGCTCTCGTTTCCACATCTCACCCTGTGCTGTTTCCCCCCAGATCTCCCTCCAGTATTACTCTGGGGGCAGCTGGCACCACACCTGTGGAGGGTCCCTCATCCGACAGAACTGGGTGATGACAGCAGCCCACTGCGTAGACAGGTGAGCAGCCTTGGGAGCCCCACTGTCTCCTGAAAATGCCATTTTTCCATCAAAAAAAGAAAAAAAAAAAGAAAAAATTAGCTGTCCCCACCCAGAGAGTGGCAGTCCTTTCTGTTAAGGACTGGGAGTCTTTGCTGATCTTTCCAGTAAGGAGAATGATCCCTGCAAGCATCTTCTTGTACGGATGACTCTTCACTATGGAACCATAGGATGGTTGGGCTGGAAGAACCCCTAGAGATTGTAGGACCATAACCATAGAACATTGGGCTGGAAGGGTCCTGAAAGATCATAGAACCACAGAATATTGGGCTGGAAGGGTCCTGGAAGATCATAGAACCAGAGAACATTGGGCTGGAAGGGTCCTGAAAGATCATAGAACCACAGAATATTGGGCTGGAAGGGTCCTGAAAGATCATAGAACCACAGAATATTGGGCTGGAAGGGTCCTGGAAGATCATAGAACCAGAGAATATTGGGCTGGAAGGGTCCTGAAAGATCATAGAACCATAGGATTATTATTCCTCCTTTCTATCCCTGTGTCCATGGTGTCAATAAAGAATTATAAGTTTCTATTGCACACACAGAGAAAGCATGAATGTGTACATGAGAAATGTTGAGTTAAAAACGGGATTTGATTATTCTCCGTTGAGTCTGTTCATCAAAGCCAAGTCACTTCCTCGGTCCTGCTGCGTTAACCCTCGAAGCAATGGCAGCGTGGGTCCTGATCCTGTGCTCTTTTTGCAGTAACTTGAATTACCGCGTCGTCGCCGGTGACCACAACATCTACCAGAGCGAGGGCACCGAGCAGACCTTCAGCGTCAGCAGCATCTACATCCACCCCAACTGGAACTCCAACAACGTGGCAGCTGGGTAACGTGCCCGGGGAGGGGGGTCATCAGGAGGGAGAGCTGCAGGGGGTGGGGGTTTCTCCAGGTGCTCTACAGCACCCTGCGCATCCTCCCCACAAAGATGGTGAGGGGCCTGGAGCATCTCTGCTATGGGGAAAGGCTGAGTGAACTGGGTCTGTTCAGCCTGGAGAAAAGAAGGCTGAGAGGGGACCTGATCCAGGTCTATGAATATCTGAGGTGTGGGGGGCAGAATTGCGAGGCCAGACTCTTTTCAGTGGTGAGTGGAGACAGGATGAGGGGAAACGGTCACAAACTGCAGCATAGGAAGTTCTGCACCAATGTGCGAAGGAACGGCTGTGCAGTGAGGTGACGGAGCACTGGAACAGGCTGCATTGAGGTGGGGGAGTCTATGGGTCCCAACGTGTCTCAATGGGTCCCAATGTGTCTCCGTGGGTCCCACTGTTCACTGGAACAGTCTGCCCAGGGAGGTGGGGGAGTCTCCTTCTCTGGAGATGTTCAAGACTTGCCTGGATGCCGACCTGTGCGACCTGGTGTAGGGAACCTGCTTTGGCTGGGGGTTGGACTCGATGATGTCTGGAGGTCCCTTCCAACCCCTACAATGCTGTGATTCTGTGATTCCCCACAGCTACGACATCGCGCTGCTCCGCCTGTCGGGTTCTGCCACGCTCAACAGCTACGTGCAGCTGGCGGTGCTGCCCAGCGCGGGCACAGTGCTGTCCAACAACTACCCCTGCTACATCAGCGGCTGGGGGCTGACCCGCAGTGAGTGCCACCGGCACGGGCATCCCAGGGACATTCATCCCCAAATCCCTGAAGGTTTTAGGGAATTGGGGTTGCTTGTCAGGTTTTGGAAGTGGGTTGAGGTCCCACGAGGCGTTGTGCGTGGGGATGGATTTGGTGGTGTGAATGTAAAGGGGAGTTTTGTGGGGATCAACAAAAATCCCCCAAAAATGTGAGAAAATGGGGGAGGTTCGTCCTTTCTGGAAGCGAATTGAGACCCTACAAGGCAAGGAGATGCTCATGGTTGGATGGGATCATGAAATGTACTGGGGGGGTTTTACGGGACTCATCAAAATCTACTGAAAACAAAAAGAGGGGAGGTAAATCCTTTTTGGAAGGGGGTTGAGGTCCCACAAGACATGAAGATGCTCAGGGTTGGATGCGGTCATGCAAAATTTTGGGGGGGTCTTCCAGATCTTGCTAAAATTCACTAAAAATGTGGGAAAAATGGGAGAGGTTAATCGTTCCTGGAAGTGGGTTGAAGTCCTACAAGGCGTCCTATAAGGGATGGATGTGGTCATGCAAATAACTGGGGAGATTTTGTGGGGTGCCTAAGGTTGGATGCGGTCATGAACATATTTTGGGGTGTTTTATAGAGCTCACCAAAATCCCCTAACAAAATGGGGAAATGGAGGAGGTAAATCCTTTTTGGAAGTGGGTTGAAGTCCTACAAGGACTGGAAAGGGGATGCTCAGGGTTGAATGAGGTCATGCAAAAAATGTTGAGGAGTTTTACAGGGCTCACGAAAATTCATTAAGGATGTGGGAAAATGGAGGAGGTTAATCACTTTTGGACACGGGAGGGGGTCCCCCGTGGGATGGATGTTGTCGTGCAAATATTTTCAGAGGTTCTATGGGATGCTGAAGGTTGGATGCTGCCGTGCAAATATTTTGGGGGGTGTTATGGGATCTATGGGTTTTAATAGACCCTTGGTCACTTTCAGCCAATGGGCAGCTGTCGAGCGTGCTGCAGCAGGCCTACCTGCCCGTCGTGAGCTACAGCACCTGCTCCAGGCTCTCCTACTGGGGCTCCACTGTCAAGAACACCATGATCTGTGCCGGCGGGGACGGCGTGCGCGCCGGCTGCCAGGTACAGCCCTGTCACCTCACTGCCTCAACCCCCAGCCCTGTTACAGCCCCACTCTGATGGGTGCCCCTCCATAGGGCGACTCGGGAGGCCCCCTGAACTGTGCAGTCGATGGGGTGTACCAAGTGCACGGCATCACCAGCTTCGTCTCCAGCTTGGGCTGCAACACGCGCAACAAGCCCACCGTCTTCACCCGCGTCTCTGCCTACATCTCCTGGATATCCAGCGTAAGAAGACGGGGTGGAAGGGTTTTGTTTTTTCCAGCGGGGTCGTGCAAAGGGGGCTTGCATGGCTTCTCTACCCACTGGGAAGGCGTGGAGCACCCAATGGGGAATGGAGAACCCAATGGGGAATAGAGCACCCAGTGGGGAATGGAGAACCCAAGGGGAATGGAGAACCCAATGGGGAATGGAGAACCCAATGGGGAATGGAGAACCCAAGGGGAAATGGAGAACCCAATGGGGAATAAAGCACCCAGTGGGATGTGGAACATCCAACAGAGAGTGGAGAACTCCAAGGGAAATGGAAGAACCAGTGGGGAATAGAGCATCCAGTGGGGTGTGAAGTACTCAACAGGGATGGAGTATCCAATGGGGAATGGAGCACCCGAGGAATAGGACACCCAATGGGGCATGGAGCACTCAGTGGGGTGTGCAGCACCCATTAGGGCCATGCTAGCGACTCAATGGGAGTGCTGTGGATTTGTGGGGTTACACTCCTTGTTCTCCCTCCAGGTGATCTCTTAGAACAAAGCAGCAGGAGGAGGAGAACCCCAACCCCAGCTGTGAATGTGGACATAGAGCATTTCAGCTGGGGACATTTATGTCTCAAAGCTAGCATCAATAAACTGTGTTCTTCAGCGAGAACGTGCTGGCTGTTGTTTCTCCTCAGCAAGGCTGGGGATGCCCTGCCCCACTTCTTTTGCCTGTGTTCATGCAATTCTTCTCCAATCTCATCATTTGCAGTATCCTTTTTGTCAGGTTCCCTTTGGCCAGACCTCCTTCTGCCTTGCACAGAGTCTTGGAAAAAACAACCAGGCCTGGAAAGCCGAAGTGTCTTTGGATGAAAGAAGGGAAAAACTGCTCCCCTGAGGAGCAGGAAGCTGTCAGGGGAAGGATTTATCATAGACCCTCAATCCCATCCCATCCCCATCCAATCCCTGTCCCCATCCCCATTCCATCTCCAACTCGTCCATGTTCTATCCCATCCCCATTCTCATTCCACCCCATACACCATCCCCATCCCCAACCCCTTCCCCATGCCACCCCCATGTCCCATTGGGCTCAAGAACATCCAGAACAAATTCATTTGCAGTGAATGAGAGGGGATGGATGTGGTGCTGTTATCACCTCTCCCGGTGCTGCAGGGTCGAAGCACAACCAAGCGCCCCACTGGTGAGCGGCTGATGGCGCTCGAGGTGGGAAACAAACAGCAAAGAATTGCAGAAGTGAGTCCAAAAGCAAAATTGAAACTCAAAACAGAAACGTGGGTGAGAAGTGCCGCGGCTTCTCCCCTTCCCGTCCCACCCCGTGGTTGTGTGTTTCGGGGGTGCCCGGAGCTCAGCGGATGCATCGCTTCGAACTTCCGCAGCAGAAACCAAACCACAGCTGATGCTGCAAGCAGAACCCCGCAGCCATCAGCAACCATGGCTGAGGGCAAGAGCGGGGCCGGGCTGTTTGCCAAGCAGGTCCAGAAGCACTTCAGCCGGGCACAGGAGAAGGTAGGGCACGGCCTCACCACCCTCGGCTTGCATTTTTCGGTTGGGTTTTTGCAGGGTGAGGGGGGGCAGCCCCGATGGGCTCTGCTCGCTGTGCACCTCTCTCCTCTCATGGGTGCTCACAGGGTATCCGGTTGGGTGCCCCATAGTGCTGCAAGGCTTCAGTTTTGCAAGCTGCTCCTCACAGCCCCCCGAAATGCTTCATAAAAGTGGGATTTTCTCCCCAAAAGTACTTGTGGTGCAGGCCATGGGGTGGGTGATGCTGGAACGGGGTTCTATGGGACTGTCCCCACGTCCCCCAGGGCCAACAGAACCCAGGGTCAGGATGGCCCCGCAGTACGGGTGCAGCCCATGGCAGGAAGTGGGGGGAAGGGCTGCGGAAGTGGGCTGAAATGGGGCGATTGGCCGTGGTTGGGGGACATTTCAACCCCAACAATGGAAGGAGCAGCTCCCACAGTTCCTGGTTAGGGCTAAATTCAGCTCTTCCGTGACCGTATCAGCCCAGGACACGCTTCCGTGGTTCTGCGGTGGGGACGTGGGGGTGGCCTTCACCCACAGCTATTCCTCCTCCTCTTCCTCCTTGCAGCAGTGTCACCAATTCCCACTGGGGCAGCACTTTAGGGCTTCATTTGCATCAGTATTCACTCACTGTATGACACCCCGTCCCATCTCTCTTCCATTCCCACACCATCCCCATCCCATCCCTGTTCCACCCCCACACCATCCTCGCTCCAATCCCATACCATCCCCGTTACATTCCTCTTCCATCCCCACACCATCCCCACACCATTCCTGTTCCATCCCTGTTTCATCCCCATACCATCCATGATCCAGCCCTGCATCATTCCTGTTCCACCCCCTTACCAAATCTGTTACCCTCATCAAATCTGTTCCATCCCCACACCATCCCCACCCCTCTTCCATCTTCATCCCATTCCTGCTCCATCCCCACACCACCCCCATCCCATTCCTCATCCATTCCCATAACACCCCCATACCACCCCTGTTCCATCCTCATCTCATCGCTGTTCCATCCCCACACCATCCTCATGTCATCCCAATGCAGTGGTGTTGTGGGGAGCACAGGGCTGCATCCGTAGGATTTCACAAATGAAGGCAGTCTTGACTGGGGACACACTGTGTTGGTTTGGCTCCCTGAATCCACAAATTCCCCCTAAAAAGTGAAGAGCATTAAGGGATGTGCAGAAGTTTGGCATCCCTCGAGCACAGCTTGGTTCAGTTGGGCTCCGCGTTGAGGCAGTCAGGTCCTGGGCATCCTTTGGGGCTCTTCCAGCATTTTGCCCACTCTCCATGCTGTCGCGTTCCCCTTTCCATCCCAGGTTCTGCAGAAGTTGGGCAAAACCGTGGAAACCAAAGACGAGCAGTTTGAGCAGAGTGCAAACAACTTCCAGCTGCAGCAGGTGGCACCAGGGAGCAGAGGGGACTGGGGGGAGAGGGTCACTCCGTGCCGCCCCCATGTCGTCTGCATGTCATCCCTGTGACTTCCCTGTTCCATCCTCATACCATCCCCATTCCATCCTCATGCCATCCCTATGCGATCTCCATATCATCCCTATTCCGCCCGTTTCATCCCCATGGCATCTGCAAGTTCTCCCCCTCCATCCCTGCTCTATCTCCATGCCATCTGCATTTCATTCCCATACCATCCGCATCCTATTCCTGTTCCACCCCCACACCACCCCCATTCCATCCCTATTCCATTCGCACATCATGCCAGTGCCATCCCCATGCCATGCCTGTACCATTCCCATCCCATCCCTGAACCATTCCCATCCCATTCCTGTACCATCCCCACGTCACCCCCATGCTATCCCTACTCCATCCCCATTTTATCCCAATGGCATTCCTGTACCTTCCCCATGCCATCCCTGTGCCGCTCCTGTTCCATTCTGGTGCAATCCCCATTTCATCTCATCCCTTCCCTGTACCATCCTCCTTCCCATCCCCATCCCACCCCACCATCACTCCACTGCAATCTCCATCCCATCCTCATTCCTCCCCAGCGCCACCCCAATTCCATCTCCTTCCCATCCCCATCTCATTTCCTCCCCCATGCCATTCCTGTTCCATCCCCATCCAACCCCAGTGCCACCTCCATCCCATCCCTGCTCCATCCCCACCCCAGTGCCATCCCCATGCCATCCCTGCTCCATCCCCATCCAACCCCAGTGCCATCCCCATGCCATCCCTGCTCCATCCCCATCCAACCCCAGTGCCACCCCCATGCCATCACTGTCCCATCCCCAACGCACCCCCATCCCATTCCACCCCCCCCACTCCCCACACTCTCTTTGGGCTCGAGGGCATCCCCACCCCAGGGGCTCCAACCTGCCCCCTTCCCCCCCCCAATAAAATTGCTTTACAGAATGAAGGCAACAAACTCTACAAAGACCTGAAGGCTCTTGTCGGCGCAGTGAAAGGTACAGAGCAATGCTCCTTTTGCACACCATGGGCAGTGAAGCACAGAGCATCCGGGGGGGGTGGAGGGTGGGGGGTTGTCAGGCCCCGTGCTGCATTTCCTCACCACGAATCCCAACTTTTGCAACCCCCCCCCAATCCCTGCAGTGATGCACGAGAGCTCACGAAAAGTGACCGAAACGCTGCAGGAGATCTACAGCACCGAATGGGACGGACATGTGGAGCTGAAGGCCATCGCAGACGTGAGCACTGCTGTCCTCTGAGGGTTGGGGTCACGGGGATGAGTCCATGGGGACAGAGCCCGGCACGTCCCTGATTCCCATCCCTTTCCCTCCTGCAGAGCAACGACTTGCTGTGGGAAGACTATGAGGCGAAGCTGGGCGACCAGGCGCTGCGCCTGATGGAGAACTACCTGGCTCAGTTTGGGGACATTAAGGCACGTGGGGTGTGACTGTGTGGCAGGGCATGGCATGGGATGGGGTGGGATGGGATGAGATGAGATGCTGTGGTGTGGCAGGGCATGGCATGGTAAAGTGCAGTATGGCACAACACGGCGTGACGTGGCATAGTGTGGTGTAGGATGGGAGGGGATGGCACAACAAGGCATAGCACAGCATGGTATGGCACGGCCTGGTGCAGCATCGCATGGCACAGCACAGCATGGTACAACAACACGGTATGGAACCGCATGGCACAGCATGTGGTTTCGGGTGACACATGGCACAGCATGACATTGTGCATCATGGCATGGCATAGCATGGTGCAGAAAGGCTCAGAGTGGCCGTTGGCATGGCATGGCGTGATGTGGCATAGCACAGCATGGCACAGAATTGCATGGTATGGCATGGCATGGCATGATGTGGCATAGCACAGCATGGCACAGAATTGCATGGTATGGCATGGCATGGCATGATGTGGCATAGCACAGCATGGCATATAATTGCATGGTATGGCATGGCATGGCATGATGTGGCATAGCACAGCATAGCACAGAATTGCATGGTATGGCATGGCATGGCGTGATGTGGCATAGCACAGCATAGCACAGAATTGCATGGCATGGCATGGCATAGTATGATGTGGCATAGCACAGCATGGCATAGAATTGCATGGCATGGCACAGCATGGCATGGCATGGCACAGCATGGTGTAGCATGGCATAGCACAGAATTGCATGGCATGGCATGGCATAGCACAGAATTGCATGGCATGGCACAGCATGACGTGGCATGGCACATCATGGCATAGAATTGCATGGCATGGCATGGCATGGCACAGCATGGCATAGAATTGCATGGCATGGCATGGCACGGCCCAGCACAGCACGGCACGGCACGGCACTTTTCCGTCTCTCTGAGGCCTCTGCCCCACTCAGGAGCGCATCGCCAAACGCAGCCGCAAGCTGGTGGACTACGACAGCGCCCGGCACCACCTGGAAGCACTGCAGAACGCCAAGAAGAAGGATGAGGCCAAGATCGCCAAGGTGGGTTCAAGCTCCTCCGGGAGAGGGCTGTGCCCCACTGACACCCCCCCTAAGCCCCATAACTGCTCCGGACCCACACAGGCTGAGGAGGAGTTCAACAGAGCGCAGGCGGTGTTTGAGGAGCTGAACCGGGAGCTGCGGGAGGAGCTGCCCGTGCTGTATGGGAGGTACTGAGCTGCCCCAACCCGCAGCCCCCTCCCCAAACTCCCCCCTGAAAAAGCTTTGCAAACACACATGCAGCATTCCAACTTCCCCCCCCAAAAAAACCAACCACCCCACTGGGATGCAGTGCTGTCCCAAACAGCCGTCCCCATTCATCCCATTTTCACCCCCCCTCATTTATCCCCTCCCCAAAGACGGGGGTCAGGAGCTGCACCCCTCCAGCCCCCTCCTCCTCGTGCCCCATTTCTCCCTGCAGCCGCATTGCCTGCTACGTCACCATCTTCCAGAACATCTCCAACCTGCGTGACATCTTCTACAAAGAGATGAGCAAGGTGGGACCCCAAAGCCCCCTAAAGACCCCCCCTCCCCCCCCATTCTGCTGGTTCTGCGCCGCTCTCTGGGGCTGGTGGGGATTTGCATCACCTCCAGCGCTCCGGTGCTGTCGTCAGCAATGAACAGCGCTGCTTCACCACCAAATCTGGGGATGAAAAAAAAAGGCTTTTTATCCATCGTTTCAATGGTGGGGGGAAAAAATATATAGGAAGAGTTTTGGAGTTTTGCTTCTTCTGTGGGGATCAAATACACCCCCAAAGGGAATCAGAGAGAGGAAGGATGGGAGAAGCGATTTCCTCGCAGCTGGTGCTTTCCGGCCTCCATTTGACCTCTTTTTAACCCAAATTTGCCCTTTGTGGGATGCAGCCCCACCCACGGGGGTCCCGGGGGGCTCTGATGAGTTTCTCTCCCCCCACACAGCTCAACCGTGACCTCTACGAAGTGATGGGGAAACTTGACAAGCAGCACTCCAGCAAAGTCTTCATCATCAAAGGTGTCTCCAGGTAATGGGGGGTCCCATGGTGCCCCAGAGCCCCCTCCCCCAAAAAGTGGGTGGATGTAACGCCCTCCTCTATTTCTTCCTGTGACCAATGGGGATGGATGAGCACCTCCTGACGTTGGGTTCTGTAGGGATGAATTGGGGCTGAGCATCTCCTCATGTTGGGTGATGAACTGGGGCTGAACACCTCCCAGTGCTGGGTGCCATAGGGCTGAATTGCAGCACCTCCTGCTGTTGAGGGCTACAGGGTTGAACTGATGCTGAGCATCTCTTGATGTTGGGCGTTAGAAGGATGAACTGGGGCTGAGCACCTCCCAGAACTGAGCATTATAGGGATGAGCGCCTCCCAACACTGGATGCTGTAGAGATGAGTTGGAGCTGAGCGTGTCTAGGCATTGGGTGCTGTAGGGCTGAATTGGGGCTGAGCATCTCCCAACGTTGGGTGTTATATAGGGTTGAACTTGGGTTGAGCACCTCCTGATATTGGGTGGTGGACTGGTGCTGAATGCCACCCTGTATTGGGTGTCATAGGGTTGAATTTCAGCACCCTGTGGTGTTGGGTGCTGTAGGGTTAAAATGGGGCTGAGCACCTCCCGGTGTTGGGTGATGAACTGGGGCTGAGTGCCTCCCAGCTTTGGGTGCTGTAGAGATGAAATGCAGCTGAATGCGTCTAGACATTGGGTGCTACAGGGCTGAACTGGGGCTGATCATCTCCTGGTGTTGGGTGCTAGAGGGTTGAATCGGGGCTGAGCACCTCCCAGTGTCTGGTGGTGAACTGGGGCCTTTGGCTTTGGTGCCCCTCCAAGCGAATGGGATGCCTGGGGATGAATTTGGGTTGGGGACACGGTGTCACCAAGACCCCAGGGCAGCGTCCAGCTGCATTTAGGGTCTCACAGGAGCTGAACCCAATCTGTCATCCCCCCACGCAGCAACCGCCGCTCGCTGCTCATCTCAGCCCCCGTCAGCCCCCCAGCCGTCTACCCTTGCCCGGAGAAGGCACCCGACTGGGACCCCTCATCAGGAGAAGAGCAGACACCAACGACCCCCGGGGTGGGCAGCGGTGCCACTGAAGATGTCCCCAATGGCCCCGCAGCACCGGGTCCAGCTGAGCCGGGTGCCCCCATGCCTGGACCCCCTCCAGCCTCACCTGCGAGTGTGGGGTCTGCGTCAGAGTCAGAGTGCAGCCAGGAGAGTCATGAGATCGACCTCAGCCCCAAAGAAATGGAGGCGTCTGTGGGCAGTGGGTGCCCTGAATGCCCCAAAACAGAGGGGGCTGCCGGGGGGGGAGTGGAGGGCATCGCTGCATCCATGGCTTCCATGATCCTCTCCGAGGCCATCGCTGCGGCCTCCGGTGCTGCTCTGGAGGACAGCGATGGCACCGGTGGGAGGGACAGCATCGACAGTGAGCCCAGCCCCGTGGAGGGGGCAGGGGAGGGTCCACCCACCGAGGGATCAGTGGAGAGTGTGGAGGGGACAGATGTGTCCCCAGAGGTGAGCAAAGCCCAGGTCATGGCACTGAGGATGGGGTTTGGAAAGCAGAGGGGGCTGCACCCCGTGGAGGCACACGGGGTGATGCCCTGGGGTGCTCAGAGCCCCCATAGAGGAGATGGAGCTGGGGGGGTCTGTGATTGAGCTCCAGCTTTGTGCAGGGATGGGGGTCTGGGGATAGGCCCAGTCTGATGCAAGGCAGGACACAGGATGAGCCACGGGGCAGGGACATGGGGACGGGGGAGGCCAGGGGCGAGGGGGGTGGGGGGAGATGAGCCCCAGCTGGATTCCAGGATTTGGGGATGAGGGGGTCAGGAGATGAACCCCAGCTTTATGCAAGGAGATGGAGTTTGGGGGGGGGAGGGGGAGGGGAGAGAGTGAGGGGATCAGGGGATGAGCCCCCCCCCCCCCCATGCATCGCTGCCATCCCCGCAGGTGGGGCCGGACGCAGGGCCTCGTGATCATGGCACCCCCGAACCACAGGAGCAGGACGTGAGCTGTGACCCCCCCCGGGACACCAGCGAATCCCTCACCCCACTGTGACCCCCGCTCTGTGGCCCCCAAGCCCGGAGTTGTGCAGGCAGTGAAGGGGGAGCAGCTTCATGGCACTGCCTGCAGATCACTGCGCCTCACTGTAATGTGCTTCACAACACACAGTGCTGAAATAAAGGCAGAAATAAAGGCAGAGGGCAGCGCCAGCACCTGGAAATGCACTGAGAGAAAAGGTCAGATTTTTTCAGACCGCAGTTCCGTCCCCAGCGCCAAATCTGGGATTTGCACTGCAGCGGGGATTGCATACAGATGGTGCATCCCATGCAAACCTTTGTGCTGCAAAGGTGCAGCTTTAGGGTGCATGGAGTTTTGCTCATGGAGAGGCTCAGGTGCAGCTCCACCCCCAGCACCAAATCTGGGGTTTGCATTGCAGCAGGCGTTGCTCACTGCTGGAGCATCCCATGCAAACTCACTGTGCTGCAAAGCTGCAGCATTGGGGTGCACAACAGCTCTATCCCCAGTACCAAACACCAAATCTGGGGTTTGCATTGCAGCAGGCGTTGCACACTGATGGAGGACCCCACGCAAACATCTGTGTTGCAAAGGTGCAGCTTTGGGGCTCCCCACAGAGCAGCTCCTGTGGGTCTTACGGACGGGTTCACAAATGGGATTTGTGCCCCACCTCCCTCCGGGCTCCACGTGTGTGCAAAGCACTTTGCAACGCACTGCAGGCTGCCCCATCCTGCACCAGCAAAGGGTTAAGCAGGAGGAATTGCAGCTCTGTCATCATCAGGGGCAGTGGAACTGGAAAGGTGAGGCAGGAAGGGAACGCCCGGGCGAGGCCAAGGCTGCACTGCACTGCATTACGCTGCACTGCACTGCAAGGAGCAGCACATGGTGCCTGCAGCCCCACACGGCCGGCACGGGTATGGGGGAGTGGGGGGGATTTGGGGTGTGCTTCGTGCTTGGGGTGGTGAGAATGAAGGGTGGGAATGGGGTGGTGGGTATGGAGTGATGGGTGCTGGGTGGTGGGTGTTTGGTGTAGGGTGTCAGATATGGGGTGGTGGGTGTCTGGTTTTTGGGTATGGGGTGCTGGGTGGTGGGTGTTTGGTGTAGGGTGTCAGATATGGGGTGGTGGGTGTCTGGTTTTTGGGTATGGGGTGCTCTGGGTGGTGGGTGTTTGGTGTAGGGTGTCAGATATGGGGTGGTGGGTATCTGGTTTTTGGGTATGGGGTGCCGGGTGGTGGGTGTTTGGTGTAGGGTGGTGGGTATGGGGCGGTGGGAAGGGGGTGATGGGAGTGGGGTGGTGGGGGTATGGTGTTGGAAATGGGGTCTTGGGTATGGAGCGTTAGGGATGGGGTGTTGTATATGGGGTGCTGGGTATGGGATGTTGGGTGTTTAGGGCTGTCCATGGGGTGCCAGGTATGGGGTGTTGAGTTTGGGGTGTTTGGTGTTGGGTGTCAGGTGTGGGGTGCTGGGAATGGGGTGTTGGGTGTTTAGTGTAGTGCGTGAGGTTTTGGGGATGGGGTGGTCGGTATGGGGAGGTGGGTGTAGGGTGGTGGGTATGGGGAGGTGGGTATGGGGTGGTGGGCATCCAGAGCATGGAGTTTTGCTCATGGAGAAGCTCAGGTGGAACTCAGCCCTGCAGAGGGCAAAGCAAACGCTGAGTCAGGAGAGGGGGGAATCCCGTGAGACGGAGCAGAAGGCAGTGGGGCCGTGGGCCCATCCCCTGGGTTTGGGGGTGGGATGGTGCCACGCATCCCCTGCGTTGAGTTTTTGGGATGGCTGCACTGCAGGAAGCACTCGAGGGCTCCAGGGAGGTTACAGGGACTAAAGAGCAGCGCCGCGTCCGCGTCCGTAGCAAACCCTCACCCAGAGAGCCCTCCCCCAACCCCCTTTGCACCCAGCAGTGCAAACAAGAGAGCGTTTCCCATCCCGTCAGCACTCCCAGCTCTACAGCTCATTCCCTGCAGTCACAGCCCCACACCTCTGCCCCACGCGGTGCTCAGCGCAGAGCCGTGCAGCGCCTGCAGGACCGGCTGCCTTGTGCCCCACAAACTGGTTTAGCACTGGTTTGTCTCCATCTGGACCGGCCAGTGCTGTGCTGCAGCCTGGGGGGGTCCTGTTAAAATAGGGTTTGGCTGCTGGGAATGGGAATGAGAATGAGAATGGAGTGGGAATGGGAACGAAGTGGGAATGTTGTGTGCACGCAGTGGGGCAGGAGCTGAGGGAATGGGAATGAGAATGGGAATGGAATGGGAATGGGAATGCAGCAAGGATGTTATGTGCACAGTGGGATGGGCTGATGGATTGGGAATGGAGCAGGCATGGAGCATACGTGCAGTGGGGCAGGGACTGAGGGAATGGGAATGGAATGGGAATGGGAATGGGAATGGGAATGGGAATGGGAATGGGAATGGGAACGGGAATGGGGTGGGCACAGGGCCTGCACACAGTGGGGTAGGGGCTGAGGGAATTGGAAGAGAAATTGGAATAGGAATGGGGTGAAAATGTTTTGTGCACACAGTGGGGCAAGAGCTGAGAGTATGAGAATGGGGAGGGAATGGGAATGGAAATGGAAATGGAATGGGAATGGCAATGGCAATAGCAATAGGAGTGGAATGGGAATGGGAATGGGATGGAATGGAATGGAATGGAATGGGAATGGGGCAGGCATGGTGCAGGCACAGTACGGCGAGGGCTGCTGGAACGGGAGCGGTGCGAGCACAGTGCGTGCACACAGCAGCACAGAGGCTGGGCCGAATTCCTGCAGCCCCGACGGCTGCACCCTGCGAGCAGGGAACCAAAGCGCTGCAGGAGGACGGGGAGCAGCGAGCCGAGCAGCTCCGAGTCCCAGCGGGGCCAGCAACGCCAGCGCTGCTCCGCGCTCTGCAAACCCCGGTCGGCGCGGTGAGCCGTGCCCGCCCCGCTCCCTCCTGCCGCTCAGCTTCGCTCTTCTTACCGATGGATTTTCTTTTTTGGGGGGAGCTGTATTTGCTCCTGACATCTAGCGGCTCCTCTCTGCAGAGCGCTGAGTCACTCGGTGCCCGGTGCACGAGTCGCTGCCCCCGGGCTGCAGCAGCGCGGCTCTGCTTTCTGGGTCGCAGAGGCGGTTGGTTGGATGGGGTCGGTGCACGGGAAGGAGCTCTGCTGAGCGGTTGGGGCTGCAGCAGCTCCTGGTGTGCGATTTGCGAGGCTGTGCAAGGTGGAGGGGGGGGGGGGGGGGAGGTGATGTTGCAGCCCCGCAGAAGTTCACCTCGGAGAGCACAAGGCGAAATGCGGATGCTTTCCCCAGACGCCCGCTGCTCCCCTCCCGGCCCATCGCATGGCAGCGCTCACCGCGTCCCTTCCTTCTCTCCACAGTTGTGAAGGAGCCCTGAGGCCGAGCTCAGCCACGCCGATGCCATGGAGGGGGCTCTGCCCACGCTCCCCCCAGGTAAGGCTCGGGGCACGGGCTGAGCTGGGGTTTGTGCTTTGTCAGAGGTCTTCTCCAACCTGAACGACTCCACGAGCAGACATGATGGGATGGGTTGGGGTCGGATTTGACCTCAGAGGTGTCGTCCCATCTGAATTACGAGTGGGCACGGTGGGGTGGGTCGGCAGCCGGGGGGGGAAGGGGGTCACCATCCCTATGGGGGGAAAGGGGGGCTGACAGAGCTGCAGGGACGTGGGGACGCACTTGGGTGGGAGGGGGTGACCTCACAGCTCTCATCCAACCCAACTGGAACCATTCTGCCGTTCCACGAGAAGAGCTGATAACGCCGGGGCTGAAGAAGTCTCACCCCCCAGCCCCCCACGAGGCAGCCAACACGGCCGTCATCGCAGGTAGGGGCTGCCCCCCGCCCCCAGTGCTCCCCATACACCGCATGGGGCTGAACTCCTCTCCTCTCCTCCCATCAGTGGTCATCACGCTGGTGTTCCTCACTCTGCTGACGGTGCTGGTGGTCATCGTCATCTACCTGTACAGAAACAAGGGCAGCTACCTCACCTACGAGCAGCCAGTGGCCGAGGAGGAGGCGGCCGTGCAGATGGAGGATGAGCCATCCAAGGAGAAAGAGGAATATTTCATATAGGGTCCATCTCACGTCGCCTGAACCTCCTGAGTCCGATCTCTGGCAGCTTTTCTTTTCTTTTTCTCTGTAATTTATTAATTAAGGCAGACGAAGGTGAAGGCCAGGCATGCTGCTGCCTGCCTGCAGCTCCGCGCCCCATCCCCTCCCTAGGGTGAATTCAATACAGCCCAGTGACAAACGCTGCAAGAATTGCTGTTGTTCTGCCTTATCTCGCCACACAATCGAGCGATTCTGCTCTGGGTTTAGCAGCAGGGTCATTAGCATGGCGGGCTCATTAGCGTGGCTAATTGGGAGGCGAATCACAGAGTCACAGCACGGTGGGGTTGGAAGGGAGCTCCAGGATCACGGAGCTCCAACCCCCCTGTGCCATGCAGGGCCACCAACCTCCACGTTTCACAGCAGCCCAGGCTGCCCAGGGCCCCATCCAACCTGGCCTCCAACACCTCCAGGGATGGACGGGGCATCGCAGCCTCTCTGGGCAGCTGTTCAGCCCCTCACCGCTCTCACAGCACACAACTTCCCTGACATCCAACCTCCATCTGCCCTCCCTCAACTTCATTTCCCCTCGTCCTGCTCTCATCTCCCCTTGCACAGAGCTGCCTCCCCTCCTGGCTGCAGGCTCCCTTCAGGCACTGCAGGCTGCACTCAGCTCACCCTCAGCTTCTCTTCTCCATGCTGAACGAGCCCAGCTCCCTCAGCCTGGCTTTGCAGGGCGGTGCTGCAGCCCCTGCTCATCTCCAGCTCCTCTGGACCCTCTCCAGCAGCTCCCTGCCTTTCTGTCAGTGTCCCCTCTGTGTCCCCTTCATTTCTCATGACGCTCTGTCCTTCTCACCTCAATCTCTGTGTGTGTCCCCACATCTGTGTCCCCACATCTGGTCCCCATCTCCCCAGCCTGCGGCTCTGTGTCCCCCTCACCGCAAACCTTCTCAGTGTCCCCTGTGACCCCAATCTCCCCCCATCACCCCCAAGGGTTTCCCCTCCTTTCCCCGTGGCACCGTGTCCCCATCCCCCCAATCTCCGTGTCCCTTCCTTGTCCCCACATCTGTCTCCACGTGACCCCAAACTCTGTGTCCCCTGTTTCCCCATTTCCCCACGCTGTGGCACTGTGTCCCCACCCCCCAACCTCGGTGTCCCCACATCTGTGTCCCTGTGACCCCAAACTCTGCGTCCCCTCTGTTTCCCCATTTCCCCAGTCTGTGGCTCTGTGTCCCCATCACTCAGTTCTGGCACTGTCCCCTTTGTGCCCCCATCACCCCAAACTCTCACAGAGCAGAGCAGAGGGGGACGATCGCCTCCCTGTCCCTGCTGCCACCCCTCTGCTGCTGGAGCCCAGGATCCCATTTGCTTTCCGAGCTGCAGTCACACACTGCTGGCTCACGTTCAGCTTCTCATCCCTCGGGACCCCCAGGTCCTTCTGTGCAGGGCTGCTCTCAAGGATCTCCTTCCATCTCTATGGATGCCGCCATTCCTCCGGCCCAAGTGCCAAACTCTGCCCTTGGCCGTGCTGAACCTCATCAGCTTCACCCTGCCCACCTTCCCAGCCTCCCGAGGTCCCTCTGGACGGCATCCCTTCCTTCCAGCCGCTCAGCTGGGTGCCGTCAGCAAACCTCCTTCCCATCACGCCCCAAACTGAAGCCAAAGCAGGAGGAAGTTTGCGAAACTGGCAGCAGAGGGGAAGAGCTTCAGCAGCGCCGCAGCATGGGATGGGAGGAAGCCACGCAGGTTTTGGGGCTGGGGGGGAAGCGATGCAAACGTTCTCCGGCGTTCAAATTTTCAAAATAAGTCTTTATTCTACTTCTTTTTTTTTTTTTTTTTTTTTTTTTCTCGTTTCTTCTTTTTTAGTATAAAAAAAAAAAAACCAAAAATCCACGAGTTAAGTGCACCACAGTGAATACAGAGAGAGACAGAACGCGGATCTTCCTTTAACAGTCGGTCGATGGTCGAACACAACACAGAGGGACGCGATTTTACACCCAACCGAAACCTCCTGATAAAACAGATCTGAATGCTGAGCTTTGTTTGGTTTCTTTCTTTCTTTCTTTCGTAAAACAACAACAACAACAAAAAGGAAACATTGAGGATCCCTGAAATGTTTTTCATCGCCCTACTATGAGTCCATCGCACCCCCCGGCTGTTTTGCTGTGTGTGTTCCTATAGTGACCCACAGCCCAGACGCTGTGACACTGTGTGGGGATGGGGGGCAGCCCCTGTTTGACAACAGTGGGGTGGGGTGGGGATCAGGAGCTGAAAAAGGGGGAAAAAATGAAAGGGGGGGGGGGGGCAAAGAAAAACGGGGGGAGAAAAAATAGGGAGGAGGAAAAGGGGGGGAGAATGTGGGGGAGGGAGAATAAAGGGGGGAGGGAATGAGGGAAGGGATAAAGGGGGGAATAAGGGGGGGATATGGGGGGGAATAAAGGGAGGAGGGAAATAAAGGGGGGGGAGTTAATGAGGGGTAATTAAGAAGGGGGGAATAAAGGGAATAAAGGGGGGGAGAATATGAAGGTGGGGGGATATGAAGAGGGGGGATATAAAAGGGGGGAGATATAAAGGGGGGAGAACTAAAGGGAAGGGAGGAATAAGGGGGGGAGTAAAGTGGGGAGAAGGAATAAAGGGGGGGAGAATATAAAGGTGGGGGGGATATAAAAGGGGGGGATATAAAGGGGAGAGAACTAAAGGGGGGGACAGTAAAGGGGAGGAATAAAGGGAAGGGAGGAACAAAGGGGGGGAGGAATAAAGGGGGGGGAGTTAATGGGGGTAATTAAGGGGGGGGGAATAAAGGGGGAGGAAAACCTGCTTATTAAGCATCATCTAAAAGCAGAGTTAGCATCGAATGAAATGTTCCGACAGGAGTTGCATCGTGTTTCTGGCACCAAAGCACGGCTTTGATTAGACCTAAATGTGCAAAGAAATCCAAGCGTGCTTGGAGGGGGGTCTGGGATCCCACAGGGGGGGGGGAGGGAGGGAGGGGGGGTCTGCAGAGGGAATTGGGCGAGGGATGCATTGCAGCTCTGCTCTGTGAGCTGCAGCTCCCAGGGCTCCGCTCCAAACCCCCCCCCCCAAAAAAAAAGAAACCAAAAAACCCCTGGGATGAAAGAAGAGGCAGCGGTGCTGAGCGCCCCCCCCCCCCAAACCCCCATGGAGGGATGGCGGCCGCGGTGGGGTTCAGGAGCAGGAAGACACCTCGGCTCTGCCGCCTCAGGTTAATTTGGGACGGAAGCAGTGACACGGTGAGAAGTGCTGACGGTTCCTTACACACACGTAGGCCCCCCCCCCACCCCCTAACCCTAAAATCCCCCCCCCCACCACCGCCGCCGCCGCCACCCAGCCCCCTTTCCTTCTTCACCAGATAGTGTAGCCACCGTCTGAGCCTCCCAGGAAGAAGTTGCCCTTCCTCTGCGTCACCAGAACGTTGGCTCCCTGCATGACGGCCAGCTGTGCTGCGTTGGGGGGGCAGCCAGGAGGGGGGGGCTGCAAAACACAGAGGGGGGGGGGCTCAGAACTTCAGGGGAATGCAAGGTTGGGGGGTGGGAGAACATCCCCAGCTGTGCTGGGATGGGGAATGGGGGCATGGGGAGAGGCAGGGGGAGGACAACAACCATTAGGGGGGCAGCCGAGAGGGGGGGGCTGCAAAACACAGAGCATGGAGGAGGGAGGGGCTCAGAAGCTGAAGGAGATGCAAGGTTGGGGGGGGGAGGTGAGACAGCATCCCCAGCTGCACTGGGATGGGGAATGGGGGCACGGGGAGAGGCAGGGGGAGGTCACCAACCATAGGGGGGATGGGTTGGAAGGGTGATCAGAGCCCCCCACCCTTCTGAGCTGGGGGGAGGGGCAGAGCTGAGGGCAGCACTGCAGATGAGACCTGACCAGGGCAGAGCAGGGGGGAACAACCCCTTTCCCTGCCCCACTGCAGAGGGGGACAACCCCCTTCCCTGCCCCATTGCCCCCTGTCTGTCGATGCAGCCCAGGGCACAGTCAGCCTGCAGCTGCACTTTTGTGACCCCCCCCACCTCCCAGGTCAGAAATCAAGGCACGTCTCCTCCCTGCAGGTTTTTGGGGCTCAGTCTGTACTCACAGGGATGCTGGCGGTTCCTCCAGCCCCAAACCTCGCTCCAGCATCAAAGCCACCTTCCACCAGCACGGTGGAGCCCGGCGGGTAGACGGGTCCCACGGGGTAATAGGCCATGGGGACGGAGGAACCGATGGGCCCCACGGCCACGGATTGGGCCACGGGCAGGAAGACGGAGGCACCCGGATACGCTGCCGACATGGTGGGGACGGTGGCAGCCCCCAGAGGGACGAAGCTGGGACGGTAGAGCTGCACAGAGTCACGAGGCAGGGCGTTATTCCAGGCTTTATGGCCCCACACACCCGTCTGCTTCCTCAGCCTCGAGGTGGACTTTCACCTCCTGCTCTGCCACCCCCCACCCTGAGTTCTAGTGCATATTTCCCCCCCTTTCCTCCCCCCTGTTGTTTTCTTCACCCCTCCCCCCCACCCCGTTCTGCACCCGGAGGCTCTGTGCCACCTCTGCTCCAAAAAACAAAAATAAAGTGCTCAGACTTCAGTTCTACAGAAAGATTAAGGGCAGCAAAAAGTCAGAGAGGCAGAGAGGAAACGCATTTATCAGCGTACCCGGAGCTGCTGTTTGTTTGTGGGTTTTGGTTTCTTTTCTAATCTTTTAATCCTTATTATTTCTGAAGAAAACAAACTCTGCTCACCTCGGAGTACGCAGGAGGAGCGTCGGTGTACGGCGGGGGCTGCGGGAGGGGCACAGTCTGTGGGTACACGGGGGGGTTGGCAGCGCTCTGCACGGGGTAGGAGGGCTGCGTGGGGTACTGCCCTATAGGGGGAGAGAGGAGGTCACAGCCCGACCCACACACAGCCCCCAAATCCCCGCTGGGGACGCTGGGAAGGTTCTGGTCACTGGAAAGTGGAATTCTGGAGTTTCGGTGCTGCGTTGGATGGAGGGAGATGGGGAAAAGGGGAAGTCTGGTGAAGAAATGTGATGAAACCGCAGCGATGAGGGCAGCTGCTGGGAATGCTGCAGCTGATTCCGGGCCGTGGTTGGGGCATTTGGGGGGGGGGGGGGGACGGACTCTGGGGGTGGGGGAAGGAAGCAGGGGGGGTTGCGGGGTTATAGCGGACCCAGAGCAGAGCAGGGGGGCCCCCTCCATCCCGTGGGGTGCTAAGCCCCAGGGTCTTCGGGTGCCATGCTGGGCTATGGGGCAGAGCACGGGGAGCAGTGCCGTGGGGGAGGGGATGCTCTGACCCCTTTGTTTGGCGGTGGGGGGGAGGGGGGGAGGTTCCTACCCTGCCTCGGTGGGGTCCAATCCCCAGCAATACGCGGTGGGAACCCCCTGTACCGGGGGGTGCTTTCCCCGTGCCATGGGGTTCCCCCGCTGCCCCTCTGGGGGTCTCCCCTTCCCATTCACCCCCTGACATTGGATACAGCCCCCCTCCCACCCTCCCCCCCAATCCCAGAGGAGGCAATGATCGCTCCTCCACGCACCCCCCCCCACGTCCCATCCCCCACGCGGGGCTCCCCAACGCCCCCCGTCCCTGTCAACCTCCCCGCAAAGAGAGAACCCCCCCCAGTTCCTCACCTTACCCCCCCCACGGCCCACCCCCCATTCCTCATCCGGGAGGGTCTCCGCTCCGCCCCTCCCCCCTGGCGTTGAACGCAACCCCTCGTGACGTCATCCGGGGATTCCCCCCCAAGCGCTCCCCCGCGGCGCACACAGGGTTAAACCCCGGCCGAGCCGCCCATCACCATGGCAACACGCGCGCCCGCCCCCCGCAGTGCCGCTCCTATTGGTCCGTTCCGCTGCTGCGGCGCGACCCTTAAAGGCGCCGCGACCCTCTTAAAAGACGACCCCCGAGTGGTGACAGCGGCGGCGCGGCGTGACCCCCGGCGTTGCCCCAGGCGCGGCGCGGTGCTTGCCTTTGCCGTTCATGGCGGCGGCGGGGGGCGGCGGTCCCGCTGTGCCCGCGCCGCACTCTGACTGCTGCCTGTCACTGCGGCGGGCGGCGGGCCGGAAGTGGGCGCCGCACGCACGGCGCTGCGTCATCACGCAGAGGGGGCGGGGCCGAGCGCCCTTAAAGGGGCCGCAGCCCTTAAGACGGGGGAGAGGTGGGAGTGCCGAATAAAGAGATGGAGGGCGGCAGGTGGGCGACGGGGACCCTCGAACAGATCGTAGAGTAGTGGGGGGGTCCAGTCAGGGCTTTGGGGGGGCAGCATTCAAGGACTGCAGTAGCGAGGGGCTTCGAAGGGCCCTGAGGGGGCGCATGTGGGGTGGGAGGGGGTCAATGGAGGGTGGCCCAGGGGTCTTTGGTGGTGGGGGAGGGGGGATATGTGGCCCAGGATTCATCTGTGACGGAGAGGTGAGGCCTGGAAGTCACTGGGGGGAGATATTTGGTGGCCCCCATCGCGCTGCGGCTCCCCGCGGAGCTGTGCTGAACGCCATCACATTCCCAGACAAGCTTGTTTCCTTCACAGCCCCACCCAGCACAGCCCTGCCAACCACCCCTAATTAAAACAAAACAAACAAAAAACCCTAAAAACAAAACAACAAACTTCCAACCCATTCGATGATGGGGTATGGAGTGGTAGAGAGCTTTAAGAACCCTTCCAACCCAAACATCCCATGGTTCTGTGACCTTGCAGGACCTTTCCAACCCAACCAGTCCACAGTCGAGAGTGGCAGCAAAGTTTCCTGCCACAGCCTCCAATTAATTTGATGTTTTAGGGCCAAACGCTGTTAGGAAAATCCATCACCTTTGGAAGCAGAGTTCTGGATATGCAGCTCTGGTTTTGGAGCTCTGGATGTGGAGCAATGGATCTGGAGTTCTGGATTTTTAGTTCTGGATGTGCAGCTCTGGATGTGGAGCCCTGGATTTGGAGTTCTGGATTTTTAGTTTTGGATGTGCAGCTCTGGACCCCCCACCCCTCCTTGCAACCAACTCATCACCATTCTCCCAGAGGAGAAATTGCTCCAACAAAGAACCCCCAGCTCTCTTTTATGGTTTTTCTGCAGTCTCAGGGCACAGCCCTCTGCTCTCCAGCTTTTTGCCTTCCGTGCTGGCATTGTGTTCCCCCTCAGTGTAAGCCAACACTTCATGAATAATGTAGTATTGCTGATGAATATGCAGCTGGCTGGCTGCTGTGCCTTGGAGGGCTTGTGAATAATGCAACGGGAAGAGCTCTGGCTGGAGCTGGCTGCAAAGCACACATATGTGTGTTGGGATAGAGCCGTATTTACCCTTTGAAGTGGGAGAATGGCTGGAAGCGTGCCCATGGCACTGCAGGGTGTGAAAGCAGGGCATAAAGACCAGAGAGGCATAGGCACAGTAGGAAGGATCCTGAAAGAGCACAGAGCCATTGGATGATTGGGTTGGAAGGGTCCTGAAAGGTCATGGAACTATGGGGTGGGTTGGAAGGGTCCTAAAAGAACACAGAACCATAGGATGTTTGGGTTGGAATGGTCCTTAAAGGTCATAGAATCATAGACTGGTTGGGTTGGAAGGGTCCTGAAAGATGACAGAAGCATGGAATGGTTGGGTTGGAAGGGTCCTCAAAGGTCACTGCACCAAAGGATGGTTGGATTGGAAGGGTCTTTAAAGTTCATAGAGCCGTAGGATGGATTGGAAGGGTTCTTAAAGATCATGGAATCGTGGAATGGGTTGGAAGATCATAGAGCCATGGGATCATTGGGTTGGAAGGGTTCTGAAAGATCGTAGACCCATAGGACGGGTTTGAAGGGTCTTTAAAGATCGTAAAACCACGGAATATTTGGGTTGGAATGGTCCTTGAAGATCATAGAAATATGGGATGGTTGGATTGGACGGGTCCTGAAAGTTCAGGCAGCTTTTGAGCATCACCACAGCCTCCTGCACCCCACAGATCTCTCCTTTAAGAGGAGCAATGCAGTTGCTGATATCAGTGCCCCTAAATCACGTCTGTGCCAGTGGAATTTTGGGGAAGAGAACCTTTAAAAAAGAGCTAAAAGCCACATTTAAGATCAGATTCATGGAAGTTTGTGTGTTTGGCAGCACAGAAGCCAAGAGCAGCCCGGTGCACTTCTCCCTGCCTGTTCAACATCTGGAATACCAATCGTTGAGTTCTGGGAACATCTGGAACGCCAATCACTGGGTTCTGGGAACACATAGGACAAGTTGCTTTGCAGCACGCTCCTCCCTTGCAGGGCTGGAAACGTTTTATAGAGCAAATCTGATGTGGCAGAATCCGCATGGTCAGCCGCAAACCCTTCCCTGCCCTGGAACCATTTGTGATTTCTGCAGCCAAATCAGCAAAAGGAGCACAGGAGAGCAAGGTGCAGTCAGGGTTTGAGTTCTGCCAGCTCTTCCCATCAAACAGTTAATTAACATCCCCCTCCCCCCACCTCCAACAAGTTGTTTTCTTTTAGGAAAAAAAAAAAAAAGCTTCTCGGCACTCGTAAAACCAATTCCTCTCGAAGGGAAATTAAAAATGCAACACGCACCCTCTTCCCCGTGTGCGTTATATTAAGCAGTATGCCAATGTATGCAAATGAGGCAGAAATTTAACTAGATAGAAGTGTTTAAATATTCATAATCGCAGCACAGTGTATGCAAAGCAGGCTCTCGGCAGAACGAGGCGATGGTCTCCAATAACAGCTGTGTGCAGAGGGGGTGCTTCGATGGATTGGGGGTGAAAATGTGGCCCAGTGTTCCGGATGGGGCCTCCCCAGCGCAGAGCGGAGCTGGGCAGCTCCTCTCCCCTTCCCCTTTTCCCTCTTCCCCTCTTTTTCTCTTCCCTCTTTCCCCTTTTCTCTTTTCTCTCTTCCCCCCTTTCTCTTCTCCTCCTTCAGTCTGTCCTGCTGGCTGCACTCTGTGATGTGCCCACCAGGGAACCGTCAGCCTTCTTAGCCAATGGGGCACGCTGCTGGCTCGTGGTCTAATGTTGGCCAACTGTTGATCAACAATTTGTCAACTGTTGGTCAACTGTTGGTCAACCATTGGTCAGCTGTTGGTCAACTATTGGTCAACCATTGGTCAGCTGTTGGTCAACTATTGGTCAACCATTGGTCAACCGTTGGTCAACTGTTGGTCAACTGTTGGTCAGCTGTTGGTCAGCTGTTGGTCAACAGATGGTGAAGCATTGTCCAACCAGGACAACATTGGCTTTCTGGGCGACAGGGCACACTGTGCTCACAAGTTTTTCAAGTTTTGGTCAACCACTGGTCATTCATTGGGCAACTGTTGGTCAACCGTTGGTCAACCAGGACACCATTGGCCTTTTAGACCACACTGCTGGCTCACGGTCAACTATCAGTCAACTGCTGGTCAACCACTGGTCAACCAAGACAAGATTGGCCTCTGGGCCACCAGGAGATGCTGCTGGCTCATGGTGAATCTGTGGACAGCCGTTGGTCAAATGTTGGTCAGCTGTTGCTCAATCTTTGGTCAGCCATCGGCCAACCATTGCACCTTTGGCCATTTAGGCCAGCAGGACACACTGCTGCCTCACCGTCACCGCGTTGGCCACCGGGAGCCACAAGTTCTTCTCCAGAGAGCTCAATTCCAGCCATTCATTCACCAGGAATCCCATTTTGTGAGTCCTAGCGCATTTTGTCCCATCCTCGCAATGATCAGGAGTGCACCCAGGCTGCAAGCGACAAAAGTCCAACGATTCACCACAAGCAGAGTATTATGGGATGCAGAAATAACTCACTCAGCGAAGACAGCAGCAGGTGACCCCCCTCCCAAGCTTACATCACTGTGGAAGAGGTAAAAATAACTCAGCCCTGTTCACACGCGCTCATTAAGAGACTCCGATAACTGAGATTAATTTGTCTTTTTTTCCACTTTTTTTTTGTGTGTGTGTGTTTTGTTTTCCTGCCAGGGTATAAGAAGGAAGTTTCCATTCACAAAAGATGCAGAATGCCCCATACCACACCTTGGTCCCTTCTTTTTAACGACTCCAAATGAGCCCTAATGGATTCACAGACGGGCTTGGAGCGCCGCAGAATGGCACCTGTGCTTCGGTGCAGCAGAAACGGCACCCTGCCCTCTGTTAATTATGTGGTGATGATTAATTACCTGGTGACAATTAAGGGAACGTCGCACCTGATCTGCTCTGTGTCCCTACATCCCCATCCATAAAACCAGCGCCCCATTGGAGGGGACTGTAAAGATCCACCCCCCATCCCACCCCAGGCTTCATAGGATCAGAGCCCACCCCCCCCCTCCCGCAGCCTTTATAGGATGGGAGCCCCCAACCCCTCCTGTAAGCTTTATGGGATGGGAACCTCCAACCTTCCTGTGGCCTTTATAGGACCAGGACCCCCAACCCTGCTGCAGCCTCTGTAGGGTCAGACCCCCAACTCTCCTGCAGCCTTTTTAGGATGGGAACCCCCAGCCTCCCCTGCAGCCTTTTTAGGATGGGAACTCCCAGCCCCCCTTGCAGCCTTTATAGGATCAAGCCCCCAACCCTCCTGCAGCCTTAACAGGATGGAAACCCTTAGCCCCCCCCATAGCCTTTATAGGATCAGACCCCCAGTGCCTCTCTCAGGCTTCATAGGATCAGAGCCCCCAGCCCCCCCCCCCCCCACAGCCTTTATAGGAGCCCCCAACCTGTCCTGTAAGCTTTATAGGATGGGAACCTCCAACCTTCCTGTGGCCTCTATAGGACCTGAACCCCCAGCACTTCCTGCAGCCTCTATAGGGTCAGACCCCCAACCCTCCTGCAGCCTTTATAGGATGGGAACCCCCAGTGTCCCCTGCACCCTTTATAGGACCAGAACCCTTGGCCTCCCCTGCAGCCTTTATAGGATCAGACCCCAAATCCTCCTGCAGCCTTAACAGGATGGGAACCCCCAGCCCCCTGTTGTCCCTGT
Organism: Tympanuchus pallidicinctus; assembly: GCF_026119805.1. Classification (NCBI taxonomy): domain Eukaryota; kingdom Metazoa; phylum Chordata; class Aves; order Galliformes; family Phasianidae; genus Tympanuchus; species Tympanuchus pallidicinctus. The sequence goes on from NW_026294766.1 coordinate 591,639, forward strand.
TATCGAGGTGCATCCCATCGGGGCCATCTGCCCTCGTTAGGGCCACTGCGACACAGACCCCAATATGAGGATGCAGCAAATGGCGTTTATTGAACAGCGACTTACATACCCTAAATGCTTCATCTACGCCCCTAAAGCGAGCATCATGATTTCCAAAACAGAGCAGGGGAATCGCCTCACATCCCGACTCCTCGTTAGCGCCTGCTACAACAGCTCCCCCTCCCCACGCTCCACGGAGCCTTGCTCCATAGCAGCCCGTTATTCGCTTGCCGCCCAACAGCTCCAGCCCAGGTTGTGCAGGGGGTGAAATGCCACATTCTTAGGTAATTCAAGCCGGGCCACTTGTCTCAGCATGAAGGTGCATATGAAGGTGACAGACCTTCACATATAACATGATGACAAGCACTAAACACATTAATGTTAGGATTAATAAGGTCACAACCAGATGCAGTGTGGAACTTAACACCCCTCTCACTGTTGGTGACCATCCAAGGAGCGTTTCCCACCAGCCGTGTTCTCCACCCCTCTTCACCCTTTCCAGGACACGAAGTTTCTCTCTCTTGCATCACGGTGAACAGGGATTGAAGTTGAGGGGAGGAGTTGGCCCAGGTTGAGGGAGTTGGGAAGGACCTGGGGCCTCTCGGTTCCACTCCCACTGCCGCTTCCCTGCTGTCTCTTCCCCTTGCATCCTCTCCTTTACTCAGGCACTGCGTGCAGCCAGGCAGTGTACAGCAGCACAGCATCACAGCAGCACAGCAGCACAGCATTGTAGGGGTTGGAAGGGACCTCCAGAGATCATCGAGTCCAACCCCCCTGCCAAAGCAGGTTCCCTACAGCAGGTCGCACAGGTCGGCATCCAGGCAGGTCTTGAACATCTCCAGAGAAGGAGACTCTCCCACCTCCCTGCAGCCTGTTCCAGTGCTCCTCACCTCACTGCACAGCCGTTCCTTCGCACATTGGTGCAGAACTTCCTATGCTGCAGTTTCCGGCCGTTTCCCCTTGTCCTGTCTCCACTCACCACTGAAAAGAGTCTGGCCTCGCCATTCTGCCCCCCACACCTTAGATATTTATAGACCTGGATCAGGTCCCCTCTCAGTCTCCTTTCTCCAGGCTGAACAGACCCAGTTCACTCAGCCTTTCCCCATAGCAGAGATGCTCCAGGCCCCTCACCATCTTGTTGCCCTCCGCTGGACTCTTTCCAAGAGATCCCTGTCTGTTTTGTACTGGGGAGCCCAGAACTGGACGCAGTGCTGCAGATGAAGCCTCACCATGGCAGAGCAGAGGGGGAGGATTGCCTCCCTCGACCTGCTGGCCATACTTTGTGCAATGCACCCCAGGATGCCATTGGTCCTCTTGGCCACAAGGGCACACTGCTGGCTCATGGCCGACCTGTCGTCCACCAGGACACCCAGGTCCCTCTCCGCAGAGCTCCCCTCCAGCAGCTCATCCCCCAACCTGTACCAGTGCACGCAATTATTCCTCCCCAGATGCAAGACTCTACACTCGCTTTTGTTGAACCTCATCCGGTTTCTTACTGCCCAGCTCTCCAGCCTGTCCAGGTCTCGCTGGATGGCAGCACAGCCTTCAGGCTGTCAGCCAATCCTCCCAACTTCGTGTCATCAGCAGACTTGCTGAGGGTGGCCATACCTTACCTGGATGCAGCCCGCTTGGCCACACCGGCAGCACAGAACCTGCGCTCCAACTGCAGTGACAGCGGCCGCCGCAAACCCTTCGTTGGTCAGAGATGCTGTCTTTTGCTTACCCAGAATAAATCTGATCATCTCCCCAGGCGTACCGAGTTGCAGAGCAATTTAAAGTTCCCTAACCTCCGGCTGGCTTTGTTGCTGGAGACAGTCCATCATAACTGGGCCTTGCGCTGATTTTGGGAGTTCTGACCCCTCTATGGCTTTCAAGAGTCTGTCCACAAAGGAGGAGAATGATTGATCGGCCCCTGGGTCACTTTGGTCCAGGGCTCCGCTGCCTCCACACCGTTGGCTACTCTCTTAAACACCTGAATCATTGCATCCACAGCCCTATAAACTCCCCTGGTCTCTGAGCCCAGCTGCTTGTCCCTGGGGATTTTCCACCCCCTGGCCATTCCTGCCAAGCACATCAGCAAGGACCCGTGCAGTGGGTGCTTTGGGCTTGGTTCCGCTCGCAATCCTGCCATCCACTCTGAGCACCACAGTGTACGCTGTACCGGCGACAGCACCCTGCGCATCCAATTCATTATGCTGTGAGCAGGAAGGGGGCCTGCGGATGTCATGGCCTCTAAGGCGTGCAGGGGGAGGGCTGAGCTCAAGCCTCGCTCCTCCACGCAGCCTGGCAGGCTCCAGCCCTCTGGATCTCGAGGCACCCACTCAGGGTTTCCTCCACTGCTTACAATAACTGGGAAAACTTCCAGTGCTCTTCCTTCATCTATCGGACTGGATCCGATCTCTCCCCAGTCTGTTAACGTGCCCCCCTCAATTCCCCACTATGGGGCCGCTCCCCCTCCCCATCCCGTCCTCTTCCAGGACAACAGGAGGTTGCGGCTGCCGCGTTTCCCATCCTCCCCGCGCCTCCCCCGGCTCAGCCTTTGCCTCACACGGCGTTGTCTGCTGACGAGTCTCCCGATGGGTGACGCAGGCTCTCATTTCTGCAGAAGGAGATTGTGCTCGAGTCCACGGCTCCGTTGGCCAGTCGCCGTCTTGTCTCCCTCCATCAGCCGCGGTCGGAGCAGATGGCGCCGCTCGCACGGCATCGCCCGAGCACCTGCGGGTCACAGCGCCTCCCGCCTCCCTTCCATTCCCCACCTGCCCGCCGTCCCGAGCAGCGCTAACATTCTGCTGACCCTCACCCAGACCCCTCTCGTCTCCACCGGCTGCCATAAGCGCGCCCCCAGCCCCCCCCCCCCCCCCCCCCCCCCCCCCCGCGTCCGGGGCGAGCCCGAGATGCTGCCGAGCGGCCCCCCGTCGCTCCCCCCTCCTCCTTTGCTGTTAGTAATATTCCCAGCACCAAGCCCCCGTCCTGAGTTCTGCACCCCATTGGGCGCTCATCGCGTGCTGCGCGAGCAGCAAAATAATCTCATCCCACTTCCGAGGCTTCAAAACGTCCCTGCGGTCCTCGCGCCCCCCCTCCCGCTCCGAGCGGGACGCTGCGGCAGCCGATTCATTCTTAGAAGGCGGATCCTGGCCGCCGCAGCCCTTCCCCAGCTGTAACAACACGTTTATCACCGACTCCATCCCGGCCAGCATTGATCACACACCGCATCTCGGCTGACGCTCCTCCCGCGGGGCACCGCTTGTTGTCCCCGTTACCGAGGCGCATCCCGTCGGGGCCATCTGGCCTCGCTAGGGCCGCTGCCGCTCACACCCCACTATGAGGATGCAGCAAATGGCGCTCAGTGCAACCGAGCAGCGGCTTTAATCTCCGAAGTGCTTCGTGGACGCCCCTAAAGCACGCGTCGTGATTTACATAACAGAGCAGGGGAACAGAGCCCCCCTGCAGCCCTTATAGGATCAGACCCCAACCGCGCCACATCCCCATTCCTCGTTAACGCCTACTACAACAGCGCCCCCTACAGCCCTGATGGGGTCAGACCTCCAGCACCTCATGCAGCCTTTATAGGGTGGGAACCCCCCCTGTAGCCTTTATAGCATCAGACCCCAAACCTTCCTGCAGCCTTTATAGGATGGGAAGCCTATACCCTTTATAGGATCAGAACCCCCAGCACTTCCTGCAGCCTCTATAGGACCAGAACCCCCCCAGCAGACTCTACAGGATCAGACCCCCAACCCTCCCTCAGCCTTTATAGGATAGGAACCCCCAGCCCCCCCTGCAGCCTTTTTAGGATTGGAACCCCCAGTTCCCCCTACATCCTCTATAGGACCAGAACCCCCCTTGCAGCCTCTATAGGATCAGACCCTAAACCCCCCTGCAGCCTTTATAGGATGGGAACCCCCAGCCTCCCCTGCCGCCTTTTTAGGATGGGAACTTCCAGCCCCCCTTGCAGCCTCTATAGGATCAAACCCCCAACCCTCCTGCAGCCTTAGTAGGATGGGAACCCTTAGAGCCCCCCCTATAGCCTTTATAGGATCAGACCCCCAGCACCTCTCGCAGCCTTTATAGGATCAGAACCCCCCTACGCCCTTTATAGGTTCGGACCCCCAGCACCTCTTGCAACCTTTATAGGATGGGAATCCCAGCCCCTTTTTGCAGCCCCCTCCCACCGGTGCTGTGGGGCCGCCGGAGCAGAGCCCACCCCCAGCTCCTCCCTCTGCATATTATGCCGGGGGGGTTGGACCTGCCGTAATGCTATGCAGGAAAATGGAGCGGTCCTGAATTATTACTGCCCAGCTCTCGGGCGCTCCTCCCGTTTTCGCTTTTCGGGGCTTTTGGGGGCTTTGGGGGGCGGTTTGATGACTTTAAGCGAAACCCCCCGGTCCTGGGGTTCGGCCTTGGGTCTCCGTCCCCAATTGTAGTGGATAATTTGGGGGGAGCTGGGGGGGAAAACACTTGGAATCCCTTCGGTTGTCGTGTCCGTCCGTCCGTCCGTTCCCCCCCAACCCCCCCCATTGCTTCGCCTTAATGCTACGATGAACGAATTAATTGACGGCGGTGAAATGCTGCGTTAGGGTTAGGATTGGGGGGGGGCACAGAGCTGGGGGTCCCACCCCGCTGCCATGGGGGTCAGACTGCAAAGTGCGAACCTAAAGTGCGTTTAGGGGGGGGGGAGGTGTCTGGGAATAGGGCTAAGGGGGTGGGGGGTCAGAGGTGGCGGTTCAATGGGGCTGAGGGGGTCTTGGGGGGGGGGGGGGCAGGTGGGACTCAATGGGGCCGAGGTTTGGGGTTGGGGTCTGGGGGTTGGTTTGGGGATGTCTGGGGTGGCGTTGTGGGGTCAGGGTGTCTTGAGGTGAGAAAGGACTGGGAGCACGGGTTTGGGGGGCTGTGGGTTTCATGGGGTTTAGGGGGCTCTGTCGTGTGGGGGGGGTCAGTGTTGGGGAGCTTTGGATTTGAGGAGGCTCAGAGCTGGGGGGTCGGGGGGGTTCTGGTTTTGGGGAGAGTTCAGCTGGGGAGGGAGTTCTTGGAGCTGGGGGGGGTCTGTTGGGGGTTCTTAGGGCGTGGGGAGGGGGCTCTAGTTGTGGGGAGCTCTGAGCTTGGGGGTCTCGGGGCTGGGGAGGCTCAGACTTTAGGAGTCTGGAGAGGGTCTGGTTTGGGGGTCTCAGGACTCCAGATGGGGAGGGATCCGTTTTGGGGGATCTCTGAGCTTGGGGAGCGGGCTCAGGTTGTGAGGATCTTCACTTTGAGGATTCTCGGGGGGGGGGGGCTCCTGTTTGGGGTCTCGGAATTGGGAGGGTCAATGAATGGGGGTCTCTCAGGACTTGAGAAGCTCCGATTTCGGAGTCTCGGGGCTGGGGCTGTGGGGAGTTCTCACTTCAGGGGTCCCGGGGGGGGGGGGGGTGGTCTCCAATTTGTGGTTCTGGGGACTCTGGTGTTTCAGATCTCTGACTTCGGGGGTATCGGGCTTTGGGGGGGAGCTGGATGTGGGAAACTCTCAGTCTGGGGGGTCTCGGGGGGGCTCCGGTTTGGGGGATTCATGTGCGGGGGTCTCGGGACATGAGAAAGCCTGGCTCTGGGGGTCTCAGGGTTGGAGGGCGGCTGTGGAGCCCTCACTTGGGGGAGTCTCGGGGGGGAGGCTCTGGTTTGGGGGTCTCGGCGCAGGCAGGATTCACGGATGGGGGTGTGGGGGGTTGAGAAGCTCTGACTTCGGGGGTCTCGGCGTTGGGGGGGGGGGGCTGAGGTTCTGGGGAGCTTTCACTTCGGGAATCCCGGGGGGAGGGGGGGGGGAGCGGTTTGGGGGTCTCAGGGCTCTGGCTTTTCGTGGCTGGGGGGATTGGGGGGGGGGGGGGAGGGGCTCGGCTCCGCTTTGAGGTCTCACTCCGGGGCCGGGGGGGGAGCGGAGAGACTTGGGGGGGGGGGGGCGGGAGGGGGTCTCGGCGCGCCCCCTGCGGCCGCTGTGCGCGGTGCAGCCCCGCGGCTGCGGCAAAGGCCGCGCGCATAAATTATGTTCATGACGCAGCAGCAAAAGGGAAAAAAAAAAATAGAAAAATCCCCGAGCCGAGAAAACAACAAAAAACCAAAACCCAGCCCCAAAATCCAGCGATTCGCCCCGAACGGCCCCAAATCCTCCCCGCCTCAACAGCCCGCCCCCCCCCTCCTCTCTTTTCTCACCCCCAAAACCCCTCCAAGCTCCGGGGCCGCCCCCCCCCCATCACTCCCCCCCCCCTCCCTTCCACCCCCCCCCGCCCCTTTGTGCCGCCGCCGCCGCCGCGCGGTGCAGCGGTGACCGCGGTGCGGTGCGGTGCGGTGCGGTGAGTGCGGGGCGCTGCGGGGCCGCGCGGGGGCCGGGCGGGGGGCGGTGGGGCCCGGCGCGGTGAATATGCAATGCGGTAATTAGCATAATTTATATATTTATGATAAAGAGAGAGCGGTGCGGGGATCGGTTGTAGGGGGTTGTGGGGTGGATTGGGGGGCGGCTGCCGGGCTGCGGGGGGGGAGGGAGGGGGAGGGAGGACTTTGGGGTTTGGGGGGCACGCGGTGGGGGTGGGCGAGTTGGGGGCGTTGGGCTTTAAGGGGGCTTTAAGGGGGCTTTAAGGGGGCACGCGGGGGGGTCGGCGAGTTGGGGGTATTGAGATGTGGGGCGCAGCGTGGTTTGGGGGCACAGGAGGGGGGGGGTTGGGGAAGGTGAGTTGGGGGCGCTGGATTGCGTGGGGGGGGGCTTTGGAAAGGCACGATTTAGGGATGTTTGGGGGGCACGGGGTGGGGGGGCGTTGTGGAGGCATTGAGGTTTAGGGGTTGCGGAGTTGGGGGGTTATGGGGTGAGTTGTGGGCGTTGAGGTGTGGGGGGCGCAGCCTGGGGGCAGTGGGGGCAGGACGGGGGGTCTTATGGGGGGCATAACTTCAGGGCATTGGGGTTTGTTGGGTTCGGGGGGGTTATGGGGTGAGTTGAGGGCATTGAGATGTGGGGGGGGGGCACAGAGTGGGGGCATTGAGGTTTAGGGGAAAGAGGGTAGAGGTTTATGGGGGGCATAACTATGGGGCATTGGGGTTTGTGGGGGCAGAGGGTGGGGGGTTATGGGGTCAGTGAGATGGACATGGAGATGTGGGGGGGGGCACGATTTGGGAACACAGATTTAGGGGGACACAGAATGGGGGGGCGGGCAGGACATAAAGTAGGGGCGCTGGGGGATTGGGGGCACAGAGTAGGGGGTTATGAGGTGAGCATTTGGGGGCAGTGGGGTTTAGTGGGATGTAGGATGAGGGGCTTTAGGGGGGTCACGATGTAGGGGCTTTGAGGTTTAGTGGGGGGGGCACAGAGCAGGGGGTAATGGGGTGAGTTGGGGGCATTGAGATGGAGGTCGTGAGCTGGGGACACTGAGATTTAGGGGACACAGGATGGGGGGGTTTATGGGGGACACGAGCTGGGAGCTTTATGATTTGCAGGGTGGGGGGGGGGTTATGGGGAGAGCAAGGGGGGGGCACTGAGGTTTAGGTGGTCGATTAGATTTGGGGGGGGGGGGGGGGGCAGCAGCCCGGGATGGGGGGGGCATGCAAGATTCACGGTGTGGATAGGAGATGAGGGGGGGTCTGTGGTGGGGGACACTGGAGTGCTTTGGGGGGGGGATGACTGTGCCCCCCCCCCCACAGGGAAAGGGGTGGGGGGGATTTGGGGGTGCCGGCTCCCTTCTGTTGTTACCTTGGGGGTGGGGGACCCTTTTCCTATGCGAGGGCATTGCTGGGGTGCAGCTCCCGGCGGGGTGGGGGGGGTGCGATGCAGGAGGAGGGGAGCCTGCGTCCCCCGAGGGTCTGGTTTGGGGTCAGGGCGGGGTTCTGCCCCCCCTTTAAGGGATGTGGGGTTTTGAGGGGCTGAAAATGGTAAAACCAGTCACGACAGAGCAGAGCGGCTGCATTTGGTGGCGCAAAGAGGATTTGGGGGATAGCAGAGTTAAAGCCCCACGTGGCAGCCAACTCCCCCCCACCCCCCCAACCTCCCCCACAGCCATGAAAACAGCTTTGGTAGAGCTCCAAAGGGGAGAACCCGAAGGGGAGAACTCGGGGGGTCCCAGGGAGGAGCAGTGGGGGCTGACCCACCCCCCCCTTCCCCCAATGTGGGGCGGTGGAGATCATCGGATCGTAGGGCAGCCCCAGTTGGAGGAGGCCCATAGGATGCATCGCGGGGAGGGGCTCTGCCCCGTGCCTCAGTTTCCCCACTGGGGGGCTGTGCTGGGAGCACTGGGAGCACTGCGTGTGTGTGGTGAAAGCGTTGGGGCTTTGGAGGAACCCGAGGCGGTCACCCCATAGCGCCCAGCCTGTGCTCCCC